>NW_025533563.1:0-600000 GCF_020615455.1 Coregonus clupeaformis | reverse complement strand
CCATAACGTTTGTGAACCTAAGGTAGCTTGCCGTGCCATAACCTTGTTCACTTGCATCACCGAGTGATGCAGCTGTGCGATCTTGATTTGACCAAAGTTCTCCGGCATCATACACCTGTTGATCTGGAATCTGGAGAGCTGGTCCAGCTCTGAGAGCCATCTCTTCCATGAAATAGAGTGTTCTTCAGGGATGACTTCGTCCCATCCACACTTTAGCTTGCAGAGCACTTGAAGAATTTGCTTTGCCTTTAATACGAATGGGGCGAGGAAACCTAATGGATCATAAATAGAGCTGACAGTTGAGAGAATACCTCTTCTTGTAAGGGGTCTGTTCTTGACAGTGACCTGGAAGGGTAAACACATCCCTTTCAATGTTCCATCGGATTCCAAGTGCTCTTTCAACAGGCAGCTTTTCTCTGTCCAGGTCCAGTTCTTTTATCTGCTTGGCTTTGTGTTCATCAGGGATAGAAGCTAGTACAGTGCGGCTGTTGCTGACCCACTTGGTCAATTTGAACCCACCTTGAGAGCACACATCCCTGAGGTTTCTTGTGAGAGCTATGGCTTGTTCTTCTGTGGCCACTGACTTGAGGCAGTCATCAACATAGAAGTTGGACTTGACTGTTTGAATCACCTCTTCATCGTACCCCCTCACAGTTGTCTTCTGCAGTCTTTCGCAGTGCAAAGTTTGCACAACTTGGAGAGGATATAGCACCGAAAAGATGTACTGTCATTCTGTACTCCTCCAATCTTTTGTTAGTATCACCATCCGGCCACCATAGGAATCGCAGGAAGTCTAAGTCATCTTCATGGACACGTACTTGATGGAACATTCCTTCGATGTCTGCCATCATGGCAATGTGCTCTTGCCGAAATCTTAGCAAGACTCCTATAAGCGTGTTTGCCAGGTCAGGGCCTTGAAGGAGTTCACTGTTAAGAGATGTACCTTTATAGGATGATGAACAGTCAAACACCACTCGTATCGTTCCTTTGCGCTTATGGTGAACGCCATGGTGTGGTATGTACCATACCTTGCCTTTCTCTCTGAGGAGCTGTTCTTGTGGTACCTTCTCGGCGTAACCTTTTGTTATCATCTCTTCCATGAAGCCTTTGTACTCTGCAGCGTAACCTTTGTCCTTCTTGAACTTCCTGATAATATTTAGAGCCCGCTGCTTTGCCATGTCACGGTTGTTTGGCAGACTACATCTTTGTTGCGAAAGGGCAACGGTAAGTAGTAGTGATGGTCTTTGAGGGTTATGGAGCTTGATACTATCTCCATAAACCTACGATCCTCAGCTGACATCTCACTTTTCTCTTCATACTCTCTCTCAGGGAAGTCATGGTTGTACTGATTTACAAGAAGAACCCCCAGGTCGGCCATTGAGATACGATTGGCCATCACCGTAGGGACGCCCGGATTCTTCTGCCATGGTACAACTGTTGAGAGGACCATTCATCACCCATCCAAAGAGGGTTTTCACTGCATACGGTCCGTTGCCTTGGCTATTTATGATTTGCCAGGGTTCCATTGCCTTTGGAGCATTTACGCCAATCAGAAGTTCGACGTCAGCATCAATCTCCTTCAACTGAACCTCTTTCAGGTATGGCCACCTTTCGAGCTCTTTCTGAGTGGGAATGTTCTCTCTTGTCACTGGGATCTTATGTTGGGTGTAGACCTTTGGTAATGCAAGAAATGTGTCGCCTTCCACATTGCCAATCTCTAATCCAGATATCTCAAAGCTCTTGGTAGGACTCTCCTGCCCCATTGTGCGTAGCAGAATTTCAGTCGCACTGCCTTTAGCTTGCAACTGCCTCATGAGTCTCTCCGTACAAAATGTTGCTGAGCTACCAGAATCGAGAAACGCATAGGTTAACACAGACTTGCTTCCATTTGCCACCTTTACTTGAACTGGCACAATTGCAAGTGCACAATCTGTACCGCCCCGGTATCTTCACCAGCTTCCAGTGAAACAAGAGCACTGCTGACAGTCTCCTCCCGCTTTACTGCTACACCACTCATATCTGCCTTTTGAGATCTAAATCTCTCTCTTCCTTCAATGTGCAGGATAGTGGGGTGCTTTCTTTGACAGCTCTGACAGGTCATCCTTCTTTTACATTCTCTGCTTAAGTGTCCTCTCATCAAACAGCCAAAACAAAGGCCTTTTGATCTCAGAAACTCAACCTTGAATTCATGTGGCAATGCCTTCACCTGTTGGCAGTCGACCAATAAATGCGCACCAGCACAAAATATACATGAGATACTGGGAGCATCAGAAGGGTAGGTGCCTGGTCTCTTTACTTTGAATGTTTGTTCTTTTAAAGGTTTTTCAGAGTCACAATCTGCCACTACAGCTACTGTAGTGGCAAAGCTGCTTCCCCTACTCTTGGACTTGAACTGCTGTTTAAAGTCAGCTTCTGTTTTGGGTTTTAAAAACCTTTTGTTGTACAGGGGATCTTGAATATCTCCATACAACGGATCCTGCAGTATTTTGGCCTGTTTTTCCATGAACGTTACCAGGTCACTGAACTGGGCCCTCAGGTGACTTCTCTCTAAAATATCACATGCCATAGACCTCCATTTTTCCCTTAGTTTGTAGGGGAGTTTTGACATGATCAGCTTTATGTTGGAGGGAAGATTAAGCTCTTCCATGTTCTGTAGGTCTTGCATAGCGTTACAGCAACCTCTTAGATAGAGTGCACAACCACCCAGTCCCTTTCCATCATCGGGTTTGATGTTTGTCCAGTTCCAAGCCTTTTCCATGTAAGCAGTGGTGACTTTGATTTCATTGCCAAAGTGTTCCTTTAACAACCTCTTAGCTACTGCATAGCCTCTTCTGGCTTCCATATGCAGACAACTACGGACCAGATCCTTGGGCTGACCAGAGGTGTATTGTTCCAGGTAATAGAGCCTATCCTGGTGACTGCTTGTCTTATCTTCTATACCATGCTCAAATGCACGCATGAATGGCCTAAAGTTTAGAGGATCACCGTCAAACATAGGTATCTCCCCTAACAGGGAGTGTGGCTTGTTTGTGCTGTAGTACAAGGAGGTCAGCAATTTCATTCTGCCTTTGCATGACAGTAGAGAGGTTATCATGGCTGGTATTATGGCTGATACCCGCAGTGTTGATTCTGTGTCGATTGCTAGACCTTGCTGTTGGCTGCTGAAGAGTGTGGTTTACGACTGTTTTCGGAATAGGGTTTGATGGCTTTGTGGTCGGTTGTTGTAAAACTCTTTGTAGTGGGGTCTTTGGAACTGCACCTAATGCCGCAAACTCAACAGGTGATGGTTCAGGTTCCACATAGACCTCTGGTTCCTGTTTCTCAAGATAAGAGTTCATTCCATCTTCTTGGCTTAGTAAATGGGCTGCCACAGAATGGGATTGAGAAGTTGACTCGGTACTCTCCAGGACCTTCAGTTTGGCATTATATGCTGCTATGTCCGTTCCAGTGCCATTTTTCCATCCTAACATTCAGTTGAGCTTTCTCCAGTTCCAATGCATGCTTGTCTTGTAATGATGCTTGGCGAGCTAGTAGAGCTGCTCGTTCTGCCTCGGCTTTAAGGCGTTCAGAGGACACTGAGGAAGCAGTCTTAGAATACTTAGTTTTACTTGATATTTTTGACACATTGGAAATGCTGTCATGTGGTTCAATGAGCGTTTGTGGCTCAACTTCAGCCTTTTTCCATATTTCCACCTCTTTCAGGAAATGTTCATAAGTTCTCATTCTTGGTTGATAATAGTTAATGCTCTCCTGTTCCTGTTCCTCCTCTGTGACCAGCTCTAGCACAGATTCATGAGCCTTCTTAAAGTCATTGAGCACAGCATCAAATGCTTCAAGACTCTCATTCACAGTTGCAATGTTTCCTCCATCAACAAGAAGGACTTTTATTTCATTCATTTTCGTGTACACACTCCAAGTTTGCCTCTCCGGGCTGCATAGAGTGAATTTAGATGCTCCTCTGCCCTCTCCAGTGGAGTCTTATTTGGGATTTCCTCCTCCATCATTCACTTTTAGTTCACTCAATTTACAATGACACGGTTGTTGGTTTGATTGTTAAACGTAATGCCCCTTTAGACCTCCTTTAATCTTTAAAAACACAGTCATCCATTTCAGCATATTGACCCATTTTGAATTGCACATGTGCAAGTTTGGCATTTTAGATGCGTTTTAAACATTTCATCCCGTTGAGGTTTTGTCCCTTTAATGAAGTTTTAACACGCAGTCTCTTTAGATCCTTAAGTTGCATTCGTTGCGTTGATGGATTGCATTTCCACGTTAGGCCAAATATTAGATATATGATTAGGCTACATTGTGCATAGGATCTGTGTTTCCCAAACTTAAACTTCTTAATTGTTTTCACAGCGCTGTATTTTGAATTCCATTCCCAAGTTTATCAAACATTCCAATTATAAGCACATTTGCGCTTCCATAATATGCATGATCAAACGATCGCCTTGAACAGGGCAGCTCATTCATTCGCAGTGGTTACTCACGGCTGTCCGAACCGGAGATTTCCTTCCGGTAGTAATCCTTCACGGAGTTTTTTGACTTGAATGTAGTGGCTTCCTTTCCTCTTTACCATAGCCACTGCCCTAGCCTGAAGCGGGGTTGTTTCGGACGCATACAGTCCACACTCAACGTTTCCAAACGGCCAAACATTCAATGAGATCCAGGGATATAGTGCAACAAAAAATGTTTATTCTTCTTATCTAACAAAAAGGTATTCTCCAATCAACTTAAAGCAGAGATTACTTGAAATGCAAATACATAATATAATATGACCTGTCTGTCTGTATTTCTGTATGTCTATATGGTCAAAAAACTATACCGCTCCCGCATCTAGCAAGGACTCCTCCCCCCGAAGGCCCAACTTCCTGCCTTTATACTAACACAATTAACACAGTACAATGAATGGGCAAGAGGGGGGGCCAAAAACTGAGTTACACTAATAACAAATGAATATATCTCAATCCAGTAAATAAATCATAAAGGTACGTACCTAATATTTCATCATATACATTAATATTTAATATATTTACACAAATGTACATGGAGCTCAGTATGTTCAGTCTTTTATACAAAATATGCCCAAATCGGCTCTAACAGGGACAGACAGGAACAGGAGGGACAGGAGGGACAGAAGGGACAGTAGGGACAGGAGGGACAGACAGGGACAGGAGGGACAGGAGGGACAGGAGGGACAGGAGGGACAGACAGGGACAGGAGGGACAGGAGGGACAGACAGGGACAGACAGGGACAGGAGGGACAGGAGGGACAGACAGGAACAGGAGGGACAGACAGGGACAGGAGGGACAGACAGGGACAGTAGGGACAGGAGGGACAGACAGGAACAGGAGGGACAGGAGGGACAGACAGGGACAGGAGGGACAGACAGGGACAGGAGGGACAGGTGGGACAGGAGGGACAGACAGGGACAGACAGGGACAGGAGGGACAGACAGGGACAGACAGGAACAGGAGGGACAGGAGGGACAGACAGGGACAGGAGGGACAGGAGGGACAGACAGGGACAGACAGGAACAGGAGGGACAGACAGGAACAGGAGGGACAGACAGGGACAGGAGGGACAGGAGGGACAGACAGGGACAGGAGGGACAGGAGGGACAGACAGGGACAGGAGGGACAGACAGGGACAGGAGGGACAGGAGGGACAGACAGGGACAGGGGGGACAGGAGGGACAGACAGGAACAGGAGGGACATGAGGGACAGGAGGGACAGACAGGGACAGGAGGGACAGACAGGGAGAGGAGGGACAGGAGGGACAGGAGGGACAGACAGGGACAGACAGGAACAGGAGGGACAGGAGGGACAGACAGGGACAGACAGGGACAGGAGGGACAGGAGGGACAGACAGGGACAGACAGGGACAGACAGGAACAGGAGGGACAGGAGGGACAGACAGGGACAGAAAGGGACAGGAGGGACAGACAGGGACAGACAGGGACAGGAGGGACAGGAGGGACATGAGTGACAGGAGGACAGGAGGGACAGACAGGAACAGACAGGGACAGGAGGGACAGGAGGGACAGACAGGGACAGACAGGAACAGGAGGGACAGGAGGGACAGGAGGGACAGACAGGGACAGACAGGGACAGGAGGGACAGAAGGGACAGACAGGGACAGACAGGAACAGGAGGGACAGACAGGAACAGGAGGGACAGGAGGGACAGGAGGGACAGACAGGGGAAAGACAGGAACAGGAGGGACAGGAGGGACAGACAGGGACAGACAGGACAGGAGGAACAGGAGGGACAGGAGGGACAGGATCGGACAGACAGGGACAGACAGGAACAGGAGGGACAGACAGGGACAGGAGGGACAGGAGGGACAGAAGGGACAGGAGGGACAGACAGGGACAGGAGGGACAGAAGGGACAGGAGGGACAGACATGGACAGACAGGAACAGGAGGGACAGGAGGGACAGACAGGGACAGGAGGGACAGACAGGGACAGGAGGGACAGGAGGGACAGACAGGGACAGACAGGGACAGACAGGAACAGGAGGGACAGGAGGGACAGACAGGGACAGAAAGGGACAGGAGGGACAGACAGGGACAGACAGGGACAGGAGGGACAGGAGGGACAGAAGGGACAGGAGGGACAGGAGGGACAGACAGGGACAGGAGGGACAGGAGGGACAGGAGGGACAGGAGGGACAGGAGGGACAGGAGGGACAGGAGGGACAGACAGGGACAGACAGGGACAGGAGGGACAGGAGGGACAGACAGGAACAGGAGGGACAGACAGGGACAGGAGGGACAGACAGGGACAGGAGGGACAGGAGGGACAGACAGGAACAGGAGGGACAGGAGGGACAGACAGGGACAGGAGGGACAGACAGGGACAGGAGGGACAGGTGGGACAGGAGGGACAGACAGGGACAGACAGGGACAGGAGGGACAGACAGGACAGACAGGAACAGGAGGGACAGGAGGGACAGACAGGGACAGGAGGGACAGGAGGGACAGACAGGGACAGACAGGAACAGGAGGGACAGACAGGAACAGGAGGGACAGACAGGGACAGGAGGGACAGGAGGGACAGACAGGGACAGGAGGGACAGGAGGGACAGACAGGAACAGGAGGGACAGGAGGGACAGACAGGGACAGGAGGGACAGGAGGGACAGGAGGGACAGACAGGGACAGACAGGAACAGGAGGGACAGGAGGGACAGACAGGGACAGACAGGGACAGGAGGGACAGGAGGGACAGGAGGGACAGGAGGGACAGACAGGGACAGACAGGGACAGACAGGAACAGGAGGGACAGGAGGGACAGACAGGGACAGACAGGGACAGACAGGGACAGACAGGAACAGGAGGGACAGGAGGGACAGACAGGGACAGAAAGGGACAGGGGGGACAGACAGGGACAGGAGGGACAGGATGGACAGGAGGGACATGAGGGACAGGAGGGACAGGAGGGACAGACAGGGACAGACAGGAACAGGAGGGACAGACAGTGACAGGAGGGACAGGAGGGACAGACAGGAACAGACAGGGACAGGAGGGACAGGAGGGACAGACAGGGACAGACAGGAACAGGAGGGACAGGAGGGACAGGAGGGACAGACAGGGACAGACAGGGACAGGAGGGACAGAAGGGACAGACAGGGACAGACAGGAACAGGAGGGACAGACAGGAACAGGAGGGACAGGAGGGACAGGAGGGACAGACAGGGACAGACAGGAACAGGAGGGACAGGAGGGACAGACAGGGACAGACAGGAACAGGAGGGACAGACAGGAACAGGAGGGACAGTAGGGACAGACAGGGACAGACAGGACAGGAGGAACAGGAGGGACAGGAGGGACAGGATCGGACAGACAGGGACAGACAGGAACAGGAGGGACAGACAGGGACAGACAGGAACAGGAGGGACAGGAGGGACAGACAGGGACAGAAAGGGACAGGAGGGACAGACAGGGACAGACAGGGACAGACAGGGGGACAGGAGGGACAGAAAGGAACAGGAGGGACAGGAGGGACAGGAGGGACAGACAGGGACAGGAGGGACAGGAGGGACATGAGGGACAGACAGGGACAGACAGGAACAGGAGGGACAGGAGGGACAGAAGGGACAGGAGGGACAGGAGGGACAGACAGGGACAGGAGGGACAGGAGGGACAGGAGGGACAGACAGGGACAGGAGGGACAGGAGGGACAGGAGGGACAGACAGGGACAGGAGGGACAGACAGGGACAGGAGGGACAGGAGGGACAGGAGGGACAGACAGGGACAGACAGGGACAGGAAGGACAGGAGGGACAGACAGGAACAGGAGGGACAGGAGGGACAGACAGGGACAGGAGGGACAGGAGGGACAGGAGGGACAGACAGGGACAGACAGGAACAGGAGGGACAGGAGGGACAGACAGGGACAGGAGGGACAGGAGGGACAGACAGGGACAGACAGGAACAGGAGGGACAGACAGGAACAGGAGGGACAGACAGGGACAGGAGGGACAGGAGGGACAGACAGGGACAGGAGGGACAGGAGGGACAGGAGGGACAGACAGGAACAGGAGGGACAGGAGGGACAGACAGGGACAGGAGGGACAGACAGGGACAGGAGGGACAGGAGGGACAGACAGGGACAGGGGGGACAGGAGGGACAGACAGGAACAGGAGGGACAGGAGGGACAGGAGGGACAGACAGGGACAGGAGGGACAGACAGGGACAGGAGGGACAGACAGGGACAGGAGGGACAGGAGGGACAGACAGGGACAGACAGGAACAGGAGGGACAGGAGGGACAGACAGGGACAGACAGGGACAGGAGGGACAGGAGGGACAGGAGGGACAGGAGTGACAGACAGGGACAGACAGGGATAGACAGGAACACGAGGGACAGGAGGGACAGACAGGGACAGACAGGGACAGACAGGAACAGGAGGGACAGGAGGGACAGACAGGGACAGAAAGGGACAGGAGGGTCAGACAGGGACAGGAGGGACAGGGTGGACAGGAGGGACAGGAGGGACAGGAGGGACAGGAGGGACAGACAGGGACAGACAGGAACAGGAAGGACAGACAGTGACAGGAGGGACAGGAGGGACAGACAGGAACAGACAGGGACAGGAGGGACAGGAGGGACAGACAGGGACAGACAGGAACAGGAGGGACAGGAGGGACAGGAGGGACAGACAGGGACAGACAGGGACAGGAGGGACAGAAGGGACAGACAGGGACAGACAGGAACAGGAGGGACAGACAGGAACAGGAGGGACAGGAGGGACAGGAGGGACAGACAGGGACAGACAGGAACAGGAGGGACAGGAGGGACAGACAGGGACAGACAGGGACAGACAGGAACAGGAGGGACAGACAGGAACAGGAGGGACAGGAGGGACAGACAGGGACAGACAGGACAGGAGGAACAGGAGGGACAGGAGGGACAGGATCGGACAGACAGGGACAGACAGGAACAGGAGGGACAGACAGGGACAGGAGGGACAGAAGGGACAGGAGGGACAGACAGGGACAGGAGGGACAGAAGGGACAGGAGGGACAGGAGGGTCAGACAGGGACAGACAGGAACAGGAGGGACAGGAGGGACAGACAGGGACAGGAGGGACAGACAGGGACAGGAGGGACAGGAGGGACAGACAGGGACAGGGGGGACAGGAGGGACAGACAGGAACAGGAGGGACAGGAAGGACAGGAGGGACAGACAGGGACAGGAGGGACAGGAGGGACAGGAGGGACAGACAGGGACAGACAGGAACAGGAGGGACAGGAGGGACAGGAGGGACAGACAGGGACAGGAGGGACAGGAGGGACAGACAGGGACAGACAGGGACAGGAGGGACAGGAGGGACAGGAGGGACAGACAGGGACAGACAGGGACAGGAGGGACAGGAGGGACAGACAGGAACAGGAGGGACAGGAGGGACAGACAGGGACAGGAGGGACAGACAGGGACAGGAGGGACAGGAGGGACAGGAGGGACAGACAGGGACAGACAGGGACAGGAGGGACAGGAGGGACAAACAGGGACAGACAGGAACAGGAGGGACAGGAGGGACAGACAGAGACAGGAGGGACAGGAGGGACAGACAGGGACAGACAGGAACAGGAGGGACAGACAGGAACAGGAGGGACAGACAGGGACAGGAGGGACAGGAGGGACAGACAGGGACAGGAGGGACAGGAGGGACAGACAGGAACAGGAGGGACAGGAGGGACAGACAGGGACAGGAGGGACAGACAGGGACAGGAGGGACAGGAGGGACAGACAGGGACAGGGGGGACAGGAGGGACAGACAGGAACAGGAGGGACAGGAGGGACAGGAGAGACAGACAGGGACAGGAGGGACAGACAGGGACAGGAGGGACAGACAGGGACAGGAGGGACAGACAGGGACAGACAGGAACAGGAGGGACAGGAGAGACAGACAGGGACAGACAGGGACAGGAGGGACAGGAGGGACAGACAGGGACAGACAGGGACAGGAGGGACAGGAGGGACAGACAGGGACAGACAGGGACAGGAGGGACAGGAGGGACAGGAGGGACAGGAGGGACAGACAGGGACAGACAGGGACATGAGGGACATGAGGGACAGGAGGGACAGGAGGGACAGACAGGGACAGGAGGGACATGAGGGACAGGAGGGACAGGAGGGACAGACAGGGACAGACAGGAACAGGAGGGACAGGAGGGACAGGGGGGACAGGAGGGACAGACAGGGACAGACAGGGACAGACAGGGACAGGAGGGACAGGAGGGACAGACAGGGACAGACAGGAACAGGAGGGACAGACAGGGACAGACAGGAACAGGAGGGACAGGAGGGACAGGAGGGACAGGAGGGACAGACAAGGACAGACAGGGACAGACAGGAACAGGAGGGACAGGATGGAAAGAAGGGACAGACAGGGACAGACAGGAACAGGAGGAACAGGAGGGACAGGAGGGACAGGAGGGACAGACAGGGACAGACAGGGACAGGAGGGACAGACAGGGACAGGAGGGACAGGAGGGACAGAAGGGACAGGAGGGACAGGAGGGACAGGAGGGACAGACAGGGACAGACAGGGACAGACAGGAACAGGAGGGACAGGAGGGACAGACAGGGACAGACAGGGACAGGAGGGACAGACAGGGACAGGAGGGACAGGAGGGACAGACAGGGACAGACAGGAACAGGAGGGACAGACAGGAACAGGAAGGACAGGAGGGACAGAAGGAACAGGAGGGACAGGAGGGATAGGAGGGACAGACAGGGACAGGAGGGACAGACAGGGACAGGAGGGACAGACAGGGACAGGAGGGACAGGGGGGACAGGAGGGACAGGAGGGACAGGAGGGACAGGAGGGACAGACAGGAACAGGAGGGACAGACAGGGACAGACAGGGACAGGAGGGACAGGAGGGACAGACAGGGACAGGAGGGACAGGAGGGACAGAAGGGACAGGAGGGACAGACAGGGACAGGAGGGACAGGAGGGACAGACAGGAACAGGAGGGACAGGAGGGACAGACAGGGACAGGAGGGACAGGAGGGACAGGAGGGACAGGAGGGACAGACAGGGACAGGAGGGACAGACAGGGACAGTAGGGACAGGAGGGACAGACAGGGACAGACAGGGACAGGAGGGACAGGAGGGACAGACAGGGCCAGACAGGAACAGGAGGGACAGGAGGGACAGGTGGGACAGGAGGGACAGGAGGGACAGGAGGGACAGACAGGGACAGACAGGAACAGGAGGGACAGACAGGGAAAGACAGGGACAGACAGGGACAGGAGGGACAGGAGGGACAGACAGGGACAGGAGGAACAGGAGGGGCAGGAGGGACAGACAGGGACAGACAGGAACAGGAGGGACAGGAGGGACAGGGGGGACAGACAGGAACAGGGGATGATGATGTGCTAGATGATGTGCCAGATGTTGTGCTAGATGATGTGCCAGATGTTGTGCTAGATGATGTGCCAGATGTTGTGCTAGATGATGTGCTAGATGTTGTGCTAGATGATGTGCTAGATGATGTGCTAGATGATGTGCCAGATGTTGTGCTAGATGATGTGCCAGATGTTGTGCTAGATGATGTGCCAGATGTTGTGCTAGATGATGTGCTAGATGTTGTGCTAGATGATGTGCTAGATGTTGTGCTAGATGATGTGCCAGATGTTGTGCCGGATGATGTGCTAGATGATGTGCCGGATGATGTGCTAGATGATGTGCTAGATTATGTGCTAGATGTTGTGCTAGATGTTGGGGCTGATTTGATCCTTTCTTGCTGCAGCTTTTTCTTTCTTTTTTTGTTCTCTGGTTGCAGAATCTTTAACACGTATTTTTACCATTATTTCTGATATACTCCTCCTGGAACCATCCCCAGGTACTGGAAGGAGGCCCATATACTCCTCCTGGAACCATCCCCAGGGTCTGGAAGGAGGCCCATATACTCCTCCTGGTACCAGCCCCAGGGTCTGGAAGGCAGCCCATATACTCCTCCTGGAACCATCCCCAAACTTATTTTTCTTCTCACCCTGACTGGTTGTCATCAATGGTTACTGGTCTTGGAACGGTTACTGATCGTGTTCACCAGAAACGGCTTCTGGTAAAACATTGTTACAAGGTTTGCCACAGATTCAAATAGAATCTTGAGAGAATTGTTTGCCTGAAAAAAACCTCTGGCGGAACTGTTTGCCACTAGTGGCAATAAATATAATTGTTGCCAAAAGGTTTGCCGCAAATGTACCACTAGTGGCAAACATTTGCAAACTTCTGGCAACATTTTGTGGCACACTATTTCGTTTGCGTGGAAGTTTGCCGCAACAAATTATTGTCATAAAGGAGATGTGAGCTGGTCATAAGTTCTGTGAAGAACTTTAGCGGAAGCAAAAAACCTCCATGCAAGTTATCATTTCAGTTTGCAACTTTCTGACCCTCATTCCTGTTCCAGTGTAATACCTGCGCCAATCTCCCGAGTGGCGCAGTGGTCTAAGCACTGCATCACAGTGCTAGCTGTGCCACTAGGAGATCCTGGTTCGAATCCAGGCTCTGTCGTACCCTGCCGTGACCGGGAGAACCATGGGCGGCGCACCGTTGGCCCAGGGTAGGGGAGGGAATGGCCGGCAGGGATGTAGCTCAGTTGGTAGGTCATGGTGTTTACAACGCCAGGGTTGTGGGTTCGATTCCCACGGGGGGCCAGTATGAAAAAAATATAAATAAAATAAAATGTATTTACAAAAATAAATACAATTATGCACTCACTAACTGTAAGTCGCTCTAGATAAGAGCGTCTGCTAAATGACTAAAACGTAAATGTAAATAGAAAAACCGGAACTGGATATAACTTCAGAGTTTGTATAGAACATGAAAGACCATTCCTTTGTCTCACCATAATAAACATCTGACTTCTCCTCTCATATCTCACACTTTAGGATCCCTCCCTGATATCCCAGAGCTACAATATGATCACACAAAGACCACGTTTACTAGAATCAACAGCTCCCCTCCCCCCTCCCTGTCTACCCATTGTTAGGACAGCAGTCCAGCTGATTGCTAAGTCTCTCCCCTCCTCCTCCCTCCATCCAGCTTGCTTCCCATGTCCCCGGTGAGGGGTCCAACCCTCACCCACAATACTATTGTTATCCATCGGATCGTCTGCAGTCAGTACCTATTCAGCCAGCTAGTGTGCCTTTTGTCCAATCCATTCTTCCCCATGCACTCTGGCCCTGAGACACGGCCTCTCTCTGCTCAGTACTGCTTTCCCTCTTGTCTCTCTCTCTGCTCAGTGCTGCTTTCCCTCTTGTCTCTCTCTCTCTCTCTCTGCTCAGTGCTGCTTTCTCTCTTATATCTCTCTCTGCTCAGTGCTGCTTTCTCTCTTGTCTGTCTCTCTCTCTCTGCTCAGTGCTGCTTTCCCTCTTGTCTCTCTCTCTCTCTCTGCTCAGTGCTGCTTTCCCTCTTGTCTCTCTCTCTCTCTCTGCTTAGTGCTGCTTTCTCTCTTGTCTCTCTCTCTCTCTCTGCTCAGTGCTGCTTTCCCTCTTGTCTCTCTCTCTCTCTCTGCTCAGTGCTGCTTTCCCTCTTGTCTCTCTCTCTGCTCAGTGCTGCTTTCCCTCTTGTCTCTCTCTCTGCTCAGTGCTGCTTTCCCTCTTGTCTCTCTCTCTTGCTCAGTGCTGCTTTCCCTCTTGTCTCTCTCTCTGCTCAGTGCTGCTTTCCCTCTTGTCTCTCTCTCTGCTCAGTGCTGCTTTCCCTCTTGTCTCTCTCTCTGCTCAGTGCTGCTTTCCCTCTTGTCTCTCTCTCTGCTCAGTGCTGCTTTCCCTCTTGTACCCCGAGTGGCGCAGTGGTCTAAGGCACTGCATCGCAGTGCTAGCTGTGCCACTAGAGATCCTGGTTCGAATCCAGGCTCTGTCATAGCCGGCCGCGACCGGGAGACCCATGGGGTGGCGCACAATTGGCCCAGGGTAGGGGAGGGAATGGCTGGCAGGGGATGTAGCTCAGTTGGTAGAGCATGGCGTTTGCAACGCCAGGGTTGTGGGTTCGATAAAATAATGTTTGCGCTAACTGTAAGTTGCTCTGGATAAGAGCGTCTGCTAAATGACGTAAATGTCTCTCTCAGTGCTGCTTTCTTCTTGTCTCTCTCTGCTCAGGGCAGATGGACTTACACATTATGTCTCTCTCTCTCTCTCTCTCTCTCTCTCTCTCTCTCTCTCTCTCTCTCTCTCTCTCTCTCTCTCTCTCTCTCTCTCTCTCTCTCTCTCTCTCTCTCTCTCTCTCTCTCTCTCTCTCTCTCTCTCTCTCTCTCTCTCTCTCTCTCTCTCTCTCTCTCTCTCTCTCTCTCTCTCTCTCTCTCAATTCAATTTAAGGGCTTTAATGGCATGGGAAACGTGTGTTAACATTGCCAAAGCAAGTGAAATAGATAATAAACAAAAGTGAAATAAACAATCAGAAATTAACAGTAAACATTACACTCACAAAAGTTCCAAAAGAATAAAGACATTTCAAATGTCATATTATGTATATATGCAGTGTTGTAACAATGTGCAAATAGTTAAAGTACAAAAGGGAAAATAAATAAACATAAATATGGGTTGTATTTACAATGGTGTTTGTTCTTCACTGGTTGTCCTTTTCTTGTGGCAACAGGTCACAAATCTTGCTGCTGTGATGGCACACTGTGGTATTTCACCCAATAGATATGGGAGTTTATCAAAATTGGGTTTGTTTTCTAATTCTTTGTGGGTCTGTGTAATCTGAGGGAAATATGTGTCTCTAATATGGTCATACATTTGGCAGGAGGTTAGGAAGTGCAGCTCAGTTTCCACTAGGTCCTGAGGCAGCAAAGCATCCCCATGCTTGACAATTGGTATGATGTTCTTACTGTGGAATGCAGTGTTTGGTTTTCGCCAGGCACAATGGGACCCATCTCGTCCAAAAAGTTGACTCAAGTTTGCCAAAAAGCACCTGGAAGCACCTGGATGATCATCAAGAATGTTCTATGGACAGATGAGTAAAAAGTGTAACGTTTTGGACGAGTTGGGTCCCATTGTGCCTGGCGAAAACCAAACACTGCATTCCACAGTAAGAACCTTATACCAACGGTCAAGCATGGTGGTGGTGGTGTGATGGTTTGGGGATGCTTTGCTGCCTCAGGTCCTGGACGACTTGCCTTAATAAAAGGAAGCATGAATTCTGCTCTGTATCGGAGAATTCTACAGGAGAATGTCAGACCATCCGTCTGTGAGCTGAAGCTGAAGCGCAGCTGGGTCATGCAGCAAGACAATGATCCAAAACACACAATCCAATCTACATGAAAATGGCTAAAAAGCAACACATTTCAAGTTTTTGAATGGCCTAGTCAAAGTCCAGACCTAATCCCATTTGAGATGTTGTGGCAGGACTTGAAACGAGCAGTTCATGCTTGAAAACCCACACGCCACTGAGTTAAAGCAGTTCTGCATGGAAGAGTGGGCCAAAATTCCTCCACAGCGACGTGAGAGACTGATCAACAACTACAGGAAGCATTTGGTTGGAGTCATTGCAGCTAAAGGTGGCACAACCTGTTATTGAGTGTAAGGGGGCAATTACTTTTTCACACAGGGGCATTGTGTGTTGCATAACTTTGTTTATAAAATAAATGAAACAAGTATGTAATTGTTGTGTTATTTGTTCACTCAGATTCCCTTTATCTAATATTAGGTTTTGGTTAAAGATCTGAAAACATTCAGTATCAAAAATATGCAAAAGTAGAGAAAATTAGAAAGGGGAAAAATACTTTTTCACAGCACTGTATTTATCTCTCTCTCACACACACCCTCGCCTCACACACACCAGCCCCCATTGCTCTCGCTTACAAACACACACCAGCCCCCATTGCTCTCACTTACAAACACACACCAGCCCCCATTGCTCTCGCTTACAAACACACACCAGCCCCCATTGCTCTCGCTTACAAACACACACCAGCCCCCATTGCTCTCACTTACAAACACACACCAGCCCCCATTGCTCTCGCTTACACACACACACACCAGCCCCATCTCTCTTTCACACAAACCCACACACACTTCACACCGGCTGTCCTGTCCCAGTCCCTAGGGTGTTAACAGGTCCTACCTGGGTTGGAGCGGTGCAGGCCTCGGGAGACCACTGGGTTGGAGCGGTGCAGGCCTCGGTAGACCACCGGGTTTGAGTGGTGCAGGCCTCGGGAGACCACTGGGTTGGAGCGGTGCAGGCCTCGGGAGACCACTGGGTTGGAGCGGCGCAGGCCTCGGGAGACCACTGGGTTGGAGCGGTGCAGGCCTCGGGAGACCACTGGGTTGGAGCGGTGCAGGCCTCGGGAGACCACTGGGTTGGAGCGGTGCAGGCCTCGGGAGACCACTGGGTTGGAGCGGTGCAGGCCTCGGGAGACCACTGGGTTGGAGCGGTGCAGGCCTCGGGAGACCACTGGGTTGGAGCGGTGCAGGCCTCGGGAGACCACTGGGTTGGAGCGGTGCAGGCCTCGGGAGACCACTGGGTTGGAGCGGTGCAGGCCTCGGTAGACCACTGGGTTTGAGCGGTGCAGGCCTCCGGGAGACCACTGGGTTGGAGCGGTGCAGGCCTCGGGAGACCACTGGGTTGGAGCGGTGCAGGCCTCGGGAGACCACTGGGTTGGAGCGGTGCAGGCCTCGGGAGACCACTGGGTTGGAGCGGTGCAGGCCTCGGGAGACCACTGGGTTGGAGCGGTGCAGGTCTCGGGAGACCACTGGGTTGGAGCGGTGCAGGCCTCGGAGACCACTGGGTTGGAGCGGTGCAGGCCTCGGGAGACCACTGGGTTGGAGCGGTGCAGGCCTCGGGGAGACCACTGGGTTGGAGCGGTGCAGGCCTCGGGAGACCACTGGGTTGGAGCGGTGCAGGCCTCGGGAGACCACTGGGTTGGAGCGGTGCAGGCCTCGGGAGACCACTGGGTTGGAGCGGTGCAGGCCTCGGGAGACCACTGGGTTGGAGCGGTGCAGGCCTCGGGAGACCACTGGGTTGGAGCGGTGCAATATGTTAGGTTGTTAGTATTAACAGAACACGGGTTAATTTAACCATCAGTTGGGTATTTTTTACTCTCATGCTTGGTTGACCTAGCAACTGGGTCTGTTTTAATGTCATGCTTGGTTGACCTAGCAACTGGGTCTGTTTTAATGTCATGCTTGGTTGACCTAGCAACTGGGTCTGTTTTAATGTCATGCTTGGTTGACCTAGCAACTGGGTCTGTTTAATGTCATGCTTGGTTGACCTAGCAACTGGGTCTGTTTTAATGTCATGCTCGGTTGACCTAGCAACTGGGTCTGTTTTAATGTCATGCTTGGTTGACCTAGCAACTGGGTCTGTTTTAATGTCATGCTCGGTTGACCTAGCAACTGGGTCTGTTTTAATGTCATGCTTGGTTGACCTAGCAACTGGGTCTGTTTTAATGTCATGCTTGGTTGACCTAGCAACTGGGTCTGTTTTAATGTCATGCTTGGTTGACCTAGCAACTGGGTCTGTTTTAATGTCATGCTTGGTTGACCTAGCAACTGGGTCTGTTTTAATGTCATGCTTGGTTGCCTTAGCAACTGGGTCTGTTTTAATGTCATCCTTACTGTAGGTTATTTTAAGGCGTTTACATACTGTAAACTCAAATTTTCCTTATTAAATTATTCTATAATATGTAGAGTATTTATTACATATTATAATAAGGTATACAACTGTATCATAGCCCAACAATGAGACATACGTGGACTTTTAGGAAACTCTATAAGCATCATTGAAGCTACAAAAATGTCAATGTTCAACCTTAACATGTGCTAACTACGCAACAGACCAGATGAACAGGAATTATATTTACTCTCATGGGTGGCTAAAAATAACTATCTGAAAGCCACACCCCTACTAAACTATGCCTACAGTCTTCTGATCTGACCTGATGGTGTCACGGTTTCGGCCGAGGCTGCTCCTTTTCCTTGTTCGGGCGGACTTCGGCGGTCGTCGTCTCCGGAGTACTAGCTGCCACCGTTCATAACTCCCTTATTTGTGTCTTGATTGTTCCCCTTATTTAGTTTGTTTGTTTGGGTCAGGTGTTATGCGTGATTGTTGATTGTCAGCCTGCCTCTGTGTAGTTTATTATATTCTCTCGTTGTGTTTACCCGAGAGCTCGCACTGCGTGCGCTTTTCTTGTTTTTGACGCACTGTGTTTTTGTGCGTAATTGTTTGCGCCACCCGGTTGGGTTGGCGACTCATTTTGTTCTCGTGTAATTTGAACATTACTAAA
Organism: Coregonus clupeaformis; assembly: GCF_020615455.1. NCBI lineage: Eukaryota > Metazoa > Chordata > Actinopteri > Salmoniformes > Salmonidae > Coregonus > Coregonus clupeaformis. The sequence goes on along the minus strand of NW_025533563.1, from coordinate 581,251 downwards.
CGGTTGAAGTCATCCTGGTTCCTGCGCTTGATTCCTTCCACTCACCTACATACACCACTCTGACAGATGGGTCATATCTCAATAACCAAGCACCAATAACCCAACACCCAGCATCCATAACCCAGCAGTTTTTAAAGAAAACAACCCAACTAAGTGACCCAACGCCTGCAACCCAACATTTGGGTCAACCAAACAACCCAGTATTGTTTAGAGTGTGGGGACAGGTGTAGACCCCTTTCAGATCATCCTGATCCCAGCTTTCTTTAATACAGCCCATACAGTAGCTGTGTCCACAGGCAGTAGTCACCGGATCCTTCAGTGGATCCAGACAGACGGAGCAACAGAACAGTTCTAGATTGTCAGCCATTTTAGTGCTTTCACCTGAAGGTTGAGCAACAGGGTGTCAAAGATGCCTTTCTGTTTCATGGAACTCTACACCAGAGGACAGGGAGTGGCTTCCTCTTGACTGTGTACTCTGTATCTACAGGTTTTTGGGGGATGGAAGTCAAGCTAAGAAGATGACGTTGCATACAGCTGTGTCCACAGGGAATAGTAACTGGATCCTTTGGTAGATCCAGACAGCAGAGTGGATATTTTAAAAGGGCCTCTGCAATGTCCATACAACAAACTGCACAGCAGAGTATCAGAGATAACTTTAATTTCTTTGAAAGTCTGAGTGGTGGGGGAGGCCTTTTAGATCTGTTTGGAGACGTTAGTCCTGGATGGATGCACTGAGGTATATAGGGATGGAAGCCATAGTGACGTGTTTATTTTATTTTATTTTTTATTTCACCAGGTAAGCCAGTTGAGAACAGGTTCTCATTTACAACTGCGACCTGGCCAAGATAAAGCAAAGCAGTGCAATAAAAACAACACAGAGTTACATATGGGGTAAAAAACATAAAGTCAAAAATACAACAGAAAATATGTATACAGTGTGTGCAAATGTAGCAAGTTATGGAGGTATGGCAATAAATAGGCTATAGTGCAAAATAATTACAATAGTATTAACACTGGAATGCTAGATGTGCAAGAGATTATGTGCAAATAGAGATACTGGGGTGCAAAATAAATAACAATATAGGGATGAGGTAGTTGGGTGGGCTAATTTCAGATGGGCTGTGTACAGGTGCAGTGATCGGTAAGGTGCTCTGACAACTGATGCTTAAAGTTATTGAGGGAGATAAGAGTCTCCAGCTTCAGAGATTTTTGCAATTCGTTCCAGTCATTGGCAGCAGAGAACTGGAAGGAATGGCGGCCAAAGGAGGTGTTGGCTTTGGGAATGACCAGTGAGATATACCTGCTGGAGCGCAGACTACGGGTGGGTGCTGCTATGGTGACCAATGAGCTAAGATAAGGCGGGGATTTGCCTAGCAGTGATTTATAGATGGCCTGGAGCCAGTGGGTTTGACGACGAACATGTAGTGAGGACCAGCCAACAAGAGCGTACAGGTCACAGTGGTGGGTAGTGTATGGGGCTTTGGAGACAAAACGGATGGCACTGTGATAGACTACATCCAATTTGCTGAGTAGAGTGTTGGAGGCTATTTTGTAAATGACATCGCCGAAGTCAAGGATCGGTAGGATAGTCAGTTTTACGAGGGCATGTTTGGCAGCATGAGTGAAGGAGGCTTGGTTGCGAAATAGGAAGCCGATTCTAGATTTAACTTTGGATTGGAGATTCTTTATGTGAGTCTGGAAGTTGAGTTTACAGTCTAACCAGACACCTAGATATTTGTAGTTGTCCACATACTCTAGGTCAGACCCGTCGAGAGTGGTGATTCTAGTCGGGTGGGCGGGTGCCAGCAGCGTTCGATTGAAAAGCATGCATTTAGTTTTACTAGTGTTTAAGTTCAGTTGGAGGCTACTGAAGGAGTGTTGTATGGCATTGAAGCTCGTTTGGAGGTTTGTTAACACAGTGTCCAATGAAGGGCCAGATGTATACAAAATGGTGTCGTCTGCGTAGAGATGGATCTGAGAGTCACCAGCAGCAAGAGCTGGTAACCAAATATAAGGTTGTGGTAAAACATTACAACGTTTTAAAGGTTCCATAAATGTACAGTGACCTATTCAGAAGCCACAGTGGTGAATGATGAATATGTCAAATCAAAAGTTTTCTTTCATTTTCAGTCATGTAAAATGATCATTAATTGTAAAGAAACATGTGGATGCAGTGGGGTGCAAATACCTCTGTAGAATTAATTAAGCAAGAAATGGCGGTGGAAACGGCTTTATGCACAAATATTGATATAATAACCATCATATTGAAGTAAACTTGGAGTCACACGATGATATGTGGTGTGGTCCTCCCACTACGACTCAGGAAACCATGCAGTTTATTAAGCTACAGATGAAATAAGTTATGCTGAACTTCACAGGGTGGTGAAAGTTCACAGTGAAGAGCTTGATGCTCCTTTCCAATAAATATCGAGGGTCTTTTTGTCCATAATAATGTCATCATGTAGGCAGCCTGTCCAGAGTGGGCGTGTTCACTATATAATGCCCCCAAAACATCTGACAAAACCATCGGTAGAGTTGAAAATGTGATGGAAACCCATTTAACAGAACGTTTTTAACCGGTACATGGGAATTTAACTGCAAAAATATATTAGTATTTTCTAAAATATATATTTGTATGTGCATTACGTCATCACGCACAGCCATTTATCTTCAACACGTCAATTTGATGGAAACATCTCTGCTGGTAAAATGACCATGTTTTTATGAAGATGTTACAATGTTCACATGAAAATCTGTCGGCAGTCGAATGGAAACAGATTTTCATGCGAATATTCAAAAATCTGCATAAAAACAAAATCCCAATAGAATTGAATGGTAAATGACATATCGAGTCATTTTGGAGTCACTTGTATTGTAAATAAGAACATAATATGTTTAAATGACACCATACATTATTTACCATTCAATTCTATTGCGACCTAGCTTTAACTTCCTGACTGATGTCTTGAGATGTTGCTTCAATACATCCACATCATTTTCCTTCCTCATGATGCCAATTATTTTGTGAAGCGCACGAGTCCCTCCTGCAGCAAAGCACCCCCACAGCATGATGCTGCCGCCCCTGTGCTTCACGGTTGGGATGGTGTTCGTATAGGTGCAGTGCAAGCGACCCCCTTTTTCCTCCAAACATAACGATGGTCATTATGGCCAAACAGTTCTATTTTTGTTTCATCAGACCAGAGGAAATTTCTCCAAAATGTATGATCTTTATCCCCATGTGCAGTTGCAAACCGTAGTCTGGCTTTTTGGAGCAGTGGCTTCTTCCTTGCTGAGCGGCCTTTCAGGTTACATTTTTACATTTACATTTTAGTCATTTAGCAGACGCTCTTATCCAGAGCGACTTACAGTTAGTGATTACATATTTTTTTTATACTGGCCCCCCGTGGGAATCGAACCCACAACCCTGGCGTTGCAAACGCCATGCTCTATCAACTGAGCTACATCCCTGCCGGCCATTCCCTCCCCTACCCTAGACGACGCTGGGCCAATTGTGCGCCGCCCATTAGTCTCCCGGTCGCGGCCGGCTGCGACAGAGCCTGGATTCGAACCAGGATCTCTAGTGGCACAGTTAGCACTGCGATGCAGTGCCTTAGACCACTGCGCCACTCAGGAGTACAGGTTATGTCGATATAGGACTCATTTTACTGTGGATATAGATACTTTTGTACCTGTTTCCTCCAGCATCTTCACAAGGTCCTTTGCTGTTGTTCTGGGATTGATTTGCACTTTTCGCACCAAAGTACGTTCATCTCTCTCTCATCTCCTTCCTGAGCGGTATGACGGCTGCGTGGTCCCATGGTGTTTATACTTGCGTACTATTTGTACAGATGTACGTGGTACATTCAGGCGTTTGGAAATTGCTCCCAATGATGAACCAGACTTGTGGAGGTCTACAATTGTTTTTCTGAGGTCTTGGCTGATTTCTTTTGATTTTCCCATGATGTCAAGCAAAGAGGCACTGAGTTTGAAGGTAGGCCTTGAAATACATCCACAGGTACACCTCCAATTGACTAGAATGATGTCAATTAGCCTATCAGAAGCTTCTAAAGCCATGACATCATTTTCTGGAATTTTCCAAGCTGTTTAAAGGCACAGTCAACTTAGTGTATGTAAACTTCTGACCCACTGGAATTGTTATTAAATGTAGTAATCTGTCTGTAAACAATTGTTGGAAAAATTACTTGTCTCATGCACAAAGTCGATGTCCTAAGCGACTTGCCAAAACTATAGTTTGTTAACAAGAAATTTGTGGAGTGATTGAAAAACAAGTTTTAATGACTCCTAAGTGTATGTAAACTTCCGACTTCCGACTTCAACTGTAAATAAAGTATATTTATTTCTAAACAGTAAAACAGATAGGTATGAAAATAGCCTCAAATAAAAGGTGACATTCTGTACTGTCGCCTCATATAAAACATTTAATATCAATTCTAAAATGCTGGAGTATAGAGCCAAATTCATAGTTGAATAAATTAAAAAACCAAGGGTGGGTCAAAATTATTCCCATAATGTAGAAGTTTCAGTAGATTAGAAACTGCTTCCTATAAAGCTATGTGGAGTATAATGTAGCTGGACATTGTAAAGTCATACACACAATTATATTACTTCTTATTGACATTTGTCACGATCGTTGAACTGAGTAGACCAAGGCGCAGCGTGAGATTTGTACATCTTATTTAATTAAGTGCACACACAATAAACAAAACAACAACCGATACGTGAAGTCCACGGTACAAACACAAAACCAACTGGAACAAGATCCCACAAACACTAAGGAAAAACAGACTGTTTAAATAAACAGCTGACACTCGTTGCCTCTGATTGGGAACCACTCTGGCCAACATAGAAATACAAGAACTAGACTGAAAACATAGAACAAAACATATAGAAACTACACACCCTGGCTCAACATATAGAGTCCCCAGAGCCAGGGTGTGACAACATTCAACCTGGGAATGAAAGCAAAGGAAAACTACTACTAGATGGATTTTTTATTTCCCATCACCATGAATCATATTTAATAACTGAACAGTAGCAGACCTAACTTCATCTGTTCCTGACTCTGGGTAGTGGATTAAAAAGACCATCAATCTCCAATGATATTAAAGTACAATTCTGAACATTACTGATATACTGAGTGGCAAGTCAAGATATCTGCTGGGTTTTTATTGTCTGGTTAATGGCACCACCTGCTGGACAGGTTTAATGTTGCTTGACTGAGCAGTATGGGAGAATAAAAGATGCCAAATTTAGGGCCGGTTTCCCGGACATCTCCATTGAACATGCTTTTTAGTCTAGGACTAGGCTTCATCTGTGTCCGGGAAACCGGCCCATATAGTTCAATTAGCAAGTAAGTAACACTACCTGTTCCATGATACTGAGGAAAATGACATTGAGACAGAGAACCAATTGAGAAAACATTTCAATGGTTCTGAATGACAACCAACATACATTAACAGCATACATCATGATTAATGTGAATATATAAGATTAAAAACATTGCACTTAAAAAAAATATGAATGCATTGAATTGTAATTCATAACATATTCTGAAGATCAAATCAATCAAATCATTGTACATAAAAACAGAGCAGAATGAATCATCACATCTGGGGACCATCACCACCAGCATGACTAGTATCTATGTGGACCCTACTACAGTTTAACCAGCTCAGCTATAGACTACACCAGCATGACTAGTATCTATGTGGACCCTACTACAGTTTAACCAGCTCAGCTATAGACTACACCAGCATGACTAGTATCTATGTGGACCCTACTACAGTTTAACCAGCTCAGCTATAGACTACACCAGCATGACTAGTATCTATGTGGACCCTACTACAGTTTAACCAGCTCAGCTATAGACTACACCAGCATGACTAGTATCTATGTGGACCCTACTACAGTTTAACCAGCTCAGCTATAGACTACACCAGCATGACTAGTATCTATGTGGACCCTACTACAGTTTAACCAGCTCAGCTATAGACTACACCAGCATGACTAGTATCTATGTGGACCCTACTATAGTTTAACCAGCTCAGCTATAGACTACACCAGCATGACTAGTATCTATGTGGACCCTACTACAGTTTAACCAGCTCAGCAGTACCATTGAGAGAAACCCCAGGATAGAGGGGCTGAGTGAATGTGGTCTGGACTCTGTGGAGGAGGGTCATTGTGTCAGAGACACTGTAGAAGGACAGAGTACCTGCCTTGTGATCCAGGTACACTCCTACTCTGGAGGACCGAGGGCCTGATACTTTAGTCACAACATTATTGTGTATGAAACAATAACCACCCATATAGTACTGTAAACTCCAGGACTTGTTATTGTCTCCAAATCCACTACATCTCCCTGTTCTGCTGATGTCTTTATATGAGACTGCTGTATAAACATCCATCCCACTCCACTCCACCTCCCAGTAACAGCGTCCAGACAGACCCTCTCTACACAGAACCTGGTAGTGGTTTGTGAATCTGTCTGGATGATCAGGATATGGTTGGACTTGGTCTGTATAGGTCACCTTTCTGTTCCCTTTAGACAGAGAGAGGCGTGTGCCTGCTGTGTTTGGGTCCAGTGTGAGCTGACAGGAATCTGGGAGAAGAGCAGAGCAGAGACCAATGAGGGGAGTTAGAACAATAAGTGAAGTCAGATACTGTATCTACCCTGTCTTTGATTAGAGCACAGCAGAGATCAAATCAGAGAAATATGAGGAGTCAGATAGATACCCAGTCTTTGATTAGATCTACTATTGCTATATATTTCTAGAGGGATTGTTAGGAGTGTCAGTAAAAAGAGACTGTTAGTTACTTCAGAATAAAGAGACTCACATTGTAAGAACTGTTCTCTGGTCTTGGGCTCTGGAGGCAGTACAACATCCACTATATTCACTACAGACACACAAACACATTCACAGAGAGAGGGAATGTTATCATCATACCATATTCCACATGTATATGACTAGTAGGAACTTTCAATGGTCTAAAGTTGATGTTCTTATTATTTTCAACACACCTGTAGTGGAGATCTTGGTCCATTCTCCTTTAAGGACGTCTTCTAGTTTCTCTCTCAGTTCAGACACAGTCTTACTCACATCTCCAAAGTACTGAAGAGGACGGACAACGATGCTGGGTAAGTCTGAAGATACACTGGTACTGGAGAGAGACTGATAACTCTGGAGAAAGAGAGAGAGAGAGGGAGAGGGTGAGAGAGAGAGAGAGAGAGAGAGAGAGGGAGAGAGAGAGAGAGAAAGAACAGAACCAAATGATTGAGAGTTTCACATTGTGTTTTAATTTCATATCACATGTATCAAGGCAGTTGAGTTACCTGGAGGAAATGGATGTGATCCTCTGTGTGTGAGAGCTGCTCCAGCTCAGTGCTTCTCTTCCTCAGCTCAGCTATCTCCTGCTCCAGTTGCTCCAGGAGTCCTTCAGCTTGACTCACTTGAGCCTTCTCTTGGGCTCTGATCAGCTCCTTCACCTCAGAGCGCCTTCTCTCAATGGAGCGGATCAGCTCGGTAAAGATCTTATCACTGTCCTCCACTGCTGCCTGTGCAGAGCGCTGTTAAGAGAGAGAGAGAGAGAGACTGACTTGTCTTACTTTAATGAGCCATACTCATTACACGAACACCCCCACCCCTGAAAGCACATTGCGTGCCACCACAACCTCCACACAATCACATTATCCAGTACCCAACACCACAGTACAATACACCAACCAGCACCACATTCCAACCGTCCATCCAACCCCTCCTCTCCAGCCGTACAGACAGCCCCCCTGAGCCCCCATACCTCCTGAAACATCTCCACACTGTTGATCATTTTGTACAACTCAAACTCAACCCTAAGGCGTCAACAGTAATGGCATTAAACTGGCAACACAGAAAAAACATGATGAACAGTCTGTCATTGCAGAAAACGGACACCCCTCCCCAACTCCCAGGTCAACCCGAGCCAACCAGCTATTGGTGTCCAGGGCTCCATGTAATACCCTCCACTGGACGACCCCTGACCTTTCCAGCACTGGGAGCTTATAGATCACCCTCCACCTATACCCAGCCATGTCAATTTGATTTCTCTGTGACAGAGAGAGTTTGGAAAGGTCTGTGAGCAGAACCTGAGAACACCCAGCATCACAGAGTTCTGCCCTCTATAAATCAGAGTACAACTCCACAGCCGCGGCCTCATCTCTTCACAACAGAAGTTACCCACCCATCAGGCTCCCTCATCTCCCCACAACAGAAGTTACCCACCCATCAGGCTCCCTCATCTCCCCACAACAGAAGTTACCCACCCATCAGGCTCCCTCCTCTCCCCCACAACAGAAGTTACCCACCCATCAGGCTCCCTCATCTCCCCCCACAACAGAAGTTACCCACCCATCAGGCTGCCTCATCTCCCCCACAACAGAAGTTACCCACCCATCAGGCTCCCTCCTCTCCCCCACAACAGAAGTTACCCACCCATCAGGCTCCCTCATCTCCCCCACAACAGAAGTTACCCACCCATCAGGCTGCCTCATCTCCCCCACAACAGAAGTTACCCACCCATCAGGCTCCCTCATCTCCCCCCACAACAGAAGTTACCCACCCATCAGGCTCCCTCATCTCCCCCACAACAGAAGTTACCCACCCATCAGGCTCCCTCATCTCCCCCACAACAGAAGTTACCCACCCATCAGGCTCCCTCATCTCCCCCACAACAGAAGTTACCCACCCATCAGGCTCCCTCATCTCCCCACAACAGAAGTTACCCACCCATCAGGCTCCCTCATCTTCCCCACAACAGAAGTTACCCACCCATCAGGCTCCCTCATCTCCCCACAACAGAAGTTACCCACCCATCAGGCTCCCTCATCTCCCCACAACAGAAGTTACCCACCCATCAGGCTCCCTCATCTCCCCACAACAGAAGTTACCCGCCCATCAGACAAACGTAAAACAAGAGATTTTCTTGGTTTCCCCACTCTGTTTTTCCAACCCCTCTGGTGAAACAGAGAACTGAGCCCTGTACTATAATATAATATAATATAATGTGCCATTTTGCAGACGCTTTTATCCAAAGCGACTTACAGTCATGCGTGCATATATATATATATATATATTTTTTGTGTATGGGTGGTCCCGGGGATCGAACCCACTACCCTGGCGTTACAAGTGCCGTGCTCTACCAGCTGAGCTACAGAGGACCAGGTGCAGACACATTTATGAAAGCAAAGACAATGTCATTATTTGGGCTCTAAACACTAACAACCTACCCTTACACACCTCTTTTGCTACCCCTGCACTAAAATTCCTGCCATGGCATTTAAATGTTTTTGTTTGACTTATTCCCCGAGTCTTTGCCGCCGTTCATGTTAAGGAAGTCTAACCGCGAAATCTCCATAAGAGGTGGGAGGGAAATCACCACAATCAGAAACCAGTAGAGAAGCCCATAAAGCCGCCATGACAGAAAAAAACATCAATTTAAGCAGATTCTGAAGACATGCACTTAAGAACCCATGACCCATTTTCTCAGCCTATACCGCTTCCTGGGTGAGAGGACACTAAACCCCTCATTCTTCATCACGTGTTGTACTGACCTTACAAACCTTCCAGGATCAATCAAATAAGACTCCAGCAGAACCTTCTTTTTCCCCTTTAGTCTCCATCAGGAACCTAGAAAGTTCTCTCAGCGTATATACTGGACCCTCAGCCTGACTGTCTGTCAGCTCTGGATCCAATGAGCCGTCTGAAAACGAGACCGCCTTGTCCTCCGCTCCCGCAGACTCACCTCCCCCCTCTTCCTCCTCCTCCATTGGCAAGGTACCGTCCTCCTCCTCCCCAGTCTCTGCCCCCCTGCACTTCCCCCCTTATCAGAGCCTCTTCCCCAATGACAGGCAATATTTGCCTTCGCCCACCGGAGTCTCTGTTACTACAGAAACCTGCCTCAGCTCATGTAGCCCAGCTGCAACCCTCCCCACCACCGCTTTCTCCACGGCCTGCGCACCACCACTTGACCCTGCTCTACTCTCCTCCCTCCTGGTACCACCACCACTTGACCCTGCTCTACTCTCCTCCTTCCTGGTACCACCACCACTTGACCCTGCTCTACTCTCCTCCCTCCTGGTACCACCACCACTTGACCCTGCTCTACTCTCCTCCCTCCTGGTACCACCACCACTTGACAACTTTCATGTTTTTAAATTATACTTCATTACTATAATGATTATCAATACGCCTGAACATTAATTCAGTCACCTCTGGTCGACAAAAACGTATTTTCCTAGTACATTAATTGTCAAATTCATCAACCAGCATCGAGCACTCTGCCTTCTCAGGCAAGCGAGGGGCATGTTGAGGTAAATATGCTAACCGCCAAGGTTGCATTATGTCATTTATTGGTGGGCTGGAAGATGCAGTGTTTTTTCTTTTCTATTCAGAGGCTATTTACTCCCAATATGAGATAATTTTCTATAGAAGGTTTTTATAATGCATGTTTACTAGGGTTGAGGTTAGCGCATCTGAGTAGGGATGATTTGGGTTCAATACCTGTCCTACCTATCAATCATATTGCTGCTTGTAGCCTATAACTGATGATCCCCACACTAGAAACACCCAAAACTATCTGTGCTAGCAAACCCTGTGTTCCACCCCTCCCTGTGTAACCTTGAAGTTTGTTAAGAAACAAACACTTGTCTACGAAAAGAGACATGTTTAACGGATTCCGCTTAGCACCCAGCCGAGAGCACACGGAAACCACTTGCAAATTTACCAAAACTAACCAACTACTTGCGGTCTGTTCGGAAGCAATAAACGGAGGCAGATTAGCCACCACAACTCTTATCGAAAGAGGCGACATCTGCACCAACACACCCCTCACAACAAGACAAACCTTTTTCATTAACACAACCACCGCCTTGTTCATTCTGGATGCAGAGTCCAGATGTTCCGCTCCAACCTGTTCGCCGACCATGAGCAAAACTTCCTCCACACCTTTCTCCGGAACGGACCCGAAGCGACAGCGTTTCTTCTCCACTCGGTTGAGGCCATCACGCCGCCCTAACAAACTACCCCTACTCCCCCCTCAACTCTAAACGATAAACAGTGGAAACCAATAAACAAACCCTCCACCATGAGAAAATACATTCAGAAAATACGCAAGAACCAAAAGAAAAAAGAATAGTAGCCCTCCTCACGAACCACAAAACTCTCACGCAACCAACTTCTTCTTCTATGATATAATGGCAGTCCACAAACCAATGTTAAAGGTGCATGCCGCCACCTACTGTGCTGGAGTGTGTGGTCAATCACGGTTTCCAAGATTTCTAAATAGTCCTACCTAACTCAGTACTTCTGAGAAAATAAAGAAGAGCCCTACTAACTTCTAATAGACCCTCCCCCATCCCCAAAATCCCTTCCAAACCCCCCCAACCCCGTCCAACCTCAATGACCCTACACTTATAATCTTTCCATCTCTTCAACATACTTACAACAATATAACAACACATGCTCCACCGTTTATTCAATACAGACAAAGAATCTGAGAATACTATAATTCTAACAGGTTGTACGTCCTCCACCCACTGGAGGGCAACTATTATCACCAACAGTTCAACTGAGTATACTGACAGTTCATCTGTTAGTCTTCTACATATCTGCACATCAAATTCAGGAACGTAAACGCCTGCTCCTGTGAGCCCACTATCTGGGTCCTTGGATCCATCTGTGAAAAGTGGTAAAAATGCATAAAAACTTCTACCAATGTAATTGTCAACCAGTTTCTCTATATCACTGACTTCTGACCAATCTTTCCTTTTCTCTACCAAGGTTAGATCAACAACAGGGTCTGGGAGTAACCATGGAGGAACATCCCCTATCACCACAGAAGGGCCAACCTCCAACTCCCTCAAACCACTCTCATCAGCAAGCTTTCCAACTGTCCAACCAAAACCACTGCCTTGTCTACTAGTATATTCCCAACAGTCATCTAGAACAGTAGCAGTGGGATGCTCAACCTCACAGCCTTTCAACCCAATAAGATAATGACAATTTTTTACGCCGTACATACAAAGGCATCTCTCCTGCCTCCACCAGTAAGGCACATACAGATGTTGATTTAAATGCACCAGTACATATCCTTAAAGCTATATACTGAATTCTGTCCAGGTTCTGAAGCCAAGTCTTTACCTCTGTTCCATAAACTGTACACCACTAATCAATTGGCGTCCTGATCAGAGCTCTATAAATATCCATCAACAATTGTCTGTCAGCACCCTATTCATAACCAGAGACCCACACAACCAACTACCGTGAAAGTTAATGAATGAGAGAGACAGAGACATCGTTACAACACTGTACATAGCCATAATATAACGGTTCTTCTTCTTTGGAGTTTAACGGCGGTTGGCATCCAATATGTTGCATTACCGCCCCAACTGAACTATAATATAAATCTATTTTACTTTGTGATACAAAATGGGAAAAGGGGAAAGGAACATTTAATTAAAAACCTTCCAACTAACCCTACACTCATTAAATACCCACTACCCCATTCCACTACTTTGACCCTATCTGCTCCTGCACCATGCCAACGGCCTGGGAGGACGGGACACCACCACTCAACACACCCTGGAACTCTTCTGAAGTCTAATCTTGTATGCCCAAATACTTCTCTGCAGCTGCCATCACAATATCCATTTTCTGTGATTGACAATCCATTTCTGCGGTATAGTTGATAACCATTGCTATGAATTCTAAGAAGCTAACTTTCCTAAAGCATATATCACTCGTTGGCTTATCCCTCTGTGCTGGCACAGATCTACTACTCACAGGGATCCTCTCAGGATCTCTCACCCTTGACCCATCCTCCTCTACTTCCTTCACTGCCTCAGCATACGACACCTTCTGCACTACTCTGACTCTAGCCACCTCAACCTGCCTCTCTCGCACCGGACACTTCCAATCCCCAGCAACATGGGCATCCCAACAGTTGACACACACAACTTTATCCACCGAAACTACACAATCCTCTATCCCATGCCCTCCTGCACACTTCCCACATCTTGGAATCTCCCTCCTACAAACTGCTGCAACATGACCATAAACGTTGCACATGAATCAGAGCAGTGGATTCGCCACAAAAGCTCTAACAGGATAACTGATATATCCTAACATGACTTTGTTGGGTAAAGACTCAAAACTCAAAAGGACTGACAGTGACTACTCTGTTTCACCACGCTCACCACCGGGTCTGTGTTGCACCAAACGGCGGGAATCACAAACACCAGGAAGCTTAAACTTGAATTTCTCCACCTCCACACTTAACGCTACCCCAGAAATCACTCCTTTCAATGGTGCCCTGTTCCTAAGAGCAAAGCAAGAAACAGATCTTGACCCAAGTTGCGTGACACGGAGCACCCACTCCCTCTGGTCAGAAGAAACACAAACAAATATCCCAAGTCCACTACAGGTTACCTTCACTGATTCAACTGCACCCAACTCTTTTCCCACCCAACATGAAACCACAAATGGATCTGCCAAAAGGAATGGATCCACTTTCTCCTACAATGTAACTCCTACTGCACCAGATTCTTCTTTATCATGTCCATTGATACCAGGCTCTGGTTCTGAGCTCTTCACCACACCTTCTACCTCACTTAACTCTCCCTCATTTATTTCCATTTCACCTCCAGAACTCAGTCTGGCGAATGGCTCACTCTGTTTGCACTTGAGTTATAACATTTGATTTTGATTTTGATTTATTTTTATGTCTCTATTCCTTTTAAACTTTTTTGAGTGTAACGTTTACTGTTAATTTCTGATTTGTTTATTATTTATTTCACTTGCTTTGGTAATGTAACATATGTTTCCAATGCCAATAAAGTCCATTTAATTGAATCGAGAGAGAGAGCTCCCTGTTAATGTATAGCAGACATGAGTCGCTCATGGTTACTCATGGTTATGTGAAGAGGTAGAGCCGCTTGCGACTTTAAATCAGTCAGAACAATAGGGAATGTCCTTTTGGTCAAGATATGATGGTTTCTCCGGCAGTAGACCCGGGTTCATAACCAGTCAGTTACATTAAGCAGTCTATTCTCTGACAGGGGTCCAGACAGCCTGTTCCCAACAGTGGGATTGGATAGGGGCCCCTCTCTCTCTCTCCCTATCTCTCTCTCTGACTGGAGGAGAGAAGTGAAATGGTGTGTCTCCTTTGGTCAACAAAACTCACCTTGAGACACTCCACAGCCTGTTGGAGCTCCTTCAGCTCCTTCTCTCTCTCCTGGAATCTCTGCTGGACTTTCTGCTGACTCATCCCCAGCTGCCTCTGTGGAGAATCACTCTTCAATGAGCTATCAAGCTTTATTTGTCCAGTAGATCAATAGTATAGTAATGGGACATAGGGCCCATAGAGAGGAAGGTGTAAAATCTTGAGGAAGTCCCTTTACCATATGACATTTTCTATGTTGCTATGTGAATGATTATAGTGTTTATGGTAGGTGTACATGTATCAAGGGGTTGAGACTGAACTTTGATCTCCTAAAAGGGCATTCGGAATGAAAATAGTGTTTGACTTCAGAAAATGGTGATAGATTTGGATCAAACTCAATATACTCAAGGTTTGTGTTCATATTTGTTCTGCTGAGGATCAATTTCATTTGATTTCTCTCATATTCAAACAGACTTAGTTCCTACTGTATCTTTAATTCTTTGTTTATCAGATAGTAACCATATACATTTACATTTTCGTCATTTAGCAGACGCTCTTATCCAGAGCGACTTACAAATTGGTGCATTCACCTTATGATAGCCAGTGGGACAACCACTTTACAATATTTCTTATTGTAACCAACAAGTAGTTCTGGTCTTACCTGTTTCTCAGTCCTCTCTGCTGCAGCTGACACTGTTTTATGGCCTTTATGTTCATCCATCACACACTGATAACAGATACACTGCTGATCGGTACGACAGTAAACCTCCAGCAGTTTGTCATGATGAGAGCAGATCTTCTCCTGTAGTTGTGCGGTGGCTTTGACCAGCTTGTGCTTCTTGAAACCAGGAAATTCATAGTGAGGGTGGAGGTGAGTCTCACAGTAAGAGGCCAGACACACCAGACAGGACATGAGGGCTTTCTGCTTTCTGGTCCCAGTGCAGAAATCACACGCCACATCTCCAGGTCCAGCATAGCACAGAGCAGGAGGGGGGAGCAGCCTGGAGTCCTGTCTTCTTCAGTTTCTCCACCATCTCAGCCAACATGGTATTTTTTCCTCAGATTAGGCCTTGGAGTGAAGGTCTCTCTGCACTGAGGACAGCTATAGACCCCTTTCAGAACATCCTGATCCCAGCAGTCCTCAATACAGCGCCTACAGTAACTGTGTCCACAGGCAGTAGTGACCGGCTCCTTCAGTAGATCCAGACAGACAGAACAACAGAACTGGTCCTGGTCCAGCAGAACTCCCTGCTGAGCCATTTGGACAGTTGTTCACTCTCACACAGACAGACGACACAGAGACTCAGATCAGTTTCGTTTCCACAGAAGAGAGTTTTTGGGAGGGTGAGGACTTTCTGGATCTGCCAGATAGGTGAGGTTAGAGGGAGGGAGGGAGGGAGGGAGGGATAGAGAGAGAACTGCGTTCAACGTGGAGAGGGAGACAAATATTTTAGTTTCTAGGTTAGGGCCCTTCATTTGGAATAAATCTAACAAATATGAGTTGTTAGAATATATAAAGGGTAACAGTTCCTATGAAGTACATATTATAATTATTATAACAAGCTTCATAATGCCTTATAATACACTTATGTGTTATAACACTGATTATAAGTGTCTATAATAATTCATAAGTGGTTGTAATGGGGGCTTGATATTGATACAATATACTGTAGTTTAAATGAATACTGTATGTATTGACTGATCATTGAGAATGAGGTAATACTTTACATTACAGTGTGGTTATTACTGTTAGGCCTAGGGTCAGGGTTAGAGTTACTACATTCAGCAGTAACCCTAACCCCTAGCCATATCTAGGACTAAAAGAGAAGACGTTTTATAATCAGAGTTCTTTGTATCTCTTCTTAGTCAGACAGAAACCCCCCACATCTTATAGGTGGACTGGGTTCTGAACATATCCAATGAATTGTTTTCTGCAACCAGATGAAATGAAACTGCCTTTCAGCAGGAAAAGCTTCTCTAATAATCCTAACCATTGCTGGGTGTCTTCAGAGACTGAGGTATAGAGACACACTGTCAATTCAAAACATCTGGCTGTGCTTTCATGTCAAAACATTTATTATTTTCTATTCATAAAATTCCTATTGTATTATATTCTTTGATAATATATTATATCCATAGGCTCCACTCTGTATAGTGTTAATGATGACTGTTTGTTCTGTACATTGATTGAATGGTTAGGACTATCTCACTGTATTCACTGTTTAAATCCCAAGAGACCAGGAGACCTAAAGGAAGCCTTCAACACTGTATCCCTTCATCCAGTCATAGTAAACAACCTCTGTCTGTCTGTCTGTACGTCTGTCTGTCTGTAAACACAGCCAACTTTTCTGCGGTGGTTGTTGTTGCTATCAGTGCTGCACAGCTATTTTCAGGTCTCTCCAGAGATGGTCGATCGGGTTCAACTCCAGGATCTGGCTGGACCACTCAAGGACATTCAGAGACTTGTCCCGAAGCCACTCCTGCGTTGTCTTGGCTGTGTGCTTAGGGTTGTTGTCTTGTTGGAAGTTGAACCTTCGCCCCAGTCTGAGATCCTGAGCGCTCTGAAGCAGTTTTTCATCTGTACTTTGCTCTGTTCATTTTTCCCTCGATCCTGGCTATTCTCCCAGTCCGTGCCTCTGAAAAACATCCCTGCCACATCTCCAGGTCCAGCATAGCACAGAGCAGGAGGGGAGCAGCCTGGAGTCCTGTCTTCTTCAGTTTCTCCACCACTTAGGCGACACAGCACTCCTGTTCAGAATAGGTCTTGGGGTGAAGGTATGTCTGCACTGCACTCAATCTGGTTTATTTAGTACCCCAGCGCAGGTTAAGTAGTGGAAAGAACATGTTGGGTTATTTTGACCCAGACAGTTTGGTTGCGTGAATAACCCAATATGTTGGGTTGTTAGTATTAACAGAACACGGGTTAATTTAACCATCAGTTGGGTATTTTTACTCTCATGCTTGGTTGACCTAGCAACTGGGTCTGTTTTAATGTCATGCTTGGTTGACCTAGCAACTGGGTCTGTTTTAATGTCATGCTTGGTTGACCTAGCAACTGGGTCTGTTTTAATGTCATGCTCGGTTGACCTAGCAACTGGGTCTGTTTTTAATGTCATGCTTGGTTGACCTAGCAACTGGGTCTGTTTTAATGTCATGCTTGGTTGACCTAGCAACTGGGTCTGTTTTAACTTCATGCTTGGTTGACCTAGCAACTGGGTCTGTTTTAATGTCATGCTTGGTTGCCCTAGCAACTGGGTCTGTTTTAATGTCATGCTTGGTTGACCTAGCAACTGGGTCTGTTTTAATGTCATGCTTGGTTGCCCTAGCAACTGGGTCTGTTTTAATGTCATCCTTACTGTAGGTTATTTTAAGGCGTTTACATACTGTAAACTCAATTTTCCCTTATTAAATTATTCTATAATATGTAGAGTATTTATTACATATTATAATAAGGTATACCACTGTATTATAGCCCAACAATGAGACATACGTGGACTTTTAGGAAACTCTATAAGCATAATTGAAGCTACAAAAATGTCAATGTTCAACCTTAACATGTGCTAACTACGCAACAGACCAGATGAACAGGAAATATATTTACTCTCATGGGTGGCTAAAAATAACTATCTGAAAGCCACACCCCTACTAAACTATGCCTACAGTCTTCTGATCTGACCTGCTGGGTCATATCTCAATAACCAAGCAACAATAACCCAACACCCAGCATCCATAACCCAGCAGTTTTTAAAGAAAACAACCCAACTAAGTGACCCAACGCCTGCAACCCAACATTTGGGTCAACCAAACAACCCAGTATTTTTTAGAGTGTGGGGACAGGTGTAGACCCCTTTCAGATCATCCTGATCCCAGCTTTCTTTAATACAGCCCATACAGTAGCTGTGTCCACAGGCAGTAGTCACCGGATCCTTCAGTGGATCCAGACAGACGGAGCAACAGAACAGTTCTAGATTGTCAGCCATTTTAGTGCTTTCACCTGAAGGTTGAGCAACAGGGTGTCAAAGATAACTTTCTGTTTCATGGAACTCTACACCAGAGGACAGGGAGTGGCTTCCTCTTGACTGTGTACTCTGTATCTACAGGTTTTTGGGGGATGGAAGTCAAGCTAAGAAGATGACGTTGCATACAGCTGTGTCCACAGGCAGTAGTGACCGGCTCCTTCACTGGATCCAGACAGACAGAACAACAGAACTGGTCCTGGTCCAGCAGAACTCCCTGCTGAGCCATTTGGATGGTTGTTCACTCTCACACAGACAGACGACACAGAGACTCAGATCAGTTTCGTTTCCACAGAAGTGAGTTTTTGGGAGGGCGAGGACTTCCCTGGTTCTGCCAGATAGGTGAGGTTAGAGGGAGGGAGGAGGGAGGGAGTAGAGAGAGAACTGCGTTCAACGTGGAGAGGGAGACAAATATTTTAGTTTCTAGGTTAGGGCCCTTCATTTGGAATAAATCTAACAAATATGAGTTGTTAGAATATATAAAGGGTAACAGTTCCTATGAAGTACATATTATAATTATTATAATAAGCTTCATAATGCCTTATAATACACTTATGTGTTATAACACTGATTATAAGTGTCTATAATAATTCATAAGTGGTTGTAATGGGGGGTTGATATTGATACAATATACTGTAGTTTAAATGAATACTGTATGTATTGACTGATCATTGAGAATGAGGTAATACTTTACATTACAGTGTGGTTATTACTGTTAGGCCTAGGGTCAGGGTTAGAGTTACTACATTCAGCAGTAACCCTAACCCTAGCCATATCTAGGACTAAAAAGAGAAGACGTTTTATAATCAGAGTTCTTTGTAATAGTTCTTAGTCAGACAGAAACCCCCCACATATTATAGGTGGATGGGGTTATGAACATATCCAATGAATTGTTTTCTGCAACCAGATGAAATGAAACTGCCTTTCAGCAGGAAAAGCTTCTCTAATAATCCTAACCATTGCTGGGTGTCTTCAGAGACTGAGGTATAGAGACACACTGTCAAGTCAAAACATCTGGCTGTGCTTTCATGTCAAAACATTTATTATTTTCTATTCATAAAATTCTATTGTATTATATTATTTGATAACATATTCTATCCATAGGCTCCACTCTGTATAGTGTTAATGATGACTGTTTGTTCTGTACATTGATTGAATGGTTAGGACTATCTCACTGTATTCACTGTTTAAATCCCAAGAGACCAGGAGACCTAAAGGAAGCCTTCAACACTGTATCCCTTCATCCAGTCATAGTAAACAACCTCTGTCTGTCTGTCTGTACGTCTGTCTGTCTGTAAACACAGCCAACTTTTCTGCGGTGGTTGTTGTTGCTATCAGTGCTGCACAGCTATTTTCAGGTCTCTCCAGAGATGGTCGATCGGGTTCAACTCCAGGATCTGGCTGGACCACTCAAGGACATTCAGAGACTTGTCCAGAAGCCACTCCTGCGTTGTCTTGGCTGTGTGCTTAGGGTTGTTGTCTTGTTGGAAGTTGAACCTTCGCCCCAGTCTGAGATCCTGAGCGCTCTGAAGCAGGTTTTCATCAAGGATCTCTCTGTACTTTGCTCTGTTCATTTTTCCCTCGATCCTGGCTATTCTCCCAGTCCGTGCCTCTGAAAAACATCCCTGCCACATCTACAGGTCCAGCATAGCACAGAGCAGGAGGGGGAGCAGCCTGGAGTCCTGTCTTCTTCAGTTTCTCCACCACTTAGGCGAGCACAGCACTCCTGTTCAGAATAGGTCTTGGGGTGAAGGTATGTCTTCACTGCACTCAATCTGGTTTATTTAGTACCCCAGCGCAGGTTAAGTAGTGGAAAGAACATGTTGGGTTATTTTGACCCAGACAGTTTGGTTGCGTGAATAACCCAATATGTTGGGTTTTTAGTATTAACAGAACACGGGTTAATTTAACCATCAGTTGGGTATTTTTTACTCTCGTGCTTGGTTGACCTAGCAACTGGGTCTGTTCTAATGTCATGCTTGGTTGACCTAGCAACTGGGTCTGTTTTAATGTCATGCTTGGTTGACCTAGTAACTGGGTCTGTGTCACGATCGCCGGTGTAAGGAGTAGACCAAGGCGCAGCGTTGCAGGCAAACATACTCATTTATTAGTGAAACGCGATCAAAACAACAAAAGACGGTAACGTGACAGTAAACGGCCAAACACAACCAACACGAAACAAGAACCCACAAAAACACAAAGGAAAACCGACAGTTTAAATATGGCTCCCAATCAGAGACAACCAGCAAACAGCTGACACTCGTTGCCTCTGATTGGGAGTCACTCAGGCCAACCTAGACATAGAACAACTAGACACTAAAACACAGCACAAAACACACAAAATCTACACACCCTGACTCAACATATCAAGTCCCCAGAGCCAGAGTGTGACAGTCTGTTCTAATGTCATGCTTGGTTGACCTAGCAACTGGGTCTGTTCTAATGTCATGCTTGGTTGACCTAGCAACTGGGTCTGTTTTAATGTCATGCTTGGTTGACATAGCAACTGGGTCTGTTTTAATGTCATGCTTGGTTGACCTAGCAACTGGGTCTGTTTTAATGTCATGCTCGGTTGACCTAGCAACTGGGTCTGTTTTAATGTCATGCTTGGTTGCCTTAGCAACTGGGTCTGTTTAATGTCATGCTTGGTTGACCTAGCAACTGGGTCTGTTTTAATGTCATGCTTGGTTGACCTAGCAACTGGGTCTGTTTTAATGTCATGCTCGGTTGACCTAGCAACTGGGTCTGTTTTAATGTCATGCTCGGTTGACCTAGCAACTGGGTCTGTTTTAATGTCATGCTTGGTTGACCTAGCAACTGGGTCTGTTTTAATGTCATGCTTGGTTGCCCTAGCAACTGGGTCTGTTTTAATGTCATCCTTACTGTAGGTTATTTTAAGGCGTTTACATACTGTAAACTCAATGTTTCCTTATTAAATTCTTCTATAATATGTAGAGTATTTATTACATATTATAATAAGGTATACCATTGTATCATAGCCCAACAATGAGACATACGTGGACTTTTAGGAAACTCTATAAGCATCATTGAAGCTACAAAAATGTCAATGTTCAACCTTAACATGTGCTAACTACGCAACAGACCAGATGAACAGGAATTATATTTACTCTCATGGGTGGCTAAAAATAACTATCTGAAAGCCACACCCTACTAAACTATGCCTACAGTCTTCTGATCTGACCTGCTGGGTCATATCTCAATAACAAAGCAACAATAACCCAACACCCAGCATCCATAACCCAGCAGTTTTTAAAGAAAACAACCCAACTAAGTGACCCAACGCCTGCAACCCAACATTTGGGTCAACCAAACAACCCAGTATTGTTTAGAGTGTGGGGACAGGTGTAGACACCTTTCAGATCATCCTGATCCCAGCTTTCTTTAATACAGCCCATACAGTAGCTGTGTCCACAGGCAGTAGTCACCGGATCCTTCAGTGGATCCAGACAGACGGAGCAACAGAACAGTTCTAGATTGTCAGCCATTTTAGTGCTTTCACCTGAAGGTTGAGCAACAGGGTGTCAAAGATGACTTTCTGTTTCATGGAACTCTACACCAGAGGACAGGGAGTGGCTTCCTCTTGACTGTGTACTCTGTATCTACAGGTTTTTGGGGGATGGAAGTCAAGCTAAGAAGATGACGTTGCATACAGCTGTGTCCACAGGGAATAGTAACTGGATCCTTTGGTAGATCCAGACAGCAGAGTGGATATTTTAAAAGGGCCTCTGCAATGTCCATACAACAAACTGCACAGCAGAGTATTGTAGTGTATTGAAGATTATGATGGGGCTAAATGTTTTTCTTGACGAAATGGAATGTTGGTTGTTCAGGCCAGAGGGGGGATGTTTTATGATGTTATTTGAAATGTGCCGCTTGGAGGGTGACGCCCGAGGGGAGACTGGTGATTGGCCAGAAGAGGGGGTAACCCTTATTTTGGTATTGTCTATATAAGAAGGGTTTTAGACAATAAACCCCAGAGCAGCCCCTAGAATGGGAGGACACTGTTCTCCAGACCTCGCGAGTCTGTCACCCATGCTGAAGCTTGTGATCTGAATAAACCTTATGATCAATATTCAGTATGAGCAGACTCCTTTTGTTCATCAGCAATAATTGCCACCACTCATCATATACGACAGTATCAGAGATAACTTTAATTTCTTTGAAAGTCTGAGTGGTGGGGGAGGCCTTTTAGATCTGTTTGGAGACGTTAGTCCTGGATGGATGCACTGAGGTATATAGGGATGGAAGCCATAGTGACGTGTAACCAAATATAAGGTTGTGGTAAAACATTACAACGTTTTAAAGGTTCCATAAATGTACAGTGACCTATTCAGAAGCCACAGTGGTGAATGATGAATATGTCAAATCAAAAGTTTTCTTTCATTTTCAGTCATGTAAAATGATCATAAATTGTAAAGAAACATGTGGATGCAGTGGGGTGCAAATACCTCTGTAGAATTAATTAAGCGAGAAATGGCGGTGGAAACGGCTTTATGCACAAATATTGATATAATAACCATCATATTGAAGTAAACTTGGAGTCACACGATGATATTTGGTGTGGTCGTCCCACTACGACTCGGGAAACCATGCAGTTTATTAAGTTACAGATGAAATAAGTTATGCTGAACTTCACAGGGTGGTGAAAGTTCACAGTGATGAGCTTGATGCTCCTTTCCAATAAATATTGAGGGTCTTTTTGTCCATAATAATGTCATCATGTAGGCAGCCTGTCCAGAGTGGGCACGTTCACTATATAATGCACAACCAAATCTGACAAAACCATCGGTAGAGTTGAAAATGTGATGGAAACCCATTTAACAGAAAGTTTTTAACCGGTTTTTGTATTTTCCCAAAAATATATTTGTATGTGCATTACATCATCATGCACAGCCATTTATCCTCAACAAGTCAATTTGATGGAAACATCTCTGCTGGTAAAATTCACGTTTTTATGAAGATTTTACAATATTCACATGAAAATCTGTCGCCAGTCGAATGGAAACAGATTTTCATGCGAATTTTCAAAAATCTGCATAAAAACAATATCCTCATCTATAACTGGGTCTGTTTTAATGTCATGCTTGGTTGACCTAGCAACTGGGTCTGTTTTAATGTCATGCTTGGTTGACCTAGCAACTGGGTCTGTTTTAATGTCATGCTTGGTTGACCTAGCAACTGGGTCTGTTTTAATGTCATGCTTGGTTGACCTAGCAACTGGGTCT
Organism: Coregonus clupeaformis; assembly: GCF_020615455.1. Taxonomy (NCBI): domain Eukaryota; kingdom Metazoa; phylum Chordata; class Actinopteri; order Salmoniformes; family Salmonidae; genus Coregonus; species Coregonus clupeaformis. Next base: position 557,775 of record NW_025533563.1, on the reverse strand, counting down.
GTTTTAATGTCATGCTTGGTTGACCTAGCAACTGGGTCTGTTCTAATGTCATGCTTGGTTGACCTAGCAACTGGGTCTGTTTTAATGTCATGCTTGGTTGACCTAGCAACTGGGTCTGTTTTAATGTCATGCTTGGTTGACCTAGCAACTGGGTCTGTTTTAATGTCATGCTTGGTTGACCTAGCAACTGGGTTTGTTTTAATGTCATGCTTGGTTTACATAGCAACTGGGTCTGTTTTAATGTCATGCTTGGTTGACCTAGCAACTGGGTCTGTTTTAATGTCATGCTTGGTTGACCTAGCAACTGGGTCTGTTTTAATGTCATGCTTGGTTGACCTAGCAACTGGATCTGTTTTAATGTCATGCTCGGTTGACCTAGCAACTGGGTCTGTTTTAATGTCATGCTTGGTTGACCTAGCAACTGGGTCTGTTTTAATGTCATGCTAGGTTGACCTAGCAACTGGGTCTGTTTTAATGTCATGCTCGGTTGACCTAGCAACTGGGTCTGTTTTAATGTCATGCTTGGTTGACCTAGCAACTGGGTCTGTTTTAATGTCATGCTTGGTTGACATAGCAACTGGGTCTGTTTTAATGTCATGCTTGGTTGACATAGCAACTGGGTCTGTTTTAATGTCATGCTTGGTTGACCTAGCAACTTTGTCTGTTTTAATGTCATGCTTGGTTGACCTAGCAACTGGGTCTGTTTTAATGTCATGCTTGGTTGACCTAGCAACTGGGTCTGTTTTAATGTCATGCTTGGTTGACCTAGCAACTGGGTCTGTTTAATGTCATGCTCGGTTGACCTAGCAACTGGGTCTGTTTTAATGTCATGCTTGGTTGACCTAGCAACTGGGTCTGTTTTAATGTCATGCTTGGTTGACCTAGCAACTGGGTCTGTTTTAATGTCATGCTTGGTTGACCTAGCAACTGGGTCTGTTTAATGTCATGCTTGGTTGACCTAGCAACTGGGTCTGTTTTAATGTCATGCTTGGTTGACCTAGCAACTGGGTCTGTTTTAATATCATGCTTGGTTGACCTAGCAACTGGGTCTGTTTTAATGTCATGCTTGGTTGACCTAGCAACTGGGTCTGTTTTAATGTCATGCTTGGTTGACCTAGCAACTGGGTCTGTTTTAATGTCATGCTAGGTTGACCTAGCAACTGGGTCTGTTTTAATGTCATGCTTGGTTGACCTAGCAACTGGGTCAGTTTTAATGTCATTCTCGGTTGACCTAGCAACTGGGTCTGTTTTAATGTCATGCTAGGTTGACCTAGCAACTGGGTCTGTTTTAATGTCATGCTTGGTTGACCTATCAACTGGGTCTGTTTTAATGTCATGTTCGGTTGACCTAGCAACTGGGTCTGTTTTAATGTCATGCTTGGTTGACCTAGCAACTGGGTCTGTTTTAATGTCATGCTAGGTTGACCTAGCAACTGGGTCTGTTTTAATGTCATGCTCGGTTGACCTAGCAACTGGGTCTGTTTTAATGTCATGCTCGGTTGACCTAGCAACTGGGTCTGTTTTAATGTCATGCTTAGTTGACCTAGCAACTGGGTCTGTTTTAATGTCATGCTTGGTTTACCTAGCAACTGGGTCTGTTTTAATGTCATGCTTGGTTGACCTAGCAACTGGGTCTGTTTTAATGTCATGCTTGGTTGCCTTAGCAACTGGGTCTGTTTTAATGTCATCCTTACTGTAGGTTATTTTAAGGCGTTTACATACTGTAAACTCAATTTTCCTTATTAAATTATTCTATAATATGTAGAGTATTTATTACATATTATAATAAGGTATACCACTGTATTATAGCCCAACAATGAGACATACGTGGACTTTTAGAAAACTCTATAAGCATCATTGAAGCTACAAAAATGTCAATGTTCAACCTTTACATGTGCTAACTAAGCAACAGACCAGATGAACAGGAATTATATGTACTCTCATTGTTGGGTAAAAATAACTATCTGAAAGCCACACCCCTACTAAACTATGACTACAGTCTTCTGATCTGACCTGATGGGTCATATCTCAATAACCAAGCAACAATAACCCAACACCCAGCATCCATAACCCAGCAGTTTTTAAAGAAAACAACCTCAACTAAGTGACCCAACGCCTGCAACCCAACATTTGGGTCAACCAAACAACCCAGTATTGTTTAGAGTGTGGGGACAGGTGTAGACACCTTTCAGATCATCCTGATCCCAGCTTTCTTTAATACAGCCCATACAGTAGCTGTGTCCACAGGCAGTAGTCACCGGATCCTTCAGTGGATCCAGACAGACGGAGCAACAGAACAGTTCTAGATTGTCAGCCATTTTAGTGCTTTCACCTGAAGGTTGAGCAACAGGGTGTCAAAGATGACTTTCTGTTTCATGGAACTCACACCAGAGGACAGGAGTGGCTTCCTCTTGACTGTGTACTCTGTATCTACAGGTTTTGGGGGATGGAAGTCAAGCTAAGAAGATGACGTTGCATACAGCTGTGTCCACAGGGAATAGTAACTGGATCCTTTGGTAGATCCAGACAGCAGAGTGGATATTTTAAAAGGGCCTCTGCAATGTCCATACAACAAACTGCACAGCAGAGTATTGTAGTGTATTGAAGATTATGATGGGGCTAAATGTTTTCATGACGAAATGGAATGTTGGTTGTTCAGGCCAGAGGGGGATGTTTTATGATGTTATTTGAAATGTGCCGCTTGGAGGGTGACGCTCGAGGGGAGACTGGTGATTGGCCAGAAGAGGGGGTAACCCTTATTTTGGTATTGTCTATATAAGAAGGGTTTTAGACAATAAACCCCAGAGCAGCCCCTAGAATGGGAGGACACTGTTCTCCAGACCTCGCGAGTCTGTCACCCATGCTGAAGCTTGTGATCTGAATAAACCTTATGATCAATATTCAGTATGAGCAGACTCCTTTTGTTCATCAGCAATAATTGCCACCACTCATCATATACGACAGTATCAGAGATAACTTTAATTTCTTTGAAAGTCTGAGTGGTGGGGGAGGCCTTTTAGATCTGTTTGGAGACGTTAGTCCTGGATGGATGCACTGAGGTATATAGGGATGGAAGCCATAGTGACGTGTAACCAAATATAAGGTTGTGGTAAAACATTACAACGTTTTTAAAGGTTCCATAAATGTACAGTGACCTATTCAGAAGCCACAGTGGTGAATGATGAATATGTCAAATCAAAAGTTCTCTTTCATTTTCAGTCATGTAAAATGATCATAAATTGTAAAGAAACATGTGGATGCAGTGGGGTGCAAATACCTCTGTAGAATTAATTAGCGAGAAATGGCGGTGGAAACGGCTTTATGCACAAATATTGATATAATAACCATCATATTGAAGTAAACTTGGAGTCACACGATGATATTTGGTGTGGTCGTCCCACTACGACTCGGGAAACCATGCAGTTTATTAAGTTACAGATGAAATAAGTTATGCTGAACTTCACAGGGTGGTGAAAGTGCACGGTGATGAGCTTGATGCTCCTTTCCAATAAATATTGAGGGTCTTTTTGTCCATAATAATGTCATCATGTAGGCAGCCTGTCCAGAGTGGGCACGTTCACTATATAATGCACAACCAAATCTGACAAAACCATCGGTAGAGTTGAAAATGTGATGGAAACCCATTTAACAGAAAGTTTTTAACCGGTTTTTTGTATTTTCCCAAAAAATATATTTGTATGTGCATTACATCATCATGCACAGCCATTTATCCTCAACAAGTCAATTTGATGGAAACATCTCTGCTGGTAAAATTCACGTTTTTATGAAGATTTTACAATATTCACATGAAAATCTGTCGCCAGTCGAATGGAAACAGATTTTCATGCGAATTTTCAAAAATCTGCATAAAAACAATATCCTCATCTATAACTGGGTCTGTTTTAATGTCATGCTTGGTTGACCTAGCAACTGGGTCTGTTTTAATGTCATGCTTGGTTGACCTAGCAACTGGGTCTGTTTTTAATGTCATGCTTGGTTGACCTAGCAACTGGGTCTGTTTTAATGTCATGCTTGGTTTACCTAGCAACTGGGTCTGTTTTAATGTCATGCTTGGTTGACCTAGCAACTGGGTTTGTTTTAATGTCATGCTTGGTTTACATAGCAACTGGGTCTGTTTTAATGTCATGCTTGGTTGACCTAGCAACTGGGTCTGTTTAATGTCATGCTTGGTTGACCTAGCAACTGGGTCTGTTTTAATGTCATGCTTGGTTGACCTAGCAACTGGGTCTGTTTAATATCATGCTTGGTTGACCTAGCAACTGGGTCTGTTTTAATGTCATGCTTGGTTGACCTAGCAACTGGGTCTGTTTTAATGTCATGCTTGGTTGACCTAGCAACTGGGTCTGTTTTAATGTCATGCTTGGTTGACCTAGCAACTGGGTTTGTTTTAATGTCATGCTTGGTTTACATAGCAACTGGGTCTGTTTTAATGTCATGCTTGGTTGACCTAGCAACTGGGTCTGTTTTAATGTCATGCTTGGTTGACCTAGCAACTGGGTCTGTTTTAATGTCATGCTTGGTTGACCTAGCAACTGGGTCTGTTTTAATGTCATGCTAGGTTGACCTAGCAACTGGGTCTGTTTTAATGTCATGCTCGGTTGACCTAGCAACTGGGTCTGTTTTAATGTCATGCTTGGTTGACCTAGCAACTGGGTCTGTTTTAATGTCATGCTTGGTTGACATAGCAACTGGGTCTGTTTTAATGTCATGCTTGGTTGACCTAGCAACTGGGTCTGTTTTAATGTCATGCTTGGTTGACATAGCAACTGGGTCTGTTTTAATGTCATGCTTGGTTGACATAGCAACTGGGTCTGTTTTAATGTCATGCTTGGTTGACCTAGCAACTGGGTCTGTTTTAATGTCATGCTTGGTTGACCTAGCAACTGGGTCTGTTTTAATGTCATGCTTGGTTGCCTTAGCAACTGGGTCTGTTTTAATGTCATCCTTACTGTAGGTTATTTTAAGGCGTTTACATACTGTAAACTCAATTTTTCCTTATTAAATTATTCTATAATATGTAGAGTATTTATTACATATTATAATAAGGTATACCACTGTATCATAGCCCAACAATGAGACATACGTGGACTTTTAGAAAACTCTATAAGCATCATTGAAGCTACAAAAATGTAAATGTTCAACCTTTACATGTGCTAACTAAGCAACAGACCAGATGAACAGGAATTATATGTACTCTCATTGTTGGGTAAAAATAACTATCTGAAAGCCACACCCCTACTAAACTATGACTACAGTCTTCTGATCTGACCTGATGGGTCATATCTCAATAACCAAGCAACAATAACCCAACACCCAGCATCCATAACCCAGCAGTTTTTAAAGAAAACAACCCAACTAAGTGACCCAACGCCTGCAACCCAACATTTGGGTCAACCAAACAACCCAGTATTGTTTAGAGTGTGGGGACAGGTGTAGACACCTTTCAGATCATCCTGATCCCAGCTTTCTTTAATACAGCCCATACAGTAGCTGTGTCCACAGGCAGTAGTCACCGGATCCTTCAGTGGATCCAGACAGACGGAGCAACAGAACAGTTCTAGATTGTCAGCCATTTTAGTGCTTTCACCTGAAGGTTGAGCAACAGGGTGTCAAAAATGACTTTCTGTTTCATGGAACTCTACACCAGAGGACAGGGAGTGGCTTCCTCTTGACTGTGTACTCTGTATCTACAGGTGTCACAGACTGGGCTAGAACTCCGGTCTCAGATGTGGGGAGCTGGGGGTTCTACCCCTTAGCCACAGAGGAGGTATAGTTGGACCCAAATGAAACACCCAAGGCAATACTCCAGGTAAGTAGATTTAATGTAACAAAAAGGTTCTTTGCACTTCAAAAAATAGTCCAACAAAAGTTCTTCTCAGAAAGAGGTATATTAACAGAGGTAGAGTAACAAAACAGGAGGCAAAACAAAATAACTCCACGAGGGGAGAAAAACAAACTAAAGATAACTTAGAAAAGCTTACTTGGAAAGACACGGTGGGACAAAGCAGGAGACACATAGCCAGGACTCAAAAACCAAGTGAGGAACAGGGGAAAAAACACAGCTAAAATACTCTAGGGGAAACAAGGCACAGGTGACCTGGATCAAGCTAATAAGGACACACGAGGAAGAACTAAGGCAGAGGGGAACACAGATGACCTCTAGAGGCCCGGAGACAAACAGGAGGCAGGAAGCTGACAGGACCCCTCCTCTAGGGAATGACTCCTGACGTTCCTTCCAGAACACCCTGGCCTCAGGGTGCGAAACTCTCGGATCAAACCTGGGTCCAGGATGTCCTTGGCTGGAACCCAGGAGCGCTCCTCTGGCCCGTAGCCCTCCCAGTCCACCAGATACTGCAGAGAGTTCTGGACCCTCCGGGAGTCCAGTATCCGGCGGACTGTGTAGGCAGGCTGGCCGTCAATGATCCTGGGAGGTGGCGGGGGTCTGCGTGGGGGGCAAAGGAGAAGACAAGACAGGTTTAAGTAGTGAAACATGGAAAGTGGGGTTAATTCTAAGGGAGCGAGGGAGAACCAAACGATACGAAACAGGGTTAACCTTTCTTGCTATGCGGAAAGGGCCGATGTATTTCTGGGAAAGCTTCTTGGATTCGACCCGGAGGGGCAGGTTCTTAGTGGCCAACCAAACTCTCTGACCAGCTCGGAAACTAGGGGCCGTCCCGCGGCGGCGATTAGCCTGACCTTGGTATCTCTGGGAGGTCCGAAGGAGGGTACGCCTGGCCTTCTTCCAGGTCCGCCTACAGCGTTGGACAAAGCGCTGGGCCGAGGGAACACCAACTTGCGCCTCTTCTTCTGGAAATAATGGAGGGGTGTAACCGAACTGGCATTCGAAGGGGGACAATCCGGTGGCTGAGGACTGGAGGGTGTTGTGGGCATATTCAGCCCAAATGATATAGGTGGCCCAAGACGTGGGATTACTGGCCGCCATACACCGCAGGATGGTCTCCAGATCCTGATTAATCCGTTCCGTTTGGCCATTAGACTCTGGATGGAACCCCGACGATAGGCTGGCTGTGGCCCCAATAAGCCTGCAGAAGGCCCCCCAAAACCGGGACGAGAATTGGGGACCTCGGTCGGAGACCACGTCCAGGGGAATTCCAAATATCCGGAAGACATGGTTCATGAGGAGCTCAGCAGTCTCCTTAGCCGAGGGCAGCTTGGGCAGGGGAATAAACCGGGCAGCCTTAGAGAACCGGTCTACCACCACTAGGATGACGGTGTTGCCCTGGGATGGAGGAAGTCCCGTAACAAAGTCCAGAGAAAGGTGTGACCATGGCCTTCGAGGAACAGGTAAGGGATGGAGCAGTCCCCTGGGGTCGCTGGCGTGTCGACTTTCCCTGGTTGCACACAGGGCAGGCCTCAACATAGACCTGCACGTCCTTCTTGATGGACGGCCACCAAAACCGCCGCGCCGGAGGAATTCCAGTGTGCGAGCACTGCCTGGATGGCATGTCAAGGGCGACTCATGACCCCACTGCAAGACGCGGGCCCGAACAGAGAGAGGAACGTACAGGCGACCGGCAGGACCACCGCCTGGATCGGGCTCATGGACAAGGGCCTCTCGTACCCCTCTTTCTAGTTCCCACTGAAGAGGTGCGACGATCCTAGACCTCGGAATAATCGATGCCAAGGGCTTCTCTTGTACCTCGGGAGAATAGGCTCGAGACAGGGCATCCGGCTTGACGTTCTTGGTGCCAGGTCGGTAAGACAGGAGGAACTGGAATCGATTAAAGAAAAGGGACCATCGTGCTTGCCGAGGGTTCATCCGCTTAGCCTGTTGGAGATATTCCAGGTTCTTGTGGTCTGTGAGAACCTGGAAAGGATGCTGAGCCCCCTCAAGCCAATGGTGCCACTCTTCCAAGGCCAGCTTAACCGCAAGCAACTCTCGATCCCCCACGTGGTAGTTGCGCTCGGCCTCAGACAGGCGGCGAGACATGAAGGCACAAGGGTGTAATCTCCCATCCTCACCCCTCTGTGACAGGACGGCTCCCACCCCCACCTCTGAGGCGTCCACCTCCACCACGAAAGGTCTTTCTGGGTCAGGGATCACCAGAATCGGAGCAGAAGTGAAGCGGCGCTTGAGATCCTCGAAGGCCCCTGCTGCTTCGGGACCCCAGTGAATCTTGGTCCCTCCTCCCTTGGTAAGCGTCGTCAAAGGGGCTACCACAGAGCTGAAATTCTTAATGAACTTCCGATAGAAGTTAGAAAAGCCAATGAACCGTTGAACCTCCTTGACCGTGGCAGGTGTGGGCCAGCTGTGGACCGCTTTGACCTTCTTGGGATCCATCTCTAGGTGGCCGGGAGTGACAATAAACCCGAGAAACTGAGTCTGAGAAACATGAAACTCACACTTCTCAGGTTTAACGTAGAGGTGATTGTCAAGGAGCCTCTGGAGAACCCTGCTAACATGCCCCTCATGCTCCTTCAGTGACCTCGAGAAGATGAGGATATCGTCCAGGTACACGAAGACGAACAGATTAAGCATATCCCGGAGAACATCATTAATCAGGGCTTGGAATACTGCGGGGGCATTGGTGAGCCCGAACGGCATCACCCGATATTCATAGTGCCCCGTGGGCGTGTTGAACGCCGTCTTCCACTCGTCCCTTGCCGGATCCGCACAAGATGGTAAGCATTGCGGAGATCCAGTTTAGTAAAAATGGAAGCCCCTTGAAGCAGCTCAAAAGCAGTGGCCATGAGAGGAAGGGGGTATCGATTCGAACCGTGATCTTGTTGAGTCCCCGGTAATCAACACAAGGCCTAAGACCCCCCGTCTTTCTTTTCAACAAAAAGAAGCCCGCCCCAGCCGGGAAGTAGAGGCACAGATGAGGCCGGCTGCCAAGGACTCCTTAATGTAGGTGTCCATAGCTGCTTGCTCGGGGAGGATAAGGAAAAGATCCGACCTCTAGGAGGGCAGCAACCAGGGAGTAGATCAATGGCACAGTCATATGTGCGATGAGGCGGTAAGGAAGTAGCCAGGGCCTTGCTGAACACTGCCTTGAACCGATGGTAAACACTGGGGACTCGGGAGACGTCAACAGACTCTTGAAACTGGGTACTAGGGGCTGAGGGACTCTGAAGCATGCAGGTGAGTTGGCAAGTTGAACCCCAGCTTAGAATGGTGCCAGTAGGCCAGTCGATCTGGGGATTATGTCTGCATAGCCAAGGGTGACCCAGGATAATAGGATACTCGGGAGAGTCAATGAGATAGAAGGTCTCCTCCTGCTGGTGTTGAGAGATGGTAAGTCGCAGGGACTGAGTCGCCTCAGTAACCTTTCCTGGTTCCAGAGGTCTGCCATCTAAGGCTGTAACTGCCTGGGGTTGAGGAAGTAGTTGGGTAGGGATCTTAAGTTCCTTAGCCAAGGTTACATCCATGAAATCACCTGCGGCACCGGAATCGATCATAGCCTGGACCCGATGCTGGTGGCCCTCCCAGGACAGAGTGGCTGGAATAGCTAGGACAGCGTTAGTAGGAGGAGCTCTAATTTTCCCCATCACAACCCTCCTGTAGCTGGGCGGGGACAGGCGTTTCCCGAAAGCTCGGGGCAAGTGGAGCGGAAGTGGCCGGCAACCCCGCAGTAGAGGCACCGACGCTCCCTCATGCGACGTTCCCTTTCGTTGGGAGAAAGCCTGGAACGGCCTAACTGCATGCTCTCCGGGGAATCCTGGAGCAGTTCAGGAGCCGGGAAGCTCTGAATGACGGAGTCCAAACAGGAGAAACAGAGCTGCTCAGAGGAACCTGGGACTGAGACACCTGGCGGCGAGCCGTTCTCCGCTCTCTTAGACGATTGTCCAGGCGGATGGCCAAGGCTATGAGGGACTCGAGATCTCCAGCTGGTTCTCGGGTGGCTAACTCATCTTGAAGGGGCTCAGATAACCCTCCCTGAAAACAGACCCTCAGCGCTTCATCATTCCATCCGCTCCTTGCTGCTATGGTCCGGAATTCAATGGCAAAATCTGCCGTGCTTCGGGGACCCTGACGGAGAGACAGTAGGCGCTTGGAAGCCTCCCGCCCACTGACAGGATGATCGAACACCCGCTTGAACTCTTCTACAAATGCAGCGTAGGAGTCACAACAGGCCTCCTGGGACTGCCACACCGCAGAGGCCCAGGCGAGTGCCTTGTCTGAAAGAAGGGTAATGATGTAGGCAATCTTGGAACAGTCTGTGGGAAAACTTGAGGGTTGGAGCTCGAAGGTGAGGGAGCATTGGGTGAGGAAACCCTGGCAAGAGCTTGGATCCCCAGAAAAGGGCTTGGGAGGTGGTAGTCGGGGCTCCGCCACTGGAGAAGGCCTGTCGTCACTGGGGGGTGACCTGGAGGAAGGGAGAGGACCAGGGAGGCGTTCAAAGAGCTGGTGGAGGGAACTCATAATTTCGGCCAGGAGTTGAGAATGACTAGCCATCAGCTCTTCTTGTCGGCTGAGAACGGCTTCATGGTGCTGGAAAGATGCCTCATGTCGAGTGATCACCTCCACCAGGTCCTGGGAACTGAGTGTTTCTGGGTCCATGATTGTCTTGGTTTTTCTGTCACAGACTGGGCTAGAACTCCGGTCTCAGATGTGGGGAGCTGGGGGTTCTACCCCTTAGCCACAGAGGAGGTATAGTTGGACCCAAATGAAACACCCAAGGCAATACTCCAGGTAAGTAGATTTAATGTAACAAAAAGGTTCTTTACACTTCAAAAAATAGTCCAACAAAAGTTCTTCTCAGAAAGAGGTATATTAACAGAGGTAGAGTAACAAAACAGGAGGCAAAACAAAATAACTCCACGAGGGGAGAAAAACAAACTAAAGATAACTTAGAAAAGCTTACTTGGAAAGACACGGTGGGACAAAGCAGGAGACACATAGCCAGGACTCAAAAACCAAGTGAGGAACAGGGGAAAAAACACAGCTAAAATACTCTAGGGGAAACAAGGCACAGGTGACCTGGATCAAGCTAATAAGGACACACGAGGAAGAACTAAGGCAGAGGGGAACACAGATGACCTCTAGAGGCCCGGAGACAAACAGGAGGCAGGAAGCTGACAACATGTTTTTGGGGGATGGAAGTCAAGCTAAGAAGATGACGTTGCATACAGCTGTGTCCACAGGGAATAGTAACTGGATCCTTTGGTAGATCCAGACAGCAGAGTGGATATTTTAAAAGGGCCTCTGCAATGTCCATACAACAAACTGCACAGCAGAGTATCAGAGATAACTTTAATTTCTTTGAAAGTCTGAGTGGTGGGGGAGGCCTTTTAGATCTGTTTGGAGACGTTAGTCCTGGATGGTATGGAGGACTAAAAGTGCCACAATTAAATAAATAAATACACCATTAAATAATTACTTAAATGTGTCATTAATTAATTAAAATTAGAATTAAATACATAAATGTGTTATTAAATGTGTCATTAATTAATTCAAATGCCGATTCATTTTATGTAAAATACATATATAATAATTTCACTATTTACATTTACATTTCATGGTCCTGCGTTGGAGTGCTTCCTGAATTACTTAAAACTGTCAAACTGACCCATCAAAAGTTGGTAGGCGGAACCTAACGCCTGATTGGTTACCCTCTGCATCAAGCCAAGACAAATCAATTCCGGATAATGGATTGATGCAGAGCTACTGAACACATTCCAATACACTGGGTGGCGCTATTCACCTCTACGTTGGTTTAGGGGGGGGAAGCATAAACCTAGCTAGTTCGCTAATCGGCTAAATGGTGTTAGCTGGCTTGAGCATCCCAAGATAGAAGTAGAGGCTGTTTTAGCTGACTGGTGACCATTGAGCTGTTACGTTTTTCTGTGTTGCAGCGGAGGTAGCAAGGCTCTTTGCGTCATATAACATTGGAGCCAGAAGGAATATGACGAGACGACCAGCACAAGTCCAAGTTAGCCGAAGAAGCTACACACACACTGTCTGTTGTTTGGCTGACCACAATGCGGATAAAATTCCAAGCGTACTGTTTAAAGCTGAACTTCTTACTTCAGGACTTGGAGAGCAAAAAGTAACATTTTCAGGTCAGTGCGAAACTAGGCATTTACCAAAAGTAAAAAAAGTTTGTACTGTCTGTGGCTTGTTGAAATTATTTGCATTTCTTTTTATAGTGACTCAAACTTAATTGGTGTTCATAGTGTCAATAATAGTTATCACAGGCTTATTTGCTTAATTTAAGGTGAGGTGAGTTATGATTTTGTTTTGTTTTTTCTCCAGGGAATGACCACGATCCCATGGTTATAACAAATAAACTGATGGAAGTGTTTCCGAAGCTCCAACAAGGGGGAGGCTTTGAATTTCTAAAACTTGTAGGATCTACTCGCAGTCTAAATCTTGCGTTGCTTCAGTGTCCCAGCACTGGATACACCCTTGCCTATCTGAAAGATCCATCGACGATGATTGGACAGGCTACAATCTACATACGTCCACTTCAACAGGATCTACCCTTAGATTGTGTACATACATTTACAGAGACTTAGTTTAATACATAATCAAAACAAAGATTACTGGTGACTTTTAATCATTAATTAAAAGCCATTTGTTGTTGTTGTTAGGAGAGCTCACGTCCTGCCTCTGGTCCAGTCATCCCCTGCATCACTTGTCAGAAGGAAGTTCCCTTTTCAGAGATGAAGCTGCACAGATTGAGCTGCAATGGGTATGTACTTCTTAAAGCAATGCAAGGGTAGCATAATTTATTTTCTTTGGGAATATGTCTCTCTTATTGTTGTGCACACAAATAAGCGAGTATGACCATCATTTCAATTGTGTTAACTTCAAGGACACCCATGCAGGAATCAGAAAGAGAACAAGAGGGAGGCCAAAGTGAAGAAAATGATAGTGAGACAGCCCTAGTCAGTGACAGTGTTCCAGTGAGGCCTGAAACATCAGCTGAGAGTGCAGTAGTACCGCAGTGATTGTCAACGAGGAGTTGGATCGCAAAGAAACAGACAGTGGTTTGTGTCATCACAATAGTGTTGCTATAAGATTGTGTGTAACTGAAAAGTTAATAGAAAGATAACACCTGTAGGATATAATTAGATAAGATAATACAGTTACAGACAATTAATAACATGCAACTGGGTTTTTCTATTTTTCTAATATTTAGTTGTAGTTGTTTAGTAGTGCTGTTTTTATGTCAACTCAGCGTTGTGACAGGTTCTGAAGATGTTGGGTCTCACGTTTTGTCAGTGAAATGAACAGAATTTTCCTCCTGTTCTGTAGAGTGAGAGGATATCTGTATATGCAGGTAACATGCCAACTCACAATATGTCTCTCTGTAATAGATAACTTTATTGTTGTTGTTTGTTTAGAATGGAAGCTTATTAAAGAACCCACTCAAGCTGCCAAAGTTTTCAAAGAGAATCTGCTAAGGGAACATGCAACTGGGAAACCACTTAGAATGAAGATGGATGTAAGGGACTCTGAAGAGGACAGGAACGGAGCTTCTCTTATTCTATAAACAGCAGCAAGAATGGGCATGTCCACTTCATTGTACTCTGGTTGGTAAGTAATATAACATTTATAATATAAATACATCAGTACAGTTTATACCACTCAAGTAGCTTATATGTAATTGTTAAATGGGAGAATGGAATGCACAAAATTATATAATTGATAAAAATGTTATATGTATGTATGTGAATATTGTGCACAATATACTCTTGTTATCTGGAATAATCAATATTAAGGATGCTATTCTAGAATTACAGCCAATAGAAGTTTTTCTCCCTTTCTTGTTAAATGTTACCAAATCCAGTTACCTGTATTAGGCCGCCACTTTTTTTCCAGTGTTATTATCAGTATTTTATTTCAGGTGATGTTGCTATCGGAGAGGGAGTGATGCGGTACTTTATGACAACAATCATATCCAAACTCCAGTTTGGATTCAGTCTAGATCTTGGTAAGTATCTTACTAATTTTTTGAAGGTTAATCCATCTATAAATTGCAGAAATGTCTGTCTGTAGCGCATGTCTCTCAGTTAGTCCGATGGATTTCAAACTTGACAGGTGTCTTGCTCTGGTCACGAGTAAGTGCAGTGCCAAGTTTGACGACGTTTGGATAAACGCAAAAGATAGCGTTACATATATAGGTAAAAGAAGCACACATTGGCTTTTGCCACTCTTGCTGCTTGCCATTCTCACACTGCATGCAACACTGACTGAGCACCTGTTTGTGTCGTGACTCACTCTACACCGCCTCTCTCTATGCGCGCGCACACACACACACGCGTACACGTACGTTCTGGTGGTTGATGAACGCGGATATGTGCTGTTTAGCGGAGGGCCGGTGGGCAATGTTTTGTGTCAGGTAAGTCTGTAGTAGGGTATACAGGGGAATTGAATTTGAAGTGGTTTGGGGTCCTTCTGTAAGTCATTTTGGAGTAGGCTACAATTTGGTTTAAGTGAATTCTACAAGCAGCAATACCACAGGCCAAGTAATCGCCACTAGTATGATGTAATATATCTATCTATCTATCTATCTAACTATCTATCTATCTATCATACATTTTTATTTAATGTATTTAAGAGGTTAATTGTTGTGACTTTATTCCCTGCTCTCTTGGTACTTTACAGGAGGAATGGGCCGAACACTGCTATTTGAGGGTGAACCTGACCATCTTGTTCCAGCAGCATCAGAGGCACTTATTGAAAGCAACCTCTTCCGGGTTGCAGGAAGGATGTTGGGCCACACCTTTCTGCATGATGGTCCCCATGTCACAGGACTAAGTCCTGCTGTAATTCATGTACTGTTCAATGGGGACCCTGAAATGGCTACTGTTGTTACAGAAGAGTGTCCTGATCTGCACATCAGGAGCATCATAGAACTGGTATGTAACCTAAAAGAAACTTTGCCATGTAAAAATATTGCTTGGGCAGATATAATAACTTGTATGGTCTTAATTCTAGCTTGAACATGAAGATCTTACACCGGAACAGAAGGACACAGTTTCAGATCTTTCCATGTCTTGGGATCTTCCGGCAGTCACCAAAACAAATCGGAGATGGCTACATAACAAACTTCTACTCCATGCAGTGAGTTCCTGCTGGTTAAGTGACAGAATTCATCGCTGTACTTGTTGAAATTATAGAATGTGTTGTGAACCCTGGCTTGTTATGTTAACACGAGAGTTTAAGTACTAGAGTTTTAATGGATTTTTATAAAGCACTTTATTGTGTTTATTAACATTTTTCCTACTGTGCCAACTTTTGTCAAATTTGGGTTAAGGATTTGGGCTGTAATATGGGTCGGTCTGTCTCTTAGGTCGTTGGGAGGACCATGCGCCAAATTAAACAGTTGAGAAAGGGACTGAAAGATGTGATGGTATGGCCCCTGCTGACATCTAGGCCGGATGTTGTACCACTTCTTTTCCCCAAAATGGCTGAAATGCAGTTCACACCCCAGGTAAGTCAGTAATTTAGTTATATTTGTGACTTAACTTGATGAATTTACGTGTATTTTCAATGACTGAGATGGATATTTTTCCATTTTCTAAGAATTTGATCTGCATAGTCCTTCACCAAAATAAGTTCTCCCTTTTTTTTAAATTACAATTTTTGTTTTCTTTAAGATGCTCCTAGAAAAAATCACATGGCCAGTTGAGGACAGTGATGATGAAGACTTTGACTTAGACACCACCTGCCGCATCACTGGCTTTCTAAGGATGTTCATTGAAACAGGTATAAACCTTATTTTCTCTCTTTACAAATGCTTCTATGTCTCATGGATAGATATGATCAATTACAGTTGAACTAAATGTCTTTAATCCATTTTATGACTTTTAGCTTCATCAGGTACCCTGGCCCAGCTGCTGACATTCTGGGTTGGCTGGGAGATGCTTCCTCCTGAACTGAGAGTGGAGATTTCTGGGGAACCCTTCCTACGTCCTCCACATGCTTTGAAACCCTAAAGCTGCCAGCTCATTTCAAACTCTACATGGACTTTGAGAAAGCACTTGTCGCTGCCATAAAAAGTACTGGATTTGGGCTTGTTTAAGTTTTTTCAGACGTCAATTTGGGCTGGGCAATATTTTAATATTATATCTATCGTGATATAAGACTAGATATCGTCTTAAGGTGCTTTTCCATTACCAGTACCTACTTGACTCGCCTCGCCTCGACTCGCTGTGCGTCCGTTTCCCATTGCAGATTTTAGGACGAGGCGAGTAGGTACCATGTAATGGAAAAGCACCATTAGATTTTGAAGAAGTGTAATATCGTTACATGGTAAGTTTAGTCTTTTCCTGGTTTCAAAGGCTGCATTACAGTAAAGTGATGTCATTTTCTGAACTTACCAGACTGTTCTAGCTGTTCTATTATTTGCCTTTTACCACTTAGTCATTATATCCACAATATGATAGTTATTTATCCGAAATCTAAATGTGGAAGATATTTTGTGAATGCACCAATTGTCAACCTTACAATATCGTTGCAATATCGACATCAAGGTGTTAGGTCAAAAATGTGATATTTGATTTTCTCCATATTGCCCAGCCCTAATGTCAATGCATACACAGTTCAGATGAATTGACACAAGTTCAGTGTCTTTGAAAACATTAACACACTGTGCAGTAGTTGACTTTTTTTTTCTTCCATTTACTAAAATCAAACTGTTCTGCACCTTCAGTGCTAACAGTACAGCATTCATGTTAGTCATTCTGTGGACCATAATGAGACAGGAAGCTTCAAAGAAACAGCTTTTTTCCTTTTCTTTTAAAAAGGAAAGTAAACTTTCAGTTTTTCCTTGCTTGTTCTAACACAACAAATAAAAACATGGGTTGGACATCAGTCTAAGATTCTTGATAACACTTCCACAGTCTCTACATATAGTCTAAGTGCATCAGTAACAGAAACTCCTGGAGCTGGCAAAATTGCAACCTCTTCATCTGAGAGCTCACGGGCCAGCTGAACCTCGGGGACTGACACAGTGCCTCGATGAAGGCAGTGAGGTCCGTTCCAATCGATCCCATATTCTTCAGGAACCTGAATGGATGACAAGGATAATCAGTCTTGTACTTAAAACTAGTTTGACATGTCCTTACACAAGATTGTTATTTTTGGTCACCAAGGCAGTGAGAAATGAAATGTTACTTATTCAGTTTTTTAAAAATAATACAGCTTTGCATAGTATGCACTGTAGAAACTACAGCTCACAGGTTGATGTCTTTCCATAAGCGGGCTTCCTTCACCTTTCAAAGGGGCAGAGCTCCAAATTAAAAATACATTTAAATAATGCCCATATTATTATCTACTCACTTGGAACATGCACACCTCTTGCATTCAGGTGACCACGCATTAGCTTGTAGCCGGTGTTTGGATGACTTCTGTGAATTTCACTTACAATACGGTCTAACTCCTCATCATTCACAGCTGAATAGAGATCTGTCTTTCTGTACAAACAAGAAAAACACAACATCAAGTAATGTTACCTTAAACGTCATATTCTTTCCGAGTGTATGAGAGCAGCAATTCATAAACAGAAAACTCATGAATTTAGTGTAAATACCTTAAACTGTATTGTTGCATGCGCCTCCTGATGGTCCTCTTTGACACACCGAACATCGCTGCAAATTTGAACTGCGGGAACTCCACAAAGAAGTTGATGCTCCAGAACTGCACTCGGTATGTCAACGCCAAACGCCCTGGTCCCTGTGTGTGTTGGGCCTGAAGTGCCCTGGTACCAGAGAAGCGGTGGACAACTTCTTCTAGATTTGCAATCACTCTGTGGTCGATATCTTCGTCGGAAAGTGCGGAAATGACTCCAACAACTTCAATAAGTTCCTCTGCTTTACTAGCTACATGCTCTGGGTCAGCAGGTCCTGCTTCTACATCCTCTGCTAAGTTTTAAATGTCTCTAACCAACTCCCTGGAAAGTTCACGGAGATCCTCCATTGTCTCTATCCAGGTTGGCCTACTCTACTTCAGACCAAAGCAATGGATCAGACTAGATTCGCGTTAGCCCCGCCCACTGACTTTGATGGGTCAGTTTGACAGTTTTAAGTAATTCATGAATCACTGCAATGCAGGATCATGAAATGTAAATGTAAATAGTGAAATAATTATATATGTATTTTACATAAAATGAATCGGTATTTGAATTAATTAATGATACATTTAATTACACATTTATGTATTTAATTCTAATTTTAATTAATTAATGACACATTTAATTAATTAATGACACATTTAAGTAATTATTTAATGGTGTATTTATTTATTTAATTGTGGCACTTTTAGTCCTCCATAGGATGGATGCACTGAGGTATATAGGGATGGAAGCCATAGTGACGTGTTTATTTTTTTATTTTTTTATTTCACCTTTATTTAACCAGGTAAGCCAGTTGAGAACAGGTTCTCATTTACAACTGCGACCTGGCCAAGATAAAGCAAAGCAGTGCAATAAAAACAACACAGAGTTACATATGGGGTAAAAAACATAAAGTCAAAAATACAACAGAAAATATATATACAGTGTGTGCAAATGTAGCAAGTTATGGAGGTAAGGCAATAAATAGGCTATAATGCAAAATAATTACAATAGTATTAACACTGGAATGCTAGATGTGCAAGAGATTATGTGCAAATAGAGATACTGGGGTGCAAAATAAATAACAATATAGGGATGAGGTAGTTGGGTGGGCTAATTTCAGATGGGCTGTGTACAGGTGCAGTGATCGGTAAGGTGCTCTGACAACTGATGCTTAAAGTTATTGAGGGAGATATGAGTCTCCAGCTTCAGAGACTTTTGCAATTCGTTCCAGTCACGAGCTCCTGAGTGGCGCAGTGGTCTAAGGCTCTGCATCGCAGTGCTAACTGTGCCACTAGAGATCCTGGTTCGAATCCAGGCTCTGTCGCAGCCGGCCGCGACCGGGAGACTCATGGGCGGCGCACAATTGGCCCAGCGTCGTCCAGGGTAGGGGAGGGAATGGCCGGCAGGGATGTAGCTCAGTTGATAGAGCATGGCGTTTGCAACGCCAGGGTTGTGGGTTCGATTCCCACGGGGGGCCAGTATAAAAAATATATATATATATGTAATCACTAACTGTAAGTCGCTCTGGATAAGAGCGTCTGCTAAATGACTAAAATGTAAATGTCATTGGCAGCAGAGAACTGGAAGGAATGGCGGCCAAAGGAGGTGTTGGCTTTGGGAATGACTAGTGAGATATACCTGCTGGAGCGCAGACTACGGGTGGGTGCTGCTATGGTGACCAATGAGCTAAGATAAGGCGGGGATTTGCCTAGCAGTGATTTATAGATGGCCTGGAGCCAGTGGGTTTGACGACGAACATGTAGTGAGGACCAGCCAACAAGAGCGTACAGGTCACAGTGGTGGGTAGTGTATGGGGCTTTGGAGACAAAACGGATGGCACTGTGATAGACTACATCCAATTTGCTGAGTAGAGTGTTGGAGGCTATTTTGTAAATGACATCGCCGAAGTCAAGGATCGGTAGGATAGTCAGTTTTACGAGGGCATGTTTGGCAGCATGAGTGAAGGAGGCTTTGTTGCGAAATAGGAAGCCGATTCTAGATTTAACTTTGGATTGGAGATTCTTTATGTGAGTCTGGAAGTTGAGTTTACAGTCTAACCAGACACCTAGGTATTTGTAGTTGTCCACATTGTCAGAGTGCTGCGTGTGGATGTGGTGCAGGGAATCAAGCGCAGGAACAAGGGTGTTCTTCAACAGACTTTAGTAACTCCAAAACAGGAATGAGTCGCCAACCCAACCGGGCGGCACGAACAAATTACGCACAACACACAGTGCGCAAAAACAAGAAAAAAGCGCACGCAGTGCGAACTCTCGAAAATACAAACAAACGAGAGAGGAAACTCCTCGAAGGCAACAGCTGACAATAATAATCACACATAACACTTGACCCAATACACGATAACTAAATAGGAAACAAAATCAAACACTAACAAGGGACAGGTGTACAACCAGACAAAACCAAACAAACATGAAACATCGAACGGTGGCAGCTAGTACTCCGGGGACGACGACCGCCGAAGCCTGCCCGAACAAGGAGAAGGAGCAGCCTCGGCCGAAACCGTGAAAGTACCCCCTTGACGCGACGGCCCCAGCCGTGCGCCGATCCCGGCCTCGGGGATCGACCAGGACGACGCGGAGCAGGGCGCGTAGGATGACCCCGATGGAACTCAGTCAGCAGGACAGGTCTAATATGTCCCTCCTTGGCACCCAGCACCGCTCCTCCGGGCCGTACCCCTCCCACTCCACGAGATATTGTAGACCCCCATCCGGCGTCTCGAATCAAGGATGGACCTCACAGTGTACGCCGGAGCCCCCTCGATGTCCAACGGGGCGGAGGAATCTCCTCTATCTCATAATCCTGGAGTGGACCAGCTACCACCCCGGCCTGAGGAGAGACACATGAAACGAGGGGTTAATATTCCTGTAATCCACAGGGCAGTTCTAACCTGTAACACACCTCGTTCAACCTCCTCAGGACTTTAAATGGCCCCCACAAACCGCCGACCCAGCTTCCGGCAGGGCAGGCGGAGGGGCAGGTTTCTGGTCGAGAGCCAGACTCGATCTCCAGGTGCGTACACAGGCCCCTCACTGCGGTGGAGATCGGCGCTCGTCTTATGCCGACGGATGGCCCGCTGCAGATGAACGTGGGCAGTGTTCCACGTCTCCTCCGAGCGCCGCACCCACTCATCCACCACAGGGGCCTCGATCTGGCTCTCGTGCCAAGGTGCCAGAACCGGCTGGTACCCTAACACACACTGGAAAGGGGTTAGTTGGGTGGAGGAGTGGCGGAGAGAGTTCCTGCGCCATCTCGGCCCACGGAACGTATCTCGCCCACTCCTCCGGCCGGCCCTGGCAATAAGACCTCAGAAACCTCCCCACATCCTGGTTGACACGTTCAACCTGCCCATTACTCTCGGGTGGTAACCCGAGGTAAGGCTCACCGAAACCCCCCAACCGTTCCATAAACGCTCTCCACACTCTGGAGGTGAACTGGGGGGCCTCGATCAGACACTATATCCTCGGGTACCCCGTAATGCCGGAAGACATGGGTAAACAGAGCCTCAGCGGTCTGTAGGGCAGTAGGTAGACCCGGCATGGGAAGGAGACGACAGGCCTTCGAGAACCGATCCACAACGACCAGGATGGTAGTACTCCCCTGTGAGAGGGGAAGGTCTGTAACAAAATCCACCGAGAGGTGGGACCAGGGTCGTTGTGGAACGGGCAGGGGTTGTAGCTTACCCCTGGGCAAATGTCTGGGCGCCTTACACTGGGCACACACCGAACAGGAGGAGACATAAATCCTCACATCCCTGGCTAACGTGGGCCACCAGTACTTAGTGCTAAGGCAGTGAACTGTCCGGCCGATACCTGGATGTCCAGAGGAGGGGGACGTATGAGCCCAATAAATGAGGCGATCGCGTACCTCGAGCTGAACGCACGTCCGACCCACAGGACACTGGGGAGGACTTGGGTCGGTGCGTAACGCCCGCTCGATCTCGGCATCGACCTCCCATACCACCGGTGCAACCAGACAAGACTTCGGTAGTATGGGAGTGGGCTCAACGGACCTCTCCTCCGTGTCATATCGCCGAGACAGGGCATCTGCCTTCCCGTTCTGGGACCCAGGGATGTAAGTGATTTTAAACACAAACCGGGCTAGAAACATAGTCCAGCGGGCCTGGCGAGGATTCAGTCTCCTAGCTGCCCGGATGTATTCCAGGTTACGGTGGTCAGTTAGAATGAGGAAAGGGTGTTGAGCCCACTCAAGCCAATGCCTCCACACCTTTAGGGCCTGTACCACGGCTAACAGCTCCCTGTCCCCTACGTCATAATTCCGCTCCGCCGGACTGAGCTTCTTAGAATAAAAAGCACAGGGGCGGAGTTTAGGTGGTGTGCCAGACCGTTGTGAGAGAACGGCCCCAATACCAGCCTCGGACGCGTCTACCTCTACCTGGAAAGGTAAAGCGGGATCCGGATGCGCCAACACCGCGCTGAGGTAAACAGGTCCTTCAGTCTCCCAAAAGCCCTGTCCGCCTCAGCTGACCACTGCAAGCGCACCGACCCCCTTCAACAGAGACGTTATGGGAGCTGCCACCTGTCCAAAACCCCGGATAAACCTCCGGTAATAATTCGCAAAGCCCAAGAACTGTTGCACCTCTTTCACAGTGGTTGGGGTTTGCCAATTACGCACAGCTGACACCCGGTCAACCTCCATCTTTACCCCTGACGCAGACAACTGATAACCCAAAAAGGAGACCGACTTCTGAAAGAACAGACTTTTCTCTGCCTTGACATATAGGTCATGCTCCAACAGCCTTCTCAATACTCGGCGCACCAGGGCTACATGCTCAGCTCGGGTAGAACTGTACACCAGAATATCGTCTATGTACACGACTACTCCCTGCCCCTGCATGTCCCGGAAAATCTCATCTACAAAGGATTGGAAGACTGAGGGAGCATTCATTAACCCATATGGCATGACGAGATACTCGTAATGACCGGAGGTCGTGCTAAATGCTGTCTTCCATTCATCACCCCCTCTAATGCGCACCAAGTTATATGCGCTCCTAAGATCCAATTTTGTGAAGAACTGAGCACCGTGTAATGACTCCGTCATAGTCGCAATCAGAGGGAAGTGGATAGCTGTACTTCACTGTAATCTGATTGAGACCGCGTAATCAATACACGGGCGCAGACCTCCATCTTTTTTCTTCACAAAAAAGAAGCTTGAGGAAGCGGGTGAAGTGGGAGGCACGTATGTATCCCTGTCTCAGAGACTCGGCGATGTAAGTTTCCATTGCCTTCCTCTCCTCTTGGGACAAGGGATCCATATGGCTCCTGGGAGAGCTGCTCCTGACTGGAGATCTATCGCACAATCCCCCTGTCTATGAGGCGGCAGCTGCGCGCGCCCTGGTCTTACTGAACACCAGTTTCAAATCCTCATACTCAGGGGGGAATCTGCAGTGCGGGCATTAGATTCGGACTCTCCACCGAGGTCGCCCTCATGGAAACACCCAGACACAGCCCCACACACTGAACAGACCACCCTTTAAGAGCTTTCTTCGCCACGAAATAGTAGGGTCATGGGTAATCAACCAGGGAAGCCCCAGCACCACCGGATACGCAGGAGAGTCAATCAGATAGAGCTGAATCGTCTCCTCATGACCCCCTGCGTCACCATCTTAAGAGGCGCTATGACCTCCCTAATCAACCCAGATCCTAACAGACGGCTATCTAGGGCATGTACAGGGAAAGGCTTATCAACGGGAAGGAGGGGAATCCCTAACTTTACATAGAACTGGCGATCTACAAAATTCCCAGCTGCGCCTGAATCTACCAGCGCCTTATGCTGGGAATGAGGTGCAACCTGTGGAAAACAAACAGGCAAGGTTAGGTGAACGACAGAAAGCTCTGGGTAAGTAGGGCGCCTACTCACCTGGGAGGACTCCCCAATGCCTGGCCTGACCTCACCTCCACCAGGGGACCTTCCCCAACACCTAGCCGCGGTGTGCCCTCCACGGCCACAGTTGGTGCAGGGAACGGCCCCCTCGGGTTCCTACTCCTCGTTCCCTAGCGCCAGCACCTCCGAGCTCCATGGGCTCGGCTCGGAGGTGCTGGAAGGTGGAATGGGCAACCCCCCCCCGGGACGTCCACGGGTAGTGAGCAGGGTGTCCAGCCGAATGGCCATGTCGACCAGTTGGTCAAACGACAACGTGGTATCCCTGCACGCCAACTCTCTCTGGACGTCCTCCCGAGGCTGCAGCGGAAGTGGTCTATGAGGGCCCGCTCATTCCACCCTGCATCTGCCGCTAGAGTCCGGAACTCAAATGCAAAAGCCTGTGCGCTCCTCATCCCCTGTCGGAGGTAGAACAGACGCTCCCCCGCCGCCTTCCCCTCCGGTGGATGGTCAAACACGGCACGGAAGCAGCGGGAGAACTCCGCATAGGTAACAGTAGCGGCGTCTATTCTCCTCCATTCGGCGTTGGCCCACTCCAACGCCTGCCGGTGAGACAGGAGATGAGGGCGGAGACGCTCGTGTCCCGAGGAGCCGGGTGTACGGTGGCGAGGTAGAGCTCCACTTGCAGCAAGAACCCTTGACACCCGGCAGCGGAGCCGTCGTACGCCCTCGGGAGGGAGAGCCGAATCCCGCTGGGTTCCGGAAGGGGACAGGAGGACTGACCGATGGGGATGGTCCGGTAGGTGGGGCGTGGGTACCCGCTGGTCTCCCATCGGTGGAGAGTGTTCATCACCTGATCCAGGGCGTGACCGATCTGGTTGATCCTGTCCTCCTGCCCACGACGACGGTCCTCCATAATGTCCGTTGGCGCGGCTGCTCCTTCTGATTCCATAGTGTGATGTGTGATTCTGTCAGAGTGCTGCGTGTGGATGTGGTGCAGGGAATCAAGCGCAGGAACAAGGGTGTTCTTCAACAGACTTTAGTAACTCCTAAACAGGAATGAGTCGCCAACCCAACCGGTCGGCACGAACAAATTACGCACAACACACAGTGCGCAAAAACAAGAAAAAAGCGCACGCAGTGCGAACTCTCGAAAATACAAACAAACGAGAGAGGAAACTCCTCGAAGGCAACAGCTGACAATAATAATCACACATAACACCTGACCCAATACACGATAACTAAATAGGAAACAAAATCAAACACTAACAAGGGACAGGTGTACAACCAGACAAAACCAAACAAACATGAAACATCGAACGGTGGCAGCTAGTACTCCGGGGACGACGACCGCCGAAGCCTGCCCGAACAAGGAGAAGGAGCAGCCTCGGCCGAAACCGTGACACACATACTCTAGGTCAGACCCGTCGAGAGTGGTGATTCTAGTTGGGTGGGCGGGTGCCAGCAGCGTTCGATTGAAAAGCATGCATTTAGTTTTACTAGTGTTTAAGAGCAGTTGGAGGCTACTGAAGGAGTGTTGTATGGCATTGAAGCTCGTTTGGAGGTTTGTTAACACAGTATCCAATGAAGGGCCAGATGTATACAAAATGGTGTCGTCTGCGTAGAGGTGGATCTGAGAGTCACCAGCAGCAAGAGCTGGTAACCAAATATAAGGTTGTGGTAAAACATTACAACGTTTTAAAGGTTCCATAAATGTACAGTGACCTATTCAGAAGCCACAGTGGTGAATGATGAATATGTCAAATCAAAAGTTCTCTTTCATTTTCAGTCATGTAAAATGATCATAAATTGTAAAGAAACATGTGGATGCAGTGGGGTGCAAATACCTCTGTAGAATTAATTAAGCGAGAAATGGCGGTGGAAACGGCATTATGCACAAATATTGATATAATAACCATCATATTGAAGTAAACTTGGAGTCACACGATGATATGTGGTGTGGTCCTCCCACTACGACTCGGGAAACCATGCAGTTTATTAAAGCTACAGATGAAATAAGTTATGCTGAACTTCACAGGGTGGTGAAAGTTCACAGTGAAGAGCTTGATGCTCCTTTCCAATAAATATGGAGGGTCTTTTTGTCCATAATAATGTCATCATGTAGGTAGCCTGTCCAGAGTGGGCACGTTCACTATATAATGCACAACCAAATCTGACAAAACCATCAGTAGAGTTGAAAATGTGATGGAAACCCATTTAACAGAACGTTTTTAACCGGTACATGGAAATGTAACTGCAAAAATATATTAGTATTTTCTAAAATATATATTTGTATGTGCATTACGTCATCACGTGGTCCTCTGTAGCTCAGCTGATAGAGCACGGCGCTTGTAACGCCAAGGTAGTGGGTTCGATCCCTGGGACCACCCATACACAAAAAAAATGTATGCACGCATGATTGTAAGTCGCTTTGGATAAAAGCGTCTGCTAAATGGCATATTATATTATATTATCACGCACAGCCATTTATCTTCAACACGTCAATTTGATGGAAACATCTCTGCTGGTAAAATGCACATGTTTTTATGAAGATTTTACAATATTCACATGAAAATCTGTCGCCAGTCAAATGGAAACAGATTTTCATGCGAATATTCAAAAATCTGCATAAAAACAATATCCTCATCTATAAACAATATCCCAATAGAATTGAATGGTAAGTTACGTATTGAATCATTTTGGAGTCACTTGTATTGTAAATAAGGACATAATATGTTTAAGTGGCTCCAAAATGACACAATACATTATTTACCATTCAATTCTATTGGGCACAACATCATCTGAAACACAACCGAAACACACTGCAAATGCATCCAACAAGAGTCCCAAGCTTGATGTAGTCATAGCCTGTTAGGAATATGGGACCAAATACTAAACTTTTGACAAAGTGTAATACACTATAAGTGAATTTGTCCAAATACTTATGACACCTACATATGGAGGGCCTAGATAAATACAGTATATTCATTTCTAAACAGTAAAACAGACATGAATGAAAATACCCTCAAATAAAAGGTGACATTCTGTACTGTCGCCTCATATAAAACATTTAATATCAAACCTAAAATGCTGGAGTATAGAGCCAAATTCATAGTTGAATAAATTCAAAACCAAGGGTGGGTCAAAATTATTCAATAAAACAACTTGGCCATGAAGAAGTTTCAGTAGATTAGGAACTGCTTCCTATAAAGCTATGTGGAGTATAATGTAGCTGGACATTGTAAAGTCTGCTTCCTATAAAGCTATGTGGAGTATAATGTAGCTGGACATTGTAAAGTCTGCTTCCTATAAAGCTATGTGTAGTATAATGTAGCTGGACATTGTAAAGTCTGCTTCCTATAAAGCTATGTGGAGTATAATGTAGCTGGACATTGTAAAGTCTGCTTCCTATAAAGCTATGTGGAGTATAATGTAGCTGGACATTGTAAAGTCTGCTTCCTATAAAGCTATGTGGAGTATAATGTAGCTGGACATTGTAAAGTCTGCTTCCTATAAAGCTATGTGGAGTATAATGTAGCTGGACATTGTAAAGTCTGTTTCCTATAAAGCTATGTGGAGTATAATGTAGCTGGACATTGTAAAGTCTGCTTCCTATAAAGCTATGTGGAGTATAATGTAGCTGGACATTGTAAAGTCTGCTTCCTATAAAGCTATGTGGAGTATAATAAAGCTGGATATTGTAAAGTCATACACACAATTATATTACTTCTTATTGACATTCAACCTGGGAATGAAAATTTAAGCAATTAATGTACAAACATGTCTAAAACAAATCCTGCAACAAAGGACCAGGTGTGAATGTTCTGGGGGGTCTAAGTCTACCCCTAACCAGTTTGAATACACTGTTTGATTTCACCCCCAGACCCCAAAACACACCCCATTCAAAACAGTTTTAACAGCCCCCCACCCGATGCAACTCAATATTAAGAAGGCATACAGTCAGTGTACAGACCAATGCACTACCCCCAGGATCACAACAAGCCCCTCACACATTGGACCACACACACACACAATGTGAATGGAAATATATTATTATATTTTTATATATTACAATCACAAGAAAGGGTGTTGGTTATTTCAGTTTTCCAAGTAACATTTCTTGGACATGTCCTTACTTTAAAAAGAAGCATGTTTGGTCTTGTTTGAATCAGCCCAATTCTCTGGTTATAAATAAAATAACCATGATTGGCAGAATGTTTAATTCACATCTCTGGCTATTAATAGATTGTGGAACTATGAAAAATAGGGAATAATGTTCCCAACACACCCACCTCACAGTTCCTACACAGAACCTGAGGCACCATGCAGGTCTGACACCAGAGGAGGCTGGTGGGAGGAGCTATAGGAGGACGGGCTCATTGTAATGGCTGGAATGGAATCAATGGAACGTATCAAACACAAACACATGAAACCACATGTTTGACTGAGTTCCATTTATTCCATTCCAGACATCACAATGAGCCTGTCCTGCTATAGCTCCTCCCACCAGACTCCACTGCCTGACAACCATTCTATTGTCTTGAGGACTTTACAACCATTTGGTCTGATCAAAGACCAGGACACCCTTTCAAATAGATACATCCTCTCAGCCTTGATGACTAAACTAATCAAAGACTAACACACACACACACACACACACACACACACCACAGTAATCTGATCATGGTGACTCCACAGTAATAACATTTATAACTCATAAGTCACCAGGTGTGATTTACCTTTTGACAGATGAAACCCTACATCAACTACTAATGACTTATGGGAGGACGTGTGCATTTCACATATTAAGATATAATACAAGGATACTTCCTTTGTGTGTTGCACTTAGTCAATTGAAAATGTGCTTAAAGTTTTGAAAAAACAGCCTTTTTGATGATCTGTTTTGAGTTTTGTATTAAGAGTTGTGAAATTCTACCACATACTTGTGAAAATAGTACAAAAGTGATTATAAAATCTATAATACATGGATACTTCCTTAAATGTACTTATTTTGTGTTATGCAGTTATGTTATTGAAACAGAATAAGTCTAATGAGAGAATAAATAAGTCAAGTCCAACCATTACCTCTCTCCTCATTCACATCCCTCTATCATCACTCCATGGGTGTGTCCCAATAATCTCTCCTTCCTCCTGAAGTGTATCATTCCTTCACTACTCCTCTCAAATGTAAAAGCATTGGATTGGTGTTGGCATGGGGGAGAGGGAGTTTACATATACCAGTCATTTCCTTTTAAATCCATGAAGGGAAGTAGACAAGTTCACACTTAGAAAGAGAGAGAGAGAGACAGAGACAGAGAGGAACAGGAAGAGAAACAGAAGAGACAGGACAGAGACAGGAGAGAGAGAGAGAGAGAGAGACAGAGACAGAGACAGAGACAGAGACAGAGACAGAGACAGAGACAGAGAGAGAGAGAGAGAGAGACAGAGAGAGAGACAGAGAGAGAGAGAGAGGCAGAGAGAGAGAGACAGAGACAGAGAGAGAGAGAGAGAACAGAGAGAGAGAGAGAGAGAGAGAGAGAGAGAGAGAGAGAGAGAGAGAGAGAGGACATCAGGTAAAGTTCTGGAGATGAGGGAATATGTGTGCAGAAAGAAACCCTCCAGTATGGTTAACCCCAGTTAGGCCCAGTATGGACTATCAATACAAGTGACCATTTAGAATGTGACCCAGTTCAATGGGTCTTAACAGAACTGGGGGATGTCAGCCATGAAGTTGTCTAAACACAACTGGAATATAATTTGTTTGTGATTCATTGTTAATGGATTTTCCATTAGGAACACAGGGGGAAAAACCTAACACAACAACACACATAACACACAACCAATAAAAACAAAGGGGGAGGAAACCACTAAAGTCATTACCATATTGTCATTTTCTAACGACAGGGAGAAAACATGTAAAATCTAGAAGACTACTTTAGATCTGGTCAGAAGAAGCCTAGTGCACTACGTAGGGAACAGGGAGAGATTTGGGACAGAGACAGTAACTCCTGTATGGAAATCTTCATTCTAATGACAGTGAGCAAATCTCCACCCTATTCCCTATGTAGTGCACTACTTTAGATCTGGTCAGAAGTAGCCTAGTGCTCTACGTAGGGAACAGGGTGTCATTTGGGCCAGAGTCAGTAACTCCCCTGGGTATGAATTGTCTCTCTATCTTATCTGTCTTCTATATGATGTTCTCCTCTCCTCCTCTCTTCTCTCCTCTATTCACTCTATTCTATCATCCACACCACATGCCAGCTTCAACACAATCCATTTACAAGTTAAAGACACACCTTGGAATAAATAGCAAAGGAAAACTACTACTAGATGTATTTTTTATTTCCCATCACCATGAATCATATTTAATAACTGAACAGTAGCAGACCTAACTTCATCTGTTCCTGACTCTGGGTAGTGGATTAAAAAGACCATCAATCTCCAATGATATTAAAGTACAATTCTGAACATTACTGATATACTGAGTGACAAGTCAAGATATCTGATGGGTTTTTATTGTTTGGTTAATATCACCACCTGCTGGACAGGTTTAATGTTGCTTGACTGAGCAGTACGGGAGAATAAAAGATGCCAAACTTAGGGTCGGTTTCCCGGACATCTCCATTGAACATGCTTTTTAGTCTAGGACTAGGCTTCTTCTTTGTCCGGGAAACCGGCCCAAATAGTTCAATTAGCAAGTAAGTAACACTACCTGTTCCATGATACTGAGGAAAATGACATTGAGACAGAGAACCAATTGAGAAAACATTTCAATGGTTCTGAATGACAACCAACATACATTAACAGCATACATCATGATTAATGTGAATATATAAGATTAAAACATTGCACTTAAAAAAATATGAATGCATTGAATTGTAATTCACAACATCTTCTGAAGATCAAATCAATCAAATCATTGTACATAAAAACAGAGCAGAATGAATCATCACATCTGGGGACCATCACCACCAGCATGACTAGTATCTATGTGGACCCTACTACAGTTTAACCAGCTCAGCTATAGACTACACCAGCATGACTAGTATCTATGTGGACCCTACTACAGTTTAACCAGCTCAGCTATAGACTACACCAGCATGACTAGTATCTATGTGGACCCTACTACAGTTTAACCAGCTCAGCTATAGACTACACCAGCATGACTAGTATCTATGTGGACCCTACCACAGTTTAACCAGCTCAGCTATAGACTACACCAGCATGACTAGTATCTATGTGGACCCTACTACAGTTTAACCAGCTCAGCTATAGACTACACCAGCATGACTAGTATCTATGTGGACCCTACTACAGTTTAACCAGCTCAGCTATAGACTACACCAGCATGACTAGTATCTATGTGGACCCTACTACAGTTTAACCAGCTAAGCTATAGACTACACCAGCATGACTAGTATCTATGTGGACCCTACTACAGTTTAACCAGCTCAGCTATAGACTACACCAGCATGACTAGTATCTATGTGGACCCTACTACAGTTTAACCAGCTCAGCTATAGACTACACCAGCATGACTAGTATCTATGTGGACCCTACTACAGTTTAACCAGCTCAGCTATAGACTACACCAGCATGACTAGTATCTATGTGGACCCTACTACAGTTTAACCAGCTCAGCTATAGACTAAACCAGCATGACTAGTATCTATGTGGACCCTACCACAGTTTAACCAGCTCAGCTATAGACTACACCAGCATGACTAGTATCTATGTGGACCCTACTACAGTTGAACCAGCTCAGCTATAGACTACACCAGCATGACTAGTATCTATGTGGACCCTACTACAGTTTAACCAGCTCAGCTATAGACTACACCAGCATGACTAGTATCTATGTGGACCCTACTACAGTTTCCAACCAGCTCAGCTATAGACTACACCAGCATGACTAGTATCTATGTGGACCCTACTACAGTTTAACCAGCTCAGCTATAGACTACACCAGCATGACTAGTATCTATGTGGACCCTACTACAGTTTAACCAGCTCAGCAGTACCAGTGAAAAGAAAATTGAAAAGAAACCCAGGATAGAGGGGCTGAGTGAATGTGGTCTGGACTCTGTGGAGGAGGGTCATTGTGTCAGAGACACTGTAGAAGGACAGAGTACCTGCCTTGTGATCCAGGTACACTCCTACTCTGGAGGACTGAGGGCCTGATACTTCAGTCTCAACATTATTGTGTCTGAAACAATAACCACCACTAGAGCACTCTAAACTCCAGGACTTGTTATTGAGTCCAAATCCACCATATGTCCCTGTTCTGCTGATGTCTTTATATGAGACTGCTGTATCAACACCCCCCCTACTCCTCTCCACCTCCCAGTAACAGCGTCCAGACAGACCCTCTCTACACAGAACCTGACGGTAGTTAGTGAATCTGTCTGGATGAACAGGATATGGTTGGACTTGGTCTGTATCGGTCACCTTTCTGTTCCCTTCAGACAGAGAGAGGTGTGTGTGTGCTGTGTTTGGGTCCAGTGTGAGCTGACAGGAATCTGGGAGAAGAGCAGAGCAGAGACCAATGAGGGGAGTTAGAACAATAAGTGAAGTCAGATACTGTATCTACCCTGTCTTTGATTAGAGCACAGCAGAGATCAAATCAGAGAAATATGAGGAGTCAGATAGATACCCAGTCTTTGATTAGATCTACTATTGCTATATATTTCTAGAGGGATTGTTAGGAGTGTCAGTAAAAGAGACTGTTAGTTACTTCAGAATAAAGAGACTCACATTGTAAGAACTGTTCTCTGGTCTTGGGCTCTGGAGGCAGTACAACATCCACTATATTCACTACAGACACACAAACACATTCCCAGAGAGAGGGAATGTTATCATCACACCATATTCCACATGTATATGACTAGTAGGGAACTTTCAATGGTCTAAAGTTGATGTTCTTATTATTTTCAACCCACCTGTAGTGGAGATCTTGGTCCATTCTCCTTTAAGGACGTCTTCTAGTTTCTCTCTCAGTTCAGACACAGTCTTACTCACATCTCCAAAGTACTGAAGAGGACGGACAACGATGCTGGGTAAGTCTGAAGATACACTGGTACCGGAGAGAGACTGATAACTCTGGAGAGAGAGAGAACAGAACCAAATGATTGAGAGTTTTAATTTCATATCACATGTATCAAGGCAGTTTAGTTACCTGGAGGAAATGGATGTGATCCTCTGTGTGTGAGAGCTGCTCCAGCTCAGTGCTTCTCTTCCTCAGCTCAGCTATCTCCTGCTCCAGTTGCTCCAGGAGTCCTTCAGCTTGACTCACTTGAGCCTTCTCTTGGGCTCTGATCAGCTCCTTCACCTCAGAGCGCCTTCTCTCAATGGAGCGGATCAGCTCAGTAAAGATCTTATCACTGTCCTCCACTGCTGCCTGTGCAGAGCGCTGTTAAGAGAGAGAGAGACTGACTTGTCTTACTTTAATGAGCCATCCTCATTACACTAACACCCCCACCCCCTAAAAGCACATTGCGTGACACCACAACCTCCACACAATCACATTATCCAGTACCCAACACCACAGTACAATACACCATCCAGCACCACATTCCAACCGTCCATCCAACCCCTCCTCTCCAGCCGTACAGACAGCCCCCCTGAGCCCCCATACCTCCTGGAAACATCTCCACACTGTTGATCATTTTGTACAACTCAAACTCAACCCTAAGGCGTCAACAGTAATGGCATTACCCTGGCAACACAGAAAAACATGATGAACAGTCTGTCATTGCAGAAAACGGACACCCTCCCCAACTCCCAGGTCAACCCGAGCCAACCAGCTATTGGTGTCCAGGGCTCCATGTGAACCCTCCACTGGACGACCCCTGACCTTTCCAGCACTGGGAGCTTATAGAGCCCCCTCCACCTATACCCTGCCATGCTCTCAGCCCCCACAACCCCCCTGCCACTGATGCCCCTTCACTCCCGCTAAGCTCCTGTGTGTCTAACCTTGACACTGAGGGAGTCAGAACGCTGCCACCCTGACCATAAAATGTTTACTAACTTGACCCTGCAGGTCCACAAGCAGAACGCCTGGAAGCTGCGGAGGTGCAACTAATTCGTGCCTAATTTAAAATCACTAGCCGCAACACCGGGGCGTTGACAATGGCCAATTTAAGCCATAGAGAGGATGCCACCAAGTTGTTGATGATCAGCACCCTCCTCTGTATGCCACTTGGGGGAGATGAGCCACCTCCACTTCGTCAGCCTCGACACCACCGCTTGTGACACTCCTTCCCAGTTCTTCCTATCCCAACCCTCCGAGCCAAGATACACCCCCAGCATCTTGAGCCACTCACAGCCCCACTGCAATCCCCTGGAAGCTGCGGAGGTGTCCTGTCCCTCCATGCCCCACATAACAGAGCCTCACTCTTGCCCCAGTTTCCCTAAGCAGAAGACGCCCCCTCGTACACCCTCAAACTATTCTCCAGGGCCTGTAGGTTCTGCTCATCCCTAACCAACACAGACGTCATCAGCGTATGCTGACACTGCTATGCCTGTCCCCAACCCTATGCCTGGCTCCCACACTCCCTGTAGCCTCCTGCGTAGCAGGCCCAGAAAGGGCTCAATAACAAGAGTGTATAGCTGCCCTGACAGAGGGCATCCCTCCCTTTCCCTACGTCCCACCACTGACTGAGAGACTCAAACTCCCCCTTCTGCTGTCCCCACCTCTCCCAAAAGCCTTGGAAGTTTGAGCAAAAAGTGGCACCTTGTAAGAGCTTTACAATGAATTTCCAATAGGACACCTGCCTGGGCTCTGGTGAAACAGAGAACTGAGCCATGGCAATATGATTGTCTGAAAACCCAACTGGGAGAATGGAGGCCCTCAATAGCCTGTTGCTGATTCTTGAATGTATAGATACGATCCAGGAGAGCTGTGCTCACCCTACCCCCAACCACCTTCACCAACAAATACTGCTTTGAGGTGGGATACTTAATTCTCCATGTGTCCACTAGATGGAACTGATTCAGAACATCATTCAACACCCCTGCCCAGCCCAAATGAGTTCCCTCACTATTCCTGTCTTTAGCAAAGTCAATGGTGCAGTTCCAAGCCTAAACATTAATTCAGTCACCTCTGGTGCGACAAAAACGTATTTTCCTAGTACATTCATTGTCAAATTCATCAACCAGCATCGAGCACTCTGCCTTCTCACGCAAGCGAGGGCATGTTGAGGTAAATATGCTAACCGCAACGGTTGCATTATGTCATTTATTGGTGGGCTGGAAGATGCACTCCTCTTTTCTATTTACTCCCAATATGAGATATTAAGTTGATTTTTATCATGCATGTTTTCTAGGTCGAGGTTAGCGCATGACGGACATTATGACACTTTATCAAGTGTTCTGCCTTGCAATAATAAATAGAAAAAAATTACTAATAACAAAAAACAGCAAAGTGCTTCGATAGAATTTTGATTATTTTGTTCATCAAAACCTATTTAGTACTATAATGGTATTTACTAACATCCCCACACTAGAAACACCCAAAACTATCTGTGCTAGCAAACCCTGCGTTCCACCCCTCCCATCCCTCCTGGTACCACCACCACTTGACCCTGCTCTACTCTCCTCCCTCCTGGTACCACCACCACTTGACCCTGCTCTACTCTCCTCCCTCCTGGTACCACCACCACTTGACCCTGCTCTACTCTCCTCCCTCCTGGTACCACCACCACCTGACCCTGCTCTACTCTCCTCCTTCCTGGTACCACCACCACCACTTGACCCTGCTCTACTCTCCTCCCTCCTGGTACCACCACCACTTGACAACTTTCATGTTTTGAAATTATACTTCATTACTATAATGATTATCAATAAGCCTAAACATTAATTCAGTCACCTCTGGTCGACAAAAACGTATTTTCCTAGTACATTAATTGTAAAATTCATCAACCAGCATCGAGCACTCTGCCTTCTCACGCAAGCGAGGGGCATGTTGAGGTAAATATGCTAACCGCCAAGGTTGCATTATGTCATTTATTGGTGGGCTGGAAGATGCAGTGTTTTTTCTTTTCTATTCAGAGGCTATTTACTCCCAATATGAGATAATTTTCTATAGAAGGTTTTTATAATGCATGTTTACTAGGGTTGAGGTTAGCGCATCTGAGTAGGGATTATTTGGGTTCAATACCTGTCCTACCTATCAATCATATTGCTGCTTGTAGCCTATAACTGATGATCCCCACACTAGAAACACCCAAAACTATCTGTGCTAGCAAACCCTGTGTTCCACCCCTCCCCTGTGTAACCTTGAAGTTTGTTAAGAAACAAACACTTGTCTACGAAAAGAGACATGTTTAACGGATTCCGCTTGGCACCCAGCCGAGAGCACACGGAAACCACTTGCAAATTTACCAAAACTAACCAACTACTTGGGGTCTGTTCGGAAGCAATAAACGGAGGCAGATTAGCCACCACAACTCTTATCGAAAGAGGCGACATCTGCACCAACACACCCCTCACAACAAGACAAACCTTTTTCATTAACACAACCACCGCCTTGTTCATTCTGGATGCAGAGTCCAGATGTTCCGCTCCAACCTGTTCGCCGACCATGAGCAAAACTTCCTCCACACCTTTCTCCGGAACGGACCCGAAGCGACAGCGTTTCTTCTCCACTCGGTTGAGGCCATCACGCCGCCCTAACAAACTACCCCTACTCCCCCCTCAACTCTAAACGATAAACAGTGGAAACCAATAAACAAACCCTCCACCATCAGAAAATAAATTCAGAAAATACGCAAGAACCAAAAGAAAAATGAATAGTAGCCATCCTCAAGAAACACAAATCTCTCACACAACCAACTTCTTCTTCTATGATATAATGGCGGTCCACAAACCAACGTTAAAGGTGCATGCCGCCACCTACTGTGCTGGAGTGTGTGGTCAATCACGGTTTCCAACATTTCTAAATCCTCCTACCTAACTCAGTACTTCTGAGAAAATAAAGAAGAGCCCTACTAACTTCTAATAGACCCTCCCCCATCCCCAAAATCCCTTCCAACCCCCCCCAACCCCATCCAACCTCAATGACCCTACACATCTTTCCCTCTCTTCAACATACTTACAACAATATAACAACACACATGCTCCACCCGTTTTCATCGACGTACCCTCCAGACACAAATCATTCCCATGCTTGCCAACCAGATGTAATGACGAGTTCAATGTACAATGTCCTAATCGCAATCAAGTAAACACCACATCTTCCTTCCTAATCTGACTTTTGAATCTTGGTCCATCGACCTTTCTGTAAAACTGTAAACTATTCATATAAATGCCGGCCCTTGTTCTCAGAGTACTATCTCTTCTGCCACACATCTATCAAAATGTCTCTGATCTTACATTTGGCCTCACCTCTACCCAGTGGAACATTAATATCAATTATATCTTGTTTCAAAGCTCTTTTAGCTAACTGGTCTACAATTTCATTCCCTTCCACACCCGAATGTGCTGGGACCCAGCAGAATTTCACTACTAAACCCATTCTCTCAATTCTCCATAATAACATTAATACCTCCAATAGTAGGTCACTCCTATTAGATTTACCAGATGATAAACAAATCTGATGACAAATCTGAGAATACTATAATTCTAACAGGTTGTACGTCCTCCACCCACTGGAGGGTAACTAATATCGCCAACAGTTCAACTGAGTATACTGACAGTTCATCTGTTAGTCTTCTACATATCTGCACATCAAATTCAGGAACGTAAACGCCTGCTCCTGTGAGCCCACTATCTGGGTCCTTGGATACGTCTGTGAAAAGCATTAAAAAAGCATAAAAACTTTTACCAATGTAATTGTCAACCAGTTTCTCTATATCACAGACTTCTGACCAATCTTTCCTTTTCTCTACCAAGGTTAGATCAACAACAGGGTCTGGGAGTAACCATGGAGGAACATCCCCTATCACCACAGAAGGGCCAACCTCCAACTCCCTCAAACCACTCTCATCAGCAAGCTTTCCAACTGTCCAACCAAAACCACTGCCTTGTCTACTAGTAGTATATTCCCAACAGTCATCTAGAACAGTAGCAGTGGGATGCTCAACCTCACAGCCTTTCAACCCAATAAGATAATGACCATTTTTTTACGCTGTATATCCAAAGGCATCTCTCCTGCCTCCACCAGTAAGGCACATACAGATGTTGATTTAAATGTACCAATACATATCCTTAAAGCTATATACTGGATTCTGTCCAGCTTCTGAAGCCAAGTTTTGCCTTGTTCGATAAACTATACACCCGTAATCAATTGTCGTCCTGATCAGAGCTCTATAAATATCCATCAACGATTGGTTATGAATGGGGTGCTGACAGACAGAGACCCATACAACCAACTACTGCAAAAGTGATGGAATGAGAGAGGCAGAGACACTGTACATTGCCATAATGTAACGTTTCTTCTTCTTTGGAGTTTAACGGCGGTTGGCATCCAATATGTTGCATTACCGCCCCCAACTGGACTATAATATAACTCTATTTTACTTTGTGATACAAAATGGGAAAAGGGGAAAGGAACATTTAATTAAAAACCTTCCAACTAACCCTACACTCATTAAATACCCACTACCCCATTCCACTACTTTGACCCTATCTGCTCCTGCACCATACCAACGGCCTGGGAGGACAGGAAACCACCACTCAACACACCCTGTAACTCTTCTGAAGTCTAATCTCGTATGCCCAAATACTTCTCTGCAGCTGCCACCACAACATCTATTTTCTGTGATTTACATTCCATTTCTGCTGTACAATTGATAACAATTGCTATGAACGCTAAGAAGCTAACTTTACTGAAGCATATATCACTCGTTGGCCTATCCCTCTGTGCTGGCACAGATCTTCTACTCACAGGGATCCTCTCAGGATCTCTCACCCTTGACCCATCCTCCTCTACTTTCTTCACTGCCTCAGGATACGACACCTTCTGCACTACTCTGACTCTAGCCACCTCAACCTGCCTCTCTCGCACCGGACACTTCAGATCCCCAGCAACATGGGCATCCCAACAGTTGACACACACAACTTTCTCCACCGAAACTACACAATCCTCTATCCCATGCCCTCCTGCACACTTCCCACATCTTGGAATCTCCCTCCTACAAACTGCTGCAACATGACCATAAACGTTGCACCTGAAACAAAGCAGTGGATTCGCCACAAAAGCTCTAACAGGATAACTGATATATCGTAACATTACTTTGTCGGGTAAAGACTCAAAACTCAAAAGGACTGACAGTGACTCCTCTGTTTCACCACGCTCACCACCGGGTCTGCGTCCCACCAAACGAAACACAAACAAATATCACAAGTCCACTACAGGTTACCGTCACTGATTCAACTGCACCCAACTCCTTTCCCACCCACCCTGAAACTACAAATGGATCTGCCAAAAGGTATGGATCCACTATGTCCTACAATGTATCTCCTACTGCACCAGATTCTTCTTTATCATGTCCATTGATGCCAGGCTCTGGTTCCGAGCTCTTCACCACACCTTCTACCTCACTTAACTCTCCCTCATTCATTTCCATTTCACCTCCAGAACTCAGTCTGGCGAATGGCTCACTCTGTTTTCACTTGAGTTATAACATTTGAAATGTCTCTATTACTTTGAAACGTTTGTGAGTGTAACGTTTACTGTCAATTTCTGATCATTGATTTCACTTTTGTTTATTATTTATTTAACCTGCTTTGGTAATGTAACATGTTTCCCATGTCAATAAAGCCCATTTAATTGAATTGAGAGAGAGAGAGTGAGAGAGAGAGAGAGAGAGAGAGAGAGCTCTGTTAATGTATAGCGGACATGAGTCACTCATGGTTACTCATGGTTATGTGATGAGGTAGCCCCACTTGTGACTTTAAAATCAGTGTCGGCCCAGTAGGGAATCTCCTCTTGGTGTAACATAATAATATATAACATGCCCATTTAGCAGACGCTTTTATCCCAAGCGACTTACAGTCATGTGTGCACACATTTTTACGTATGGGTGGTCCCGGGGATCGAACCCCCAATATGTTGGTTTCTCCCACAGTAGACCCGGGTTCATATCCCGCCAGTTACATTAAGCAGTCTATTCTCTGAAAAGGGTCCAGACAGCCTGTTCCCAACAGTGGGATTGGATAGGGGCATCTCTCTCTCTCTGACTGGAGTAGAGAAGTGAAATGGTGTGTCTCCTCTGGTCAACAATACTCACCTTGAGACACTCCACAGCCTGTTGGAGCTCCTTCAGCTCCTTCTCTCTCTCCTGGAATCTCTGCTGGACCTTCTGCTGACTCATCCCCAGCTGCCTCTGTGGAGAATCACTCTTCAATGAGCTATCAAGCTTTATTTGTCCAGTAGATCAATAGTATAGTAATGTGACATAGTACCCATAGAAGTTAGGGACTAAAATGTTGAGGAACTGTCTGTGTGACATTATATTATTATGTTGTTATGTGAATGATTATAGTTTTTATGGTAGGCGTGCATGTATCAAGGGGTTGAGGCTGAACTTTGGACTCCTAAAAGGGCAAAACAGCTATAGACCCCTTTCAGAACATCCTGATCCCAGAAGCCCTCAATACAGCTTCTACAGTAACTGTGTCCACAGTGGATGGTGACCGGCTCCTTCAGTAGATCCAGACAGACAGAACAACATAACTGGTCCTGGTCCAGCAAAACTCCCTGCTGAGCCATTCGGACGGTTGTTCACTCTCACACAGACAGACGACAAAGAGAATCAGATAAGTTTCATTTCCACAGAAGAGAGTTTGTGGAGGGGAGGGACTTCCTGGTTCTGCCAGAGGGGTGGGGTTAGAGTGAGAGAGAGGGAGAGAGAGAGAGAGAGAGAGAGAGAGAGAGAGAGAGCGAGAGAGCGAGAGAGCGATAGAGAGAGAGAGAGAGAGAGAGAGAGAGAGAGAGAGAGAGAGAGAGAGAGAGAGAGAGAGAGAGAGAACTGTACACAATGTTAATAGAGACAAAGATTTGTGTTCCTAGATTAGGGCCCTTAATATGGAATACATTAAATAGAGTGGTTAGAATATATAAAGGGTAACAGTTTCTATGAAGTACATATGTATAATGGTTTTAATGAATTGTGTAATGCCTTAAACTTATGTGCTATGACACTAACTATAACCATCCATAATAACTAATACGTGGTTGTAAAACTGTACAATGTGTTATAGATAATTAGCTACAATGGGGGAGGGGGAATTGAAATGGATACAATGTACTGTAGCTGAAATGAATACCGTATGTATTGACTGATCATTGAGAATGATGTAACACTTTACATTACAGTGTGTTTATTGGTGTGTAATTATTCCTGTTAGTCCAGTGGTGTAAAAGTACTGTGATGCCTCATTCTTCCACTGTACTAGCAGCAGTAACCCTAGCCAGTAATAAGGCTACTGGAATGGAAAGTGTTACAGGAAATATAAAGG
Source organism: Coregonus clupeaformis (assembly GCF_020615455.1). Lineage (NCBI taxonomy): Eukaryota > Metazoa > Chordata > Actinopteri > Salmoniformes > Salmonidae > Coregonus > Coregonus clupeaformis. Next base: position 516,910 of record NW_025533563.1, on the reverse strand, counting down.
AAGGATTTATACATGTCATCTATGATATACTCTATGTAATGATATGTCTATGTCTTCTATATGGTGTTCTATACTGTATGTAATGATATGTCTATGTCTTCTATATGGTGTTCTATACTCTATGTAATGATATGTCTATGTCTTCTAGATGGTGTTCTATACTCTATGTAATGATATGTCTATGTCTTCTATATGGTGTTCTATACTGTATGTATTGATATGTCTATGTCTTCTAGATGGTGTTCTATACTGTATGTAATGATATGTCTATGTCTTCTATATGGTGTTCTATACTGTATGTAATGATATGTCTATGTCTTCTATATGGTGTTATATACTGTATGTAATGATATGTCTATGTCTTCTATATGGTGTTCTATACTGTATGTAATGATATGTCTATGTCTTCTAGATGGTGTTCTATACTGTATGTAATGATATGTCTATGTCTTCTATATGGTGTTCTATACTGTATGTAATGATATGTCTATGTCTTCTAGATGGTGTTGTATACTGTATGTAATGATATGTCTATGTCTTCTATATGGTGTTCTATACTGTATGTAATGATATGTCTATGTCTTCTATATGGTGTTCTATACTGTATGTAATGATATGTCTATGTCTTCTATATGGTGTTCTATACTGTATGTAATGATATGTCTATGTCTTCTATATGGTGTTCTATACTGTATGTAATGATATGTCTATGTCTTCTATATGGTGTTCTATACTGTATGTAATGATATGTCTATGTCTTCTATATGGTGTTCTATACTGTATGTAATGATATGTCTATGTCTTCTATATGGTGTTCTATACTGTATGTAATGATATGTCTATGTCTTCTAGATGGTGTTCTATACTGTATGTAATGATATGTCTATGTCTTCTATATGGTGTTCTATACTGTATGTAATGATATGTCTATGTCTTCTAGATGGTGTTCTATACTGTATGTAATGATATGTCTATGTCTTCTAGATGGTGTTCTATACTGTATGTAATGATATGTCTATGTCTTCTAGATGGTGTTCTATACTGTATGTAATGATATGTCTATGTCTTCTAGATGGTGTTCTATACTGTATGTAATGATATGTCTATGTCTTCTATATGGTGTTCTATACTGTATGTAATGATATGTCTATGTCTTCTAGATGGTGTTCTATACTGTATGTAATGATATGTCTATGTCTTCTAGATGGTGTTCTATACTGTATGTAATGATATGTCTATGTCTTCTAGATGGTGTTCTATACTGTATGTAATGATATGTCTATGTCTTCTAGATGGTGTTCTATACTGTATGTAATGATATGTCTATGACTTCTATATGGTGTTCTATACTGTATGTAATGATATGTCTATGTCTTCTATATGGTGTTCTATACTATATGTAATGATATGTCTATGTCTTCTATATGGTGTTCTATACTGTATGTAATGATATGTCTATGTCTTCTATATGGTGTTCTATACTGTATGTAATGATATGTCTATGTCTTCTATATGGTGTTCTATACTGTATGTAATGATATGTCTATGTCTTCTATATGGTGTTCTATACTGTATGTAATGGTATGTCTATGTCTTCTAGATGGTGTTCTATACTGTATGTAATGATATGTCTATGTCTTCTATATGGTGTTCTATACTGTATGTAATGATATGTCTATGTCTTCTAGATGGTGTTCTATACTGTATGTAATGATATGTCTATGTCTTCTAGATGGTGTTCTATACTGTATGTAATGATATGTCTATGTCTTCTAGATGGTGTTCTATACTGTATGTAATGATATGTCTATGTCTTCTAGATGGTGTTCTATACTGTATGTAATGATATGTCTATGACTTCTATATGGTGTTCTATACTGTATGTAATGATATGTCTATGTCTTCTATATGGTGTTCTATACTATATGTAATGATATGTCTATGTCTTCTATATGGTGTTCTATACTGTATGTAATGATATGTCTATGTCTTCTATATGGTGTTCTATACTGTATGTAATGATATGTCTATGTCTTCTATATGGTGTTCTATACTGTATGTAATGGTATGTCTATGTCTTCTAGATGGTGTTCTATACTCTATGTAATGATATGTCTATGTCTTCTATATGGTGTTCTATACTGTATGTAATGATATGTCTATGTCTTCTATATGGTGTTCTATACTGTATGTAATGATATGTCTATGTCTTCTATATGGTGTTCTATACTGTATGTAATGGTATGTCTATGTCTTCTAGATGGTGTTCTATACTCTATGTAATGATATGTCTATGTCTTCTATATGGTGTTCTATACTGTATGTAATGATATGTCTATGTCTTCTATATGGTGTTCTATACTGTATGTAATGGTATGTCTATGTCTTCTAGATGGTGTTCTATACTCTATGTAATGATATGTCTATGTCTTCTATATGGTGTTCTATACTGTATGTAATGATATGTCTATGTCTTCTATATGGTGTTCTATACTGTATGTAATGATATGTCTATGTCTTCTATATGGTGTTCTATACTGTATGTAATGATATGTCTATGTCTTCTATATGGTGTTCTATACTGTATGTAATGATATGTCTATGTCTTCTATATGGTGTTATATACTGTATGTAATGATATGTCTATGTCTTCTATATGGTGTTCTATACTGTATGTAATGATATGTCTATGTCTTCTAGATGGTGTTCTATACTGTATGTAATGATATGTCTATGTCTTCTATATGGTGTTCTATACTGTATGTAATGATATGTCTATGTCTTCTAGATGGTGTTGTATACTGTATGTAATGATATGTCTATGTCTTCTATATGGTGTTCTATACTGTATGTAATGATATGTCTATGTCTTCTATATGGTGTTCTATACTGTATGTAATGATATGTCTATGTCTTCTATATGGTGTTCTATACTGTATGTAATGATATGTCTATGTCTTCTATATGGTGTTCTATACTGTATGTAATGATATGTCTATGTCTTCTATATGGTGTTCTATACTGTATGTAATGATATGTCTATGTCTTCTATATGGTGTTCTATACTGTATGTAATGATATGTCTATGTCTTCTATATGGTGTTCTATACTGTATGTAATGATATGTCTATGTCTTCTAGATGGTGTTCTATACTGTATGTAATGATATGTCTATGTCTTCTATATGGTGTTCTATACTGTATGTAATGATATGTCTATGTCTTCTAGATGGTGTTCTATACTGTATGTAATGATATGTCTATGTCTTCTAGATGGTGTTCTATACTGTATGTAATGATATGTCTATGTCTTCTAGATGGTGTTCTATACTGTATGTAATGATATGTCTATGTCTTCTAGATGGTGTTCTATACTGTATGTAATGATATGTCTATGTCTTCTAGATGGTGTTCTATACTGTATGTAATGATATGTCTATGTCTTCTAGATGGTGTTCTATACTGTATGTAATGATATGTCTATGTCTTCTAGATGGTGTTCTATACTGTATGTAATGATATGTCTATGACTTCTATATGGTGTTCTATACTGTATGTAATGATATGTCTATGTCTTCTATATGGTGTTCTATACTATATGTAATGATATGTCTATGTCTTCTATATGGTGTTCTATACTGTATGTAATGATATGTCTATGTCTTCTATATGGTGTTCTATACTGTATGTAATGATATGTCTATGTCTTCTATATGGTGTTCTATACTGTATGTAATGATATGTCTATGTCTTCTATATGGTGTTCTATACTGTATGTAATGGTATGTCTATGTCTTCTAGATGGTGTTCTATACTCTATGTAATGATATGTCTATGTCTTCTATATGGTGTTCTATACTGTATGTAATGATATGTCTATGTCTTCTATATGGTGTTCTATACTGTATGTAATGATATGTCTATGTCTTCTATATGGTGTTCTATACTGTATGTAATGGTATGTCTATGTCTTCTAGATGGTGTTCTATACTCTATGTAATGATATGTCTATGTCTTCTATATGGTGTTCTATACTGTATGTAATGATATGTCTATGTCTTCTATATGGTGTTCTATACTCTATGTAATGGTATGTCTATGTCTTCTAGATGGTGTTCTATACTGTATGTAATGATATGTCTATGTCTTCTAGATGGTGTTCTATACTGTATGTAATGATATGTCTATGTCTTCTAGATGGTGTTCTATACTGTATGTAATGATATGTCTATGTCTTCTAGATGGTGTTCTATACTGTATGTAATGATATGTCTATGTCTTCTAGATGGTGTTCTATACTGTATGTAATGATATGTCTATGACTTCTATATGGTGTTCTATACTGTATGTAATGATATGTCTATGTCTTCTATATGGTGTTCTATACTATATGTAATGATATGTCTATGTCTTCTATATGGTGTTCTATACTGTATGTAATGATATGTCTATGTCTTCTATATGGTGTTCTATACTGTATGTAATGATATGTCTATGTCTTCTATATGGTGTTCTATACTGTATGTAATGATATGTCTATGTCTTCTATATGGTGTTCTATACTGTATGTAATGGTATGTCTATGTCTTCTAGATGGTGTTCTATACTCTATGTAATGATATGTCTATGTCTTCTATATGGTGTTCTATACTGTATGTAATGATATGTCTATGTCTTCTATATGGTGTTCTATACTGTATGTAATGATATGTCTATGTCTTCTATATGGTGTTCTATACTGTATGTAATGGTATGTCTATGTCTTCTAGATGGTGTTCTATACTCTATGTAATGATATGTCTATGTCTTCTATATGGTGTTCTATACTGTATGTAATGATATGTCTATGTCTTCTATATGGTGTTCTATACTGTATGTAATGGTATGTCTATGTCTTCTAGATGGTGTTCTATACTCTATGTAATGATATGTCTATGTCTTCTATATGGTGTTCTATACTGTATGTAATGATATGTCTATGTCTTCTATATGGTGTTCTATACTGTATGTAATGATATGTCTATGTCTTCTATATGGTGTTCTATACTGTATGTAATGATATGTCTATGTCTTCTATATGGTGTTCTATACTGTATGTAATGATATGTCTATGTCTTCTAGATGGTGTTCTATACTGTATGTAATGATATGTCTATGTCTTCTATATGGTGTTCTATACTGTATGTAATGATATGTCTATGTCTTCTATATGGTGTTCTATACTCTATGTAATGATATGTCTATGTCTTCTATATGGTGTTCTATACTGTATGTAATGATATGTCTATGTCTTCTATATGGTGTTCTATACTGTATGTAATGATATGTCTATGTCTTCTATATGGTGTTCTATACTGTATGTAATGATATGTCTATGTCTTCTATATGGTGTTCTATACTGTATGTAATGATATGTCTATGTCTTCTAGATGGTGTTCTATACTGTATGTAATGATATGTCTATGTCTTCTAGATGGTGTTCTATACTGTATGTAATGATATGTCTATGTGTTCTATATGGTGTTCTATACTGTATGTAATGATATGTCTATGTCTTCTATATGGTGTTCTATACTGTATGTAATGATATGTCTATGTCTTCTATATGGTGTTCTATACTGTATGTAATGATATGTCTATGTCTTCTAGATGGTGTTCTATACTGTATGTAATGATATGTCTATGTGTTCTATATGGTGTTCTATACTGTATGTAATGATATGTCTATGTCTTCTATATGGTGTTCTATACTGTATGTAATGATATGTCTATGTCTTCTATATGGTGTTCTATACTGTATGTAATGATATGTCTATGTCTTCTAGATGGTGTTCTATACTGTATGTAATGATATGTCTATGTCTTCTATATGGTGTTCTATACTGTATGTAATGATATGTCTATGTCTTCTAGATGGTGTTCTATACTGTATGTAATGATATGTCTATGTCTTCTAGATGGTGTTCTATACTGTATGTAATGATATGTCTATGTCTTCTAGATGGTGTTCTATACTGTATGTAATGATATGTCTATGTCTTCTATATGGTGTTCTATACTGTATGTAATGATATGTCTATGTCTTCTAGATGGTGTTCTATACTGTATGTAATGATATGTCTATGTCTTCTAGATGGTGTTCTATACTGTATGTAATGATATGTCTATGTCTTCTATATGGTGTTCTATACTGTATGTAATGATATGTCTATGTCTTCTAGATCTTCTCCACCAACTCAGCCAACATGTTATTTTTCCTCAGATTAGGCCTTGGAGTGAAGGTCTCTCTGCACTGAGGACAGCTATAGACCCCTTTCAGAACATCCTGATCCCAGCAGCCCTCAATACAGCTTCTACAGTAACTGTGTCCACAGGGGATGGTGACCGGCTCCTTCAGTAGATCCAGACAGACAGAACAACAGAACTGGTCCTGGTCCAGCAGAACTCCCTGCTGAGCCATTTGGACGGTTGTTCACTCTCACACAGACAGACGACACAGAGACTCAGATCAGTTTCGTTTCCACAGAAGTTCGTTTTTGGGAGGGCGTGGACTTTCTGGATCTGCCAGATAGGTGAGGTTAGAGGGAGGGAGGGAGGGAGGGAGGGAGGGAGGGAGGGAGGGAGGGAGGGAGGGAGGGAGGGAGGGAGGGAGGGAGGGATAGAGAGAGAACTGCGTTCAACATGGAGAGGGAGACAAATATTTTAGTTTCTAGGTTAGGGCCCTTCATTTGGAATAAATCTAACAAATATGAGTTGTTAGAATATATAAAGGGTAACAGTTCCTATGAAGTACATATTATAATTATTTTAATAAGCTTCATAATGCCTTATAATACACTTATGTGTTATAACACTGATTATAAGTGTCTATAATAATTAATAAGTGGTTGTAATGGGGGGGTTGATATTGATACAATATACTGTAGTTTAAATGAATACTGTATGTATTGACTGATCATTGAGAATGAGGTAATACTTTACATTACAGTGTGGTTATTACTGTTAGGCCTAGGGTCAGGGTTAGAGTTACTACATTCAGCAGTAACCCTAACCCTAGCCATATCTAGGACTAAAAAGAGAATACCTTTTATAATCAGAGTTCTTTGTATCTCTTCTTAGTCAGACAGAAACCCCCCACATCATATAGGTGGACGGGGTTATGAACATATCCAATTAATTGTTTTCTGCAACCAGATGAAATGAAACTGCCTTTCAGCAGGAAAAGCTTCTCTAATAATCCTAACCATTGCTGGGTGTCTTCAGAGACTGAGGTATAGAGACACACTGTCAAGTCAAATCATCTGGCTGTGCTTTCATGTCAAAACAGTTATTATTTTCTATTCATAAAATTATTTTGTATTATATTCTTTGATAATATATTATATCCATAGACTCTACTCTGTATAGTGTTAACCCTCCTGTTATGCTAAAAAAAAATTACATCCACTATGTTACGGGTCAAATTGACCCGCACAGTTTAATGATGACTGTTTGTTCTGTACATTGATTGAATGGTTAGGACTATCTCACTATATTCACTGTTTAAATCCCAAGAGACCAGGAGACCTAAAGGAAGCCTTCAACACTGTATCCCTTCATCCAGTCATAGTAAACAACCTCTGTCTGTCTGTCTGTACGTCTGTCTGTCTGTAAACACAGCCAACTTTTCTACGGTGGTTGTTGTTGCTATCAGTGCTGCACAGCTATTTTCAGGTCTCTCCAGAGATGGTCGATCAGGTTCAACTCCAGGATCTGGCTGGACCACTCAAGGACATTCAGAGACTTGTCCCGAAGCCACTCCTGCGTCTTGGCTGTGTGCTTAGGGTTGTTGTCTTGTTGGAAGTTGAACCTTCGCCCCAGTCTGAGATCCTGAGCGCTCTGAAGCAGGTTTTCATCAAGGATCTCTCTGTACTTTGCTCTGTTCATTTTTCCCTCGATCCTGGCTATTCTCCCAGTCAGTGCCTCTGAAAAACATCCCTGCCACATCTCCAGGTCCAGCATAGCACAGAGCAGGAGGGGGAGCAGCCTGGAGTCCTGTCTTCTTCAGTTTCTCCACCACTTAGGCGAGCACAGCACTCCTGTTCAGAATAGGTCTTGGGGTGAAGGTATGTCTGCACTGCATTCAATCTGGTTTATTTAGTACCCCAGCGCAGGTTAAGTAGTGGAAAGAACATGTTGGGTTATTTTGACCCAGACAGTTTGGTTGCGTGAATAACCCAATATGTTGGGTTGTTAGTATTAACAGAACACGGGTTAATTTAACCATCAGTTGGGTATTTTTTACTCTCATGCTTGGTTGACCTAGCAACTGGGTCTGTTTTAATGTCATGCTTGGTTGACCTAGTAACTGGGTCTGTTTTAATATCATGCTTGGTTGACCTAGCAACTGGGTCTGTTTTAATGTCATGCTTGGTTGACCTAGCAACTGGGTCTGTTTTAATGTCATGCTCGGTTGACCTAGCAACTGGGTCTGTTTTAATGTCATGCTTGGTTGACCTAGCAACTGGGTCTGTTTTAATGTCATGCTTGGTTGCCTTAGCAACTGGGTCTGTTTTAATGTCATGCTTGGTTGACCTAGCAACTGGGTCTGTTTTAATGTCATGCTCGGTTGACCTAGCAACTGGGTCTGTTTTAATGTCATGCTCGGTTGACCTAGCAACTGGGTCTGTTTTAATGTCATGCTTGGTTGACCTAGCAACTGGGTCTGTTTTAATGTCATGCTTGGTTGCCTTAGCAACTGGGTCTGTTTTAATGTCATGCTTGGTTGACCTAGTAACTGGGTCTGTTCTAATGTCATGCTTGGTTGACCTAGCAACTGGGTCTGTTTTAATGTCATGCTTGGTTTACCTAGCAACTGGGTCTGTTTTAATGTCATGCTCGGTTGACCTAGCAACTGGGTCTGTTTTAATGTCATGCTCGGTTGACCTAGCAACTGGGTCTGTTTTAATGTCATGCTTGGTTGACCTAGCAACTGGGTCTGTTTTAATGTCATGCTTGGTTGACCTAGCAACTGGGTCTGTTTTAATGTCATGCTTGGTTGACCTAGCAACTGGGTCTGTTTTAATGTCATCCTTACTGTAGGTTATTTTAAGGCGTTTACATACTGTAAACTCAATTTTTCCTTATTAAATTCTTCTATAATATGTAGAGTATTTATTACATATTATAATAAGGTATACCACTGTATCATAGTCCAACAATGAGACATACGTGGACTTTTAGGAAACTCTATAAGCATCATTGAAGCTACAAAAATGTTAATGTTCAACCTTAACATGTGCTAACTACGCAACAGACCAGATGAACAGGAATTATATTTACTCTCATGGGTGGCTAAAAATAACTATCTGAAAGCCACACCCCTACTAAACTATGCCTACAGTCTTCTGATCTGACCTGATGGGTCATATCTCAATAACCAAGCAACAATAACCCAACACCCAGCATCCATAACCCAGCAGTTTTTAAAGAAAACAACCCAACTAAGTGACCCAACGCCAGCAACCCAACATTTGGGTCAACCAAACAACCCAGTATTTTTTAGAGTGTGGGGACAGGTGTAGACCCCTTTCAGATCATCCTGATCCCAGCTTTCTTTAATACAGCCCATACAGTAGCTGTGTCCACAGGCAGTAGTCACCGGATCCTTCAGTGGATCCAGACAGACGGAGCAACAGAACAGTTCTAGATTGTCAGCCATTTTAGTGCTTTCACCTGAAGGTTGAGCAACAGGGTGTCAAAAATGACTTTCTGTTTCATGGAACTCTACACCAGAGGACAGGGAGTGGCTTCCTCTTGACTGTGTACTCTGTATCTACAGGTTTTTGGGGGATGGAAGTCAAGCTAAGAAGATGACGTTGCATACAGCTGTGTCCACAGGGAATAGTAACTGGATCCTTTGGTAGATCCAGACAGCAGAGTGGATATTTTAAAAGGGCCTCTGCAATGTCCATACAACAAACTGCACAGCAGAGTATCAGAGATAACTTTAATTTCTTTGAAAGTCTGAGTGGTGGGGGAGGCCTTTTAGATCTGTTTGGAGACATTAGTCCTGGATGGATGCACTGAGGTATATAGGGATGGAAGCCATAGTGACGTGTTTATTTTTTATTTTTTTATTTCACCTTTATTTAACCAGGTAAGCCAGTTGAGAACAGGTTCTCATTTACAACTGCGACCTGGCCAAGATAAAGCAAAGCAGTGCAATAAAAACAACACATGGGTTACACATGGGGTAAAAAACATAAAGTCAAAAATACAACAGAAAATATATATACAGTGTGTGCAAATGTAGCAAGTTATGGAGGTAAGGCAATAAATAGGCTATAGTGCAAAATAATTACAATAGTATTAACACTGGAATGCTAGATGTGCAAGAGATTATGTGCAAATAGAGATACTGGGGTGCAAAATAAATAACAATATAGGGATGAGGTAGTTGGGTGGGCTAATTTCAGATGGGCTGTGTACAGGTGCAGTGATCGGTAAGGTGCTCTGACAACTGATGCTTAAAGTTATTGAGGGAGATAAGAGTCTCCAGCTTCAGAGATTTTTGCAATTCGTTCCAGTCATTGGCAGCAGAGAACTGGAAGGAATGGCGGCCAAAGGAGGTGTTGGCTTTGGGAATGACCAGTGAGATATACCTGCTGGAGCGCAGACTACGGGTGGGTGCTGCTATGGTGACCAATGAGCTAAGATATGGCGGGGATTTGCCTAGCAGTGATTTATAGATGGCCTGGAGCCAGTGGGTTTGACAGCGAACATGTAGTGAGGACCAGCCAACAAGAGCGTACTGGTCACAGTGGTGGGTAGTGTATGGGGCTTTGGAGACAAAACGGATGGCACTGTGATAGACTACATCCAATTTGCTGAGTAGAGTGTTGGAGGCTATTTTGTAAATGACATCGCCGAAGTCAAGGATCGGTAGGATAGTCAGTTTTACGAGGGCATGTTTGGCAGCATGAGTGAAGGAGGCTTTGTTGCGAAATAGGAAGCCGATTCTAGATTTAACTTTGGATTGGAGATTCTTTATGTGAGTCTGGAAGTTGAGTTTACAGTCTAACCAGACACCTAGGTATTGGTAGTTGTCCACATACTCTAGGTCAGACCGGTCGAGAGTGGTGATTCTAGTCGGGTGGGCGGGTGCCAGCAGCGTTCGATTGAAAAGCATGCATTTAGTTTTACTAGTGTTTAAGAGCAGTTGGAGGCTACTGAAGGAGTGTTGTATGGCATTGAAGCTCGTTTGGAGGTTTGTTAACACAGTGTCCAATGAAGGGCCAGATGTATACAAAATGGTGTCTTCTGCGTAGAGGTGGATCTGAGAGTCACCAGCAGCAAGAGCTGGTAACCAAATATAAGGTTGTGGTAAAATATTACAACGTTTTAAAGGTTCCATAAATGTACAGTGACCTATTCAGAAGCCACAGTGGTGAATGATGAATATGTCAAATCAAAAGTTTTCTTTCATTTTCAGTCATGTAAAATGATCATAAATTGTAAAGAAACATGTGGATGCAGTGGGGTGCAAATACCTCTGTAGAATTAATTAAGCGAGAAATGGCGGTGGAAACGGCTTTATGCACAAATATTGATATAATAACCATCATATTGAAGTAAACTTGGAGTCACACGATGATATGTGGTGTGGTCCTCCCACTACGACTCAGGAAACCATGCAGTTTATTAAGCTACAGATGAAATAAGTTATGCTGAACTTCACAGGGTGGTGAAAGTGCACGGTGATGAGCTTGATGCTCCTTTCCAATAAATATCGAGGGTCTTTTTTGTCCATAATAATGTCATCATGTAGGTAGCCTGTCCAGAGTGGGCACGTTCGCTATATAATGCACAACCAAATCTGACAAAACCATCGGTAGAGTTGAAAATGTGATGGAAACCCATTTAACAGAAAGTTTTTAACCGGTTTTTGTATTTTCCCAAAAATATATTTGCATGTGCATTACATCATCATGCACAGCCATTTATCCTCAACAAGTCAATTTGATGGAAACATCTCTGCTGGTAAAATTCACGTTTTTATGAAGATTTTACAATATTCACATGAAAATCTGTCGCCAGTCGAATGGAAACAGATTTTCATGCGAATTTTCAAAAATCTGCATAAAAACAATATCCTCATCTATGAACAATATCCCAATATATTTAAATGGTAAATTACGTATTGAGTCAGTTTGGAAATAAGAACATAATATCTTTAAGCGACTCCAAAATGACACAATACATTATTTACTGATGCCAAAAATATATATATATATTTTCTTCCGTCTGGCCACTCTACCATAAAGGCCTAATTGGTGGAATGCTGCAGAGGTGGTTGTCCTTCTGGAAGTTTCTCCCATCTCCACAGAGGAACTCTGGAGCTCTGTCAGAGTTACCATCGGGTTCTTGGTCACTTCCCTGACCAAGGCCCTTCTCCCCCGATGCTCAGTTTGGCCAGGCGGCCAGCTCTAGGAAGAGTCTTGGTGGTTACAAACTTCTTCCATTTAAGAATGATGGAGGCCATTGTGATCTTGGGGACCTTCAATGTTGCAGAAATGTTTTGGGACCCTTCCCCAGATCTGTGCCTCAACACAATCCTGTCTCAGAGCTCTACGGACAATTCCTTCACCCTCATGGCTTGGTTTTTTCTCTGACATGCACTGTCAACTGTGGGACCTTATATAGACAGCTGTGTGCCTTTACAAATCATGTCCAATCAATTGAATTTACCACAGGTGGACTCCAATCAAGTTGTAGAAACATCTCAAGGATGATCAATGGAAACAGGATGCACCTGAGCTCAATTCTGAGTCTCATAGCAAAGGGTCTGAATACTTATGTAAATAAGGTATTTCTGTCTTGTATTTTCAATAAGTGTGTACAAATAAAAACCTGTTTTCGCTTTGTCATTATGTGGTATTGTGGGTAGAGTGATGAGGAAAATGTTTTATTTAATCAATTTTAGAATAAGGCTGTAACGTAATAAAATGTTGAAAATGTCAAAGGGTCTGAATACTTTCCGAATGCACTGTATGGCAGCTAGAAATCAAAACTGGATGGTCTTCAGAGATAGATGGGAGGGTCTTCGGGTAGCTGAAGGCGGGGACTAAAAACAAACAAAAGATAACTAATGTAAAATGTAGTGTCTGTGAAATGTATGTAGTATGTACATTTATAAGCTGGAAGTGGAAGCCTAAGTATTGTTGTCCATTAGTTTAGGAGGGGTGGTAGGGTTAGGGGAAAATAATAAAGAAGGAAAATATATTTAAAATAATATTTACAAAACATATATATGGGGGATTGGAAATGATGCAGACAATTCCACAGGTAGAAGCCCCAATATATCTGCAATGTTAAAGCTGGTCCTATAGCTGTACGGTGGCTTTGACCAGCTGGTGCTTCTTCAAAGCAGGCGATTCATAGTGAGGTTGGAGGTGAGTCTCACAGTAAGAGGCCAGACACACCAGACAGGACATGAGGGCTTTCTGCTTTCTGGTCCCAGTGCAGAAATCACACGCCACATCTCCAGGTCCAGCATAGCACAGAGAAGGAGGGGGAGCAGCCTGGAGTCTGTCCTCGCTTCCGCATTGTCTCCGTGCTGCTCTGCTGTTTGTTGCTACTTGGCTACCTAACAAACTATTCACGTTTTACTTTTAATAAACGTTTAATCAATCTCTGTGTTCAACAAATTTACCAACTTTTTAGTTTTGTCCTCACTCATCTTTTTTCGTTAAACTTTTTCACCCCGGACGTTTATCCCGAGACAGAAGAGTCATTTTCCTGTGCGTTTTAGCTGCCAACTTTACGTTATTTTCCTTTTTTCCATCGCAACTTTTTTCCCCTTATTCAACTTTTTCACTCCGGACGCTTTACCTGGACATGGTTCATCAACATCTTCAACAGCCGAAGCTAAGTAGTAACATTAACATGATGTCTTCTAATTGCAGTCGCTGTACTCGCTGTACTCATAATATACAGGAGAATTCTCGCCTTACGGCGAGAATAGCTGTGCTACAAGCCCAGCTTCAGACGCAATCGTTAGGCAAGGGTAATATCAGTGTAGGAAAGGAAGAAACAGCGTCTGTGCCACCAGTAAGTACAGATAGTAATGTTAGTATAAATCCCCCCGCACAGTCCCCGCGGCCGGACAACTTTCTCATGGCTTCTGGAGGGAAATACTGTTGGAATGCTCAACCGGTGTCGCTCATTCAGCCGACAGAAACCTTCAACCGGTTTTCCCCCATTATGTAGCGAGTCGGAGTCTGAGTCTGAGTCTTCTCTAGTCTCTACTCCTCCCGTTACGGGGTCTGAGACTCGAAGGCTCCCACCATTAGCTCTGACAAATTGAAAACCCTAGTCATTGGCGACTCCATTACCCGCAGTATTAGACTTAAAACGAATCACCCAGCGATCATACACTGTTTACCAGGGGGCAGGGCTACCGACGTTAAGGCTAATCTAAAGATGGTGCTGGCTAAAGCTAAAACTGGCGAGTGTAGAGAGTATAGAGATATTGTTATCCACGTCGGCACCAACGATGTTAGGATGAAACAGTCAGAGGTCACCAAGTGCAACATAGCTTCAGCGTGTAAATCAGCTAGAAAGATGTGTCGGCATCGAGTAATTGTCTCTGGCCCCCTCCCAGTTAGGGGAAGTGACGAGCTCTACAGCAGAGTCTCAGCACTCAATCGCTGGTTGAAAACTGTTTTCTGCCCCTCCCAAAAGATAACATTTGTGGATAATTGGCCCTCTTTCTGGGACTCACCCACAAACAGGATCAAGCCTGACCTGCTGAGGAGTGACGGACTCCATCCTAACTGGAGGGGTGCTCTCCTCTTATCTACCAACATAGATAGGGCTCTAACTCCTCTAGCCCCACAGTGAAATAGGGTGCAGGCCAGGCAGCAGGCTGTTAGCCAACCTGCCAGCTTAGTGGAGTCTGCCAATAGCATAGTCAGTGTAGTCAGCTCAGCCATACCCATTGAGACTGTGTCTGTGCCTCGACCTAGGTTGGGCAAAACTAAACATGGTGGTGTTCACCCTAGCAATCTTATTAGGATAAAGACCTCCTCCATTCCTGCCATTATTGAAAGAGATCGTGATACCTCACATCTCAAAATAGGGTTACTTAATGTTAGATCCCTCACTTCAAAGGCAGTCATAGTCAATGAACTAATCACTGATCATAATCTTGATGTGATTGGCCTGACTGAAACATGGCTTAAGCCTGATGAATTTGCTGTGTTAAATGAGGCCTCACCTCCTGGTTACACTAGTGACCATATTCCCCGTGCATCCCGCAAAGGCGGAGGTGTTGCTAACATTTACGATAGCAAATTTCAATTTACAAAAAAAAAATGACGTTTTCATCTTTCGAGCTTCTAGTCATGAAATCTATGCAGCCTACTCAATCACTTTTTATAGCTACTGTTTACAGGCCTCCTGGGCCATATACAGCGTTCCTCTCTGAGTTTCCTGAATTCCTATCAGACCTTGTAGTCATAGCAGATCATATTCTAATTTTTGGTGATTTTAATATTCACATGGAGAAGTCCACAGACCCACTCCAAAAAGTCTTTCGGAGCCATTATCGACTCAGTGGGTTTTGTCCAACATGTCTCTGGACCTACTCACTGCCACAGTCATACTCTGGACCTAGTTTTGTCCCATGGAATAAATGTTGTAGATCTTAATGTTTTTCCACAAAATCCTGGACTATCGGACCACCATTTTATTACGTTTGCAATCGCAACAAATAATCTGCTCAGACCCCAACCAAGGAGCATCAAAAGTCGTGCTATAAATTCTCAGACAACACAAAAATTCATTGATGCCCTTCCAGACTCCTTCTGCCTACCCAAGGACGTCAGAGGACAAAAATCAGTTAACCACTTAACTGAGGAACTCAATTTAACCTTGCGCAATACCCTAGATGCAGTTGCACCCCTAAAAACGAAAAACATTTGTCATAAGAAACTAGCTCCCTGGTATACAGAAAATACCCGAGCTTTGAAGCAAGCTTCCAGGAAATTGGAACGGAAATGGCGCCACACCAAACTGGAAGTCTTCCGACTAGCTTGGAAAGACAGTACCGTGCAGTACCGAAGAGCCCTCACTGCTGCTCGATCATCCTACTTTTCCAAATTAATCGAGGAAAATAAGAACAATCCAAAATTTCTTTTGATACTGTTGCAAAGCTAACTAAAAAGCAGCATTCCCCAAGAGAGGATGGTTTTCACTTCAGCAGTGATAAATTCATGAACTTCTTTGAGGAAAAGATCATGACCATTAGAAAGCAAATTACGGACTCCTCTTTGAATCTGCGTATTCCTCCAGGGCTTAGCTGTCCTGGATCTGCACAGCTCTGCGAGGGGCCTGGGATCGGGAGAGACACTTAAGTGTTTTAGTACTATATCTCTTGACACAATGATGAAAATAATCATGGCCTCTAAACCTTCAAGCTGCATACTGGATCCTATTCCTACTAAACTGCTGAAGGAGCTGCTTCCTGTGCTTGGCCCTCCTATGTTGAACATAATAAACAGCTCTCTATCCACCGGATGTGTACCAAACTCACTAAAAGTGGCAGTGATAAAGCCTCTCTTGAAAAAGCCAAACCTTGACCCGGAAAATATAAAAAACTATCGGCCTATATCGAATCTTCCATTCCTCTCAAAAATTTTAGAAAAAGCTGTTGCGCAGCAACTCACTGCCTTTCTGAAGACAAACAATGTATACGAAATGCTTCAGTCTGGTTTTAGACCCCATCATAGCACTGAGACTGCACTTGTGAAGGTGGTAAATGACCTTTTAATGGCGTCAGACCGAGGCTCTGCATCTGTCCTCGTGCTACTAGACCTTAGTGCTGCCTTTGACACCATCGATCACCACATTCTTTTGGAGAGACTGGAAACCCAAATTGGTCTACACGGACAAGTTCTGGCCTGGTTTAGATCCTACCTGTCGGAAAGATATCAGTTTGTCTCTGTGAATGGTCTGTCCTCCGACAAATCAACTGTACATTTCGGTGTTCCTCAAGGTTCCGTTTTAGGACCACTATTGTTTTCACTATATATTTTACCTCTTGGGGATGTTATTCGAAAACATAATGTTAACTTTCACTGCTATGCGGATGACACACAGCTGTACATTTCAATGAAGCATGGTGAAGCCCCAAAATTGCCCTCGCTAGAAGCCTGTGTTTCAGACATAAGGAAGTGGATGGCTGAAAACTTTTTTACTTTTAAACTCGGACAAAACAGAGATGCTTGTTCTAGGTCCCAAGAAACAAAGAGATCTTCTGTTAAATCTGACAATTCATCTTGATGGTTGTAAAGTCGTCTCAAATAAAACTGTGAAGGACCTAGGCGTTACTCTTGACCCTGATCTCTCTTTTGACGAACATATCAAGACTGTTTCAAGGACAGCTTTTTTCCATCTACGTAACATTGCAAAAATCAGAAATTTTCTGTCCAAAAATGATGCAGAAAAATTAATCCATGCATTTGTTACTTCTAGATTAGACTACTGCAATGCTCTATTTTCCGGCTACCCGGATAAAGCACTAAATAAACTTCAGTTAGTGCTAAATACGGCTGCTAGAATCCTGACTAGAACCAAGAAATTTGATCATATTACTCCAGTGCTAGCTTCCCTACACTGGCTTCCTGTTAAGGCAAGGGCTGATTTCAAGGTTTTACTGTTAACCTATAAAGCGTTACATGGGCTTGCTCCTACCTATCTTTCCGAGTTGGTCCTGCCGTACATACCAATACGTACGCTACGGTCACAAGACGCAGGCCTCCTAATTGTCCCTAGAATTTCTAAGCAAACAGCGGGAGGCAGGGCTTTCTCCTATAGATCTCCATTTTATGGAACAGTCTGCCTACCCATGTGAGAGACGCAGACTCGGTCTCAACCTTTTAAGTCTTTACTGAAGACTTATCTCTTCAGTAGGTCATATGATTGAGTGTAGTCTGGCCCAGGAGTGTGAAGGTGAACGGAAAGGCTGGAGCAACGAACAGCCCTTGCTGTCTCTGCCGGGCCGGTTCCCCTCTCCACTGGGGTTCTCTGCCTCTAACCCTGTTGCAGGGGCTGAGTCACTGGCTTGCTGGTGCTCTTTCATGCCGTCCCTGGGGGGTGCGTCACTTGAGTGGGTTGAGTTACTGACGTGATCTTCCTGTCTGGGTTGGCGCCCCCCCCTTGGTTTGTGCTGTGGTGGAGACCTCTGTGGGCTATACTCGGCCTTGTCTCAGGATTGTAAGTTGGTGGTTGGGGATATCCCTCTAGTGGTGCGGGGGCTGTGCTTTGGCGGAGTGGGTGGGGTTATATCCTTCCTGTTTGGCCCTGTCCGGGGGTTTCTTCGGATGGGGCCACAGTGTCTCCGGACCGCTCCTGTCTCAGCCTCCAGTATTTATGCTGCAGTAGTTTATGTGTCGGGGGGCTGGGGTTAGTTGGTTATACCTGGAGTACTTCTCCTGTCTTATCCAGTGTCCTGTGTGAATTTAAGTATGCTCTCTCTAATTCTCTCGTTCTCTCTTTCTCTCTGAGAACCTGAGCCCTAGGACCATACGTCAGGACTACCGGGCATGATGACACCTTGCTGTCCCCAGTCCGCCTGGCCTTGCTGCTATTCCAGTTTCAACTGTTCTGCCTGCGGCTCTGAAACCCCTACCTGTCCCAGACCTGCTGTTTTCAACTCTAAATGATCGGCTATGAAAAGCCAACTGAGATTTATTCCTGATTATTATTTGACCATGCTTGTCACTTATGAACATTTTTGAACATCTTGGCATGGTTCTGTTATAATCTCCACCCGGCACAGCCAGAAGAGGACTGGCCACCCCTCATAGCCTGGTTCCTCTCTAGGTTTCTTCCTAGGTTTTGCCTTTCTAGGGAGTTTTTCCTAGCCACCGTGCTTCTACACCTGCATTACTAGCTGTTTGGGGTTTTAGGCTGGGTTTCTGTACAGCACTTCGAGATATTAGCTGATGTAAGAAGGGCTATATAAAATAAAATTGATTGATTGATTGATTGTCTTCTTCAGTTTCTCCACCAACTCAGCCAACATGTTATTTTTCCTCAGGTTAGGCCTTGGAGTGAAGGTCTGTCTGCACTGAGGATGTCACACCCCACATCTAAAGGTCCAGCATGACAGTGAGCAGGAGGAGCAGCTTGGAGTCCTGTCTTCTTCAGTTTCTCCACCACTTAGGCGAGCACAGCACTCCTGTTCAGAATAGGTCATGGGGTGAAGGTATGTATATACTGCACTCAATCTGGTTTATTTAGTACCCCAGCGCAGGTTAAGTAGTGGAAAGAACATGTTGGGTTATTTTGACCCAGACAGTTTGGTTGCGTGAATAACCCAATATGTTGGGTTGTTAGTATTAACAGAACACGGGTTAATTTAACCATCAGTTGGGTATTTTTTACTCTCATGCTTGGTTGACCTAGCAACTGGGTCTGTTTTAATGTCATGCTTGGTTGACCTAGCAACTGGGTCTGTTTTAATGCCATGCTTGGTTGACCTAGCAACTGGGTCTGTTTTAATGTCATGCTTGGTTGACCTAGCAACTGGGTCTGTTTTAATGCCATGCTTGGTTGACCTAGCAACTGGGTCTGTTTTAATGTCATGCTTGGTTGACCTAGCAACTGGGTCTGTTTTAATGTCATGCTTGGTTGACCTAGCAACTGGGTCTCGTTTTAATGTCATGCTTGGTTGACATAGCAACTGGGTCTGTTTTAATGTCATGCTTGGTTGACCTAGCAACTGGGTCTGTTTTAATGTCATGCTTGGTTGCCTTAGCAACTGGGTCTGTTTTAATGTCATCCTTACTGTAGGTTATTTTAAGGGCGTTTACATACTGTAAACTCAATTTTCCCCTTATTAAATTATTCTATAATATGTAGAGTATTTATTACATATTATAATAAGGTATACCACTGTATTATAGCCCAACAATGAGACATACGTGGACTTTTAGGAAACTCTATAAGCATAATTGAAGCTACAAAAATGTCAATGTTCAACTTTAACATGTGCTAACTACGCAACAGACCAGATGAACAGGAAATATATTTACTCTCATGGGTGGCTAAAAATAACTATCTGAAAGCCACACCCCTACTAAACTATGCCTACAGTCTTCTGATCTGACCTGCTGGGTCATATCTCAATAACCAAGCAACAATAACCCAACACCCAGCATCCATAACCCAGCAGTTTTTAAAGAAAACAACCCAACTAAGTGACCCAACGCCTGCAACCCAACATTTGGGTCAACCAAACAACCCAGTATTGTTTAGGAGTGTGGGGACAGGTGTAGACCCCTTTCAGATCATCCTGATCCAAGCTTTCTTTAATACAGCCCATACAGTAGCTGTGTCCACAGGCAGTAGTCACCGGATCCTTCAGTGGATCCAGACAGACGGAGCAACAGAACAGTTCTAGATTGTCAGCCATTTTAGTGCTTTCACCTGAAGGTTGAGCAATAGGGTGTCAAAGATAACTTTCTGTTTCATGGAACTCTACACCAGAGGACAGGGAGGGGCTTCCTCTTGACTGTGTACTCTGTATCTACAGGTTTTTGGGGGATGGAAGTCAAGCTAAGAAGATGACGTTGCATACAGCTGTGTCCACAGGCAGTAGTGACCGGCTCCTTCACTGGATCCAGACAGACAGAACAACAGAACTGGTCCTGGTCCAGCAGAACTCCCTGCTGAGCCATTTGGATGGTTGTTCACTCTCACACAGACAGACGACACAGAGACTCAGATCAGTTTCGTTTCCACAGAAGTGAGTTTTTGGGAGGGGGAGGGACTTTCTGGATCTGCCAGATAGGTGAGGTTAGAGGGAGGGAGGGAGGGAGGGAGGGATAGAGAGAGAACTGCGTTCAACGTGGAGAGGGAGACAAATATTTTAGTTTCTAGGTTAGGGCCCTTCATTTGGAATAAATCTAACAAATATGAGTTGTTAGAATATATAAAGGGTAACAGTTCCTATGAAGTACATATTATAATTATTATAATAAGCTTCATAATGCCTTATAATACACTTATGTGTTATAACACTGATTATAAGTGTCTATAATAATTCATAAGTGGTTGTAATGGGGGGGTTGATATTGATACAATATACTGTAGTTTAAATGAATACTGTATGTATTGACTGATCATTGAGAATGAGGTAATACTTTACATTACAGTGTGGTTATTACTGTTAGGCCTAGGGTCAGGGTTAGAGTTACTACATTCAGCAGTAACCCTAACCCTAGCCATATCTAGGACTAAAAGAGAAGACGTTTTATAATCAGAGTTCTTTGTAATAGTTCTTAGTCAGACAGAAACCCCCACATATTATAGGTGGATGGGGTTATGAACATATCCAATGAATTGTTTTCTGCAACCAGATGAAATGAAACTGCCTTTCAGCAGGAAAAGCTTCTCTAATAATCCTAACCATTGCTGGGTGTCTTCAGAGACTGAGGTATAGAGACACACTGTCAAGTCAAAACATCTGGCTGTGCTTTCATGTCAAAACATTTATTATTTTCTATTCATAAAAATTCTATTGTATTATATTATTTGATAACATATTCTATCCATAGGCTCCACTCTGTATAGTGTTAATGATGACTGTTTGTTCTGTCCATTGATTGAATGGTTAGGACTATCTCACTGTATTCACTGTTTAAATCCCAAGAGACCAGGAGACCTAAAGGGAAGCCTTCAACACTGTATCCCTTCATCCAGTCATAGTAAACAACCTCTGTCTGTCTGTCTGTACGTCTGTCTGTCTGTAAACACAGCCAACTTTTCTGCGGTGGTTGTTGTTGCTATCAGTGCTGCACAGCTATTTTCAGGTCTCTCCAGAGATGGTCGATCGGGTTCAACTCCAGGATCTGGCTGGACCACTCAAGGACATTCAGAGACTTGTCCAGAAGCCACTCCTGCGTTGTCTTGGCTGTGTGCTTAGGGTTGTTGTCTTGTTGGAAGTTGAACCTTCGCCCCAGTCTGAGATCCTGAGCGCTCTGAAGCAGGTTTTCATCAAGGATCTCTCTGTACTTTGCTCTGTTCATTTTTCCCTCGATCCTGGCTATTCTCCCAGTCCGTGCCTCTGAAAAACATCCCTGCCACATCTACAGGTCCAGCATAGCACAGAACAGGAGGGGGAGCAGCCTGGAGTCCTGTCTTCTTCAGTTTCTCCACCACTTAGGCGAGCACAGCACTCCTGTTCAGAATAGGTCTTGGGGTGAAGGTATGTCTTCACTGCACTCAATCTGGTTTATTTAGTACCCCAGCGCAGGTTAAGTAGTGGAAAGAACATGTTGGGTTATTTTGACCCAGACAGTTTGGTTGCGTGAATAACCCAATATGTTGGGTTTTTAGTATTAACAGAACACGGGTTAATTTAACCATCAGTTGGGTATTTTTTACTCTCGTGCTTGGTTGACCTAGCAACTGGGTCTGTTTTAATGTCATGCTTGGTTGACATAGCAACTGGGTCTGTTCTAATGTCATGCTTGGTTGACCTAGCAACTGGGTCTGTTTTAATGTCATGCTTGGTTGACCTAGCAACTGGGTCTGTGTCACGATCGCCGGTGTAAGGAGTAGACCAAGGCGCAGCGTTGCAGGCAAACATACTCATTTATTAGTGAAACGCGATCAAAACAACAAAAGACGGTAACGTGACAGTAAACGGCCAAACACAACCAACACGAAACAAGAACCCACAAAACACAAAGGAAAACCGACAGTTTAAATATGGCTCCCAATCAGAGACAACCAGCAAACAGCTGACACTCGTTGCCTCTGATTGGGAGTCACTCAGGCCAACCTAGACATAGAACAACTAGACACTAAAACACAGCACAAAACACACAAAATCTACACACCCTGACTCAACATATCAAGTCCCCAGAGCCAGAGTGTGACAGTCTGTTCTAATGTCATGCTTGGTTTACCTAGCAACTGGGTCTGTTTTAATGTCCTGCTCGGTTGACCTAGCAACTGGGTCTGTTTTAATGTCATGCTTGGTTGACCTAGCAACTGGGTCTGTTTTAATGTCATGCTTGGTTGACCTAGCAACTGGGTCTGTTTTAATGTCATGCTTGGTTGACCTAGCAACTGGGTCTGTTTTAATGTCATGCTTGGTTGACCTAGCAACTGGGTCTGTTTTAATGTCATGCTTGGTTGACCTAGCAACTGGGTCTGTTTTAATGTCATGCTTGGTTGACCTAGCAACTGGGTCTGTTTTAATGTTATGCTTGGTTGACCTAGCAACTGGGTCTGTTTTAATGCCATGCTCGGTTGACCTAGCAACTGGGTCTGTTTTAATGTCATGCTTGGTTGACCTAGCAACTGGGTCTGTTTTAATGTCATGCTCGGTTGACCTAGCAACTGGGTCTGTTTTAATGTCATGCTTGGTTGACCTAGCAACTGGGTCTGTTTTTAATGTCATGCTTGGTTGACCTAGCAACTGGGTCTGTTTTAATGTCATGCTTGGTTGCCTTAGCAACTGGGTCTGTTTTAATGTCATCCTTACTGTAGGTTATTTTAAGGCCTTTACATACTGTAAACTCAATTTTTCCTTATTAAATTATTCTATAATATGTAGAGTATTTATTACATATTATAGTAAGGTATACCACTGTATCATAGCCCAACAATGAGACATACGTGGACTTTTAGGAAATGCTATAAGCATAATTGAAGCTACAAAAATGTCAATGTTCAACCTTAACATGTGCTAACTACGCAACAGACCAGATGAACAGGAATTATATTTACTCTCATGGGTGGCTAAAAATAACTATCTGAAAGCCACACCCCCTACTAAACTATGCCTACAGTCTTCTGATCTGACCTGCTGGGTCACATCTCAATAACCAAGCAACAATAACCCAACACCCAGCATCCATAACCCAGCAGTTTTTAAAGAAAACAACCCAACTAAGTGACCCAACGCCTGCAACCCAACATTTGGGTCAACCAAACAACCCAGTATTGTTTAGAGTGTGGGGACAGGTGTAGACCCCTTTCAGATCATCCTGATCCCAGCTTTCTTTAATACAGCCCATACAGTAGCTGTGTCCACAGGCAGTAGTCACCGGATCCTTCAGTGGATCCAGACAGACGGAGCAACAGAACAGTTCTAGATTGTCAGCCATTTTAGTGCTTTCACCTGAAGGTTGAGCAACAGGGTGTCAAAAATGACTTTCTGTTTCATGGAACTCTACACCAGAGGACAGGGAGTGGCTTCCTCTTGACTGTGTACTCTGTATCTACAGGTTTTTGGGGGATGGAAGTCAAGCTAAGAAGATGACGTTGCATACAGCTGTGTCCACAGGGAATAGTAACTGGATCCTTTGGTAGATCCAGACAGCAGAGTGGATATTTTAAAAGGGCCTCTGCAATGTCCATACAACAAACTGCACAGCAGAGTATCAGATATAACTTTAATTTCTTTGAAAGTCTGAGGGGTGGGGGAGGCCTTTTAGATCTGTTTGGAGACGTTAGTCCTGGATGGATGCACTGAGGTATATAGGGATGGAAGCCATAGTAACGTGTAACCAAATATAAGGTTGTGGTAAAACATTACAACGTTTTAAAGGTTCCATAAATGTACAGTGACCTATTCAGAAGCCACAGTGGTGAATGATGAATATGTCAAATCAAAAGTTATCTTTCATTTTCAGTCATGTAAAATGATCATAAATTGTAAAGAAACATGTGGATGCAGTGGGGTGCAAATACCTCTGTAGAATTAATTAAGCGAGAAATGGCGGTGGAAACGGCTTTATGCACAAATATTGATATAATAACCATCATATTGAAGTAAACTTGGAGTCACACGATGATATGTGGTGTGGTCCTCCCACTACGACTCGGGAAACCATGCAGTTTATTAAGCTACAGATGAAATAAGTTATGCTGAACTTCACAGGGTGGTGAAAGTTCACAGTGAAGAGCTTGATGCTCCTTTCCAATAAATATCGAGGGTCTTTTTGTCCATAATAATGTCATCATGTAGGCAGCCTGTCCAGAGTGGGCACGTTCACTATATAATGCACAACCAAATCTGACAAAACCATCGGTAGAGTTGAAAATGTGATGGAAACCCATTTAACATAACGTTTTAAACCGGTACATGGGAATTTAACTGCAAAAATATATTAGTATTTTCTAAAATATATATTTGTATGTGCATTACGTCATCACGCACAGCCATTTATCTTCAACACGTCAATTTGATGGACACATCTCTGCTGGTAAAATGACCAAGTTTTTATGAAGATTTTACAATGTTCACATGAAAATCTGTCGCCAGTCGAATGGAAACAGATTTTCATGCGAATATTCAAAAATCTGCATAAAAACAAAATCCCAATAGAATTGAATGGTAAATTACATATCGAGTCATTTTGGAGTCACTTGTATTGTAAATAAGAACATAATATGTTTAAGTGACTCCAAAATGACACCATACATTATTTACCATTCAATTCTATTGCGACCAAGCTTTAACTTCCTGAGTGGTCTTGATATGTTGCTTCAATACATCCACATAATTTTCCTTCCTCATGATGCCAATTATTTTCCTTCCTCATGATGCCAATTATTTTGTGAAGCGCACGAGTCCCTCCTGCAGCAAAGCACCCCCACAGCATGATGCTGCCACCCCTGTGCTTCACGGTTGGGATGGTGTTCTTCGGCTTGCAAGCGACCCCCTTTTTCCTCCAAACATAACGATGGTCATTATGGCCAAACAGTTCTATTTTTGTTTCATCAGACCAGAGGACATTTCTCCAAAATGTATGATCTTTATCCCCATGTGCAGTTGCAAACCGTAGTCTGGCTTTTTGGAGCAGTGGCTTCTTCCTTGCTGAGCGGCCTTTCAGGTTATGTCGATATAGGACTCATTTTACTGTGGATATAGATACTTTTGTACCTGTTTCCTCCAGCATCTCCACAAGGTCCTTTGCTGTTGTTCTGGGATTGATTTGCACTTTTCGCACCAAAGTACATTCATCTCTCTCATCTCCTTCCTGAGCGGTATGACGGCTGCGTGGTCCCATGGTGTTTATACTTGCGTACTATTTGTACAGATGAACGTGGTACATTCAGGCGTTTGGAAATTGCTCCCAAGGATGAACCAGACTTGTGGAGGTCTACAATAGTTTTTCTGAGGTCTTGGCTGATTTCTTTTGATTTTCCCATGATGTCAAGCAAAGAGGCACTGCGTTTGAAGGTAGGCCTTGAAATACATCCACAGGTACACCTCCAATTGACTAAAATGATGTCAATTAGCCTATCAGAAGCTTCTAAAGCCATAACATCATTTTTTGGAATTTTCCAAGCTGTTTAATGGCACAGTCAACTTAGTGTATGTAAACTTCTGACCCACTGGAATTGTGATACAGTGAATTATAAGTGAAATAATCTGTCTGTAAACAATTGTTGGAAAAATTACTTGTCTCATGCACAAAGTAGATGTCCTAAGCGACTTGCCAAAACTATAGTTTGTTAACAAGAAATTTGTGGAGTGGTTGAAACACTAGTTTTAATGACTCCTAAGTGTATGTAAACTTCCGACTTCCGACTTCAACTGTAAATAAAGTATATTTATTTCTAAACAGTAAAACAGATAGGTATGAAAATACCCTCAAATAAAAGGTGACATTCTGTACTGTCGCTTCATATAAAACATTTAATATCAAATCTAAAATGCTGGAGTATAGAGCCAAATTCAAAGTTTAATAAATTAAAAAACCAAGGGTGGGTCAAAATTATTCCCATAATGTAGAAGTTTCAGTAGATTAGGAACTGCTTCCTATAAAGCTACGTGGAGTATAATGTAGCTGGACATTGTAAAGTCTGCTTCCTATAAAGCTATGTGGTGTATAATGTAGCTGGACATTGTAAAGTCTGCTTCCTATAAAGTTATGTGGAGTATAATGTAGCTGGACATTGTAAAGTCTGCTTCCTATAAAGCTATGTGGAGTATAATGTAGCTGGACATTGTAAAGTCTGCTTCCTATAAAGCTATGTGGAGTATAATGTAGCTGGACATTGTAAAGTCTGCTTCCTATAAAGCTATGTGGTGTATAATGTAGCTGGACATTGTAAAGTCTGCTTCCTATAAAGTTATGTGGAGTATAATGTAGCTGGACATTGTAAAGTCTGCTTCCTATAAAGCTATGTGGAGTATAATGTAGCTGGACATTGTAAAGTCTGCTTCCTATAAAGATATGTGGAGTATAATGTAGCTGGACATTGTAAAGTCATACACACAATTATATTACTTCTTATTGACATTTGTCACTATCGTTGAACTGAGTAGACCAAGGCGCAGCGTGAGATTTGTACATCTTATTTAATTAAGTGCACACACAATAAACAAAACAACAACCGATACGTGAAGTCCATGGTACAAACACAAAACCAACTGGAACAAGATCCCACAAACACTAAGGAAAAACAGACTGTTTAAATAAACAGCTGACACTTGTTGCCTCTGATTGGGAACCACTCTGGCCAACATAGAAATACAAGAACTAGACTGAAAACATAGAACAAAACACATAGAAACTACACACCCTGGCTCAACATATAGAGTCCCCAGAGCCAGGGTGTGACAACATTCAACCTGGGAATGAACAGCTTCAACACAATCCATTTACAAGTTAAAGACACACCTTGGAATAAATAGCAAAGGAAAACTACTACTGGATGGATTTTTTTATTTCCCATCACCATGAATCATATTTAATAACTGAACAGTAGCAGACCTAACTTCATCTGTTCCTGACTCTGGGTAGTGGATTAAAAAGACCATCAATCTCCAATGATATTAAAGTACAATTCTGAACATTACTGATATACTGAGTGGCAAGTCAAGATATCTGCTGGGTTTTTATTGTTTGGTTAATAGCACCACCAGCTGGACTGCTTTAATGTTGCTTGACTGAGCAGGATGGGAGAATAAAAGATGCCAAATTTAGGGCCGGTTTCCCGGACATCTCCATTGAACATGCTTTTTAGTCTAGGACTAGGCTTCATCTGTGTCCGGGAAACCGGCCCATATAGTTCAATTAGCAAGTATGTAACACTACCTGTTCCATGATACTGAGGAAAATTACATTGAGACAGAGAACCAAATGAGAAAACATTTCAATGGTTCTGAATGACAACCAACATACATTAAGAGCATACATCATGATTAATGTGAATATATAAGATTAAAACATTGCACTTAAAAAAAATAACCAGATTACCTATAGACTACACCAGCATGACTAGTATCTATGTGGACCCTACTACAGTTTAACCAGCTCAGCTATAGACTACACAAGCATGACTAGTATCTATGTGGACCCTACTACAGATTAACCAGCTCAGCTATAGACTACACCAGCATGACTAGTATCTATGTGGACCCTACTACAGTTTAACCAGCTCAGCTATAGACTACACCAGCATGACTAGTATCTATGTGGACCCTACTACAGTTTAACCAGCTCAGCTATAGACTACACCAGCATGACTAGTATCTATGTGGACCCTACTACAGTTTAACCAGCTCAGCTATAGACTACACCAGCATGACTAGTATCTATGTGGACCCTACAACAGTTTAACCAGCTCAGCAGTACCACAGAGATTAAACCCAGGATAGAGGGGCTGAGTGAATGTGGTCTGGACTCTGTGGAGGAGGGTCATTGTGTCAGAGACACTGTAGAAGGACAGAGTACCTGCCTTGTGATCCAGGTCCACTCCTACTCTGGAGGACAGAGGGCCTGATACTTTAGTCACAACATTATTGTGTCTGAACCAATAACTACCTCTACGACACTGTAAACTCCAGGACTTGTTATTGTATCCAAATGCACCATCTCTCCCTGTTCTGCTGATGTCTTTATATGAGACTGCTGTATAAACATCCCCCCCACTCCACTCCACCTCCCAGTAACAGCGTCCAGACAGACCCTCTCTACACAGAACCATCAAGTTGTTTGTGAATCTGTCTGGATGATCAGGATATGGTTGGACTTGGTCTGTATAGGTCACCTTTCTGTTCCTTTCAGACAGAGAGAGGTGTGTGCCTGCTGTGTTTGGGTCCAGTGTGAGCTGACAGGAATCTGGGAGAAGAGCAGAGCAGAGACCAATGAGGGGAGTTAGAACAATAAGTGAAGTCAGATACTGTATCTACCCTGTCTTTGATTAGAGCACAGCAGAGATCAAATCAGAGAAATATGAGGAGTCAGATAGATACCCAGTCTTTGATTAGATCTACTAATGCTATATATTTCTAGAGGGATTGTTAGGAGTGTCAGTAAAAAGAGACTGTTAGTTACTTCAGAATAAAGAGACTCACATTGTAAGAACTGTTCTCTGGTCTTGGGCTCTGGAGGCAGTACAACATCCACTATATTCACTACAGACACACAAACACATTCACAGAGAGAGGGAATGTTATCATCATACCATATTCCACATGTATATGACTAGTAGGGAACTTTCAATGGTCTAAAGTTGATGTTCTTATTATTTTCAACACACCTGTAGTGGAGATCTTGGTCCATTCTCCTTTAAGGACGTCTTCTAGTTTCTCTCTCAGTTCAGACACAGTCTTACTCACATCTCCAAAGTACTGAAGAGGACGGACAACGATGCTGGGTAAGTCTGAAGATACACTGGTACTGGAGAGAGACTGATAACTCTGGGGGAGAGAGAGAGAGAGAGAGAGAGAGAGAGAGAGAGAACAGAACCAAATGATTGAGAGTTTTAATTTCATATCACATGTATCAAGGCAGTTGAGTTACCTGGAGGAAATGGATGTGATCCTCTGTGTGTGAGAGCTGCTCCAGCTCAGTGCTTCTCTTCCTCAGCTCAGCTATCTCCTGCTCCAGTTGCTCCAGGAGTCCTTCAGCTTGACTCACTTGAGCCTTCTCTTGGGCTCTGATCAGCTCCTTCACCTCAGAGCGCCTTTTCTCAATGGAGCGGATCAGCTCGGTAAAGATCTTATCACTGTCCTCCACTGCTGCCTGTGCAGAGCGCTGTTAAAAGAGAGAGAGAGAGAGAGACTTGTCTTACTTTAATGAGCCATCCTCATTACACTAACACCCCCCCTCCTAAAAACACATTGCGTGCCACCACAACCTCCACACAATCACATTATCCAGTACCCAACACCACAGTACAATACACCAACCAGCACCACATTCCAACCGTCCATCCAACCCCTCCTCTCCAGCCGTACAGACAGCCCCCCTGAGCCCCCATACCTCCTGGAAACATCTCCACACTGTTGATCATTTTGTACAACTCAAACTCAACCCTAAAGGCGTCAACAGTAATGGCATTACCCTGGCAACACAGAAAAAACATGATGAACAGTCTGTCATTGCAGAAAACGGACACCCCTCCCCAACTCCCAGGTCAACCCGAGCCAACCAGCTATTGGTGTCCAGGGCTCCATGTAATACCCTCCACTGGACGACCCCCTGACCTTTCCAGCACTGGGAGCTTATAGAGCACCCTCCACCTATACCCTGCCATGCTCTCAGCCCCCACAACCCCCTGCCACTGATGCCCCTTCACTCCCACTAAGCTCAGAGTGTTAAAAGTCAGTAAGTCCTCCGGACTCTCCTGCCAGTCCCCAGTCTCTGCTGTCACTTGCAGTGGTGGAAACGGTGGTGGCCCCTCCTCAGGCTGCTCCAGCCCTCAGTACTGCAGCATAGAAATCAGAGACCCCTGCTGTATTGAGTCTCTCCTGCCGCATGATGAAGAGCTGCTGATCCAGCCCCAAACCACCAGCCCTCCTCAACAGAGCACATGCTGGTTCCCTCCAGCCCACCTCCGTACGGTACAGTAGCCTCTGTGCTGCTGAGTCAGAACGCTGCCACCCTGACCAGAAAATGTTTACTAACTTGCGCTGCAGGTCCACAAGCAGACCACCGGGGGCGTTGAGAATGGCCAATTTAAGCCATAGAGAGGATGCCACCAAGTTGTTGATGATCAGCACCGTCCCTCTGTATGCCACTTGGGAGATGAGCCACCTCCACTTCGTCAGCCTCGACACCACCGCTTGTGACACTCCTTCCCAGTTCTTCCTATCCCAACCCTCCGAGCCCAGATACACCCCAAGCATCTTGAGCCACTCACAGCCCCACTGCAACCCCCCTGGAAGCTGCGGAGGTGCCCTGTCCCTCCATGCCCCACATAACAGAGCCTCACTCTTGCCCCAGTTTACCTAAGCAGAAGACGCCCCCTCGTACACCCTCAAACTATTCTCCAGGGCCTGTAGGTTCTGCTCATCCCTAACCAACACAGACGTCATCAGCGTATGCTGACACTGCTATGCCTGTCCCCAACCCTATGCCTGGCTCCCACACTCCCTGTAGCCTCCTGCGTAGCAGGCCCAGAAAGGGCTCAATAACAAGAGTGTATAGCTGCCCTGACAGAGGGCATCCCTGGTGAATGCCCCTCCCTACCCAGACTGGCCTACTGAGCCCTCCCCACACCTTGACCATACATGAAGCCCCAGCGTACAGCATTTGAACACAGGCCACAAAATTCTCCCCACAACCAAAACAACACATTGAACAGATATTCATGGTCCACCCTATCAAAGGCTTTCTCCTGATTATGAACAGATTGTTTGTGATTGAGCGTCCTGGTACACAGTACGTTTGGTCCTTGTGTACAATAGAGTCCAGGTGGGACTTCAGTCTGTTAACGAGGACCTTGGTAAAGACCTTATAGTCCAAACAGAGCAATGCCACAGGCCTCCAGTTCTTTATGTCGCTCAAATCTACTTGTTTGGGCAGGAGAGTCAAAGCCTCCCGTCTACAGCTTAGCGACAGCTCCCCCACCCCGACGCACTCAAACAACACACGTTCTGTCCAATAATTCCCCAGAACTTTTTATAAAAATCCACAGGCAGACCGTCTGAGAGACAGCAGCTGAGAGTTTGTAAAGGCCAGGGAAATGTCTATTTGATTTATCTGTGACAGAGAGAGTTTGGAAAGGTCTGTGAGCAGAACCTGAGAAAACCCAGGATAATAATAATATGCCATTTAGCAGACGCTTTTATCCAAAGCGACTTACAGTCATGTGCATACATTTTTACATATGGTCCCGGGGATCGAACCCACTACCCTGGCATTACAAGCGCCATGCTCTACAGAGGACCACAGAGTTCTGCCCTCTATAAATCAGAGTACAACTCCACAGCCTCATCTCCTCACAACAGAAGTTACCCACCCATCAGGCTCCCTCATCTCCCCCACAACAGAAGTTACCCACCCATCAGGCTCCCTCATCTCCCCACAACAGAAGTTACCCACCCATCAGGCTCCCTCATCTCCCCACAACAGAAGTTACCCGCCCATCAGGCTCCCTCATCTCCCCACAACAGAAGTTACCCACCCATCAGGCTCCCTCATCTCCCCCTCAACAGAAGTTACCAACCCATCAGGCTCCCTCATCACCTCCACAACAGAAGTTACCCGCCCATCAGACAAACGTAAAACAAGGGATTTTCTTGGTTTCCCCACCCTGTTTTTCCAACCCCTCTGGTGAAACAGAGAACTGAGCCCTGTACTATAATATAATATAATGTGCCATTTTACAGACGCTTTTATCCAAAGCGACTTACAGTCATCATGTTGTTGTTGTGTATGGGTGGTCCCGGGGATCGAACCCACTACCCTGGCGTTACAAGCGCCGTGCTCTACCAGCTGAGCTACAGAGGACCAGGTGCAGACACATTTATGAAAGCAAAGACAAGGTCATTATTTGGGCTCTAAACACTAACAACCTACCCTTACACACCTCTTTTGCTACCCCTGCACTAAGATTTCTGCCATGGCATTTAAATGTTTTTGTTTGACATATTCCCCCAGTCTCTGCCGCCGTTCATGTTAAGGAAGTCTAACCGTCAAATCTCCATAAGAGGTGGGAGGGAAATCACCACAATCAGAAACCAGTAGAGAAGCCCATAAAGCCGCCATGCCAGAAAAAAAACATCCATTTAAGCAGATTCTGAAGACATGCCCTTAAGAACCCATGACCCATTTTCTCAGCCTATACCGCTTCCTGGGTGAGAGGACACTAAACCCCTCATTCTTCATCACGTGTTGTACTGACCTTACAAACCTTCCAGGATCAATCAAATAAGACTCCAGCAGAACCTTCTTTTTCCCCTTTAGTCTCCATCAGGAACCTAGAAAGTTCTCTCACCGTATGTACTGGGCCCTCAGCCTGACTGGCTGTCAGCTCTGGATCCAATGAGCCGTCTGAAAACGAGACCGCCTTGTCCTCCGCTCCCGCAGACTCACCTCCCCCCTCTTCCTCCTCCTCCATTGGCACGGTACCGTCCTCCTCCTCCCCAGTCTCTGCCCCCCTGCACTTCCCCCCTGATCAGAGCCTCTTCCCCAATGACAGGCAATATTTCCTGGGATGAGCCCACCAAGCCTTCGCCCACCGGAGTCTCTGTTACTACAGAAACCTGCCTCAGCTCATGTAGCCCAGCTGCAACCCTCCATTGCATCCTCCAATCCAACTTTCATGTTTTGAAATTATACTTCATTACTATAATGATTATCAATAAGCTTAAACATTAATTCAGTCACCTCTGGTCGACAAAAACGTATTTTCCTAGTACATTAATTGTCAAATTCATCAACCAACATCGAGCACTCTGCCTTCTCAGGCAAGCGAGGGGCATGTTGAGGTAAATATGATAACCGCCAAGGTTGCATTATGTCATTTATTGGTGGGCTGGAAGATGCTGTGTTTTTTATTTTCTATTCAGAGGCTATTTACTCCCAATATGAGATCATTTTCTATAGAAGGTTTTTATAATGCATGTTTACTAGGGTTGAGGTTAGCGCATCTGAGTAGGGATTATTTGGGTTCAATACCTGTCCTACCTATCAATCATATTGCTGCTTGTAGCCTATAACTGATGATCCCCACACTAGAAACACCCAAAACTATCTGTGCTAGCAAACCCTTTTTTCCACCCCTCCCCTGTGTAACCTTGAGGTTTGTTAAGAAACAAACACTTGTCTACGAAAAGAGACATGTTTAACGGATTCCGCTTGGCACCCAGCCGAGAGCACACGGAAACCACTTGCAAATTTACCAAAACTAACCAACTACTTGGGGTCTGTTCGGAAGCAATAAACGGAGGCAGATTAGCCACCACAACTCTTATCGAAAGAGGCGACATCTGCACCAACACACCCCTCACAACAAGACAAACCTTTTTCATTAACCCAACCACCGCCTTGTTCATTCTGGATGCAGAGTCCAGATGTTCCGCTCCAACCTGTTCGCCGACCATGAGCAAAACTTCCTCCACACCTTTCTCCGGAACGGACCCGAAGCGACAGCGTTTCTTCTCCACTCGGTTGAGGCCATCACGCCGCCCTAACAAACTACCCCTACTCCCCCCTCAACTCTAAACGATAAACAGTGGAAACCAATAAACAAACCCTCCACCATCAGAAAATACATTCATAAAATACGCAAGAACCAAAAGAAAAAAGAATAGTAGCCCTCCTCACGAACCACAAATCTCTCACACAACCAACTTCTTCTTCTATGATATAATGGCGGTCCACAAACCAACGTTAAAGGTGCATGCCGCCACCTACTGTGCTGGAGTGTGTGGTCAATCACGGTTTCCAACATTTCTAAATCCTCCTACCTAACTCAGTACTTCTGAGAAAATAAAGAAGAGCCCTACTAACTTCTAATAGACCCTCCCCCATCCCCAAAATCCCTTCCAAACCCCCCCCAACCCCGTCCAACCTCAATGAGCCTACACTTCAATCTTTCCCTCTCTTCAACATACTTACAACAATATAACAACACATGCTCCACCGTTTCATCGACCGTACCTTCCAGACACAAACCATTCCCATGCTTGCCAACCAGATGTAATGACGAGTTCAATGTACAATGTCCTAAGCGCAATCTAGTAAACACCACCTCTTCCTTCCTAATCTGACCTTTGAATCTTGGTCCATCGACCTATCTGTAAAACTGTAAACTATTCATATAAATGCCGGCCCTTGTGCTCAGAGTACCATCTCTTCTGCCACACATCTATCAAAATGGCTCTGATCTTACATTTGGCCTCACCTCTACCCAGTGGAACATTAATATGAATTATATCTCGTTTCAAAGCTCTTTTAGCTAACTGGTCTACAATTTCATTCCCTTCCGCACCAGAATGTGCTGGGACCCAGCAGAATGTCACTACTACCCCCACTCTCTCAATTCTCCATAATAACATTAATACCTCCAATAGCAGGTCACTCCTATTAGATTTACCAGATGATAAACTATTCATTACAGACAGAGAATCTGACCATACTATAATTCTAACAGGTTGTACGTCCTCCACCCACTGGAGGGCAACTATTATCGCCAACAGTTCAACTGAGTATACTGACAGTTCATCTGTTAGTCTTCTACATATCTGCACATCAAATTCAGGAACGTAAACGCCTGCTCCTGTGAGCCCACTATCTGGGTACTTGGATCCATCTGTGAAAAGTGGTAGAAAAGCATAAAAACTTCTACCAATGTAATTGTCAACCAGTTTCTCTATATCACTGACTTCTGACCAATCTTTCCTTTTCTCTACCAAGGTTAGATCAACAACAGGGTCTGGGAGTAACCATGGAGGAACATCCCCTATCACCACAGAAGGGCCAACCTCCAACTCCCTCAAACCACTCTCATCAGCAAGCTTTCCAACTGTCCAACCAAAACCACTGCCTTGTCTACTAGTATATTCCCAACAGTCATCTAGAACAGTAGCAGTGGGATGCTCAACCTCACAGCCTTTCAATCCAATAAGATAATGACCATTTTTTACGCTGTATATCCAAAGGCATCTCTCCTGCCTCCACCAGTAAGGCACATACAGATGTTGATTTAAATGCACCAATACATATCCTTAAAGTTATATACTGGATTCTGTCCAGCTTCTGAAGCCAAGTCTTTACCTCTGTTTCATAAACTGTACACCAGTAATCAATTGTCGTCCTGATCAGAGCTCTATAAATATCTATCAACAATTGGTTATGAATGGGGTGCTGACAGGCAGAGACCCACACAACCAACTACTGCAAAAGTGATGGAATGAGAGAGGCAGAGACATCGTTACAACACTGTACATTGCCATAATATAAAGTTTCTTCTTCTTTGGAGTTTAACGGCGGTTGAAATCCAATATGTTGCATTACCGCCCCCAACTGGACTATAATATAAATCTATTTTACTTTGTGATACAAAATGGGAAAAGGGGAAAGGAACATTTAATTAAAAACCTTCCAACTAACCCTACACTCATTAAATACCCACTACCCCATTCCACTACTTTGACCCTATCTGCTCCTGCACCATGCCAACGGCCTGGGAGGACGGGACACCACCACTCAACACACCCTGTAACTCTTCTGAAGTCAAATCTTGTATGGCCAAATACTTCTCTGCAGCTGCCACCACAACATCCATTTTCTGTGATTTACGTTCCATTTGTGCGGTACAGTTGATAACCATTGCTATGAACTCTAAGAAGCTAACTTTACTAAAGCATATATCACTCGTTGGCCTATCCCTCTGTGCTGGCACAGATCTACTACTCACAGGGATCCTCTCAGGATCTCTCACCCTTGACCCATCCTCCTCTACTTCCTTCACTGTCTCAGCATACGACACCTTCTGCACTACTCTGACTCTAGCCACCTCAACCTGCCTCTCTCGCACCGGACACTTCCGATCCCCAGCCACATGGGCATCCCTACAGTTGACACACAACTTTATCCACCGAAACTACACAATCCTCTATCCCATGCCCTCCTGCACACTTCCCACATCTTGGAATCCCCCTCCTACAAACTGCTGCAACATGACCATAAACGTTGCACCTGAATCAGTGCAGTGGATTCGGCACAAAAGCTCTAACAGGATAACTGATATATCCTAACATGACTTTGTCGGGTCAAAACTCAAAAGGACTGACAGTGACTCCTCTGTTTCACCACGCTCACCACTGGGTCTGCGTCCCACCAAACGGCGGGAATCACAAACACCAGGAATCTTCAACTTTAATTCCTCCACCTCCACACTTAACGCTACCCCAGAAATCACTCCTTTCAATGGTGTCCTGTTCCTAAGAGCAAAGCAAGAAACAGATCTTGACCCATGCCAACGGCCTGGGAGGACGGGACACCACCACTCAACACACCCTGTAACTCTTCTGAAGTCTAATCTTGTATGCCCAAATACTTCTCTGCAGCTGCCACCACAACATCTATTTTCTGGGATTTACATTCCATTACTGCGGTACAGTTGATAACCATTGCTATGAACTCTAAGAAGCTAACTTTACTGAAGCATAAACATATGTTTCCCATGCCAATAAAGCCCTTTGAATTGAATTGAATTGAGAAATAGAGCGAGAGAGTGCCTTGCAAAAGAATTCATCCCCCTTGGCGTTGTTCCTATTTTGTTGCATTACAACCTGTAACTTAAATTGATTTTTATTTGGATTTTATGAAATGGACATACACAAAATAGTCCAAATTGGTGAAGTGAAATGACAAAAATAACTTGTTTCAAAAAAAATCAAAAACATTAATAACGGAAAAGTGGTGTGTGCATATGTATTCACCCCCTTTGCTATGAAGCCCCTATATAAGATCTGGTGCAACCAATTACCTTCAGAAGTCACATAATTAGTTAAATAAAGTCCACCTGTGTGCAATCTAAGTGTCACATGATCTGTCACATGATCTCAGTATATATACAGTGGGGGAAAAAAGTATTTAGTCAGCCACCAATTGTGCAAGTTCTCCCACTTAAAAAGATGAGAGAGGCCTGTAATTTTCATCATAGGTACACGTCAACTATGACAGACAAATTGAGAGAAAAAAATTCCAGAAAATCACATTGTAGGATTTTTAATGACTTTATTTGCAAATTATGGTGGAAAATAAGTATTTGGTCACCTACAAACAAGCAAGATTTCTGGCTCTAACAGACCTGTAACTTCTTCTTTAAGAGGCTCCTCTGTCCTCCACTCGTTACCTGTATTAATGGCACCTGTTTGAACTTGTTATCAGTATAAAAGACACCTGTCCACAACCTCAAACAGTCACACTCCAAACTCCACTATGGCCAAGACCAAAGAGCTGTCAAAGGACACCAGAAACAAAATTGTAGACCTGCACCAGGCTGGGAAGACTGAATCTGCAGCTTGGTTTGAAGAAATCAACTGTGGAAGCAATTATTAGGAAATGGAAGACATACAAGACCACTGATATTCTCCCTCGATCTGGGTCTCCACGCAAGATGTGAGCTCCACGGTGAGCAAAAATCCCAGAACCACACGGGGGGACCTAGTGAATGACCTGCAGAGAGCTGGGACCAAAGTAACAAAGCCTACCATCAGTAACACACTACGCCGCCAGGGACTCAAATCCTGCAGTGCCAGACGTGTCCCCCTGCTTAAGCCAGTACATGTCCAGGCCCGTCTGAAGTTTGCTAGAGTGCATTTGGATGATCCAGAAGAGGATTGGGAGAATGTCATATGGTCAGATGAAACCAAAATATAACTTTTTGGTAAAAACTCAACTCGTCGTGTTTGGAGGACAAAGAATGCTGAGTTGCATCCAAAGAACACCATACCTACTGTGAAGCATGGGGGTGGAAACATCATGCTTTGTGGCTGTTTTTCTGCAAAGGGACCAGGACGACTGATCCGTGTAAAGGAAAGAATGAATGGGGCCATGTATCGTGAGATTTTGAGTGAAAACCTCCTTCCATCAGCAAGGGCATTGAAGATGAAACGTGGCTGGGTCTTTCAGCATGACAATGATCCCAAACACACCGCCCGGGCAACGAAGGAGTGGCTTCGTAAGAAGCATTTCAAGGTCCTGGAGTGTCCTAGCCAGTCTCCAGATCTCAACCCCCATAGAAGATCTTTGGAGGGAGTTGAAAGTCCGTGTTGCCCAGCGACAGCCCCAAAACATCACTGCTCTAGAGGAGATCTGCATGGAGGAATGGGCCAAAATACCAGCAACAGTGTGTGAAAACCTTGTGAAGACTTACAGAAAACGTTTGACCTGTGTCATTGCCAACAAAGGGTATATAACAAAGTATTGAGAAACGTTTGTTATTGACCAAATACTTATTTTCCACCATAATTTGCAAATAAATTCATTAAAAATCCTACAATGTGATTTTCTGGATTTTTTTCTCTCATTTTGTCTGTCATAGTTGACGTGTACCTATGATGAAAATTACAGGCCTCTCTCATCTTTTTAAGTGGGAGAACTTGCACAATTGGTGGCTGACTAAATACTTTTTTCCCCCACTGTACACCTGTTCTGAAAGGCCCAAGAGTCTGCAACACCACTAAGCAAGGGGCACCATCAAGCAATCGGCACCATGAAGACCAAGGAGCTCTCCAAACAGGTCAGGGACAATGTTTTGGAGAAGTACAGATCAGGGTTGGGTTATAAAAAAAATATCAGAAACTTTCAACATCCCAC
Source organism: Coregonus clupeaformis (assembly GCF_020615455.1). Taxonomy (NCBI): domain Eukaryota; kingdom Metazoa; phylum Chordata; class Actinopteri; order Salmoniformes; family Salmonidae; genus Coregonus; species Coregonus clupeaformis. The sequence goes on along the minus strand of NW_025533563.1, from coordinate 477,333 downwards.
GGAGCACCATTAAATCCATTATTAAAAAATTGAAAGAATATGGCACCACAACAAACCTGCCAAGAGAGGCCGCCCACCAAAACTCATGGACCAGGCAAGGAGGGCATTAATCAGAGAGGCAACAAAGAGACCAAAGATAACCCTGAAGGAGCTGCAAAGCTCCACAGCGGAGATTGGAGTATCTGTCCATAGGACCACTTTAAGCCATACACTCCACAGAGCTGGGCTTCATGGAAGAGTGGCCAGAAAAAAAGCCTTTGCTTAAAGAAATATAAGCAAACACGTTTGGTGTTTGCCAAAAGGCATGTTGGAGACTCCCCAAACATTTGGAAGAAGGTACGCTGGTCAGATGAGACTAAAATTGAGCTTTTTGGCCATCAAGGAAAACGCTCTGTCTGGCGCAAACCAAACACCTCTCATCACCCCGAGAACACCATCCCCACAGTGAAGCATGGTGGTGGCAGCATCATGCTGTGGGGATGTTTTTCATCGGCAGGGACTGGGAAACTGGTCAGAATTGAAGGAATGATGGATGGCTCTAAATACAGGGACATTCTGGAGGGAAACCTGTAAGTATTGACTTTGGGGGGGGGGTGAATAGTTATGCACGCTCAAGTGTTGTGTTATTTTGTCTTATTTCTTGTTTGTTTCACAAAAAAAAATATTTTGCATCTTCAAAGTGGTAGGCATGTTGTGTAAATCAAATGATACAAACCCCCCAAAAAATCAATTTTAATTTCAGGTTGTAAGGCAAGAAAATAGGAAAAATGCCAAGGGGGAGAATACTTTCGCAAGCCGCTGTATGTATAGGGGACATGAGTCAGTCATGGTTACTTAAAGTTATGTGATGAGGTAGCCCTGCCTGCAACTTCAAAATCAGTGTCGGCCCACGGCCTAATGGGGAATGTCCTCTTGGTGTAATGATCAAGACCCAGGTTCATATCCCATCAGTTACATTAAGCAGTCTATTCTCTGAAAGGGGTCCAGACATAGTGGGGTCAGTGGGATTGGAGAGGGGTCCTATCTCTCTCTCTGACTGGAGGAGACAGGTAAAATCCTCTGGTCAACAATACTCACCTTGAGAGACTTCACAGCTTTTTGGAGCTTCTTCAGCTCCTTCTCTCTCTCCTGGAATCTCTGCTGGACTTTCTGCTGACTCATCCCCAGCTGCCTCTGTGGAGAATCACTCTTCAATGAGCTATCAAGCTTTATTTGTCCAGTAGATCAATAGTATAGTAATGTGACATAGGGCCCATAGAGAGGAAGGTCTAAAATCTTGAGGTAGTCCCTTTACCATATGACATTTTCTATGTTGCTATGTTAATGATTATAGTGTTTATGGTAGGTGTACATGTATCAAGGGGTTGAGGCTGAACTTTGAACTCCTAAAAGGGCATTCGGAATGATAATAGTGTTTGACTTTAGAAAATGGTGATACATTTGGAGCAAACTCAATATACACCAAAGTTTGTGTTCATATTTCTTCTGCCGTGGATATATTTCATTTGAATTCTCTCATATTCAAACAGACTTAGTTCCTACTGTATCTTTAATTATTTGTTTATCAGACAGTCACCAACAAGTTGTTCTGGTCTTACCTGTTTCTCAGTCCTCTCTGCTGCAGCTGACACTGTTTCATGGCCTTTATGTTCATCCATCACACACTGATAACAGATACACTGTTGATCGGTACGACAGAAAACCTCCAGCAGTTTGTCATGATGAGAGCAGATCTTCTCCTGTAGTTGTGCGGTGGCTTTGACCAGCTTGTGCTTCTTCAAAGCAGGAGATTCATAGTGAGATTGGAGGTGAGTCTCACAGTAAGAGGCCAGACACACCAGACAGGACATGAGGGCTTTCTGCTTTCTGGTCCCAGTGCAGAAATCACACGCCACATCTCCAGGTCCAGCATAGCACAGAGCAGGAGGGGGAGCAGCCTGGAGTCCTGTCTTCTTCAGTTTCTCCACCAACTCAGCCAACATGGTATTTTTCCTCAGAGTAGGCCTTGGAGTGAAGGTCTCTCTGCACTGAGGACAGCTATAGACCCCTTTCAGAACATCCTGATCCCAGCAGCCCTCAATACAGCTTCTACAGTAACTGTGTCCACAGGGAATAGCCACCGGCTCCTTCAGTAGATCCAGACAGACAGAACAACAGAACTGGTCCTGGTCCAGCAAAACTCCCTGCTGAGCCATTTGGACGGTTGTTCACTCTCACACAGACAGACGACACAGAGAATCAGATAAGTTTCGTTTCCACAGAAGAGAGTTTGTGGGAGGGGGAGGGACTTCCTGGTTCTACCAGAGGGGTGGAGGGTTAGAGGGAGGAGAGAGAGAGTGAGAGAGAGAGAGAGAGTGAGAGAGAGAGAGAGAGAGAGAGAGAGAGAGAGAGAGAGAGAGAGAGAGAGAGAGAGAGAGAGAGAGAGAGAGAGAGAGAGAGAGAGAGAGAGAGAGAGAGAGAGAGAGAGAGAGAGAGAGAACTGTACGCAATGTTAATAGAGACAAAGATTTGTGTTCCTAGGTTAGGGCCCTTAATATGGAATACATTAAATAGAGTGGTTAGAATATATGAAGGGTAACAGTTTCTATGAAGTACATATGTATAATGCTCCTAATGAATTGTGTAATGCCTTAAACTTACGTGCTATGACACTAACTATAACCATCCATAATAACTAATACGTGGTTGTAAAACTGTACAATGTGTTATAGATAATTAGCTACAATGGGTGAGGGGGGACTTGAAATGAATGGAATGTACTGTAGCTGAAATGAATACCGTATGTATTGACTGATCATTGAGAATGATGTAACACTTTACATTACAGTGTGTTTATTGGTGTGTACTTATTCCTGTTAGTCCAGTGGTGTAAAAGTACTGTGATGCCTCATTCTTCCACTGTACTAGCAGCAGTAACCCTAGCCAGTAATAAGGCTACTGGAATGGAAAGGGTTACAGGAAATATAAAGGAAGGATTTATACATGTCATCCATGATATACTCTATGTAATGATATGTCTATGTCTTCTATATGGTGTTCTATACTGTATGTAATGATATGTCTATGTCTTCTATATGGTGTTCTATACTCTATGTAATGATATGTCTATGTCTTCTATATGGTGTTCTATACTGTATGTAATGATATGTCTATGTCTTCTAGATGGTGTTCTATACTGTATGTAATGATATGTCTATGTCTTCTATATGGTGTTCTATACTGTATGTAATGATATGTCTATGTCTTCTAGATGGTGTTCTATACTGTATGTAATGATATGTCTATGTCTTCTAGATGGTGTTCTATACTGTATGTAATGATATGTCTATGTCTTGTAGATGGTGTTCTATACTGTATGTAATGATATGTCTATGTCTTCTATACTATATGTAATGATATGTCTATGTCTTCTATATGGTGTTCTATACTGTATGTAATGATATGTCTATGTCTTCTAGATGGTGTTCTATACTGTATGTAATGATATGTCTATGTCTTCTAGATGGTGTTCTATACTGTATGTAATGATATGTCTATGTCTTCTATATGGTGTTCTATACTGTATGTAATGATATGTCTATGTCTTCTAGATGGTGTTCTATACTGTATGTAATGATATGTCTATGTCTTCTAGATGGTGTTCTATACTGTATGTAATGATATGTCTATGTCTTCTAGATGGTGTTCTATACTGTATGTAATGATATGTCTATGTCTTCTAGATGGTGTTCTATACTCTATGTAATGATATGTCTATGTCTTCTATATGGTGTTCTATACTGTATGTAATGATATGTCTATGTCTTCTAGAGGGTGTTCTATACTGTATGTAATGATATGTCTATGTCTTCTATATGGTGTTCTATACTGTATGTCATGATATGTCTATGTCTTCTATATGGTCTTCTATACTCTATGTAATGATATGTCTATGTCTTCTATATGGTGTTCTATACTGTATGTAATGATATGTCTATGTCTTCTAGAGGTGTTCTATACTGTATGTAATGATATGTCTATGTCTTCTATACTCTATGTAATGATATGTCTATGTCTTCTATATGGTGTTCCATACTGTATGTAATGATATGTCTATGTCTTCTATACTCTATGTAATGATATGTCTATGTCTTCTATATGGTGTTCTATACTGTATGTAATGATATGTCTATGTCTTCTATGTGGTGTTCTATACTGTATGTAATGATATGTTTATGTCTTCTATATGGTGTTCTATACTGTATGCAATGATATGTCTATGTCTTCTATATGGTGTTCTATACTGTATGTAATGATATGTCTATGTCTTCTATATGGTGTTCTATACTCTATGTAATGATATGTCTATGTCTTCTATATGGTGTTCTATACTGTATGTAATGATATGTCTATGTCTTCTATATGGTGTTCTATACTCTATGTAATGATATGTCTATGACGTCTAGATGGTGTTCTATACTGTATGTAATGATATGTCTATGTCTTCTATATGGTGTTCTATACTGTATGTAATGATACGTCTATGTCTTCTAGATGGTGTTCTATACTGTATGTAATGATATGTCTATGTCTTCCAGATGGTGTTCTATACTGTATGTAATGATATGTCTATGTCTTCTAGATGGTGTTCTATACTGTATGTAATGATATGTCTATGTCTTCTAGATGGTGTTCTATACTGTATGTAATGATATGTCTATGTCTTCTAGATGATGTTCTATACTGTATGTAATGATATGTCTATGTCTTCTATATGGTGTTCTATACTGTATGTAATGATATGTCTATGTCTTCTATATGGTGTTCTATACTGTATGTAATGATATGTCTATGTCTTCTATATGGTGTTCTATACTGTATGTAATGATATGTCTATGTCTTCTAGATGGTGTTCTATACTGTATGTAATGATATGTCTATGTCTTCTAGATGGTGTTCTATACTGTATGTAATGATATGTCTATGTCTTCTAGATGATGTTCTATACTGTATGTAATGATATGTCTATGTCTTCTATATGGTGTTCTATACTGTATGTAATGATATGTCTATGTCTTCTATATGGTGTTCTATACTGTATGTAATGATATGTCTATGTCTTCTATATGGTGTTCTATACTGTATGTAATGATATGTCTATGTCTTCTAGATGGTGTTCTATACTGTATGTAATGATATGTCTATGTCTTCTAGATGGTGTTCTATACTGTATGTAATGATATGTCTATGTCTTCTATATGGTGTTCTATACTGTATGTAATGATATGTCTATGGCTTCTATATGGTGTTCTATACTGTATGTAATGATATGTCTATGTCTTCTAGATGGTGTTCTATACTGTATGTAATGATATGTCTATGTCTTCCAGATGGTGTTCTATACTGTATGTAATGATATGTCTATGTCTTCTAGATGGTGTTCTATACTGTATGTAATGATATGTCTATGTCTTCTAGATGGTGTTCTATACTGTATGTAATGATATGTCTATGTCTTCTAGATGATGTTCTATACTGTATGTAATGATATGTCTATGTCTTCTATATGGTGTTCTATACTGTATGTAATGATATGTCTATGTCTTCTATATGGTGTTCTATACTGTATGTAATGATATGTCTATGTCTTCTATATGGTGTTCTATACTGTATGTAATGATATGTCTATGTCTTCTAGATGGTGTTCTATACTGTATGTAATGATATGTCTATGTCTTCTAGATGGTGTTCTATACTGTATGTAATGATATGTCTATGTCTTCTATATGGTGTTCTATACTGTATGTAATGATATGTCTATGGCTTCTATATGGTGTTCTATACTGTATGTAATGATATGTCTATGTCTTCTATATGGTGTTCTATACTGTATGTAATGATATGTCTATGTCTTCTATATGGTGTTCTATACTGTATGTAATGATATGTCTATGTCTTCTATATGGTGTTCTATACTGTATGTAATGATATGTCTATGTCTTCTATATGGTGTTCTATACTGTATGTAATGATATGTCTATGTCTTCTATATGGTGTTCTATACTGTATGTAATGATATGTCTATGTCTTCTATATGGTGTTCTATACTGTATGTAATGATATGTCTATGTCTTCTAGATGGTGTTCTATACTGTATGTAATGATATGTCTATGTCTTCTATATGGTGTTCTATACTGTATGTAATGATATGTCTATGTCTTCTATATGGTGTTCTATACTGTATGTAATGATATGTCTATGTCTTCTATATGGTGTTCTATACTGTATGTAATGATATGTCTATGTCTTCTATATGGTGTTCTATACTCTATGTAATGATATGTCTATGTCTTCTATATGGTGTTCTATACTGTATGTAATGATATGTCTATGGCTTCTATATGGTGTTCTATACTGTATGTAATGATATGTCTATGGCTTCTATATGGTGTTCTATACTGTATGTAATGATATGTCTATGTCTTCTATATGGTGTTCTATACTGTATGTAATGATATGTCTATGTCTTCTATATGGTGTTCTATACTGTATGTAATGATATGTCTATGTCTTCTAGATGGTGTTCTATACTGTATGTAATGATATGTCTATGTCTTCTATATGGTGTTCTATACTGTATGTAATGATATGTCTATGTCTTCTATATGGTGTTCTATACTGTATGTAATGATATGTCTATGTCTTCTATATGGTGTTCTATACTGTATGTAATGATATGTCTATGTCTTCTATATGGTGTTCTAGACTGTATGTAATGATATGTCTATGTCTTCTATATGGTGTTCTATACTGTATGTAATGATATGTCTATGTCTTCTATATGGTGTTGTATACTGTATGTAATGATATGTCTATGGCTTCTATATGGTGTTCTATACTGTATGTAATGATATGTCTATGTCTTCTATATGGTGTTCTATACTGTATGTAATGATATGTCTATGTCTTCTATATGGTGTTCTATACTGTATGTAATGATATGTCTATGTCTTCTAGATGGTGTTCTATACTGTATGTAATGATATGTCTATGTCTTCTATATGGTGTTCTATACTGTATGCAGGGGCGGTGTGTTCATTAGGGCGATATGGGCGACGCACTGCCAAACGGGAAAAGGAAGGGATTTTTTTCTAATCAATTATATCACGGCAACAGTAGTTATCAGTGTTCTAATCTAGACGTCTGATCTGCCACTAAATGTCCAATCAGGCTAAAGTCGTGCTTCAAATGGCCCCGCCCCTTTTTGGTGCAATTTCAGCCAGGTTGAAAATCGCCCCAGAAGTATCTCATAGACTCTCATGTAAAATCTATTTTTTTCAAAAATCAGAGCTTTCAATACAATCTCTATGGGTTTCTGAGGGCTTGCACTTACGCGCTTCGTCATACGTAACATAACCATGAACGTAACTAAGAAAAGAGCGGGTAGCAGCGTCAATCAATTCACGTACTACTATCAAGATGGCAGCGTTCAGTGCAACTCGATTGTCTCTTTAAAAGAAGTTCACATCAAAGACCATTCAAAACGAGCTACTGGAGTGTATGCTAGCGGTCATGAGGGAACATATTGTGGAGGAGGTGAAGTCGGGCGAACTTCGTAGCTATCCAAGCTGACGAGACCACGGACGTTTCTCTGCTTGTGCTGAGGTACATAGATAGCAACGACAAAGTGCAGGAGCGCTTTTTGAGTTCCTTCCCATCTCGGAATCAACCTCAGTCTCAATCGCCAGTGTGCTTTTGGAGAGACTGAACGGTCTTTTTGCCGAGGACGGAAAGTCAAACTGTGGTGCACTGGCACTGTACCAGGTTCTCATGAGCTACAACCTCCAGGAGACGTTCTCTGAGACTGTGACTCTGTTGAACATCCTCATAACTACTCCCATGACAACAGCTGAAGCTGAGAGATGTTTCTCAACTTTGACACGAGTTAAGACATTCCTGCGAAATTCAATGGGCCAGGAACGTCTGAATGCACTGGCCATGCTTTCCATGGAGAGGGAACTAGTCCTCAGCATGCCTGATTTCAATGAGAAAGTCATTGACCGCTTTGCTGCATTGAAAGAGAGAAGAGAACAGTTTCAGTACAAGTAATGTAGCCTCTCTCTCTCTTTGTCCCTCCCTGTCTGTCTCTTTAACACACACACGCCCAAATCAGTTCACAGTTGATGTTGTTTAAAATAGTTATTTTTCATTTTTAAAAAAGTAAAAAAAATAATAATAATCTGTTCATGTTCATTTTTACAAATCTATACAATTGGCCAGAATATGGTTGTTCATATTTACAAATCTATACAATTGGCCAGAATATGGTTGTTCATTTTTACAAAGCCATACAGATAGCTGTGTTTACCTTTTCTATAAATTATTTTCAAATTCTGTTTTCAGGCAAAATGTATATCACTGTTCATTTTCAAAAATCTATACAAGAGGGCAGAATATGGAAGTCTATAAAAATTTCTTATTACCAATAACTTGCATCAATGTTTTCAGTAGCCTCTATCAAAAGCTCCTGCTTGCTTGTTGTGAATTATGCTCAGGTGCACATATTTCCAATTCAACCATGAGGCAAAAAAATGTGGTAAAAGCTCTTGTTGATCCTGCAATCTGAACAAATACCAAGATGCTGTATTTTCAGCTGATATTTCATTTGTTTATGGAAATGCATATTGTTTATGCAGTGTTGAGGAATGTGAAAGAACACCCTTGATTATTTTTACTGTGATAACTTATTTTGCTTTTGTAAGCCAACACTTTTGAGATCAGTCAATAAATGCTTCTGGCATTGACTTATATGCTGCCCCTGTCTTCATGTTGTTGCTGGACATATCTTTTTTAAATGTGTGTAGGTCACCTAAATCATCAGAAAAATTGCCCCCCCTGAGAATTTTTTCAGGAGCCGCCACTGACTGTATGTAATGATATGTCTATGTCTTCTATATGGTGTTCTATACTGTATGTAATGATATGTCTATGTCTTCTATATGGTGTTCTATACTCTATGTAATGATATGTCTATGTCTTCTATATGGTGTTCTATACTGTATGTAATGATATGTCTATGTCTTCTAGATGGTGTTCTATACTGTATGTAATGATATGTCTATGTCTTCTATATGGTGTTCTATACTGTATGTAATGATATGTCTATGTCTTCTAGATGGTGTTCTATACTGTATGTAATGATATGTCTATGTCTTCTAGATGGTGTTCTATACTGTATGTAATGATATGTCTATGTCTTGTAGATGGTGTTCTATACTGTATGTAATGATATGTCTATGTCTTCTATACTATATGTAATGATATGTCTATGTCTTCTATATGGTGTTCTATACTGTATGTAATGATATGTCTATGTCTTCTAGATGGTGTTCTATACTGTATGTAATGATATGTCTATGTCTTCTAGATGGTGTTCTATACTGTATGTAATGATATGTCTATGTCTTCTATATGGTGTTCTATACTGTATGTAATGATATGTCTATGTCTTCTAGATGGTGTTCTATACTGTATGTAATGATATGTCTATGTCTTCTAGATGGTGTTCTATACTGTATGTAATGATATGTCTATGTCTTCTAGATGGTGTTCTATACTGTATGTAATGATATGTCTATGTCTTCTAGATGGTGTTCTATACTCTATGTAATGATATGTCTATGTCTTCTATATGGTGTTCTATACTGTATGTAATGATATGTCTATGTCTTCTAGAGGGTGTTCTATACTGTATGTAATGATATGTCTATGTCTTCTATATGGTGTTCTATACTGTATGTCATGATATGTCTATGTCTTCTATATGGTCTTCTATACTCTATGTAATGATATGTCTATGTCTTCTATATGGTGTTCTATACTGTATGTAATGATATGTCTATGTCTTCTAGAGGTGTTCTATACTGTATGTAATGATATGTCTATGTCTTCTATACTCTATGTAATGATATGTCTATGTCTTCTATATGGTGTTCCATACTGTATGTAATGATATGTCTATGTCTTCTATACTCTATGTAATGATATGTCTATGTCTTCTATATGGTGTTCTATACTGTATGTAATGATATGTCTATGTCTTCTATGTGGTGTTCTATACTGTATGTAATGATATGTTTATGTCTTCTATATGGTGTTCTATACTGTATGCAATGATATGTCTATGTCTTCTATATGGTGTTCTATACTGTATGTAATGATATGTCTATGTCTTCTATATGGTGTTCTATACTCTATGTAATGATATGTCTATGTCTTCTATATGGTGTTCTATACTGTATGTAATGATATGTCTATGTCTTCTATATGGTGTTCTATACTCTATGTAATGATATGTCTATGACGTCTAGATGGTGTTCTATACTGTATGTAATGATATGTCTATGTCTTCTATATGGTGTTCTATACTGTATGTAATGATACGTCTATGTCTTCTAGATGGTGTTCTATACTGTATGTAATGATATGTCTATGTCTTCCAGATGGTGTTCTATACTGTATGTAATGATATGTCTATGTCTTCTAGATGGTGTTCTATACTGTATGTAATGATATGTCTATGTCTTCTAGATGGTGTTCTATACTGTATGTAATGATATGTCTATGTCTTCTAGATGATGTTCTATACTGTATGTAATGATATGTCTATGTCTTCTATATGGTGTTCTATACTGTATGTAATGATATGTCTATGTCTTCTATATGGTGTTCTATACTGTATGTAATGATATGTCTATGTCTTCTATATGGTGTTCTATACTGTATGTAATGATATGTCTATGTCTTCTAGATGGTGTTCTATACTGTATGTAATGATATGTCTATGTCTTCTAGATGGTGTTCTATACTGTATGTAATGATATGTCTATGTCTTCTATATGGTGTTCTATACTGTATGTAATGATATGTCTATGTCTTCTAGATGGTGTTCTATACTGTATGTAATGATATGTATATGTCTTCTATATGGTGTTCTATACTGTATGTAATGATATGTCTATGTCTTCTATATGGTGTTCTATACTGTATGTAATGATATGTCTATGTCTTCTATATGGTGTTCTATACTGTATGTAATGATATGTCTATGTCTTCTATATGGTGTTCTATACTGTATGTAATGATATGTCTATGTCTTCTATATGGTGTTCTATACTGTATGTAATGATATGTCTATGTCTTCTATATGGTGTTCTATACTGTATGTAATGATATGTCTATGGCTTCTATATGGTGTTCTATACTGTATGTAATGATATGTCTATGTCTTCTATATGGTGTTCTATACTGTATGTAATGATATGTCTATGTCTTCTATATGGTGTTCTATACTGTATGTAATGATATGTCTATGTCTTCTATATGGTGTTCTATACTGTATGTAATGATATGTCTATGTCTTCTATATGGTGTTCTATACTGTATGTAATGATATGTCTATGTCTTCTATATGGTGTTCTATACTGTATGTAATGATATGTCTATGTCTTCTATATGGTGTTCTATACTGTATGTAATGATATGTCTATGTCTTCTAGATGGTGTTCTATACTGTATGTAATGATATGTCTATGTCTTCTATATGGTGTTCTATACTGTATGTAATGATATGTCTATGTCTTCTATATGGTGTTCTATACTGTATGTAATGATATGTCTATGTCTTCTATATGGTGTTCTATACTGTATGTAATGATATGTCTATGTCTTCTATATGGTGTTCTATACTCTATGTAATGATATGTCTATGTCTTCTATATGGTGTTCTATACTGTATGTAATGATATGTCTATGGCTTCTATATGGTGTTCTATACTGTATGTAATGATATGTCTATGGCTTCTATATGGTGTTCTATACTGTATGTAATGATATGTCTATGTCTTCTATATGGTGTTCTATACTGTATGTAATGATATGTCTATGTCTTCTATATGGTGTTCTATACTGTATGTAATGATATGTCTATGTCTTCTAGATGGTGTTCTATACTGTATGTAATGATATGTCTATGTCTTCTATATGGTGTTCTATACTGTATGTAATGATATGTCTATGTCTTCTATATGGTGTTCTATACTGTATGTAATGATATGTCTATGTCTTCTATATGGTGTTCTATACTGTATGTAATGATATGTCTATGTCTTCTATATGGTGTTCTAGACTGTATGTAATGATATGTCTATGTCTTCTATATGGTGTTCTATACTGTATGTAATGATATGTCTATGTCTTCTATATGGTGTTGTATACTGTATGTAATGATATGTCTATGGCTTCTATATGGTGTTCTATACTGTATGTAATGATATGTCTATGTCTTCTATATGGTGTTCTATACTGTATGTAATGATATGTCTATGTCTTCTATATGGTGTTCTATACTGTATGTAATGATATGTCTATGTCTTCTAGATGGTGTTCTATACTGTATGTAATGATATGTCTATGTCTTCTATATGGTGTTCTATACTGTATGCAGGGGCGGTGTGTTCATTAGGGCGATATGGGCGACGCACTGCCAAACGGGAAAAGGAAGGGATTTTTTTCTAATCAATTATATCACGGCAACAGTAGTTATCAGTGTTCTAATCTAGACGTCTGATCTGCCACTAAATGTCCAATCAGGCTAAAGTCGTGCTTCAAATGGCCCCGCCCCTTTTGGTGCGATTTCAGCCAGGTTGAAAATCGCCCCAGAAGTATCTCATAGACTCTCATGTAAAATCTATTTTTTTCAAAAATCAGAGCTTTCAATACAATCTCTATGGGTTTCTGAGGGCTTGCACTTACGCGCTTTCGTCATACGTAACATAACCATGAACGTAACTAAGAAAAGAGCGGGTAGCAGCGTCAATCAATTCACGTACTACTATCAAGATGGCAGCGTTCAGTGCAACTCGATTGTCTCTTTAAAAGAAGTTCACATCAAAGACCATTCAAAACGAGCTACTGGAGTGTATGCTAGCGGTCATGAGGGAACATATTGTGGAGGAGGTGAAGTCGGCGAACTTCGTAGCTATCCAAGCTGACGCAGACCACGGACGTTTCTCTGCTTGTGCTGAGGTACATAGATAGCAACGACAAAGTGCAGGAGCGCTTTTTTGAGTTCCTTCCCATCTCGGAATCAACCTCAGTCTCAATCGCCAGTGTGCTTTTGGAGAGACTGAACGGTCTTTTGCCGAGGACGAGAAAGTCAAACTGTGGTGCACTGGCACTGTACCAGGTTCTCATGAGCTACAACCTCCAGGAGACGTTCTCTGAGACTGTGACTCTGTTGAACATCCTCATAACTACTCCCATGACAACAGCTGAAGCTGAGAGATGTTTCTCAACTTTGACACGAGTTAAGACATTCCTGCGAAATTCAATGGGCCAGGAACGTCTGAATGCACTGGCCATGCTTTCCATGGAGAGGGAACTAGTCCTCAGCATGCCTGATTTCAATGAGAAAGTCATTGACCGCTTTGCTGCATTGAAAGAGAGAAGAGAACAGTTTCAGTACAAGTAATGTAGCCTCTCTCTCTCTTTGTCCCTCCCTGTCTGTCTCTTTAACACACACACGCCCAAATCAGTTCACAGTTGATGTTGTTTAAAATAGTTATTTTTCATTTTAAAAAAAGTAAAAAAAAAATAATAATCTGTTCATGTTCATTTTTGCAAATCTATACAATTGGCCAGAATATGGTTGTTCATATTTACAAATCTATACAATTGGCCAGAATATGGTTGTTCATTTTTACAAAGCCATACAGATAGCTGTGTTTACCTTTTCTATAAATTATTTTCAAATTCTGTTTTCAGGCAAAATGTATATCACTGTTCATTTTCAAAAATCTATACAAGAGGGCAGAATATGGAAGTCTATAAAAATTTCTTATTACCAATAACTTGCATCAATGTTTTCAGTAGCCTCTATCAAAAGCTCCTGCTTGCTTGTTGTGAATTATGCTCAGGTGCACATATTTCCAATTCAACCATGAGGCAAAAAATGTGGTAAAAGCTCTTGTTGATCCTGCAATCTGAACAAATACCAAGATGCTGTATTTTCAGCTGATATTTCATTTGTTTATGGAAATGCATATTGTTTATGCAGTGTTGAGGAATGTGAAAGAACACCCTTGATTATTTTTACTGTGATAACTTATTTTGCTTTTGTAAGCCAACACTTTTGAGATCAGTCAATAAATGCTTCTGGCATTGACTTATATGCTGCCCCTGTCTTCATGTTGTTGCTGGACATATCTTTTTTAAATGTGTGTAGGTCACCTAAATCATCAGAAAAATTGCCCCCCGAGAATTTTTTTCAGGAGCCGCCACTGACTGTATGTAATGATATGTCTATGTCTTCTATATGGTGTTCTATACTGTATGTAATGATATGTCTATGTCTTCTATATGGTGTTCTATACTGTATGTAATGATATGTCTATGTCTTCTATATGGTGTTCTATACTGTATGTAATGATATGTCTATGTCTTCTATATGGTGTTCTATACTGTATGTAATGATATGTCTATGTCTTCTATATGGTGTTCTATACTGTATGTAATGATATGTCTATGTCTTCTATATGGTGTTCTATACTGTATGTAATGATATGTCTATGTCTTCTATATGGTGTTCTATACTCTATGTAATGATATGTCTATGTCTTCTATATGGTGTTCTATACTGTATGTAATGATATGTCTATGTCTTCTATATGGTGTTCTATACTGTATGTAATGATATGTCTATGTCTTCTATATGGTCTTCTATACTCTATGTAATGATATGTCTATGTCTTCTATATGGTGTTCTATACTGTATGTAATGATATGTCTATGTCTTCTAGAGGGTGTTCTATACTGTATGTAATGATATGTCTATGTCTTCTATACTCTATGTAATGATATGTCTATGTCTTCTATATGGTGTTCTATACTGTATGTAATGATATGTCTATGTCTTCTATACTCTATGTAATGATATGTCTATGTCTTCTATATGGTGTTCTATACTGTATGTAATGATATGTCTATGTCTTCTATGTGGTGTTCTATACTGTATGTAATGATATGTCTATGTCTTCTATATGGTGTTCTATACTGTATGTAATGATATGTCTATGTCTTCTATATGGTGTTCTATACTGTATGTAATGATATGTCTATGTCTTCTATATGGTGTTCTATACTCTATGTAATGATATGTCTATGACTTCTAGATGGTGTTCTATACTGTATGTATTGATATGTCTATGTCTTCTATATGGTGTTCTATACTGTATGTAGTGATATGTCTATGTCTTCTAGATGGTGTTCTATACTGTATGTAATGATATGTCTATGTCTTCTATATGGTGTTCTATACTGTATGTAATGATATGTCTATGTCTTCTATATGGTGTTCTATACTCTATGTAATGATATGTCTATGACGTCTATATGGTGTTCTATACTGTATGTAATGATATGTCTATGTCTTCTATATGGTGTTCTATACTGTATGTAATGATATGTCTATGTCTTCTATATGGTGTTCTATACTGTATGTAATGATATATCTATGTCTTATATATGGTGTTCTATACTGTATGTAATGATATGTCTATGTCTTATATATGGTGTTCTATACTGTATGTAATGATATGTCTATGTCTTATATATGGTGTTCTATACTGTATGTAATGATATGTCTATGTCTTCTAGATCTTCTCCACCACTTCAGCCAACATGTTATTTTTCCTCAGATTAGGCCTTGGAGTGAAAGTCTCTCTGCACTGAGGACAGCTATAGACCCCTTTCAGAACATCCTGATCCCAGCAGTCCTCAATACAGCGCCTACAGTAACTGTGTCCACAGGGGATGGTGACCGGCTCCTTCAGTAGATCCAGACAGACAGAACAACAGAACTGGTCCTGGTCCAGCAGAACTCCCTGCTGAGCCATTTGGACGGTTGTTCACTCTCACACAGACAGACGACACAGAGACTCAGATCAGTTTCGTTTCCACAGAAGTGAGTTTTTGGGAGGGCGTGGACTTTCTGGATCTGCCAGATAGGTGAGGTTAGAGGGAGGGAGGGAGGGAGGGAGGGATAGAGAGAGAACTGCGTTCAACGTGGAGAGGGAGACAAATATTTTAGTTTCTAGGTTAGGGCCCTTCATTTGGATTAATTCTAACAAATATGAGTTGTTAGAATATATAAAGGGTAACAGTTCCTATGAAGTACATATTATAATTATTATAATAAGCTTCATAATGCCTTATAATAAACTTATGTGTTATAACACTGATTATAAGTGTCTATAATAATTAATAAGTGGTTGTAATGGGGGGGGGGGGTTGATATTGATACAATATACTGTAGTTTAAATGAATACTGTATGTATTGACTGATCATTGAGAATGAGGTAATACTTTACATTACAGTGTGGGTATTACTGTTAGGTCTAGGGTCAGGGTTAGAGTTACTACATTCAGCAGTAACCCTAACCCTAGCCATATCTAGGACTAAAAAGAGAAGACGTTTTATAATCAGAGTTCTTTGTATCTCTTCTTAGTCAGACAGAAACCCCCACATCTTATAGGTGGACGGGGTTATGAACATATCCAATGAATTGTTTTCTGCAACCAGATGAAATGAAACTGCCTTTCAGCAGCAAAAGCTTCTCTAATAATCCTAACCATTGCTGGGTGTCTTCAGAGACTGAGGTATAGAGACACACTGTCAAGTCAAAACATCTGGCTGTGCTTTCATGTCAAAACATTTATTATTTTCTATTCATAAAATTATATTGTATGATATTCTTTGATAACATATTCTATCCATAGGCTCCACTCTGTATAGTGTTAATGATGACTGTTTGTTCTGTACATTGATTGAATGGTTAGGACTATCTCACTGTATTCACTGTTTAAATCCCAAGAGACCAGGAGACCTAAAGGAAGCCTTCAACACTGTATCCCTTCATCCAGTCATAAAACAACCTCTGTCTGTCTGTCTGTACGTCTGTCTGTCTGTAAACACAGCCAACTTTTCTCGCGGTGGTTGTTGTTGCTATCAGTGCTGCACAGCTATTTTCAGGTCTCTCCAGAGATGGTCGATCGGGTTCAACTCCAGGATCTGGCTGGACCACTCAAGGACATTCAGAGACTTGTCCCAAAGCCACTCCTGCGTCTTGGCTGTGTGCTTAGGGTTGTTGTCTTGTTGGAAGTTGAACCTTCGCCCCAGTCTGAGATCCTGAGCGCTCTGAAGCAGGTTTTCATCAAGGATCTCTCTGTACTTTGCTCTGTTCATTTTTCCCTCGATCCTGGCTATTCTCCCAGTCCGTGCCTCTGAAAACATCCCCACAGCCTGATGCTGCCACCACCATGCTTCACCATAGGGATGGTGCCATGTTTTCTACAGACGTGACGCTTTGGCATTCAGGCCAAAGAGTTCAATCTTGGTTTCATCAGACCAGAGAATCTTCTTTCTCATGGTCTGAGAGTACTTTAGGATCCTTTTGGCAAACCCAAGCGGGCTGTCATGTGTCTTTTACTGAGGAGTGGCTTCCGTTCCTGGCCACTCTACCATAAAGGCCTAATTGGTGGAGTGCTGCAGAGGTGGTTGTCCTTCTGGAAGTTTCTCCCATCTCCACAGAGAAACTCTGAGCTCTGTCAGAGTTACCATCGGGTTCTTGGTCACTTCCCTGACCAAGGCCCTTCTCCCCGATGCTCAGTTTGGCCAGGTGGCCAGCTCTAGGAAGAGTCTTGGTGGTTACAAACTTCTTCCATTTAAGAATGATGGAGGCCATTGTGATCTTGGGGACCTTCAATGTTGCAGAAATGTTTTGGGACCCTTCCCCAGATCTCTGCCTCAACACAATCCTGTCTCAGAGCTCTACGGACAATTCCTTCACCCTCATGGCTTGGTTTTTTCTCTGACATGCACTGTCAACTGTGGGACCCTTATAGACAGCTGTGTGCCTTTACAAATCATGTCCAATCAATTGAATTTACTACAGGTGGACTCCAATCAAGTTGTAGAAACACCTCAAGGATGATCAATGGAAACAGGATGGACCTGAGCTCAATTTTGAGTATCATAGCAAAGGGTCTGAATACTTATGTAAATAAGGTATTTCTGTTTTGTATTTTCAATAAGTGTGTAAAAATAAAAACCTGTTTTCGCTTTGTCATTATGTGGTATTGTGGGTAGAGTGATGAGGAAAATGTTTTATTTAATCAATTTTAGAATAAGGCTGTAACGTGATAAAATGTTGAAAAAGTCAAAGGGTGACCTAACAACTGGGTCTGTTTTTAATGTCATGCTTGGTTGACCTAGCAACTGGGTCTGTTTTAATGTCATGTTTGTTGACCTAGCAACTGGGTCTGTTTTAATGTCATGCTTGGTTGACCTAGCAACTGGGTCTGTTTAATGTCATGCTTGGTTGACCTAGCAACTGGGTCTGTTTTAATGTCATGTTTGGTTGACCTAGCAACTGGGTCTGTTTTAATGTCATGCTTGGTTGACCCAGCAACTGGGTCTGTTTTAATGTCATGCTCGGTTGACCTAGCAACTGGGTCTGTTTTAATGTCATGCTTGGTTGACCTAGCAACTGGGTCTGTTTTAATGTCATGCTAGGTTGACCTAGCAACTGGGTCTGTTTTAATGTCATGCTCGGTTGACCTAGCAACTGGGTCTGTTTTAATGTCATGCTTGGTTGACCTAGCAACTGGGTCTGTTTTAATGTCATGCTTGGTTGACCTAGCAACTGGGTCTGTTTTAATGTCATGCTTGGTTGACCTAGCAACTGGGTCTGTTTTAATGTCATGCTTGGTTGACCCAGCAACTGGGTCTGTTTTAATGTCATGCTTGGTTGACCTAGCAACTGGGTCTGTTTTAATGTCATGCTTGGTTGACCTAGCAACTGGGTCTGTTTTAATGTCATGCTTGGTTGACCTAGCAACTGGGTCTGTTTTAATGTCATGCTTGGTTGACCTAGCAACTGGGTCTGTTTTAATGTCATGCTTGGTTGACCTAGCAACTGGGTCTGTTTTAATGTCATGCTTGGTTGCCTTAGCAACTGGGTCTGTTTTAATGTCATCCTTACTGTAGGTTATTTTAAGGCGTTTACATACTGTAAACTCAATTTTTCCTTATTAAATTATTCTATAATATGTAGAGTATTTATTACATATTATAATAAGGTATACCACTGTATCATAGCCCAACAATGAGACATACGTGGACTTTTAGGAAACTCTATAAGCATCATTGAAGCTACAAAAATGTCAATGTTCAACCTTAACATGTGCTAACTACGCAACAGACCAGATGAACAGGAATTATATTTACTCTCATGGGTGGCTAAAAATAACTATCTGAAAGCCACACCCCTACTAAACTATGCCTACAGTCTTCTGATCTGACCTGATGGGTCATATCTCAATAACCAAGCAACAATAACCCAACACCCAGCAGTTTTTAAAGAAAACAACCCAACTAAGTGACCCAACGCCTGCAACCCAACATTTGGGTCAACCAAACAACCCAGTATTGTTTAGAGTGTGGGGACAGGTGTAGACACCTTTCAGATCATCCTGATCCCAGCTTTCTTTAATACAGCCCATACAGTAGCTGTGTCCACAGGCAGTAGTCACCGGATCCTTCAGTGGATCCAGACAGACGGAGCAACAGAACAGTTCTAGATTGTCAGCCATTTTAGTGCTTTCACCTGAAGGTTGAGCAACAGGTGTCAAAGATGCCTTTCTGTTTCATGGAACTCTACACCAGAGGACAGGGAGTGGCTTCCTCTTGACTGTGTACTCTGTATCTACAGGTTTTTGGGGGATGGAAGTCAAGCTAAGAAGATGACGTTGCATACAGCTGTGTCCCACAGGGGAATAGTAACTGGATCCTTTGGTAGATCCAGACAGCAGAGTGGATATTTTAAAAGGGCCTCTGCAATGTCCATACAACAAACTGCACAGCAGAGTATCAGAGATAACTTTAATTTCTTTGAAAGTCTGAGTGGTGGGGAGGCCTTTTAGATCTGTTTGAGACGTTAGTCCTGGATGGATGCACTGAGGTATATAGGGATGGAAGCCATAGTGACGTGTAACCAAATATAAGGTTGTGGTAAAACATTACAACGTTTTAAGGTTCCATATATGTACAGTGACCTATTCAGAAGCCACAGTGGTGAATGATGAATATGTCAAATCAAAAGTTTTCTTTCATTTTCAGTCATGTAAAATGATCATAAATTGTAAAGAAACATGTGGATGCAGTGGGGTGCAAATACCTCTGTAGAATTAATTAAGCGAGAAATGGCGGTGGAAATGGCTTTATGCACAAATATTGATATAATAACATTTTTACATTTACATTTTAGTCATTTAGCAGACGCTCTTATCCAGAGCGACTTACAGGAGCAATTAGGGTTAAGTGCCTTGCTCAAGGGCACATTAACGTCATTTAGCAGACGCTCTTAGCCAAAGCGACTCACAAATTGGTGCGTTCACCCTATAGCCAGTGGGATAACCACTTTACAATTGGGGGTTAGAAGGATTACTTTATCCTATCCCAGGTATTCCTTAAAGAGGTGGGGTTTCAAATGTCTCCGGAAGGTGGTGAGTGACTCCGCTGTCCTGGCGTCGAGAGGGAGCTTGTTCCACCATTGGGGTGCCAGAGCAGCGAACAGTTTTGACTGGGCTGAGCGGGAGCTATGCTTCCGCAGAGGAAGGGAGCCAGCAGGCCAGAGGTGGATGAACGCAATGCCCTCGTTTGGGTGTAGGGACTGATCAGAGCCTGAAGGTACAGAGGTGCCGTTCCCCCTCACTGCTCCATAGGCAAGCACCATGGTCTTGTAGCGGATGCGAGCCTAACTGGAAGCCAGTGGAGTGTGCGGAGGAGGGGGGTGACGGAGAGAACTTGGGAAGGTTGAACACCAGACGGGCTGCGGCATTCTGGATGAGTTGTAGGGGTTTAATGGCACAGGCAGGGGAGGCCAGCCAACAGCGAGTTGCAGTAGTCCAGACGGGGGAGATGACAAGTGCCTGGATTAGGACCTGTGCCGCTTCCTGTGTAAGGCAGGGTGAATACTCTCCCGAATGTTGTAGAGCATGAACCTGCAGGAGCGGGTCACCGCCTTGATGTTGGCGGAGAACGACAGCGTGTTGTCCAGGGTCACGCCTAGGCTCTTCGCACTCTGGGAGGGAGGACACAGCGGAGTTGTCAACCGTGATGGCGAGATCATGGAACGGGCAGTCCTTCCCCGGGGAGGAAGAGCAGCTCCGTCTTGCCAGGGTTCAGCTTGAGGTGGTGATCCGTCATCCATACTGATATGTCTGCCAGACATGCAGAGATGCGATTTGCCACCTGGTTATCAGAAGGGGGAAAGGAGAAGATTAGTTGTGTATCGTCAGCGTAGCAATGATATGAAAGGCCATGTGAGGATATGACAGAGCCAAGTGACTTGGTGTATAGGGAGAAAAGGAGAGGGCCTAGAACTGAGCCCTGGGGACACCAGTGGTGAGAGCACGTGGTGCGGAGACAGCTTCTCGCCACGCCACTTGGTAGGAGCGACCGGTCAGGTAGGACGCAATCCAGGAGTGAGCCGCGCCGGGAGATGCCCAGCTCGGAGAGGGTGGAGAGGAGGATCTGATGGTTCACAGTATCAAAGGCAGCAGACAGGTCTAGAAGGACAAGAGCAGAGGAGAGAGAGTTAGCTTTAGCAGTGCGGAGAGTCTCCGTGACACAGAGAAGAGCAGTCTCCAGTTGAATGACCAGTCCTGAAACCTGATTGGTTTGGATCAAGAAGGTCATTCTGAGAGAGATAGCAAGAGATTGGCTAAAGACGGCACGCTCAATAGTTTTGGAAAGAAAAGAAAGAAGGGATACTGGTCTGTAGTTGTTGACATCAGTGGGGTCGAGTGTTGGTTTTTTGAGAAGGGGGAGCAACTCTCGCTCTCTTGAAGACGGAAGGGACATGGCCAGCGGTCAAGGATGAGTTGATCAGCGAGGTGAGGTAGGGGAGAAGGTCACCGGAGATGGTCTGGAGAAGGGAGGAGGGGATGGGGTCAAGCGGGCAGGTTGTTGGGCGGCCTGCAGTCACAAGTCGCAGGATTTTATCTGGAGAGAGAGGGGAGAAAGAAGTCAAAGCATAGGGTAGGGCAGTGTGAGCAGGACCAGCAGTGTCATTAGACTTAACAAACGAGGATCGGATGTCGTCAACCTTCTTTCAAAGTGGTTGACGAAGTCATCCACAGAGAGAGAGGAGGGGGGAGGAGGATTCAGGAGGGAGGAAAATGTGGCAAAGAGCTTCCCTAGGGTTAGAGGCAGATGCTTGGAATTTAGAGTGGTAGAAGGTGGCCTTAGCAGCAGAAACAGATGAAGAAAATGTAGAGAGGAGGGAGTGAAAGATGCCAGGTCGGCAGGGAGTTTAGTTTTCTTCCATTTCCGCTCGGCTGCCCGGAGCTCTGTTCTGTGAGCTCGCAATGAGTCATCAAGCCACGGAGCTGGAGGGGAGGACCGAGCCGGCCGGGAGGATAGGGGACACAGAGAGTCAAAGGATGCAGAAAGGGAGGAGAGGAGGGTTGAGGAGGCAGAATCAGGAGATTGGAGGGAGAAGGATTGAGCAGAGGGAAGAGATGATAGGATGGAAGAGGAGAGAGTAGTGGGAGAGAGAGAGCGAAGGTTGCGGCGGCGCATTACCATCTGTGTAGGGGCAGAGTGAGTAGTGTGGGAGGAGAGCGAGAGAGAAAAGGAAACAAAGTAGTGGTCGGAGACATGGAGGGGAGTTGCAGTGAGATTAGTAGAGGAGCAGCATCTAGTGAAGATGGGGTCAAGCGTATTGCCTGCCTTGTGAGTAGGGGGGACGGTGAGAGGGTGAGGTCAAAAGAGGAGAGGAGTGGAAAGAAGGAGGCAGAGAAAATGAGTCAAATGTGGACATAGGGAGGTTGAAATCCCCCAAAACTGTGAGGGTGAGCCATCCTCAGGGGAAGGAACTTATCAAGGCGTCAAGCTCATTGATGAACTCTCCAAGGGAACCTGGAGGGCGATAGATGACAAGGATATTAAGCTTAAATGGGCTAGTGACTGTGACAGCATGGAATTCAAATGAGGAGATAGACAGATGGGTTAGGGGAAAAATTGAGAATGTCCACTTGGGAGAGATGAGGATTCCTGTACCAACCCCTCTGACCAGATGCTCTCGGGGTATGCGAGAACACATGGTCAGACGAGGAGAGAGCAGTAGGAGTAGCAGTGTTTTCAGTGGTGATCCATGTTTCCGTCAGCGCCAGGAAGTCGAGGGACTGGAGGTTGGCATAGGCTGGGATGAAGTCAGCTTTGTTGGCAGCAGAACGGCAGTTCCAGAGGCTGCCTGCGACCTGGAACTCCACGTGGGTGGTGCGTGCAGGGACCACCAGGTTAGAGAGGCAGCAGCCACGCGGTGTGGTGCGTTTGTGTAGCCTGTGCAGAGAGGAGAGAACAGGGATAGGCAGAGGCATAGTTGACAGGCTGTAGCAAATGGCTACAAAAATGCAGAGGAGATCGGAATGAAATGAGCTAAGCATCTGGGAGCGGAGAGAGCAGGGCCTCCCTCACCAAAAACGTCTACCTCAGAAACTAAAATTGTTTCACTGAACCACCCGAACAAAAACTCTCCCAACTTCCACCTTTAGAAATCAGAATTGTTGTGAACCACAGCGGTTCAATGTTTAAAGGAATAGACTCAACCCACTTTATTCAACTATGACACCATAGCTAACTAGCAAGCTAGCATCCAATAACAATAACACACCGTATAGCACCAACACTTGGTCACAACAAACCACCAATAGTGTGATAACACACTAAACAGATCATTCGTGTCTGTGTCAAGTTCCTTTCATGACGCAGCAATGATTAGACGTTGGCTAGCTAGGACAAGTATATTGTATTTAGCTACTACCGTACAGTTAGCTGGTCGTGTTGGGTAGCTAGCAATGGCCACTGTGTTGACTTTGTTTGAAGAACGGCTAGCTAGCTAGCTTCGTGCTACACCCGGCACACAATGGCTATTGTGTTGACTCTGACTCTGTTCGAAAAAACGGCTAGGTAGCTCGCTTCGTGCTACAGCCGGCACTGCCAAGACACAGTAACTACCCACAACAACCCACGATGCCTAGCTATGACGCCGTAGCTAGCAAGCTAGCATCCATTAACACACAAGCATCCATTAACACACAAGCTAGCACAAGCATCCATTAACACACAAGCTAACAAGCACAAGCACAAGCGTCCATTAACACACAAGCTAACACAAGCTAACACACAAGCTAGCAAGCTAGCATCCATTAACAAACAAGCTAGCATCCATTAACACACAATTTAGCATCAATACTTGGTTACAACAAACTGCCAAGAGTGTGTTAGCACACTAAACAGATAATTCAAGTCCGTGTCTAGTTCCTTTCATAACGCATAACGCAGCAAAAAATTAAACGTTGGCTAGGACTACATTAACATTGGAAACAGCTCTCCAGCGTTGCTAATCGATACCAGTAGCTACCCGCTAGCTAGCTAGCCTCGTGCTTCGATACTAACCTACAATTACCTACGGAAACCTACAATAACAACAATACTAACCTATAATAAATACAATACCTAACTACAGCTAACTACCTACCTACGATCTAATACATGGTTAAGCTTTACTCAACACCATATGAGAAGCTTACCTCCTGCTTACCTCCAGCTAGAGAAAAACACGACCTCTCCCGACACGACCTCTCCCGACAAGCTCTCCCGACAGATGAGGAGCTGATGTTGTCAACCTTTTTTTCAAAGATAACCATCATATTGAAGTAAACTTGGAGTCACACGATGATATGTGGTGTGGTCCTCCCACTACGACTCAGGAAACCATGCAGTTTATTAAGCTACAGATGAAATAAGTTATGCTGAACTTCACAGGGTGGTGAAAGTTCACAGTGATGAGCTTGATGCTCCTTTCCAATAAATATCGAGGGTCTTTTTGTCCATAATAATGTCATCATGTAGGTAGCCTGTCCAGAGTGGGCACGTTCGCTATATAATGCCCCCAAAACATCTGACAAAACCATCGGTAGAGCTGAAAATGTGATGGAAACCCATTTAACATAACTTTTTAAACCGGTACATGGGAATGTAACTGCAAAAATATATTAGTATTTTCTAAAATATATATTTGTATGTGCATTACATCATCACGTGGTCCTCTGTAGCTCAGCTGGTAGAGCACGGCGCTTGTAACGCCAAGGTAGTGGGTTCGATCCCCGGGACCACCCATACACAAAAAAAATTTATGCACGCATGACTGTAAGTCGCTTTGGATAAAAGCGTCTGCTAAATGGCATATTATATTATATTATCACGCACAGCCATTTATCTTCAACACGTCAATTTGATGGAAACATCTCTGCTGGTAAAATGCACATGTTTTTATGAAGATTTTACAATATTCACATCTGACGCCAGTCAAATGGAAACAGATTTTCATGCGAATATTCAAAAATCTGCATAAAAACAATATTCTCATCTATAAACAATATCCCAATAGAATTGAATGGTAAATTACGTATTGAATCATTTTGGAGTCACTTGTATTGTAAATAAGAACATAATATGTTTAAGTGGCTCCAAAATGACACAATACATTATTTACCATTCAATTCTATTGGGCACAACATCATCTGAAACACAACCGAAACACACTGCAAATGCATCCAACAAGAGTCCCAAGCTTGATGTAGTCATAGCCTGATAGGAATATGGGACCAAATACTAAACTTTTGACAAAGTGTAATACACTATAAGTGAATTTGTCCAAATACTTATGACACCTACAAATGGAGGGCCTAGATAAATACAGTATATTTATTTCTAAACAGTAAAACAGACATGAATGAAAATACCCTCAAATAAAAGGTGACATTCTGTACTGTCGCCTCATATAAAACATTTAATATCAAACCTAAAATGCTGGAGTATAGAGCCACATTCATAGTTAAATAAATTCAAAAACCAAGGGTGGGTCAACATTATTCAATAAAACAACTTGGCCATGAAGAAGTTTCAGTAGATTAGGAACTGCTTCCTATAAAAGCTATGTGGAAGAAAATGTAGCTGGACATTGTAAAGTCTGCTTCCTATAAAGCTATGTGGTGTATAATGTAGCTGGACATTGTAAAGTCTGCTTCCTATAAAGTTATGTGGAGTATAATGTAGCTGGACATTGTAAAGTCTGCTTCCTATAAAGCTATGTGGTGTATAATGTAGCTGTACATTGTCAAGTCTGCTTCCTATAAAGCTATGTGGAGTATAATGTAGCTGGACATTGTCAAGTCTGCTTCCTATAAAGCTATGTGTAGTATAATGTAGCTGGACATTGTAAAGTCTGCTTCCTATAAAAGCTATGTGGAGTATAATGTAGCTGGACATTGTAAAGTCTGCTTCCTATAAAGCTATGTGGAGTATAATGTAGCTGGACATTGTAAAGTCATACACACAATTATATTACTTCTTATTGACATTCAACCTGGGAATGAAAATTTAAGCAATTAATGTACAAACATGTCTAAAACAAGTCCTGCAACAAAGGACCAGGTGTGAATGTTCTGGGGGGTCTAAGTCTACCCCTAACCAGTTTGAATACACTGTTTGATTTCACCCCCAGACCCCAAAACACACCCCATTCAAAACAGTTTTAACAGCCCCCCACCCGATGCAACTCAATATTAAGAAGGCATACAGTCAGTGTACAGACCAATGCACTACCCCCAGGATCACAACAAGCCCCTCACACATTGGACCACACACACACAATGTGAATGGAAATATATTATTATATTTTTATATATTACAATCACAAGAAAGGGTGTTGGTTATTTTAGTTTTCCAAGTAACATTTCTTGGACATGTCCTTACTTTAAAAAGAAGCATGTTTGGTCTTGTTTGAATCAGCCCAATTCTCTGGTTATAAATAAAATAACCATGATTGGCAGAATGTTTAATTCACATCTCTGGCTATTCATAGATTGTGGAACTATGAAAAATAGGGAATAATGTTCCCAACACACCCACCTCACAGTTCCTACACAGACCCTGAGGCACCATGCAGGTCTGACACCAGAGGAGGCTGGTGGGAGGAGCTATAGGAGGACGGGCTCATTATAATGGCTGGAATGGAATCAATGGAACGTATCAAACACAAACACATGAAACCACATGTTTGACTGAGTTCCATTTATTCCATTCCAGACATCACAATGAGCCTGTCCTGCTATAGCTCCTCCCACCAGAACTCCACTGCCTGACAACCATTCTATTGTCTTGAGGACTTTACAACCATTTGGTCTGATCAAAGAGCAGGACACCCTTTCAAATAGATACATCCTCTCAGCCTTGATGACTAAACTAATCAAAGACTAACACACACACACACACACACACACCACAGTAATCTGATCATGGTGACTCCACAGTAATAACATTTATAACTCATAAGTCACCAGGTGTGATTTACCTTTTGACAGATGAAACCCTACGTCAACTACTAATGACTTATGGGAGGAAGTGAGCATTTCACATATTAAGATATAATACAAGGATATTTCCTTTGTGTGTTGTACTTAGTCAATTGAAAATGTGCTTAAAGTTTAGAAAAAACAGCCTTTTTGATGACCTATTTTGAGTTTTGAAATAGTACAAAAGTGATTATAAAATCTATAATACATGGATACTTCCTTAAATGTACTTATTTTGTGTTATGCAATTATGTTATTGAAACAGAATAAGTCTAATGAGAGAATAAATAAGTCAAGTCCAACCATTACCTCTCTCCTCTTTCACATCCCTCTATCATCACTCCATGGGTGTGTCCCAATAATCTCTCCTTCCTCCTGAAGTGTATCATTCCTTCACTACTCCTCTCAAATGTAAAAGCATTGGATTGGTGTTGGCATGGGGTAGAGGGAGTTTACATATACCAGTCATTTCCTTTTAAATCCATGAAGGGAAGTGGACAAGTTCACACTTAGAAAGGAGATAATAGTTCCACACCTCATGTGTCCTGATAACTACAGGAATGGAACCATATTGAGGTTGGCTGCTTTCTATACGGTTTGATGGGAGAGAGAGAGAGAGAGACAGAGACAGAGACAGAGACAGAGAGAGAGA
This sequence comes from Coregonus clupeaformis, assembly GCF_020615455.1. Lineage (NCBI taxonomy): Eukaryota > Metazoa > Chordata > Actinopteri > Salmoniformes > Salmonidae > Coregonus > Coregonus clupeaformis. The sequence continues at coordinate 449,161 of NW_025533563.1, read as the reverse complement.
GAGAGAGAGAGAGAGAGAGAGAGAGAGAGAGAGAGAGAGGCAGAGAGAGAGAGAGAGAGAGAGAGAGAGAGAGAGAGAGAGAGAGAGAACAGGAGAGAGAGGAATGATAGAGACAGAGACGAGAGAGAGAGAGAGAGAGAGAGAGAGAGAGAGAGGAGTGAGAGAGACAGAGACAGAGAGAGAGAGAGAGAGAGAGAGAGAGAGAGAGAGAGAGAGAGAGAGAGAGAGAGAGAGAGAGAGAGAGAGAGAGAAGAAGTGAGAGAGAGAGAGAGAGAGAGCGAGAGAGGCAGAGAGAGAGAGAGAGAGAGAGAGAGAGTGAGAGAGAGAGGGAAGTGAGAGAGACAGAGACAGAGAGAGAGAGACAGAGAGACAGAGACAGAGACAGAGAGACAGAGAGACAGAGAGACAGAGAGACAGAGAGACAGAGAGACAGAGAGACAGAGAGAGAGAGAGAGAGAGAGAGAGAGAGAGAGAGAGAGAGAGAGAGAGAGAGAGAGAGAGACGGGACATCAGGTAAAGTTCTGGAGATGAGGGAATATGTGTGCAGAAAGAAACCCTCCAGTATGGTTAACCCCAGTATGGACTATCAATACAAGTGACCATTTAGAATGTGACCCAGTTCAATGGGTCTTAACAGAACTGGGGGATGTCAGCCATGAAGTTGTCTAAACACAACTGGAATATAATTTGTTTGTGATTCATTGTTAATGGATTTTCCATTAGGAACACAGGGGGAAAACCTAACACAACAACACACATAACACACAACCAATAAAAACAAAGGGGGAGGAAACCACTAAAGTCATTACCATATTGTCATTTTCTAATGACAGGGAGAAAACATGTACAATCTAGAAGACTACTTTAGATCTGGTCAGAAGAAGCCTAGTGCACTACGTAGGGAACAGGGTGAGATTTGGGCCAGAGACAGTAACTCCTGGATGGAAATCTTCATTCTAATGACAGTGAGCAAATCTCCACCCTATTCCCTATGTAGTGCACTACTTTAGATCTGGTCAGAAGTAGCCTAGTGCACTACGTAGGGAACAGGGTGTCATTTGGGCCAGAGTCAGTAACTCCCCTGGGTATGAATTGTCTCTCTATCTTATCTGTCTTCTATATGATGTTCTCCTCTCCTCCTCTCTTCTCTCCTCTATTCACTCTATTCTATCATCCACACCACATGCCAGCTTCAACAAAATCCATTTACAAGTTAAAGACACACCTTGGAATAAATAGCAAAGGAAAACTACTACTAGATGGATTTTTTATTTCCCATCACCATGAATCATATTTAATAACTGAACAGTAGCAGACCTAACTTCATCTGTTCCTGACTCTGGGTAGTGGATTAAAAAGACCATCAATCTCCAATGATATTAAAGTACAATTCTGAACATTACTGATATACTGAGTGGCAAGGCAAGATATCTGCTGGGTTTTTATTGTTTGGTTAATACCACCACCTGCTGGACAGATTTAATATTGCTTGACTGAGCAGTATGGGAGAATAAAAGATGCCAAATTTAGGGCCGGTTTCCCGGACATCTCCATTAAACATGCTTTTTAGTCTAGGACTAGGCTTCATCTGTGTCCGGGAAACCGGCCCATATAGTTCAATTAGCAAGTAAGTAACACTACCTGTTCCATGATACTGAGGAAAATTACATTGAGACAGAGAACCAATTGAGAAAACATTTCAATGGTTCTGAATGACAACCAACATACATTAACAGCATACATCATGATTAATGTAAATGTATAAGATTAAAACGTTGCACTTACAAATAATATGAATGCATTGAATTGTAATTCATAACATCTTCTGAAGATCAAATCAATCAAATCATTGTACATAAAAACAGAGCAGAATGAATCATCACATCTGGGGACCATCACCACCAGCATGACTAGAATCTATGTGGACCCTACTACAGTTTAACCAGCTCAGCTATAGACTACACCAGCATGACTAGTATCTATGTGGACCCTACTACAGTTTAACCAGCTCAGCTATAGACTACACCAGCATGACTAGTATCTATGTGGACCCTCCTACAGTTTAACCAGCTCAGCTATAGACTACACCAGCATGACTAGTATCTATGTGGACCCTACTACAGTTTAACCAGCTCAGCTATAGACTACACCAGCATGACTAGTATCTATGTGGACCCTACTACAGTTTAACCAACTCAGCTATAGACTACACCAGCATGACTAGTATCTATGTGGACCCTACTACAGTTTAACCAGCTCAGCTATAGACTACACCAGCATGACTAGTATCTATGTGGACCCTACTACAGTTTAACCAGCTCAGCAGTACCATAGAGCCCAAACCCAGGATAGAGGGGCTGAGTGAATGTGGTCTGGACTCTGTGGAGGAGGGTCATTGTGTCAGAGACACTGTAGAAGGACAGAGTACCTGCCTTGTGATCCAGGTACACTCCTACTCTGGAGGACTGAGGGCCTGATACTTCAGTCCTAACATTATTGTGTCTGAAACAATAACTACCTTTATAACACTGTAAACTCCAGGACTTGTTATTGTATCCAAATCCACCATCTGTCTCTGTTCTGCTGATGTCTTTATATGAGACTGCTGTATCAACATCCTCCCCACTCCACTCCACCTCCCAGTAACAGCGTCCAGACAGACCCTCTCTACACAGAACCTGGTAGTTTGTGAATCTGTCTGGATGATCAGGATATGGTTGTTCTTGGCCTGTATAGGTCACCTTTCTGTTCCCTTCAGACAGAGAGAGGCGTGTGTATGCTGTGTTTGGGTCCAGTGTGAGCTGACAGGAATCTGGGAGAAGAGCAGAGCAGAGACCAATGAGGGGAGTTAGAACAATAAGTGAAGTCAGATACTGTATCTACCCTGTCTTTGATTAGAGCACAGCAGAGATCAAATCAGAGAAATATGAGGAGTCAGATAGATACCCAGTCTTTGATTAGATCTACTATTGCTATATATTTCTAGAGGGATTGTTAGGAGTGTCAGTAAAAAGAGACTGTTAGTTACTTCAGAATAAAGAGACTCACATTGTAAGAACTGTTCTCTGGTCTTGGGCTCTGGAGGCAGTACAACATCCACTATATTCACTACAGACACAAAAACACATTCACAGAGAGAGGGAATGTTATCATCACACCATATTCCACATGTATATGACTAGTAGGGAACTTTCAATGGTCTAAAGTTGATGTTCTTATTATTTTCAACACACCTGCAGTGGAGATCTTGGTCCATTCTCCTTTAAGGACGTCTTCTAGTTTCTCTCTCAGTTCAGACACAGTCTTACTCACATCTCCAAAGTACTGAAGAGGACGGACAACGATGCTGGGTAAGTCTGAAGATACACTGGTACCGGAGAGAGACTGATAACTCTGGAGAGAGCGAGAGTGAGAGCGAAAGCGAGAGCGAGAGCGAGAGCGAGAGCGAGAGCGAGAGCGAGAGCGAGAGTGAGAGTGAGAGAGAGAGAGAGAGAGAGAGAGAACAGAACCAAATGATTGAGAGTTTCACATTGAGTTTTAATTTCATATCACATGTATCAAGGCAGTTGAGTTACCTGGAGGAAATGGATGTGATCCTCTGTGTGTGAGAGCTGCTCCAGCTCAGTGCTTCTCTTCCTCAGCTCAGCTATCTCCTGCTCCAGTTGCTCCAGGAGTCCTTCAGCTTGACTCACTTGAGCCTTCTCTTGGGCTCTGATCAGCTCCTTCACCTCAGAGCGCCTTCTCTCAATGGAGCGGATCAGCTCAGTAAAGATCTTATCACTGTCCTCCACTGCTGCCTGTGCAGAGCGCTGTTAAGAGAGAGAGAGAGAGACTGACTTGTCTTACTTTAATGAGCCATCCTCATTACACTAACACCCCCCCTCCTAAAAACACATTGCATGCCACCACAACCTCCACACAATCACATTATCCAGTACCCAACACCACAGTACAATACACCAACCAGCACCACATTCCAACCGTCCATCCAACCCCTCCTCTCCAGCCGTACAGACAGCCCCCTGAGCCCCCCATACCTCCTGAAACATCTCCACACTGTTGATCATTTTGTACAACTCAAACTCAACCCTAAGGCGTCAACAGTAATGGCATTACCCTGGCAACACAGAAAAAACATGATGAACAGTCTGTCATTGCAGAAAACGGACACCCCTCCCCAACTCCCAGGTCAACCCGAGCCAACCAGCTATTGGTGTCCAGGGCTAAATGTAATACCATCCACTGGACGACCCCTGACCTTTCCAGCACTGGGAGCTTATAGAGCACCCTCCACCTATACCCTGCCATGCTCTCAGCCCCCACAACCCCCTGCCACTGATGCCCCTTCACTCCCACTAAGCTCAGAGTGTTAAAAGTCAGTAAGTCCTCCAGACTCTCCTGCCAGTCCCCAGTCTCTGCTGTCCCTTGCAGTGGTGGAAACGGTGGTGGCCCCTCCTCAGGCTGCTCCAGCCCTCAGTACTGCAGCATAGAAATCAGAGACCCCTGCTGTATTGAGTCTCTCCGGCCGCATGGTCTCTCCTATCATTGCTACGCAGACGACACACAATAATTTTTCTCTTTTCCCCCTTCTGATAAGCAGGTGGCGAATCGCATCTCTGCATGTCTGGCAGACATATCAGTATGGATGTCGGATCCCCACCTCAAGCTGAACCCTGGCAAGACGGAGCTGCTCTTCCTCCCGGGGAAGGACTGCCCGTTCCATGATCTCGCCATCACAGTTGACAACTCCATTGTGTCCTCCTCCCAGAGTGCAAAGAACCTTGGCGTGACCCTGGACAACACCCTGTCATTCTCTGCCAACATCAAAGCGGTGACCCGATCCTGCAGGTTCATGCTCTACAACATTTGCAGGGTACGACCCTACCTTACACAGAAAGCGGCACAGGTCCTAATCCAGGCACTTGTCATCTCCCGTCTGGATTACTGCAACTCGCTGTTGGCTGGCCTCCCTGCCTGTGCCATTAAACCCCTACAACTTATCCAGAACGCTGCAGCCCGTCTGGTGTTCAACCTTCCCAAGTTCTCTCATGTCACCCCGCTCCTCCGCACACTCCACAGGCTTCCAGTTGAAGCTCGCATCTACTACAAAACCATGGTGCTTGCCAACGGAGCTGTGAGGGGATCGGCACCTCCTTACCTTCAGGCTCTGATCAGACCCTACACCCAAACGAGGGCACTACGTTCATCCACCTCTGGCCTGCTAGCCCCCCTACCTCTACGGAAAGCACAGTTCCTGCTCAGCCCAGTCAAAGCTATTCGCTGCTCTGGCACCCCAATGGTGGAACAAGCTCCCCCACGACGCCAGGACAGCGGAGTCACTGACCACCTTCCGGAGAAACTTGAAACCCCACCTCTTTAAGGAATACCTGCAATAGTATAATATTTATCCTTCTACCCCCCCCTTTACTATCACTGTCTTTTGTCTAAACTAACACCTGACTTATTGGTCCACCCTATCAAAGGCTTTCTCCTGATTATGAACAGATTGTCTGTGTTTGAGCGTCCTGGTACACAGCACGTTTGGTCCTTGTGTAAAATATAGTCCAGGTGGGACTTCAGTCTGTTAACGAGGACCTTGGTAAAGACCTTATAGTCCAAACAGAGCAATGCCACAGGCCTCCAGTTCTTTAAGTCGCTCAAATCTACTTGTTTGGGCAGGAGAGTCAAAGCCTCCCGTCTACAGCTTAGCGACAGCTCCCCCACCCGACGCACTCCACACAACACACGTCCTGTAAAATAATTCCCCAGAACTTTTTATAAAAATCCACAGGCAGACCGTCTGAGAGACAGCAGCTGAGAGTTTGTGAAAGGCCAGGGAAATGTCTATTTGATTTATCTGTGACAGAGAGATTTGGAAAGGTCTGTGAGCAGAACCTGAGAAAACCCAGGATAATAATAATAATAATAATAATAATAATAATAATATTGCCATTTAGCAGACGCTTTTATCCAAAGCGACTTACAGTCATGTGCATACATTTTTACATATGGGTGGTCCCGGGGATCGAACCCACTACCCTGGCATTACAAGCGCCATGCTCTACCAATTGAGCTACAGAGGACCACAGCGTTCTGCCCTCTATAAATCAGAGTACAACTCCACAGCCTCATCTCCTCACAACAGAAGTTACCCACCCATCAGGCTCCCTCATCTCCCCACAACAGAAGTTACCCTCCCATCAGGCTCCCTCATCTCCCCACAACAGAAGTTACCCACCCATCAGGCTCCCTCATCTCCCCCACAACAGAAGTTACCCACCCATCAGGCTCCCTCATCTCCCCACAACAGAAGTTACCCACCCATCAGGCTCCCTCATCTCCCCACAACAGAAGTTACCCACCCATCAGGCAGCCTCATCTCCCCCACAACAGAAGTTACCCACCCATCAGGCTCCCTCATCTCCCCACAACAGAAGTTACCCGCCCATCAGACAAACGTAAAACAAGGGATTTTCTTGGTTTCCCCACTCTGTTTTTCCAACCCCTCTGGTGAAACAGAGAACTGAGCCCTGTACTATAATATAATATAATGTGCCATTTTGCAGACGCTTTTATCCAAAGCGACTTACAGTCATGCGTGCATATATATATATATATATATATATATTATTATTTTTTGTGTATGGGTGGTCCTGGGGATCGAACCCACTACCCTGGCGTTACAAGCGCCGTGCTCTACCAGCTGAGCTACAGAGGACCAGGTGCAGACACATTTATGAAAGCAAAGACAAGGTCATTATTTGGGCTCTAAACACTAACAACCTACCCTTACACACCTCTTTTGCTACCCCTGCACTAAGATTTCTGTCATGGCATTTAAATGTTTTTGGTTTACATATTCCCCCAGTCTTTGCCGCCGTTCATGTTAAGGAAGTCTAACCGTGAAATCTCCATAAGAGATGGGAGGGAAATCACCACAATCAGAAACCAGTAGAGAAGCCCATAAAGCCGCCATGCCAGAAAAAAACATCAATTTAAGCAGATTCTGAAGACATGCCCTTAAGAACCCATGACCCATTTTCTCAGCCTATACCGCTTCCTGGGTGAGAGGACACTAAACCCCTCATTCTTCATCACGTGTTGTACTGACCTTACAAACCTTCCAGGATCAATCAAATAAGACTCCAGCAGAACCTTCTTTTTCCCCTTTAGTCTCCATCAGGAACCTAGAAACTTCTCTCAGCGTATATACTGGGCCCTCAGCCTGACTGGCTGTCAGCTCTGGATCCAATGAGCCGTCTGAAAACCGGGTCGAACTGTCCCCCTCTCACTAAAGGCCCAGTTGGAACATGTGGGACAGTATGGGTGCGAACAGCCTTTGCAGATGTATTTGTTACACCTGGTGCACACCGTGTGTGTTTTACAGTCCTTCTTTGTGGGGCAGACCTGACACCTCTTCCTCTTACTGGGTTGTGCGGGGTTGGGTGCTTGGGCCGGTGCTGCGTGGTCCGGTGCTGCGGGGGCGTGATCCTGCCGGGGCTGATCACGATACGTAGCCCCTCTGAACAGCTTTGACGAGCGCCGCAGAGAGCCGGTGCGGGGAGACGAGCCCTTCTTTGTATGAACGGAGTCACTAGTGCCTTTCCTAGCTGCTCGAGGAACACCCTCCTCTTGTTTCGCTTGCCAGGCATCCAAGTAGGGTTGAGCTCTCGCCATATGACAAAAGCGTTGTAAGAGGACACGTCAAGGATGTTGTGGAAGATGACCAGGGGCCAGCGCGCGGTCATCCTCCTGCAGCTGTAGGTTCCAATCACCTTGTCTAGGTTGTCCACACCTCCCTTGTTGCTGTTGTAGTCTAGGACGATGGCCGGCTTCTTGTCCTGGCGACGGCTAACGTGAGCCTCGGTGTGCAGCGTGCTCAGGAGTAAGACATTCTTGTTTTTCTTTGCCAGGTAGGACACTAGAGCGGTGGTGGGCGTGAAGGCGAACTTGGAGGAGAAGAGGAGCCTGTCCTTTGAGGCGAGCAGCGCCTGCGGGAGCTCTGGCTTGTTCTTTCTGACTGTGCCGACCACGGTGACGTTCCTGGTCAGGAGCTGGCGCGCGAGCTCGTATGAGTTGAAGAAATTGTCGCAGGTGACGTTGTGACCCCTGAGTCCCTGCGTCAAATCGAGCACGACCCTCATCCCCTGGTTCTTCTCGGGGCCTCCGCATGTGGCCTTGCCGGTGTAGACCTGCATCTTCCAGGCGTAGCTGGATTTGGAGTCGAGGCCACCCATGTCTTGATGCCGTATTTGGCCGGCTTGCTTGGGATATACTGGGCGGAAAGGACATCGGCCTGGAGGAGAGAGAGAGAGAGAGAGAGAGAGAGAGAGAGAGAGAGAGAGAGAGAGAGAGAGAGAGAGAGAGGAGGAGGAGAGGAAAGACAAGAGATTAGCTTTAGCGTGTTGTGTTGTGTTGTGTTCAGTGTTGTGTTCAGTGTTGTTGTTTTGCTCTTGTACGGTGTTGTTGGCCCCGGCACACCTCTGAAAGGGACCAGTTGCTCGTCCACCGTCACGTCGGCCCCGGGGTTGTAGAGGAGCGGCAGCCTCTCGACCCACTTGTCCCAGACCTCTCTCACGGCCGCAAGTTTGTCACCGCCGCCTGCTGCGCGTCTCTCGGCTCTGGTCTGGCGGTCGTCAGGCGAAGGAGTCTCGAGTAAGCGTGAAAGACTTTGAGCGGCATGGTTGCGCGGAAAATGGTCCTTCCGCTCTCGGCGTCCCAGAGACTAGAGGCCGCTTCGCCTCGGGAACTGTACACGCCGGCTAGGATGAGCAGCCCTACGTAGGCTCGCAGGTCTGTGGAGTCCATCGCTTTCCAGCGGCCGCCGCCGCCGCCGCCGCCGCGGTCGCGGTCTTCGTGGTTTTCGTGGTCGTCGGCGGCGGCGTAGTGGCGGTGGTCGTCGTCGTCGTCGTCGCCGTCGCCTCGGGCTCCGTATTTTCGAATACGGAAATCAATCAGAGAAGTGGACAAGTTCACACTTAGAAAGGAGATAATAGTTCCAAACCTCATGTGTCCTGATAACTACAGGAATGGAACCATATTGAGGTTGGCTGTTTTCTATACGGTTTGATGGGAGAGAGAGAGACAGAGAGACAGAGACGAGACAGAGACAGAGAGAGAGAGAGAGAGAGAGAGAGAGAGAGAGAGAGAGAGAGAGAGAGAGAGAGAGAGAGAGAGAGAGAGAGAGAGATAGGCAGAGAGAGAGAGAGAGCAGAGACGAGACAGAGACAGAGAGAGAGAGAGAGAGAGAGAGAGAGAGAGAGAGAGAGAGAGAGAGAGAGAGAGAGAGAGAGAGAGAGAGAGAGAGAGAGAGAGAGAGAGAGAGAGGCAGAGAGAGAGACAGAGACAGAGAGAGAGAGAGAGAGAGAGAGAGAGAGAGAGAGAGAGAGAGGACATCAGGTAAAGTTCTGGAGATGAGGGAATATGTGTGCAGAAAGAAACCCTCAGTATGGTTAACTCCCAGTTAGGCCCAGTATGGACTATCAATACAAGTGACCATTTAGAATGTGACCCAGTTCAATGGGTCTTAACAGAACTGGGGGATGTCAGCCATGAAGTTGTCTAAACACAACTGGAATATAATTTGTTTGTGATTCATTGTTAATGGATTTTCCATTAGGAACACAGGGGGAAAACCTAACACAACAACACACATAACACACAACCAATAAAAACAAAGGGGGAGGAAACCACTAAAGTCATTACCATATTGTCATTTTCTAACGACAGGAGAAAACATGTACAATCTAGAAGACTACTTTAGATCTGGTCAGAAGAAGCCTAGTGCACTACGTAGGGAACAGGGAGAGATTTGGGACAGAGACAGTAACTCCTGTATGGAAATCTTCATTCTAATGACAGTGAGCAAATCTCCACCCTATTCCCTATGTAGTGCACTACTTTAGATCTGATCAGAAGTAGCCTAGTGCACTACGTAGGGAACTTAGGGTGTCATTTGGGCCAGAGTCAGTAACTCCCCCTGGGTATGAATTCTCTCTCTATCTTATCTGTCTTCTATATGATGTTCTCCTCTCCTCCTCTCTTCTCTCCTCTATTCACTCTATTCTATCATCCACACCACATGCCAGCTTCAACACAATCCATTTACAAGTTAAAGACACACCTTGGAATAAATAGCAAAGGAAAACTACTACTAGATGTATTTTTTATTTCCCATCACCATGAATCATATTTAATAACTGAACAGTAGCAGACCTAACTTAATCTGTTCCTGACTCTGGATAGTGGATTAAAAAGACCATCAATCTCCAATGATATTAAAGTACAATTCTGAACATTACTGATATACTGAGTGGTAAGTCAAGATATGTGCTGGGTTTTTATTGTTTGGTTAGTAGCACCACCTGCTGGACAGGTTTAATGTTGCTTGACTGAGCAGTATGGGAGAATAAAAGTTGCCAAATTTAGGGCCGGTTTCCCGGATATCTCCATTGAACATGCTTTTTAGTCTAGGACTAGGCTTAATCTGTGTCTGGGAAACCGGCCCATATAGTTTAAGTAGAAAGTAAGTTATTCCAGCTTGTAGTGGGCTGACTAGTCCTTGGGAATTGTCCTTTTGTTCCTGGACCATTTTCCATGCAGCTCCAGGTGACAGAGAACACATCAATTGGGTCGAGCCTACAAGCTGTTCAATGATACTGAGGAAAATTACATAGAGACAGAGAACCAATTGAGAAAACATATCAATGGTTCTGAATGCCAACCAGTACACATCAGAAACATACATCATGATTAATGTGATAGAACCTGCTCTTAACATGAGAAACAGATTCCCCAATCTTCTCCTCCTCTTCTTCATCTTTAATGTTGACATTCAGCTCCAATGTAGGGAATGTCCTCTTGGTGTAACGGTCAAAGCTGTTGCTTTCTCCGCGGTAGACCTGGTTCATATCCCGTCGGTTACATTAAGCAGTCTATTCTCTGAAAATAGTCCAGACAGCATGTACCCAACAGTGAGGTCAGTGGGATTGGAGAGAGTCCCCTCTCCCTCTCTCTGTCTCTCTCTCTGTCTCTCTCTCTCTGACTGGAGTAGAGAAGTGAAATGGTGTGTCTCCTTTGGTCAACAATACTCACCTTGAGACACTCCACAGCCTGTTGGAGCTCCTTCAGCTCCTTCTCTCTCTCCTGGAATCTCTGCTGGACTTTCTGCTGACTCATCCCCAGCTGCCTCTGTGGAGAATCACTCTTCAATGAGCTATCAATCTTTATTTGTCCAGTAGATCAATAGTATAGTAATGTGACATAGGGCACATAGAGAGGAAAGTCTAAAATCTTGAGGAAGTCCCTTTACCAAAATGCCAGAAAATCTTTTCCAAAATGGTCTCAAATGAGCTGTACTCTCAGGCCCATGGGAGAAAGGGTTTTACTAGGCAGGGAGTGTAGAACAAGATGCATGGAGCTCCAGAGGTCACAAGGTCAATGTGGGCCTGCATGGATGTCAGCAGGGCATGAGGGAGAAGGCCCAAGTGAATAGGTGTGTCTGTGTGAGTGTGTGTGTGAAGTGTGTGTGTGAGTGAGGCAGGCAGGCAGGCAGGCAGGCAGGCAGGCAGGCGACTCTCTCCAATTCCACTGACCTCACTTGTGGGGTATGCATGGGTGTCCGAGCTGTGTGCCAGTAGTTCAAACAAACAGCTCAGTACAAATACAAGTGAAAGTGGCTCGATGCTGGTTGATTAATTTGACAATGAATGTACTAGAAAAATATGTTTTTGTCAAGCAGAGGTGACTGAATTAATGTTTAATGTTAAAGGGCGCTGTTACTTTCATTCGAAAAATGTTGCAATGCTGTGTTGATCTGCTGTGGAGGTGTTTTTCCCAGCATTGCAACCTCCCTCCTCCCTGACCCAACAGCATAATGCAAGGAGAATGGCATGTTATATAGAAATATTGATTTGGAGAATGGCGTGTTATATATGAACATTCATTTGGAAGACAATTGCCCATCCAAGGTGTTGTCGCCTAGGCCATTGCTCTGATGTTTGAGGCTCATCTAGCTAAGGGATTTCACATGTCTGTGTGTGGTTTTCACAATATGTAAGTTTTATGTCCAGAAGTCTGAAATTAATATATTTCCAGATTATGGTTGGGGGGCATATAAAGAGCAACATATGTGAAGATCAGCAGGCTCTGACGTTAGGTGTGCCATAGGTGGACAAAAAATGAGTTTTATTTTGACATGAGGTAAGCCGAGAGGAAGTGGGTCTACAACAGACCCACGTTTGTAAAGTCTGTTCAATAATATTATCCTTTAGATATTTTGTCTCAAATTACCCCTCTCATAATGACCAACCGCCCTGCCCACCGGCACATTAAGTTTAAATGGAATTGTATTTAACTTCTGGCTTCCCACGGACTGTTGTTGTGCAACCGAGTACATTTGAAAGCAACGCTAGTGTGTGTACTGTAAATACAGCTGCGTTGCTAAAAGTAATTAGTACATTGGGTGCAGTAGGTCTTTAGACTCTCCTGGAGGTGGTTTGTAAATCTTCCCTAGCGTGAGGTCATTTTTTTCTTATTTCTCTGGACTCTCGTTTGAGGTCAAGCAGGTCATAAACAGTTTCTCTGTATTGTAAAATTATGCTTTTGTTAATTCCATGAAGTTTGGACGTTGAAAGGGATTTGAATGCATTTCTCACAAAATATATTGCTGCAAAGCAGATCAATCTATGGTGCTAGTTAGTCACTGCAGTAGATCATTCAAGAAAACAACGTCTTCAATGGCCAGTACTGTATAATCAATGATCTCACTAACAAAGCATCATTGGTTTAATTGGAACACAACACATCTCTGTTATGTAGTGGCTGTGTGAGCAATGACAGCTTTGTCAGAGTCCCATTACAATGAACTGGGAGTCTGTAGTTGTACATAGTGAAGCATTGAGGATGAGTAGAATGCCGTCTTGGAGTGATGTCATAATGGGGTCATAAGAAGATAGAATCCTCTTGCCATTAGGCCAGAATCTTAGGTGGGAGAACATTCAGAGAGAAGGTTAGTTGGAGAAAGTCATCATATTGGTAAGTCATGTTTCTAAAATTGTTCCTAAAGTTATGGTGAATCTACTATAATGGCGAGGACGGTTTTAGGCAAATGTGATAGAATTTCATATCACTTTGCGTAGCCTACTGCGAGTATCAAATTCCTGTCTTATGTTTAAATGAATATTTTCATGGTTAAATATTGGTATGCATTCATTTATCTAAACTGATTACTGTATGGTCTAGATTACCGAACCTGAGAGTGATTTCTGATGAGATTGAATTGATTAGTACTGTCTTAAAACACATTTAACAGCATAGTGTACTATACTATAAACATTTTTGAAAAGATTTACACAAAATCTATAGTATAAAGAGAAGTTTGCATAATTGGTTGGTCACAGCTTGTTTAGTTTGGATACAGGGCTGTTTTATGGTGAGATGCAAAATAATGTGTTAGAGGCACTAGAAATGTAGGCATTGATGAAAGGCACCGCATAGGGTAAAAGGCTTTAATAGTAGTTTGAATGGCTATAGGGACACTGGGAGGTCATGTTTATTGGACATACTGTCACTATAATCACAGGATGCATAGCCGCGGGAAGTAGTTGTCACGATCGTCGGGAACAGAGGAGGACCAAGGCGCAGCGTGGAATGCGAACATATTTATTAATTGATGATCACACGAACAAAAATGAAAACGTGACGTCCTGGTTACATTCACAAACCAACACGGAACAAGAAACCACACCAAATGAATGCCTAACGGCTACCTAAGTATGACTCCCAATCAGAGACAACGAGCTACAGCCGTCTCTGATTGGGAGCCACCTGGCCAACATAGAAATACAAAACCAGAACAAACACAAATGAAAACTCACACCCTGGCTCAACATACTAGAGTCCCCAGAGCCAGGGCGTGACAGTACCGAGTGGAGGACAGAGGAGCCTCTTAAAGAAGAAGTTACAGGTCTGTGAGAGCCAGAAATCTTGCTTGTTTGTAGGTGACCAAATACTTATTTTCCACCATAATTTGCAAATAAATTCATTAAAAATCCTACAATGTGATTTTCTAGATTTTTTTTTTCTCTATTTGTCTGTCATAGTTGACGTGTACCTATGATGAAATTACAGGCCTCTCTCATCTTTTTAAGTGGGAGAACTTGCACAATTGGTGGCTGACTAAATACTTTTTTCCCCCACTGTAAATGTAAATTTTGTCAATTTGGAATTTACGTTAATGTCAAATTGATCTTTGGCAATTGTGTAAAAAATTAATGTGGAACTGTTAAAAGTGATTTGCTTTATTTCTTTTGATGCCGATGCTGTCTTTAGGTTGTTTAAGGATTTGTTTTCCATTAGCAGCATCCTGTAGGTTGCTAACATTTAGGAACTCTCTTTTAGAGCTCATTCGTATTGGAAGTGCACAGTTTTGGTCAGGGCGACTTGCATGTTGAGGTGGGCCTGCTAAGGAAGGAGGTGGGCCTGCTGAAGCAATTGGCCTGTATGGGGGAGAGATGAGATGGATAGAGAGACAGTCTCTGGAGATGAATAGAGAGATGGTGTTGAAGGAAGTGGAGAGGGACAGACTTGAGAGGATGAAGAGGGAGGAGAAGAAGGAGCATGCAAAAATAAATCAGATGAAGGATGAAGAGTTGCTGTTGATGGATATTAGAATGAGGGAAAGGGAGAGAGAGATGGAGGAGGAAAGGAGGAGGTTAATGGAGAAATCTGAGAGGCAAAAGGTAGAGAAACAGATGGCGCTCCAGAAGAAAAAGACAGGAGGAGAGAGAGACAAGTGGGAGATATCTGAAAAGAAGAGAGTGGAGGAATGGAAAGAGTTTTACTGGAAGGAAGAAGAAAACCGAAAGGAAGATGCATGGATGAAAGCAGAGAGGAAGGCAAAGAGAAAGGTGGAAGAAGCAAATAGAAAGGTGGAAGAAGCAAAGAGAAAGATGGAAGAAGCAAAGAGAAAGGTGGAAGAAGCAAAGATAATGATGGAAGAAGCAAAGAGAACGGTGGAAGAAGCAAAGAGAAAGATGGGAGAAGCAAAGAGAAAGATGGAAGAAGCAAAGAGAAAGGTGGAAGAAGCAAAGAGAAAGATGGGAGAAGAACAACAGATGCTGAAAAAGCAAGCCAAGCTAACGGAGACCCTGAGCGATAGAAAAAGAAGAGACGGGGAAGAGAGAAAGGAAGATGAAAATAAGTGTGTGAAGGAAGCAAGGGAAGGAGACAGGAGAGAGCTCCTGAAAGAAAAGAGACTAAGTGCAGAAGAAAATATGACACACATGGAGAAACAAATGAGAGAGCTGGAGGTCAAAGGTAAAAAGGAGAGGGAATAGACAGAGAATAAAGTGTGATATGTGAGGTTAGCTTCAACACCTTAACTTATACTGTCTGTTTCCCAACTCCCTCTCTCCCAGATTCCTCCATCTTCTCAGCTGGTGCTGAGGTCAAACAGACCCAGTGCAAAAGGTCATCTTAGTTTACAGTTCTTTTGTACATTGAAAGTGTTATACAACTGCACACATGGAGTGTGGTATTAACATCCTCCATTTTCCTTTGTCTTGTCAGATGTCTCCATGGTTACTGCAACTGACTCAAAGACTCTGAACCCTCAGAAGGACCAGCCAGCAAAGTGCAAAGGTAAAGACCAGGGCCCGGTTTCCTGATAGCGATGGAACTTAAGCTTACTAGTGTTTTAACGATGTATCGTTTTTATAATGGCCGAAGATGTCAAAAATTACAGACAGTGTAGCCTACAAATAGAAGTAAATTGACTGAACATGAAATTGATTTCAATATGATTGAATATAGGTCTATACAGCCTACTGGATTTATTTTCTAATGCAGTCATCTCGGTTTTCAGTTGAAGCATATTTTTATCCTTCGCTTGTTGAATTGCAAAGATATTGGCAACTTTGTATTTGTAGTCAACTTCCTGCCGAAGTTATCGTCAGTCACAGAGAGACAGATAAACAGCTTGATTCTATGTTTAGCAGATGTCTTCTGTGTAGAAAGTGACGCGGAAGGGCAAAAAAGAATCTAACAACGCATTTAGCTGTCTGATATCAGTGGAGTTTTCTGGTTGAATCACCCTTCTTTCCACCCAATTTTGTTTTTATGTGATGACGTTGAATCAACATCTCTCTCTCTCTCTCTCTCTCTCTCTCTCTCTCTCTCTCTCTCTCTCTCTCTCTCTCTCTCTCAGAATTCTCTGTGTTTTCCACGAGCAGTCAAGGCGTGGCCAAGGTCCCCCAGGTTCTGCAGGTCAAAGTGAGTAATAAAATTGAGAGTGTCCAAAAGAAAGATGGGAATGACAAAGTAACAGCGCCAAAGACAGAGGCAGAGCTCCTTATGGACAAATTTGAGAGGATGGCAGAAGAGGAGAGAATTTGGCCTTGTCAGAAGGATAGGAGAGATAAAGACCAGGCCAAAGAGATAGAGGGAAAAAGAAAGGATAAGGAGGTGCTGTCTAAAGAAGAGCAGCGCAGGCTGAGGAATGAGAAGGCCTTACAGGAACACCTGGACAGGGTAAAGAATCCGGAATTGACAGGCAAACAGACCAGACAACCACAATGTAAAGGTAGGACCAGGCAAAGTGACAAGGGACTCAAACACAAAACATTTCATTCTCTGTGGTTTAAAAGCAAAGAGCACCATCGTGCTCTCCTAAAGTTAGGTTGGTGCGTAAAACCCTTAAATTCAAATAAGCAATAAAGTGTGATGGTCCGCGACTCAAAAAGATGTCGCATAAAGCTGACGTCATTTTTTTTGTTTTTGTTTTTGTCTTTTTTCACTGCATGAGGGATAGCGTACACAGATGTTTCTGCTTTGCATCCTTCAGGGTGGTTTAGCATCACGTTGTACTCAGACGATGCCATCTTAATCCCCATGGGGAGGCTAATAAAACTGTATTACATTTAATTAACAGCAGTGTATCTCACTAAGGTACTGAGTTATGTGTGACTACTCCTCTGGTGCATTGAAACAGCCTATAGGACTTAACTCTACTTTTACTGCTGTGTGTTATTGTCCTATCAAATCTCCATTCATATATATTCCTTTTCTGTCCTTAGATTACTCTATTTTCACTGCATCAGGGCTAAAGAGCAAGGACCCGCATGATCAACAGTCAGCAAAATGCAAAGGTAAAACATGAAGGGGGAAAGAGAGGGACAGACTTTTCACAAAGTATTTGATGACACAGTGCAAAGATAAAAAGGACGAGAGATCTAGAGAGAGGGAGACAATAAAGGACAAGAGAGAGAGACAGAGAGAGAGACAGAGAGAGAGACAGAGAGAGACAGAGAGAGACAGAGACAGAGACAGAGATAAACAGAGAGAGAGACAGAGAGAGAAACAGAGAGAGAGACAGAGAAAGAGAGAGAGAGAGAGAGAAAGAGCGAGACAGAGAGAGAGAGACAGAGAGAAATTCATTATTACAGAGCGGACCCCATACTTCGCTGCCATATAGAGCACTTGGTTCTATAACTGATTGAGCCAGATTCTAATTGGAATTTCGATTTTAATATTCCTTTTAATGGCTCTTCTTGCTTTGTCTCTCAGCTCATTCACAGCCATGTGAAAGCTACCTGTGTTGCTGATATTTAGTCCTAGATACGTGTAATTTTTGGTGTGTTCTAATAGAACTGTGTCCAAATAGAATTTATATTTGTCATCCTGATTTCCTGACCTTTTTTGGAATATCATTATATTCATTTTTTTAGATTAACGGTCAGAGCCCAGGTCTGACAGAACCTGTGCAGATGATCTAGATGCTGCTGTAACCCCTCCTAAGTGGGGAGACAGTTGCATCAGGTCATCTGCATACAGCAGACACTTGATTTCAGTGTTGTGTAGGGTGAGACCAGGTGCTGCCGATTCTTCTAATGTTTTTTGCCAATTCATAGAGGTTAAATAGTGTTGCACTTATTGGGCAGTCCTGTTTCACTCCACGTCCCTGAGAGAAGAAGTCTCGGCTTGTTGCCGATTTTAAGTTGTTTTTAGTGTACATTGATTTAATAACATCATATGTTTTCCCTCCAATACCACTTACTATTCGTTTGTAATAAAATACCTTAGTGCAAAATTGAATCAAATGCTTTCTTGAAGTCTACAAACCACGAGTAGATTTTGCCTTTGTTTTGGTTGACTTGTTTGTCAATTAGAGTGTGGAGGGTGTAAATGTGGTCTCTCTCTCTCTCTCTCTCTCTCTCTCTCAATTCAATTTCAATTTAAGGGCTTTATTGGCATGCGAAACGTATGTTAACATTGTCAAAGCAAGTGAAGTAGGTAGTAAACAAAAGAGAAATAAACAATAAATATTAACAGTAAACATTACACTCAGAAGTTCCAAAAGAATAAAGACATTTCAAATGTCATATTACGTCTATATACAGTGTTGTAACGATGGGCAAAGAGTTCAAAATTCTTTGTGGGTCTGTGTAATCTGAGGGATTCCACCTCATTTTTTGGGCAGTGCCTACGGCGGCCTCTCTCAATAGCAAGGCTATGCTCACTGAGTCTGTATATAGTCAAAGCTTCTCTCTCTCTCTCTCTCTCTCTCTCTCTCTCTCTCTCTCTCTCTCTCTCTCAGATTTCTCTGTGTTTTACACGAGCAGTCAAGGCGTGGCCAAGGTCCCCCGTCAAAGTGAGTAATAAAAGTGAGAGTGTCCAAAAGAAAGATGGGAATGACAAAGTAACAGCGCCAAAGACAGAGGCAGAGCTCCTTATGGACAAATTTGAGAGGATGGCAGAAGAGGAGAGAATTTGGCCTTGTCAGAAGGATAGGAGAGATAAAGACCAGGCCAAAGAGATAGAGGGAAAGATAAAGGAGGAGGAGGTAACACCTTTGATTGGGATCTGTTTCCCTGTTTGGGGGTGTTTGAAGGATCTACCAATGTGCTATTGAGTTGTTACGTGACACGTGACTTCCGTCTCGCTTCCGCATTGTCTCCGTGCTGCTCTGCTGTTTGTTGCTACTTGGCTACCTAACAAACTATTCACGTTTTACTTTTAATAAACGTTTAATCAATCTCTGTGTTCAACAAATTTACCAACTTTTTAGTTTTGTCCTCACTCATCTTTTTTCGTTAAACTTTTTCACCCCGGACGTTTATCCCGAGACAGAAGAGTCAGAAGAGTCTTTTTCCTGTGCGTTTTAGCTGCCAACTTTACGTTATTTTCCTTTTTCCATCGCAACTTTTTTCCCTTATTCAACTTTTTCACTCCGGACGCTTTATCTGGACATGGTTCATCAACATCTTCAACAGCCGAAGCTAAGTAGTAACATTAACATGATGTCTTCTAATTGCAGTCGCTGTACTCATAATATACAGGAGAATTCTCGCCTTACGGCGAGAATAGCTGTGCTACAAGCCCAGCTTCAGACGCAATCGTTAGGCAAGGGTAATATCAGTGTAGGAAAGGAAGAAACAGCGTCTGTGCCACCAGTAAGTACAGACAGTAATGTTAGTATAAATCCCCCCGCACAGTCCCCGCAGCCGGACAACTTTCTCATGGCTTCTGGAGGGAAATACTGTTGGAATGCTCAACCGGTGTCGCTCATTCAGCCGACAGAAACCTTCAACCGGTTTTCCCCATTATGTAGCGAGTCGGAGTCTGAGTCTGAGTCTTCTCTAGTCTCTACTCCTCCCGTTACGGGGTCTGAGACTCCGAAGGCTCCCACCATTAGCTCTGACAAATTGAAAACCCTAGTCATCGGCGACTCCATTACCCGCAGTATTAGACTTAAAACGAATCACCCAGCGATCATACACTGTTTACCAGGGGGCAGGGCTACCGACGTTAAGGCTAATCTAAAGATGGTGCTGGCTAAAGCTAAAACTGGCGAGTGTAGAGAGTATAGAGATATTGTTATCCACGTCGGCACCAACGATGTTAGGATGAAACAGTCAGAGGTCACCAAGTGCAACATAGCTTCAGCGTGTAAATCAGCTAGAAAGATGTGTCGGCATCGAGTAATTGTCTCTGGCCCCCTCCCAGTTAGGGGAAGTGATGAGCTCTACAGCAGAGTCTCAGCACTCAATCGCTGGTTGAAAACTGTTTTCTGCCCCTCCCAAAAGATAACATTTGTGGATAATTGGCCCTCTTTCTGGGACTCACCCACAAACAGGATCAAGCCTGACCTGCTGAGGAGTGACGGACTCCATCCTAACTGGAGGGGTGCTCTCCTCTTATCTACCAACATAGATAGGGCTCTAACTCCTCTAGCCCCACAGTGAAATAGGGTGCAGGCCAGGCAGCAGGCTGTTAGCCAACCTGCCAGCTTAGTGGAGTCTGCCAATAGCATAGTCAGTGTAGTCAGCTCAGCCATACCCATTGAGACTGTGTCTGTGCCTCGACCTAGGTTGGGCAAAACTAAACATGGTGGTGTTCACCCTAGCAATCTTATTAGGATAAAGACCTCCTCCATTCCTGCCATTATTGAAAGAGATCGTGATACCTCACATCTCAAAATAGGGTTACTTAATGTTAGATCCCTCACTTCAAAGGCAGTCATAGTCAATGAACTCATCACTGATCATAATCTTGATGTGATTGGCCTGACTGAAACATGGCTTAAGCCTGATGAATTTGCTGTGTTAAATGAGGCCTCACCTCCTGGTTACACTAGTGACCATATTCCCCGTGCATCCCGCAAAGGCGGAGGTGTTGCTAACATTTACGATAGCAAATTTCAATTTACAAAAAAAAAATGACGTTTTCATCTTTCGAGCTTCTAGTCATGAAATCTATGCAGCCTACTCAATCACTTTTTATAGCTACTGTTTACAGGCCTCCTGGGCCATATACAGCGTTCCTCTCTGAGTTTCCTGAATTCCTATCAGACCTTGTAGTCATAGCAGATCATATTCTAATTTTTGGTGATTTTAATATTCACATGGAGAAGTCCACAGACCCACTCCAAAAGTCTTTCGGAGCCATTATCGACTCAGTGGGTTTTGTCCAACATGTCTCTGGACCTACTCACTGCCACAGTCATACTCTGGACCTAGTTTTGTCCCATGGAATAAATGTTGTAGATCTTAATGTTTTTCCACAAAATCCTGGACTATCGGACCACCATTTTATTACGTTTGCAATCGCAACAAATAATCTGCTCAGACCCCAACCAAGGAGCATCAAAAGTCGTGCTATAAATTCTCAGACAACACAAAAATTCATTGATGCCCTTCCAGACTCCTTCTGCCTACCCAAGGACGTCAGAGGACAAAAATCAGTTAACCACTTAACTGAGGAACTCAATTTAACCTTGCGCAATACCCTAGATGCAGTTGCACCCCTAAAAACGAAAAACATTTGTCATAAGAAACTAGCTCCCTGGTATACAGAAAATACCCGAGCTTTGAAGCAAGCTTCCAGGAAATTGGAACGGAAATGGCGCCACACCAAACTGGAAGTCTTCCGACTAGCTTGGAAAGACAGTACCGTGCAGTACCGAAGAGCCCTCACTGCTGCTCGATCATCCTACTTTTCCAAATTAATCGAGGAAAATAAGAACAATCCAAAATTTCTTTTTGATACTGTTGCAAAGCTAACTAAAAAGCAGCATTCCCCAAGAGAGGATGGTTTTCACTTCAGCAGTGATAAATTCATGAATTTCTTTGAGGAAAAGATCATGACCATTAGAAAGCAAATTACGGACTCCTCTTTGAATCTGCGTATTCCTCCAGGGCTTAGCTGTCCTGGATCTGCACAGCTTTTGCGAGGGCCTGGGATCGGGAGAGACACTTAAGTGTTTTAGTACTATATCTCTTGACACAATGATGAAAATAATCATGGCCTCTAAACCTTCAAGCTGCATACTGGATCCTATTCCTACTAAACTGCTGAAGGAGCTGCTTCCTGTGCTTGGCCCTCCTATGTTGAACATAATAAACAGCTCTCTATCCACCGGATGTGTACCAAACTCACTAAAAGTGGCAGTGATAAAGCCTCTCTTGAAAAAGCCAAACCTTGACCCGGAAAATATAAAAAACTATCGGCCTATATCGAATCTTCCATTCCTCTCAAAAATTTTAGAAAAAGCTGTTGCGCAGCAACTCACTGCCTTTCTGAAGACAAACAATGTATACGAAATGCTTCAGTCTGGTTTTAGACCCCATCATAGCACTGAGACTGCACTTGTGAAGGTGGTAAATGACCTTTTAATGGCGTCAGACCGAGGCTCTGCATCTGTCCTCGTGCTACTAGACCTTAGTGCTGCCTTTGACACCATCGATCACCACATTCTTTTGGAGAGACTGGAAACCCAAATTGGTCTACACGGACAAGTTCTGGCCTGGTTTAGATCCTACCTGTCGGAAAGATATCAGTTTGTCTCTGTGAATGGTCTGTCCTCCGACAAATCAACTGTACATTTCGGTGTTCCTCAAGGTTCCGTTTTAGGACCACTATTGTTTTCACTATATATTTTACCTCTT
Source organism: Coregonus clupeaformis (assembly GCF_020615455.1). Lineage (NCBI taxonomy): Eukaryota > Metazoa > Chordata > Actinopteri > Salmoniformes > Salmonidae > Coregonus > Coregonus clupeaformis. Next base: position 426,716 of record NW_025533563.1, on the reverse strand, counting down.
GGGGATGTTATTCGAAAACATAATGTTAACTTTCACTGCTATGCGGATGACACACAGCTGTACATTTCAATGAAGCATGGTGAAGCCCCAAAATTGCCCTCGCTAGAAGCCTGTGTTTCAGACATAAGGAAGTGGATGGCTGAAAACTTTTTACTTTTAAACTCGGACAAAACAGAGATGCTTGTACTAGGTCCCAAGAAACAAAGAGATCTTCTGTTAAATCTGACAATTCATCTTGATGGTTGTAAAGTCGTCTCAAATAAAACTGTGAAGGACCTAGGCGTTACTCTTGACCCTGATCTCTCTTTTGACGAACATATCAAGACTGTTTCAAGGACAGCTTTTTTCCATCTACGTAACATTGCAAAAATCAGAAATTTTCTGTCCAAAAATGATGCAGAAAAATTAATCCATGCATTTGTTACTTCTAGATTAGACTACTGCAATGCTCTATTTTCCGGCTACCCGGATAAAGCACTAAATAAACTTCAGTTAGTGCTAAATACGGCTGCTAGAATCCTGACTAGAACCAAGAAATTTGATCATATTACTCCAGTGCTAGCTTCCCTACACTGGCTTCCCTGTTAAGGCAAGGGCTGATTTCAAGGTTTTACTGTTAACCTATAAAGCGTTACATGGGCTTGCTCCTACCTATCTTTCCGAGTTGGTCCTGCCGTACATACCAATACGTACGCTACGGTCACAAGACGCAGGCCTCCTAATTGTCCCTAGAATTTCTAAGCAAACAGCGGGAGGCAGGGCTTTCTCCTATAGATCTCCATTTTTATGGAACAGTCTGCCTACCCATGTGAGAGACGCAGACTCGGTCTCAACCTTTAAGTCTTTACTGAAGACTTATCTCTTCAGTAGGTCATATGATTGAGTGTAGTCTGGCCCAGGAGTGTGAAGGTGAACGGAAAGGCTGGAGCAACGAACAGCCCTTGCTGTCTCTGCCGGGCCGGTTCCCCTCTCCACTGGGGTTCTCTGCCTCTAACCCTGTTGCAGGGGCTGAGTCACTGGCTTGCTGGTGCTCTTTCATGCCGTCCCTGGGAGGGGTGCGTCACTTGAGTGGGTTGAGTTACTGACGTGATCTTCCTGTCTGGGTTGGCGCCCCCCCCCTTGGTTTGTGCTATGGTGGAGACCTCTGTGGGCTATACTCGGCCTTGTCTCAGGATTGTAAGTTGGTGGTTGGGGATATCCCTCTAGTGGTGCGGGGGCTGTGCTTTGGCGGAGTGGGTGGGGTTATATCCTTCCTGTTTGGCCCTGTCCGGGGTTTCTTCGGATGGGGCCACAGTGTCTCCGGACCGCTCCTGTCTCAGCCTCCAGTATTTATGCTGCAGTAGTTTATGTGTCGGGGGCTGGGGTTAGTTGGTTATACCTGGAGTACTTCTCCTGTCTTATCCAGTGTCCTGTGTGAATTTAAGTATGCTCTCTCTAATTCTCTCGTTCTCTCTTTCTCTCTGAGAACCTGAGCCCTAGGACCATACGTCAGGACTACCGGGCATGATGACACCTTGCTGTCCCCAGTCCGCCTGGCCTTGCTGCTATTCCAGTTTCAACTGTTCTGCCTGCGGCTACGAAACCCCTACCTGTCCCAGACCTGCTGTTTTCAACTCTAAATGATCGGCTATGAAAAGCCAACTGAGAGACCTGAGCCCTAGGACCATACGTCGGGACTACCGGCCGTGGTGACTCCTTGCTGTCCCCAGTCCGCCTGGCCTTGCTGCTATTCCAGTTTAAACTGTTCTGCCTGCGGTTATGGAACCCCCTACCTGTCCCAGACCTGCTGTTTTAAACTCTAATGATCGGCTATGAAAAGCCAACTGAGATTTATTCCTGATTATTATTTGACCATGCTTGTCACTAATGAACATTTTTGAACATCTTGGCATGGTTCTGTTATAACCTCCACCCGGCACAGCCAGAAGAGGACTGGCCACCCCTCATAGCCTGGTTCCTCTCTAGGTTTCTTCCTAGGTTTTGCCTTTCTAGGGAGTTTTTCCTAGCCACCGTGCTTCTACACCTGCATTACTAGCTGTTTGGGGTTTTAGGCTGGGTTTCTGTACAGCACTTCGAGATATTAGCTGATGTAAGAAGGGCTATATAAAATAAAATTGATTGATTGATTGATTGAGGTGCTGTCTAAAGAAGAGCAGCGCAGGCTGAGGAATGAGAAGGCCTTACAGGAACACCTGGACAGGGTAAAGAATCCGGAATTGACAGGCAAACAGACCAGACAACCACAATGTAAAGGTAGGACCAGGCAAAGTGACAATGGACTCAAACAGAAAACATTTCATTCTCTGTGGTTTAAAAGCAAAGAGCACCATCGTGCTCTCCCTAAAGTTAGGTTGGTGCGTAAAACCCTTAAATTCAAATAAGCAATAAAGTGTGATGGTCCGCACTCAAAAAGATGTCGCATAAAGCTGACGTCATTTTTTTTGTTTTAGTTTTTGTCTTTTTCACTGCATGAGGGATAGCGTACACAGATGTTTCTGCTTTGCATCCTTCAGGGTGGTTTAGCATCACGTTGTACTCAGACGATGCCATCTTAATCCCCCATGGGGAGGCTAATAAAACTGTATTACATTTAAGTAACAGCAGTGTATCTCAATAAGGTACTGAGTTATGTGTGACTACTCCTCTGGTGCATTGAAACAGCCTATAGGACTTAACTCTACTTTTACTGCTGTGTGTTATTGTCCTATCAAATCTCCATTCATATATATTCCTTTTCTGTCCTTAGATTACTCTATTTTCACTGCATCAGGGCTAAAGAGCAAGGACCCGCATGATCAACAGTCAGCAAAATGCAAAGGTAAAACATGAAGGGGGATAGAGAGGGACAGACTTTTCACAAAGTATTTGATGACACAGTGCAAAGATAAAAAGGACGAGAGATATAGAGAGAGGGAGACAAAAAAGGACGAGAGAGAGAAAGAGAGAGAGAAAGTGAGAGAGAGAGAGAGACAGAGAGACAGAGAGAGAGACACAGAGAGAGAGAGAGAGAGAGACAGAGACAGAGAGAAACAGAGAGAGAGACAGAGAGAGAAACAGAGAGAGAGACAGAGAAAGAGAGAGAGAGAGAGAGAAAGAGCGAGACAGAGAGAGAGAGACAGAGAGAAATTCATTATTAGAGAGCGGACCCCATACTTCGCTGCCATATAGAGCACTTGGTTCTATAACTGATTGAGCCAGATTCTAATTGGAATTTCGATTTTAATATTCCTTTTAATGGCTCTTCTTGCTTTGTCTCTCAGCTCATTCACAGCCATGTGAAAGCTACCTGTGTTGCTGATATTTAGTGCTAGATACGTGTAATTTTTGGTGTGTTCTAATAGAACTGTGTCCAAATAGAATGTATATTTGTCATCCTGATTTCCTGACCTTTTTTTGGAATATCATTATATTCGGGTTTTTTTTTATTAACCTGTGCAGATGATCTAGATGCTGCTGTAACCCCTCCTAAGTGGGAGACAGTTGCACCAGGTCATCTGCGTACAGCAGACACTTGATTTCAGTGTTGTGTAGGGTGAGACCAGGTGCTGCCGATTCTTCTAATGTTTTTGCCAATTCATAGAGGTTAAATAGTGTTGCACTTATTGGGCAGCCCTGTTTCACTCCACGTCCCTGAGAGAAGAAGTCTCGGCTTGTTGCCGATTTTAAGTTGTTTTTAGTGTACATTGATTTAATAACATCATATGTTTTCCCTCCAATACCACTTACTATTCGTTTGTAATAAAATACCTTAATGCAAAATTGAATCAAATGCTTTCTTGAAGTCTACAAAACACGAGTAGATTTTGCCTTTGTTTTGGTTGACTTGTTTGTCAATGAGTGTGGAGGGTGTAAATGTGGTCTCTCTCTTTCTCTCTCAATTCAATTTCAATTTAAGGGCTTTATTGGCATGGGAAACGTAAAAATAAATAATAAAATAATTGGTCATTTAGCAGACGCTCTTATCCAGAGCGACTTACTGGAGCAATTAGGGTTAAGTGCCTTGCTCAAGGGCACATCGACAGATTTTTCACCTAGTCGGCTCGGGGATTAGAACCAGCGACCTTTCGGTTACTGGCACAACGCTCTTAACCACTAAGCTACCTGCCGCCCCTACGTATGTTAACATTGTCAAAGCAAGTGAAGTAGGTAGTAAACAAAAGAGAAATAAACAATAAATATTAACAGTAAACAATACACTCAGAAGTTCCAAAAGAATAAAGACATTTCAAATGTCATATTACGTCTATATACAGTTTTGTAACGATGGGCAAATAGTTCAAAATTCTTTGTGGGTCTGTGTAATCTGAGGGATTCCACCTCATTTTGTGGGCAGTGCTTACGGCGGCCTCTCTCAATATCAAGGCTATGCTCACTGAGTCTGTATATAGTCAAAGCTACACTCTCACACTCTCATACTTTTTATACTGGCCCCACGTGGGAATCGAACCCACAACCCTGGTGTTGCAAGCGCCATGCCATACCAACTGAGACACACTAGGCTCTAAATAACAGCGATGATGTTTATTTCCAATCTCTCTCTCTCTCTCTCTCTCTCTCTCTCTCTCTCTCTCTCTCTCTCTCTCTCTCTCTCTCTCTCTCTCTCTCTCTCTCTCTCTCTCTCTCTCTCTCTCTCTCTCTCCTCTCTCTCTCTCTCTCTCTCTCTCTCTCTCTCTCTCTCTAATGGTATTATGAGGTCAAACAGACCCAGTGCAAAGGTCATCTTAGTTTACAGTTCTTTTGTACATTGAAAGTGTTATACAACTGCACACATGGAGTGTGGTATTAACATCCACCATTTTCCTTTGTCTTGCCAGATGTCTCCATGGTTACTGCAACTGAGTCAAAGACGCTGAACCCTCAGAAGGACCAGCCAGCAAAGTGCAAAGGTAAAGACCAGGGCCCGGTTTCCTGATAGCGATGGAACTTAAGCTTACTAGTTTTTTAACGATGTATCGTTTTTATAATGGCCGAAGATGTCAAAAATTACAGACAGTGTAGCCTACAAATAGAAGTAAATTGACTGAACATGAAATTGATTTCAATATGATTGAAATATAGGCCTATACAGCCTACTGGATTTATTTTCTAATGCAGTCATCTCGGTTTTCAGTTGAAGCATATTTGTATCCTTCGCTTGTTGAATTGCAAAGATATTGGCAACTTTTTTATTTGTAGTCAACTTCCTGCCGAAGTTATCGTCAGTCACAGAGAGACAGATAAACAGCTTGATTCTATGTTTAGCGGATGTCTTCTGTGTAGAAAGTGACGCGGAAGGGCAAAAAAGAATCTAACAACGCATTTAGCTGTCTGATATCAGTGGAGTTTTCTGGTTGAATCACCCTTCTTTCCACCCAATTTTGTTTTTATGTGATGACGTTGAATCAACATCTCTCTCTCTCTCTCTCTCTCTCTCTCTCTCTCTCTCTCTCTCTCTCTCTCTCTCTCTCTCTCTCTCTCTCTCTCTCTCTCTCTCTCTCTCTCTCTCTCTCTCTCTCTCAGAATTCTCTGTGTTTTCCACGAGCAGTCAAGGCGTGGCCAAGGTCCCCCAGGTTCTGCAGGTCAAAGTGAGTAATAAAATTGAGAGTGTCCAAAAGAAAGATGGGAATGACAAAGTAACAGCGCCAAAGACAGAGGCAGAGCTCCTTATGGACAAATTTGAGAGGATGGCAGAAGAGGAGAGAATTTGGCCTTGTCAGAAGGATAGGAGAGATAAAGACCAGGCCAAAGAGATAGAGGGAAAGAGAAAGGATAAGGAGGTGCTGTCTAAAGAAGAGCAGCGCAGGCTGAGGAATGAGAAGGCCTTACAGGAACACCTGGACAGGGTAAAGAATCCGGAATTGACAGGCAAACAGACCAGACAACCACAATGTAAAGGTAGGACCAGGCAAAGTGACAAGGGACTCAAACACAAAACATTTCATTCTCTGTGGGTTAAAAGCAAAGAGCACCATCGTGCTCTCCCTAAAGTTAGGTTGGTGCGTAAAATCCTTAAATTCAAATAAGCAATAAAGTGTGATGGTCCGCACTCAAAAAGATGTCGCATAAAGCTGACGTCATTTTTTTTGTTTTTTGTTTTGTCTTTTTCACTGCATGAGGGATAGCGTACACAGATGTTTCTGCTTTGCATCCTTCAGGGTGGTTTAGCATCACGTTGTACTCAGACGATGCCATCTTAATCCCCATGGGGAGGCTAATAAAACTGTATTACATTTAAGTAACAGCAGTGTATCTCACTAAGGTACTGAGTTATGTGTGACTACTCCTCTGGTGCATTGGAAACAGCCTATAGGACTTAACTCTACTTTTACTGCTGTGTGTTATTGTCCTATCAAATCTCCATTCATATATATTCCTTTTCTGTCCTTAGATTACTCTATTTTCACTGCATCAGGGCTAAAGAGCAAGGACCCGCATGATCAACAGTCAGCAAAATGCAAAGGTAAAACATGAAGGGGGAAAGAGAGGGACAGACTTTTCACAAAGTATTTGATGACACAGTGCAAAGATAAAAAGGACGAGAGATCTAGAGAGAGGGAGACAAAAAAGTACAAGAGAGAGAGACAGAGAGAGAGACAGAGAGCGAGACAGAGAGAGACAGAGAGACAGAGAGAGAGACACAGAGAGAGAGAGAGAGACAGAGACAGAGACAGAGACAGAGACAGAGACAGAGAGAAACAGAGAGAGAGACAGAGAGAGAAACAGAGAGAGAGACAGAGAAAGAGAGAGAGAGAGAGAGAAAGAGCGAGACAGAGAGAGAGAGACAGAGAGAAATTCATTATTAGAGAGCGGACCCCATACTTCGCTGCCATATAGAGCACTTGGTTCTATAACTGATTGAGACAGAATCTAATTGGAATTTCGATTTTAATATTCCTTTTAATGGCTCTTCTTGCTTTGTCTCTCAGCTCATTCACAGCCATGTGAAAGCTACCTGTGTTGCTGATATTTAGTCCTAGATACGTGTAATTTTTGGTGTGTTCTAATAGAACTGTGTCCAAATAGAATTTATATGTGTCATCCTGATTTCCTGACCTTTTTTGGGAATATCATTATATTTGTTTTTTTTAGATTAACGGTCAGAGCCCAGGTCTGACAGAACCTGTGCAGATGATCTAGATGCTGCTGTAACCCCTCCTAAGTGGGAGACAGTTGCACCAGGTCATCTGCGTACAGCAGACACTTGATTTCAGTGTTGTGTAGGGTGAGACCAGGTGCTGCCGATTCTTCTAATGTTTTTGCCAATTCATAGAGGTTAAATAGTGTTGCACTTATTGGGCAGCCCTAATTCACTCCACGTCCCTGAGAGAAGAAGTCTCGGCTTGTTGCCGATTTTAAGTTGTTTTTAGTGTACATTGATTTAATAACATCATATGTTTTCCCTCCAATACCACTTACTATTCGTTTGTAATAAAATACCTTAGTGCAAAATTGAATCAAATGCTTTCTTGAAGTCTACAAAACACGACTAGATTTTGCCTTTGTTTTGGTTGACTTGTTTGTCAATTAGAGTGTGGAGGGTGTAAGTGTGCTCTCTCTCTCTCTCTCTCTCTCAATTCAATTTCAATTTAAGGGCTTTATTGGCATGGGAAACGTATGTTAACATTGTCAAAGCAAGTGAAGTAGGTAGTAAACAAAAGAGAAATAAACAATAAATATTAACAGTAAACATTACACTCAGAAGTTCCAAAAGAATAAAAACATTTCAAATGTCATATTAAGTCTATATACAGTGTTGTAACGATGGGCAAATAGTTCAAAATTCTTTTTGGGTCTGTGTAATCTGAGGGATTCCACCTCATTTTGTGGGCCGGCGGCCTCTCTCAATAGCAAGGCTATGCTCACTGAGTCTGTATATAGTCAAAGCATCTCTCTCTCTCTCTCTATCTCTCTCTTTCTCTCTCTCTCTCTCTCTCTCTCTCTCTCTCTCTCTCTCTCTCTCTCTCTCTCTCTCTCTCTCTCTCTCTCTCTCTCTCTCTCTCTCTCAGAATTCTCTGTGTTTTCCACGAGCAGTCAAGGCGTGGCCAAGGTCCCCCAGGTTCTGCAGGTCAAAGTGAGTAATAAAAGTGAGAGTGTCCAAAAGAAAGATGGGAATGACAAAGTAATAGCGCCAAAGACAGAGGCAGAGCTCCTTATGGACAAATTTGAGAGGATGGCAGAAGAGGAGAGAATTTGGCCTTGTCAGAAGGATAGGAGAGATAAAGACCAGGCCAAAGAGATAGAGGGAAAGAGAAAGGAGGAGGAGGTGCTGTCTAAAGAAGAGCAGCGCAGGCTGAGGAATGAGAAGGCCTTACAGGAACACCTGGACAGGGTAAAGAATCCGGAATTGACAGGCAAACAGACCAGACAACCACAATGTAAAGGTAGGACCAGGCAAAGTGACAAGGGACTCAAACACAAAACATTTCATTCTCTGTGGGTTAAAAGCAAAGAGCACCATCGTGCTCTCCCTAAAGTTAGGTTGGTGCGTAAAATCCTTAAATTCAAATAAGCAATAAAGTGTGATGGTCCGCACTCAAAAAGATGTCGCATAAAGCTGACGTCATTTTTTTTGTTTTTAGTTTTGTCTTTTTCACTGCATGAGGGATAGCGTACACAGATGTTTCTGCTTTGCATCCTTCAGGGTGGTTTAGCATTACGTTGTACTCAGACGATGCCATCTTAATCCCCATGGGGAGGCTAATAAAACTGTATTACATTTAAGTAACAGCAGTGTATCTCACTAAGGTACTGAGTTATGTGTGACTACTCCTCTGGTGCATTGAAACAGCCTATAGGACTTAACTCTACTTTTACTGCTGTGTGTTATTGTCCTATCAAATCTCCATTCATATATATTCCTTTTCTGTCCTTAGATTACTCTATTTTCACTGCATCAGGGCTAAAGAGCAAGGACCCGCATGATCAACAGTCAGCAAAATGCAAAGGTAAAACATGAAGGGGGAAAGAGAGGGACAGACTTTTCACAAAGTATTTGATGACACAGTGCAAAGATAAAAAGGACGAGAGATCTAGAGAGAGGGGAGACAAAAAAGTACAAGAGAGAGAGACAGAGAGAGAGACAGAGAGCGAGACAGAGAGAGACAGAGAGACAGAGAGAGAGACACAGAGAGAGAGAGAGAGCAGAGACAGAGACAGAGACAGAGACAGAGACAGAGAGAAACAGAGAGAGAGACAGAGAGAGAAACAGAGAGAGAGACAGAGAAAGAGAGAGAGAGAGAGAGAAAGAGCGAGACAGAGAGAGAGAGACAGAGAGAAATTCATTATTAGAGAGCGGACCCCATACTTCGCTGCCATATAGAGCACTTGGTTCTATAACTGATTGAGACAGAATCTAATTGGAATTTCGATTTTAATATTCCTTTTAATGGCTCTTCTTGCTTTGTCTCTCAGCTCATTCACAGCCATGTGAAAGCTACCTGTGTTGCTGATATTTAGTCCTAGATACGTGTAATTTTTGGTGTGTTCTAATAGAACTGTGTCCAAATAGAATTTATATTTGTCATCCTGATTTCCTGACCTTTTTTTGGAATATCATTATATTTGTTTTTTTTTAGATTAACGGTCAGAGCCCAGGTCTGACAGAACCTGTGCAGATGATCTAGATGCTGCTGTAACCCCTCCTAAGTGGGAGACAGTTGCACCAGGTCATCTGCGTACAGCAGACACTTGATTTCATTGTTGTGTAGGGTGAGACCAGGTGCTGCCGATTCTTCTAATGTTTTTGCCAATTCATAGAGGTTAAATAGTGTTGCACTTATTGGGCAGCCCTAATTCACTCCACGTCCCTGAGAGAAGAAGTCTCGGCTTGTTGCCGATTTTAAGTTGTTTTTAGTGTACATTGATTTAATAACATCATATGTTTTCCCTCCAATACCACTTACTATTCGTTTGTAATAAAATACCTTAGTGCAAAATTGAATCAAATGCTTTCTTGAAGTCTACAAAACACGACTAGATTTTGCCTTTGTTTTGGTTGACTTGTTTGTCAATTAGAGTGTGGAGGGTGTAAATGTGCTCTCTCTCTCTCTCTCTCTCTCTCAATTCAATTTCAATTTAAGGGCTTTATTGGCATGGGAAACGTATGTTAACATTGTCAAAGCAAGTGAAGTAGGTAGTAAACAAAAGAGAAATAAACAATAAATATTAACAGTAAACATTACACTCAGAAGTTCCAAAAGAATAAAAACATTTCAAATGTCATATTAAGTCTATATACAGTGTTGTAACGATGGGCAAATAGTTCAAAATTCTTTTTGGGTCTGTGTAATCTGAGGGATTCCACCTCATTTTGTGGGCCGGCGGCCTCTCTCAATAGCAAGGCTATGCTCACTGAGTCTGTATATAGTCAAAGCATCTCTCTCTCTCTCTCTCTCTCTCTCTCTTTCTCTCTCTCTCTCTCTCTCTCTCTCTCTCTCTCTCTCTCTCTCTCTCTCTCTCTCTCTCTCTCTCTCTCTCTCTCTCTCTCTCTCTCTCTCTCTCTCAGAATTCTCTGTGTTTTCCACGAGCAGTCAAGGCGTGGCCAAGGTCCCCCCAGGTTCTGCAGGTCAAAGTGAGTAATAAAAGTGAGAGTGTCCAAAAGAAAGATGGGAATGACAAAGTAACAGCGCCAAAGACAGAGGCAGAGCTCCTTATGGACAAATTTGAGAGGATGGCAGAAGAGGAGAGAATTTGGCCTTGTCAGAAGGATAGGAGAGATAAAGACCAGGCCAAAGAGATAGAGGGAAAGAGAAAGGAGGAGGAGGTGCTGTCTAAAGAAGAGCAGCGCAGGCTGAGGAATGAGAAGGCCTTACAGGAACACCTGGACAGGGTAAAGAATCCGGAATTGACAGGCAAACAGACCAGACAACCACAATGTAAAGGTAGGACCAGGCAAAGTGACAAGGGACTCAAACACAAAACATTTCATTCTCTGTGGGTTAAAAGCAAAGAGCACCATCGTGCTCTCCCTAAAGTTAGGTTGGTGCGTAAAACCCTTAAATTCAAATAAGCAATAAAGTGTGATGGTCCGCACTCAAAAAGATGTCGCATAAAGCTGACGTAATTTTTTTTGTTTTTGTTTTTGTCTTTTTCACTGCATGAGGGATAGCGTACACAGATGTTTCTGCTTTGCATCCTTCAGGGTGGTTTAGCATCACGTTGTACTCAGACGATGCCATCTTATTCCCCATGGGGAGGATAATAAAACTGTATTACATTTAAGTAACAGCAGTGTATCTCACTAAGGTACTGAGTTATGTGTGACTACTCCTCTGGTGCATTGAAACAGCCTATAGGACTTAACTCTACTTTTACTGCTGTGTGTTATTGTCCTATCAAATCTCCATTCATATATATTCCTTTTCTGTCCTTAGATTACTCTATTTTCACTGCATCAGGGCTAAAGAGCAAGGACCCGCATGATCAACAGTCAGCAAAATGCAAAGGTAAAACATGAAGGGGGATAGAGAGAGACAGACTTTTCACAAAGTATTTGTTGACACAGTGCAAAGATAAAAAGGACGAGAGATCTAGAGAGAGGGAGACAAAAAAGGACAAGAGAGAGAGACAGAGAGAGAGACAGAGAGAGAGACAGAGAGAGACAGAGAGAGACAGAGACAGAGACAGAAATAAACAGAGAGAGAGACAGAGAGAGAAACAGAGAGAGAGACAGAGAAAGAGAGAGAGAGAGAGAGAAAGAGCGAGACAGAGAGAGAGAGACAGAGAGAAATTCATTAATAGAGAGCGGACCCCATACTTCGCTGCCATATAGAGCACTTGGTTCTATAACTGATTGAGCCAGATTCTAATTGGAATTTCGATTTTAATATTCCTTTTAATGGCTCTTCTTGCTTTGTCTCTCAGCTCATTCACAGCCATGTGAAAGCTACCTGTGTTGCTGATATTTAGTCCTAGATACGTATAATTTTTGATGTGTTCTAATAGAACTGTGTCCAAATAGAATTTATATTTGTCATCCTGATTTCCTGACCTTTTTTTGGAATATCATTATATTCATTTTTTTTTTGATTAACGGTCAGAGCCCAGGTCTGACAGAACCTGTGCAGATGATCTAGATGCTGCTGTAACCCCTCCTAAGTGGGAGACAGTTGCATCAGGTCATCTGCATACAGCAGACACTTGATTTCAGTGTTGTGTAGGGTGAGACCAGGTGCTGCCGATTCTTCTAATGTTTTTGCCAATTCATAGAGGTTAAATAGTGTTGCACTTATTGGGCAGCCCTGTTTCACTCCACGTCCCTGAGAGAAGAAGTCTCGGCTTGTTGCCGATTTTAAGTTGTTTTTAGTGTACATTGATTTAATAACATCATATGTTTTCCCTCCAATACCACTTACTATTCGTTTGTAATAAAATACCTTAGTGCAAAATTGAATCAAATGCTTTCTTGAAGTCTACAAAACAAGAGTAGATTTTGCCTTTGTTTTGGTTGACTTGTTTGTCAATTAGAGTGTGGAGGGTGTAAATGTGGTCTCTCTCTCTCTCTCTCTCTCAATTCAATTTAAATTTAAGGGCTTTATTGGCATGCGAAACGTATGTTAACATTGTCAAAGCAAGTGAAGTAGGTAGTAAACAAAAGAGAAATAAACAATAAATATTAACAGTAAACATTACACTCAGAAGTTCCAAAAGAATAAAGACATTTCAAATGTCATATTACGTCTATATACAGTGTTGTAACGATGGGCAAAGAGTTCAACATTCTTTGTGGGTCTGTGTAATCTGAGGGATTCCACCTCATTTTTTGGGCAGTGCCTACGGCGGCCTCTCTCAATAGCAAGGCTATGCTCACTGAGTCTGTATATAGTCAAAGCTTCTCTCTCTCTCTCTCTCTCTCTCTCTCTCTCTCTCAGATTTCTCTGTGTTTTCCACGAGCAGTCAAGGCGTGGCCAAGGTCCCCCAGGTTAAAGTGAGTAATAAAAGTGAGAGTGTCCAAAAGAAAGATGGGAATGACAAAGTAACAGCGCCAAAGACAGAGGCAGAGCTCCTTATGGACAAATTTGAGAGGATGGCAGAAGAGGAGAGAATTTGGCCTTGTCAGAAGGATAGGAGAGATAAAGACCAGGCCAAAGAGATAGAGGGAAAGAGAAAGGAGGAGGAGGTGCTGTCTAAAGAAGAGCAGCGCAGGCTGAGGAATGAGAAGGCCTTACAGGAACACCTGGACAGGGTAAAGAATCCGGAATTGACAGGCAAACAGACCAGACAACCACAATGTAAAGGTAGGACCAGGCAAAGTGACAAGGGACTCAAACACAAAACATTTCATTCTCTGTGGTTTAAAAGCAAAGAGCACCATCGTGCTCTCCCTAAAGTTAGGTTGGTGCGTAAAACCCTTAAATTCAAATAAGCAATAAAGTGTGATGGTCCGCACTCAAAAAGATGTCGCATAAAGCTGACGTCATTTTTTTTGTTTTAGTTTTTGTCTTTTTCACTGCATGAGGGATAGCGTACACAGATGTTTCTGCTTTGCATCCTTCAGGGTGGTTTAGCATCACGTTGTACTCAGACGATGCCATCTTAATCCCCATGGGGAGGCTAATAAAACTGTATTACATTTAAGTAACAGCAGTGTATCTCACTAAGGTACTGAGTTATGTGTGACTACTCCTCTGGTGCATTGAAACAGCCTATAGGACTTCACTCTACTTTTACTGCTGTGTGTTATTGTCCTATCAAATCTCCATTCATATATATTCCTTTTCTGTCCTTAGATTACTCTATTTTCACTGCATCAGGGCTAAAGAGCAAGGACCCGCATGATCAACAGTCAGCAAAATGCAAAGGTAAAACATGAAGGGGGATAGAGAGGGACAGACTTTTCACAAAGTATTTGATGACACAGTGCAAAGATAAAAAGGACGAGAGATCTAGAGAGAGGGAGACAAAAAAGGACAAGAGAGAGAGACAGAGAGAGAGACAGAGAGAGAGACAGAGAGAGACAGAGAGACAGAGAGAGAGACACAGAGAGAGAGAGACAGAGACAGAGACAGAGAAAAACAGAGAGAGAGACAGAGAGAGAAACAGAGAGAGAGACAGAGAAAGAGAGAGAGAGAGAGAGAGAGAGAGTGAGGCAGAGAGAGAGAGACAGAGAGAAATTCATTATTTGAGAGCGGACGCCATACTTCGCTGCCATATAGAGCACTTGGTTCTATAACTGATTGAGCCAGATTCTAATTGGAATTTCGATTTTAATATTCCTTTTAATGGCTCTTCTTGCTTTGTCTCTCAGCTCATTCACAGCCATGTGAAAGCTACCTGTGTTGCTGATATTTAGTCCTAGATACGTGTAATTTTTGGTGTGTTCTAATAGAACTGTGTCCAAATAGAATTTATTTTTGTCATCCTGATTTCCTGACCTTTTTTGGGAATATCATTATATTCATTTTTTTTAGATTAACGGTCAGAGCCCAGGTCTGACAGAACCTGTGCAGATGATCTAGATGCTGCTGTAACCCCTCCTAAGTGGGAGACAGTTGCATCAGGTCATCTGCATACAGCAGACACTTGATTTCAGTGTTGTGTAGGGTGAGACCAGGTGCTGCCGATTCTTCTAATGTTTTTGCCAATTCATAGAGGTTATATAGTGTTGCACTTATTGGGCAGCCCTGTTTCACTCCACGTCCCTGAGAGAAGAAGTCTCGGCTTGTTGCCGATTTTAAGTTGTTTTTAGTGTACATTGATTTAATAACATCATATGTTTTCCCTCCAATACCACTTACTATTCGTTTGTAATAAAATACCTTAGTGCAAAATTGAATCAAATGCTTTCTTGAAGTCTACAAAACACGAGTAGATTTTGCCTTTGTTTTGGTTGACTTGTTTGTCAATTAGAGTGTGGAGGGTGTAAATGTGGTCTCTCTCTCTCTCTCTCTCTCTCAATTCAATTTCAATTTAAGGGCTTTATTGGCATGGGAAACGTATGTTAACATTGTCAAAGCAAGTGAAGTAGGTAGTAAACAAAAGAGAAATAAACAATAAATATTAACAGTAAACATTACACTCAGAAGTTCCAAAAGAATAAAGACATTTCAAATGTCATATTACGTCTATATACAGTGTTGTAACGATGGGCAAAGAGTTCAACATTCTTTGTGGGTCTGTGTAATCTGAGGGATTCCACCTCATTTTTTGGGCAGTGCCTACGGCGGCCTCTCTCAATAGCAAGGCTATGCTCACTGAGTCTGTATATAGTCAAAGCTTCTCTCTCTCTCTCTCTCTCTCTCTCTCTCTCTCTCTCTCTCTCTCAGATTTCTCTGTGTTTTCCACGAGCAGTCAAGGCGTGGCCAAGGTCCCCCAGGTCAAAGTGAGTAATAAAAGTGAGAGTGTCCAAAAGAAAGATGGGAATGACAAAGTAACAGCGCCAAAGACAGAGGCAGAGCTCCTTATGGACAAATTTGAGAGGATGGCAGAAGAGGAGAGAATTTGGCCTTGTCAGAAGGATAGGAGAGATAAAGACCAGGCCAAAGAGATAGAGGGAAAGAGAAAGGAGGAGGAGGTGCTGTCTAAAGAAGAGCAGCGCAGGCTGAGGAATGAGAAGGCCTTACAGGAACACCTGGACAGGGTAAAGAATCCGGAATTGACAGGCAAACAGACCAGACAACCACAATGTAAAGGTAGGACCAGGCAAAGTGACAATGGACTCAAACACAAAACATTTCATTCTCTGTGGTTTAAAAGCAAAGAGCACCATCGTGCTCTCCCTAAAGTTAGGTTGGTGCGTAAAACCCTTAAATTCAAATAAGCAATAAAGTGTGATGGTCCGCACTCAAAAAGATGTCGCATAAAGCTGACGTCATTTTTTTGTTTTAGTTTTTGTCTTTTTCACTGCATGAGGGATAGCGTACACAGATGTTTCTGCTTTGCATCCTTCAGGGTGGTTTAGCATCACGTTGTACTCAGACGATGCCATCTTAATCCCCATGGGGAGGCTAATAAAACTGTATTACATTTAAGTAACAGCAGTGTATCTCACTAAGGTACTGAGTTATGTGTGACTACTCCTCTGGTGCATTGAAACAGCCTATAGGACTTCACTCTACTTTTACTGCTGTGTGTTATTGTCCTATCAAATCTCCATTCATATATATTCCTTTTCTGTCCTTAGATTACTCTATTTTCACTGCATCAGGGCTAAAGAGCAAGGACCCGCATGATCAACAGTCAGCAAAATGCAAAGGTAAAACATGAAGGGGGATAGAGAGGGACAGACTTTTCACAAAGTATTTGATGACATAGTGCAAAGATTAAAAGGACGAGAGATCTAGAGAGAGGGAGACAAAAAAGGACAAGAGAGAGAGACAGAGAGAGAGACAGAGAGAGAGACAGAGAGAGACAGAGAGAGACAGAGACAGAGACAGAGATAAACAGAGAGAGAGACAGAGAGAGAAACAGAGAGAGAGACAGAGAAAGAGAGAGAGAGAGAGAGAGAGAGTGAGGCAGAGAGAGAGAGACAGAGAGAAATTCATTATTAGAGAGCGGACCCCATACTTCACTGCCATATAGAGCACTTGGTTCTATAACTGATTGAGCCAGATTCTAATTGGAATTTCGATTTTAATATTCCTTTTAATGGCTCTTCTTGCTTTGTCTCTCAGCTCATTCACAGCCATGTGAAAGCTACCTGTGTTGGTGATATTTAGTCCTAGATACGTGTAATTTTTGGTGTGTTCTAATAGAACTGTGTCCAAATAGAATTTATATTTGTCATCCTGATTTCCTGACCTTTTTTTGGAATATCATTATATTCGTTTTTTTTTAGATTAACGGTCAGAGCCCAGGTCTGACAGAACCTGTGCAGATGATCTAGATGCTGCTGTAACCCCTCCTAAGTGGGAGACAGTTGCACCAGGTCATCTGCGTACAGCAGACACTTGATTTCAGTGTTGTGTAGGGTTAGACCAGGTGCTGCCGATTCTTCTAATGTTTTTGCCAATTCATAGAGTTTAAATAGTGTTGCTTTTATTGGGCAGCCCTGTTTCACTCCACGTCCCTGAGAGAAGAAGTCTCGGCTTGTTGCCGATTTTAAGTTGTTTTTAGTGTATATTGATTTAATAACATCATAAGTTTTCCCTCCAATACCACTTACTATTCGTTTGTAATAAAATACCTTAGTGCAAAATTGAATCAAATGCTTTCTTGAAGTTTACAAAACACGAGTAGATTTTGCCTTTGTTTTGGTTGAATTGTTTGTCAATTAGAGTGTGGAGGGTGTAAATGTGGTCTCTCTCTCTCTCTCAATTCAATTTCAATTTAAGGGCTTTATTGGCATGGGAAACGTATGTTAACATTGTCAAAGCAAGTGAAGTAGGTAGTAAACAAAAGAGAAATACACAATAAATATTAACAGTAAACATTACACTCAGAAGTTCCAAAAGAATAAAGACATTTCAAATGTCATATTACGTCTATATACAGTGTTGTAACGATGGGCAAATAGTTCAAAATTCTTTGTGGGTCTGTGTAATCTGAAGGATTCCACCTCATTTTGTGGGCCGGCGGCCTCTCTCAATAGCAAGGCTATGCTCACTGAGTCTGTATATAGTCAAAGCTTCTCTCTCTCTCTCTCTCTCTCTCTCTCTCTCTCTCTCTCTCTCTCTCTCTCTCTCTCTCTCTCTCTCTCTCTCTCTCTCTCAGATTTCTCTGTGTTTTCCACGAGCAGTCAAGGCGTGGCCAAGGTCCCCAGGTTCTGCAGGTCAAAGTGAGTAATAAAAGTGAGAGTGTCCAAAAGAAAGATGGGAATGACAAAGTAACAGCGCCAAAGACAGAGGCAGAGCTCCTTATGGACAAATTTGAGAGGATGGCAGAAGAGGAGAGAATTTGGCCTTGTCAGAAGGATAGGAGAGATAAAGACCAGGCCAAAGAGATAGAGGGAAAGAGAAAGGATAAGGAGGTGCTGTCTAAAGAAGAGCAGCGCAGGCTGAGGAATGAGAAGGCCTTACAGGAACACCTGGACAGGGTAAAGAATCCGGAATTGACAGGCAAACAGACCAGACAACCACAATGTAAAGGTAGGACCAGGCAAAGTGACAAGGGACTCAAACACAAAACATTTCATTCTCTGTGGTTTAAAAGCAAAGAGCACCATCGTGCTCTCCCTAAAGTTAGGTTGGTTCGTAAAACCCTTAAATTCAAATAAGCAATAAAGTGTGATGGTCCGCACTCAAAAAGATGTCGCATAAAGCTGACGTCATTTTTTTTGTTTTTGTTTTTGTCTTTTTCACTGCATGAGGGATAGCGTACACAGATGTTTCTGCTTTGCATCCTTCAGGGTGGTTTAGCATCACGTTGTACTCAGACGATGCCATCTTAATCCCCATGGAGAGGCTAATAAAACTGTATTACATTTAAGTAACAGCAGTGTATCTCACTAAGGTACTGAGTTATGTGTGACTACTCCTCTGGTGCATTGAAACAACCTATAGGACTTAACTCTACTTTTACTGCTGTGTGTTATTGTCCTATCAAATCTCCATTCATATATATTCCTTTTCTGTCCTTAGATTACTCTATTTTCACTGCATCAGGGCTAAAGAGCAAGGACCCGCATGATCAACAGTCAGCAAAATGCAAAGGTAAAACATGAAGGGGGATAGAGAGGGACAGACTTTTCACAAAGTATTTGTTGACACAGTGCAAAGATAAAAAGGACGAGAGATCTAGAGAGAGGGAGACAATAAAGGACAAGAGAGAGAGACAGAGAGAGAGACAGAGAGAGAGACAGAGAGAGACAGAGAGAGACAGAGACAGAGACAGAGATAAACAGAGAGAGAGACAGAGAGAGAAACAGAGAGAGAGACAGAGAAAGAGAGAGAGAGAGAGAGAAAGAGCGAGACAGAGAGAGAGAGACAGAGAGAAATT
The DNA here is from genome assembly GCF_020615455.1 of Coregonus clupeaformis. Lineage (NCBI taxonomy): Eukaryota > Metazoa > Chordata > Actinopteri > Salmoniformes > Salmonidae > Coregonus > Coregonus clupeaformis. The sequence continues at coordinate 407,864 of NW_025533563.1, read as the reverse complement.
CATTATTAGAGAGCGGACCCCATACTTCGCTGCCATATAGAGCACTTGGTTCTATAACTGATTGAGCCAGATTCTAATTGGAATTTCGATTTTAATATTCCTTTTAATGGCTCTTCTTGCTTTGTCTCTCAGCTCATTCACAGCCATGTGAAAGCTACCTGTGTTGCTGATATTTAGTCCTAGATACGTGTAATTTTTGGTGTGTTCTAATAGAACTGTGTCCAAATAGAATTTATATTTGTCATCCTGATTTCCTGACCTTTTTTGGAATATCATTATATTCATTTTTTTTTAGATTAACGGTCAGAGCCCAGGTCTGACAGAACCTGTGCAGATGATCTAGATGCTGCTGTAACCCCTCCTAAGTGGGAGACAGTTGCATCAGGTCATCTGCATACAGCAGACACTTGATTTCAGTGTTGTGTAGGGTGAGACCAGGTGCTGCCGATTCTTCTAATGTTTTTGCCAATTCATAGAGGTTAAATAGTGTTGCACTTATTGGGCAGTCCTGTTTCACTCCACGTCCCTGAGAGAAGAAGTCTCGGCTTGTTGCCGATTTTAAGTTGTTTTTAGTGTACATTGATTTAATAACATCATATGTTTTCCCTCCAATACCACTTACTATTCGTTTGTAATAAAATACCTTAGTGCAAAATTGAATCAAATGCTTTCTTGAAGTCTACAAACCACGAGTAGATTTTGCCTTTGTTTTGGTTGACTTGTTTGTCAATTAGAGTGTGGAGGGTGTAAATGTGGTCTCTCTCTCTCTCTCTCTCTCTCTCTCTCTCTCTCTCAATTCAATTTCAATTTAAGGGCTTTATTGGCATGCGAAACGTATGTTAACATTGTCAAAGCAAGTGAAGTAGGTAGTAAACAAAAGAGAAATAAACAATAAATATTAACAGTAAACATTACACTCAGAAGTTCCAAAGAATAAAGACATTTCAAATGTCATATTACGTCTATATACAGTGTTGTAACGATGGGCAAAGAGTTCAAAATTCTTTGTGGGTCTGTGTAATCTGAGGGATTCCACCTCATTTTTTGGGCAGTGCCTACGGCGGCCTCTCTCAATAGCAAGGCTATGCTCACTGAGTCTGTATATAGTCAAAGCTTCTCTCTCTCTCTCTCTCTCTCTCTCTCTCTCTCTCTCCCTCTCTCTCTCTCAGATTTCTCTGTGTTTTCCACGAGCAGTCAAGGCGTGGCCAAGGTCCCCCAGGTCAAAGTGAGTAATAAAAGTGAGAGTGTCCAAAAGAAAGATGGGAATGACAAAGTAACAGCGCCAAAGACAGAGGCAGAGCTCCTTATGGACAAATTTGAGAGGATGGCAGAAGAGGAGAGAATTTGGCCTTGTCAGAAGGATAGGAGAGATAAAGACCAGGCCAAAGAGATAGAGGGAAAGAGAAAGGAGGAGGAGGTGCTGTCTAAAGAAGAGCAGCGCAGGCTGAGGAATGAGAAGGCCTTACAGGAACACCTGGACAGGGTAAAGAATCCGGAATTGACAGGCAAACAGACCAGACAACCACAATGTAAAGGTAGGACCAGGCAAAGTGACAATGGACTCAAACACAAAACATTTCATTCTCTGTGGTTTAAAAGCAAAGAGCACCATCGTGCTCTCCCTAAAGTTAGGTTGGTGCGTAAAACCCTTAAATTCAAATAAGCAATAAAGTGTGATGGTCCGCACTCAAAAAGATGTCGCATAAAGCTGACGTCATTTTTTTGTTTTTGTTTTTGTCTTTTTCACTGCATGAGGGATAGCGTACACAGATGTTTCTGCTTTGCATCCTTCAGGGTGGTTTAGCATCACGTTGTACTCAGACGATGCCATCTTAATCCCCATGGGGAGGCTAATAAAACTGTATTACATTTAAGTAACAGCAGTGTATCTCACTAAGGTACTGAGTTATGTGTGACTACTCCTCTGGTGCATTGAAACAGCCTATAGGACTTAACTCTACTTTTACTGCTGTGTGTTATTGTCCTATCAAATCTCCATTCATATATATTCCTTTTCTGTCCTTAGATTACTCTATTTTCACTGCATCAGGGCTAAAGAGCAAGGACCCGCATGATCAAAAGTCAGCAAAATGCAAAGGTAAAACATGAAGGGGGATAGAGTGGGACAGACTTTTCACAAAGTATTTGATGACACAGTGCAAAGATAAAAAGGATGAGAGATCTAGAGAGAGGGAGACAAAAAAGGACAAGAGAGAGAGACAGAGAGAGAGACAGAGAGACAGAGAGAGAGACACAGAGAGAGAGAGACAGAGACAGAGACAGAGAAAGAGAGAGAGAGAGAGAGAAAGAGCGAGACAGAGAGAGAGAGACAGAGAGAAATTCATTATTAGAGAGCGGACCCCATACTTCGCTGCCATATAGAGCACTTGGTTCTATAACTGATTGAGCCAGATTCTAATTGGAATTTCGATTTTAATATTCCTTTTAATGGCTCTTCTTGCTTTGTCTCTCAGCTCATTCACAGCCATGTGAAAGCTACCTGTGTTGCTGATATTTAGTCCTAGATACGTGTAATTTGTGGTGTGTTCTAATAGAACTGTGTCCAAATAGAATTTATATTTGTCATCCTGATTTCCTGACCTTTTTTTGGAATATCATTATATTCGTTTTTTTTTTAGATTAACGGTCAGAGCCCAGGTCTGACAGAACCTGTGCAGATGATCTAGATGCTGCTGTAACCCCTCCTAAGTGGGAGACAGTTGCACCAGGTCATCTGCGTACAGCAGACACTTGATTTCAGTGTTGTGTAGGGTGAGACCAGGTGCTGCCGATTCTTCTAATGTTTTTGCCAATTCATAGAGGTTAAATAGTGTTGCACTTATTGGGCAGCCCTGTTTCACTCCACGTCCCTGAGAGAAGAAGTCTCGGCTTGTTGCCGATTTTAAGTTGTTTTTAGTGTACATTGATTTAATAACATCATATGTTTTCCCTCCAATACCACTTACTATTCGTTTGTAATAAAATACCTTAGTGCAAAATTGAATCAAATGCTTTCTTGAAGTCTACAAAACACGAGTAGATTTTGCCTTTGTTTTGGTTGACTTGTTTGTCAATTAGAGTGTGGAGGGTGTAAATGTGGTCTCTCTCTCTCTCTCTCTCTCTCTCTCTCTCTCTCTCTCTCTCTCTCTCTCTCAATTCAATTTCAATTTTAGGGCTTTATTGGCATGGGAAACGTATGTTAACATTGTCAAAGCAAGTGAAGTAGGTAGTAAACAAAAGAGAAATAAACAATAAATATTAACTGTAAACATTACACTCAGAAGTTCCAAAAGAATAAAGACATTTCAAATGTCATATTACGTCTATATACAGTGTTGTAACGATGGGCAAATAGTTCAAAATTCTTTGTGGGTCTGTGTAATCTGAGGGATTCCACCTCATTTTGTGGGCAGTGCCTACGGCGGCCTCTCTCAATAGCAAGGCTATGCTCACTGAGTCTGTATATAGTCAAAGCTTCTCTCTCTCTCTCTCTCTCTCTCTCTCTCTCTCTCTCTCTCTCTCTCTCTCTCTCTCTCTCTCTCTCTCTCAGATTTCTCTGTGTTTTCCACGAGCAGTCAAGGCGTGGCTAAGGTCCCCCAGGTCAAAGTGAGTAATAAAAGTGAGAGTGTCCAAAAGAAAGATGGGAATGACAAAGTAACAGCGCCAAAGACAGATGCAGAGCTCATTATGGACAAATTTGAGAGGATGGCAGAAGAGGGGAGAAGGGGGCCTTGTCAGAAGGATAGGAGAGATAAAGACCAGGCCAAAGAGATAGAGGGAAAGAGAAAGGAGGAGGAGGTGCTGTCTAAAGAAGAGCAGCGCAGGCTGAGGAATGAGAAGGCCTTACAGGAACACCTGGACAGGGTAGAGAATCCGGAATTGACAGGCAAACAGACCAGACAACCACAATGTAAAGGTAGGACCAGGCAAAGTGACAAGGGACTCAAACACAAAACATTTCATTCTCTGTGGTTTAAAAGAAAAGAGCACCCTCGCGCTCTCCCTAAAGTTAGGTTGGTGCGTAAAACCCTTAAATTCAAATAAGCAATAAAGTGTGATGGTCCGCACTCAAAAAGATGTCGCATAAAGCTGACATCATTTTTTTTGTTTTTGTTTTTGTCTTATTCACTGCATGAGGGATAGCGTACACAGATGTTTCTGCTTTGCATCCTTCAGGGTGGTTTAGCATCACGTTGTACTCAGACGATGCCATCTTAATCCCCATGGGGAGGCTAATAAAACTGTATTACATTTAAGTAACAGCAGTGTATCTCACTATCAAATCAAATCAAATCAAATGTTATTGGTCACATGCGCCCGAATACAACAGGTGCAGACATTACAGTGAAATGCTTACTTACAGCCCTTAACCAACAGTGCATTTATTTTAAACAAAAAAGTAAGAATAAAACAACAACAAAAAAGTGTTGAGAAAAAAGAGCAGAAGTAAAATAAAGTGACAGTAGGGAGGCTATATATACAGTAAAATAAAGTGACAGTAGGGAGGCTATATATACAGGGGGGGTACCGTTGCAGAGTCAATGTGCGGGGGCACCGGCTAGTTGAGGTAGTTGAGGTAATATGTACATGTGGGTAGAGTTAAAGTGACTATGCATAAATACTTAACAGAGTAGCAGCAGCGTAAAAAGGATGGGGTGGGGGGGCAGTGCAAATAGTCCGGGTAGCCATGATTAGCTGTTCAGGAGTCTTATGGCTTGGGGGTAGAAGCTGTTGAGAAGTCTTTTGGACCTAGACTTGGCACTCCGGTACCGCTTGCCGTGCGGTAGCAGAGAGAACAGTCTATGACTAGGGTGGCTGGAGTCTTTGACAATTTTGAGGGCCTTCCTCTGACACCGCCTGGTATAGAGGTCCTGGATGGCAGGGAGCTTTGCCCCAGTGATGTACTGGGCCGTACGCACTACCCTCTGTAGTGCCTTGCGGTCAGAGGCCAAGCAGTTGCCATACCAGGCGGTGATGCAACCAGTCAGGATGCTCTCGATGGTGCAGCTGTATATTTCTTTGAGGATCTGAGGACCCATGCCAAATCTTTTTAGTCTCCTGAGGGGGAATAGGCTTTGTCGTGCCCTCTTCACGACTGTCTTGGTGTGTTTGGACCATGATAGTTCGTTGGTGATGTGGACACCAAGGAACTTGAAGCTCTCAACCTGTTCCACTACAGCCCCGTCGATGAGAATGGGGGCGTGCTCAGTCCTCTTTTTTTCCCTGTAGTCCACAATCATCTCCTTTGTCTTGGTCACGTTGAGGGAGAGGTTGTTGTCCTGGCACCACACGGCCAGATCTCTGACCTCCTCCCCTATAGGCTGTCTCATCGTTGTCGGTGATCAGGCCTACCACTGTTGTGTCGTCTGCAAACTTAATGATGGTGTTGGAGTCGTGCCTGGCCATGCAGTCATGGGTGAACAGAGAGTACAGGAGGGGACTGAGCATGCACCCCTGAGGGGCCCCCGTGTTGAGGATCAGTGTGGCAGATGTGTTGTTACCTACCCTTACCACCTGGGGGCTGCCCGTCAGGAAGTCCAGGATCCAGTTGCAGAGGGAGGTGTTTAGTCCCAGGATCCTTAGCTTAGTGATGAGCTTAGAGGGCACTATGGTGTTGAATGCTGAGCTGTAGTCAATGAATAGCATTCTCACGTAGGTGTTCCTCTTGTCCAGGTAGGAAAGGGCAGTGTGGAGTGCGATAGAGATTGCATCATCTGTGGATCTGTTGGGGCGGTATGCAAATTGGAGTGGGTCTAGGGTTTCTGGGATTATGCTGTTGATGTGAGCCATGACCAGTCTTTCAAAGCACTTCATGGCTACAGACGTCAGTGCTACGGGTCGGTAGTCATTTAGGCAGGTTATCTTAGAGTTCTTGGGCACGGGGACTATGGTGGTCTGCTTGAAACATGTTGGTATTACAGACTCAGTCAGGGACATGTTGAAAATGTCAGTGAAGACACTTGCCAGTTGGTCAGCACATGCTCGGAGTACACGTCCTGGTAATCCGTCTGGCCCTGCGGCCTTGTGAATGTTGACCTGCTTAAAAGTCTTACTCACATCGGCTACGGAGAGCGTGATCACATAGTCGTCCGGAACAGCTGGTGCTCTCATGCATGCTTCAGTGTTGCTTGCCTCGAAGCGAGCATAGAAGTGGTTTAGCTCGTCTGGTAGGCTTGTGTCACTGGGCAGCTCGCGGCTGTGCTTCCCTTTGTAGTCTGTAATAGTTTTCAAGCCCTGCCACATCCGACGAGCGTCAGAGCCAGTGTAGTATGATTCAATCTTAGACCTGTATTGACTCTTTGCCTGTTTGATGGTTCGTCGGAGGTCATAGCGGGGTTTCTTATAAGCGTCCGGGTTAGAGTCCCGTTCCTTGAAAGCGGCAGCTCTACCCTTTAGCTCAGTGCGGATGTTTCCTGTAATCCATGGCTTCTGGTTGGGGTATGTACATACGGTCACTGTGGGGACGACATCATCGATGTACTTATTGATGAAGCCAGTGACTGATGTGGTGTACTCCTCAATGCTGTCTGAAGAATCCCGGAACATGTTCCAGTCTGTGCTAGCAAAACAGTCCTGTAGCTTAGCATCTGCGTCATCTGACCACTTTTTTATTAACCGAATCACTGGTGCTTCCTGCTTCAGTTTTTGCTTATAAGCAGGAATCAGGAGGATAGAGTTATGGTCAGATTTGCCAAATGGAGGGCGAGGGAGAGCTTTGTATGCGTCTCTGTGTGTGGAGTAAAGGTGGTCTAGAGTTTTTTTCCCTCTGGTTGCACATTTAACATGCTGGTAGAAATTAGGTAGAACGGATTTAAGTTTCCCTGCATTAAAGTCCCCGGCTACTAGGAGCGCTGCATCTGGATGAGCATTTTCCTGTTGATTAATGGCCTTGTACAACTCATTCAGTGCAATCTTAATGCCAGCATTGGTTTGTGGTGGTAAATAGACAGCTATGAAAAATATAGATGAAAACTCTCTTGGTAAATAGTGTGGTCTACAGCTTATCATAAGATACTCTACCTCAGGCGAGCAAAACCTCGAGACTTCCTTAGTATTTGATTTTGTGCACCAGCTGTTGTTTACAAATATACAGAGACCGCCACCCCTTGTCTTACCAGAGTCTGCCGTTCTGTCCTGTCGATGTAGCGTATAGCCTGCTAGCTGAATGTTATCATTGTTGTCGTTCAGCCACGACTCCGTGAAACATAAGATATTACAGTTTTTAATGTCCCGTTGGTAGGATAACCGTAATCTTAAATCGTCAATTTTATTCTCAAAAGATTGAACGTTGGCTAATAGGATTGATGGGAGAGGCAGTTTACTCGCTCGCCGTCGGATCCTTACAAGGCACCCGGATCTGCGTCCGCGATATCTCCGTCTCTTCCTCACGCGAATGACGGGGATCTGGGCCTTGTCGGGTGTCTGTAGGATATCCTTCGCGAACGCCTCGTTGAAGAAATTGTTTTTGTCCAATGCGAGGTGAGTAATCGCTGTCCTGATATCCAGAAGCTCTCTTTGGTTATAAGAGACGATGGCAGAAACATTATGTACAAAATAAATTACAAATAACGCGGAAAAACACACATAATAGTACAATTGGTTAGAGGGCTGTAAAACGGCAGCCATCTTCTCCGGCGCTGTTCTAATGTTGTGCTAAGGTACTGAGTTATGTGTGACTACTCCTCTGGTGCATTGAAACAGCCTATAGGACTTAACTCTACTTTTACTGCTGTGTGTTATTGTCCTATCAAATCTCCATTCATATATATTCATTTTCTGTCCTTAGATTAGTCTATTTTCACTGCATCAGGGCTAAAGAGCAAGGACCCGCAAGATCAACAGTCAGCAAAATGCAAAGGTAAAACATGAAGGGGGATAGAGAGGGACAGACTTTTCACAAAGTATTTGATGACACACTGCAAAGATAAAAAGGACGAGAGATATAGAGAGAGGGAGACAAAAAAGGACGAGAGAGAGAAAGAGAGAGAGAAAGTGAGAGAGAGAGAGAGACTAAGAAGAGAGAGAGAGACTAAGAAGAGAGAGAGAGAGAGAGAGAGAGAGAGAGAGAGAGACTAAGAAGAGAGAGAGAGACTAAGAAGAGAGAGACTAAGAAGAAAGACCACTAGTGGATAAGGAGAAGAAGAGCTCAATGCTTAAAGTTCAGAATGTGAAGTGAGCATGAATTCCTTCAGTATGTTTATCTATCTCTCCTCTTTCCCACCTCTCTCCGCAGATTCATCCATCTTTTCAGCTGATGCTCAGACGCAGCAGTGCAAAGGTAAGAAATAGGAGGGTGCAGCATTATGAATTGCTGTGTCATATAAGACCCACTACCCACTGGGCACAAACTGGTTGAATCACCCTTCTTTCCACCCAAATTTGTTTTTATGTGATGACGTTGAATCAACATGGAAAACTGCTTGGATTTGCAAAACGTCATCAATGTAAAGGAATTTCAGTAATGTTTGTATTTTTTTTCACCGAACTTTTAACCTAAATCCAATGACATGGTTCACATTTAGTTGATTTCACGTTGAATTCACGTTAGTTGACAACTCAGTCAAATGTAAATCAAAACTAGATGTTGAACTGACGTCTGTGTACAGTGGGAATCGAACCCACAACCCTGGTGTTGCAAGCGCCATGCCATACCAACTGAGACACACTAGGCTCTAAATAACAGCGATGATGTTTATTTCCAATCTCTCTCTCTCTCTCTCTCTCTCTCTCTCTCTCTCTCTCTCTCTCTCTCTCTCTCTCTCTCTCTCTCTCTCTCTCTCTCTCTCTCTCTCTCTCTCTCTCTGATGGTATTAACATCCCCCATTTTCCTTTGTCTTGTCAGATGTCTCCATGGTTACTGCAACTGAGTCAAAGACTCTGAACCCTCAGAAGGACCAGCCAGCAAAGTGCAAAGGTAAAGACCAGGGCCCGGTTTCCTGATAGCGATGGAACTTAAGCTTACTAGTGTTTTAACGATGTAAAAACAGTGTAGCCTACAAATAGAAGTAAATTGACTGAACATGAAATTGATTTCAATATGATTGAAATATAGGCCTATACAGCCTACTGGATTTATTTTCTAATGCAGTCATCTCGGTTTTCAGTTGAAGCATATTTTTATCCTTCGCTTGTTGAATTGCAAAGATATTGGCAACTTTGTATTTGTAGTCAACTTCCTGCCGAAGTTATCGTCAGTCACAGAGACACAGATAAAGAGCTTGATTCTATGTTTAGCGGATGTCTTCTGTGTAGAAAGTGACGCGGATGTAACACTCTGGCTCCGGGACTTTTGGATTTGAGCCAGGGTGTATTTGTTTTGTTGGGTATTTGTTGTGGGGTTGGTTGTAAGGGTGTATTCGGTTGGTTGTGTTTTGGTTGTGTTTATTGTGGTGTCGTGTGACTCCCAATCGGAGGTAACGAGTGTCAGCTGTCGGCTCGTTATCTCTGATTGGGAGCCATATTTATTCTGTCTGTGTTCGCATGTGGGTTGTGGGTTTTTGTTCCAAGTTCAGTCATTTGTCACTGTTGGACTTCACTTTCGTCTTTTGTTTTGTATTGACGTGCTTTTCTAATTAAAGTCATCATGTTCACTCGCAACGCTGCGTATTGGTCTCCTGTTGTAGACGATCGTGACAGAAAAACCCACCATAAGAGGACCAAGCAGCGTGTCAAGCGGCAACAGGACCCAGCTCCAAAGGTCTGGACATGGGAGGAGATTTTGGACGGAAAAGGGTCCTGGACTTGGGAAGAAATCCTGGATGGCATGGATCGCCGTCCATGGAGCGAAACAGAGGAGAGGCGACGGAGAGAGGAGCAACGGCGTCGGCAGGGCCATCGTCGGAAGGACGAGAGGCAACCCCAAGAAATTTTTTGGGGGGGGCACATGGCTTGGGCAGCTGGGCAGCAGGAGGCTGCCACAGGGCTAACGGAGGCAGAGAAGGGGCGTATTCAGGAGGCAACCAGGTTACGGGGGTCACTGGCCAAAGTAGGGAAAGGAGATGTAGAGGCACGGCGTGAGAGACTGAGGTGTGTATCCAGTCCGGTCCGGCCCGTTCCAGTTCCCGGGGTAGAGCCAGTGGTGTGTGCCTCCAGTACGGTCCGGCCTGTTACGACCCCTCGCACCAAGGATACGGTGCGCTTCGCCAGACCGGCCCGGCCTGTTCCGGCCACTCGCACCAGGGATACGGTGCGCTTCGCCAGCCCGGCCCGGCCTGTTCCGGCCACTCGCACCAGGGATACGGTGCGCGTCGCCAGCCCTTTCCCACCAGTGCCTACACCACGCCCCAAGCCTCCTGTGTGTCTCCCGAGTCCTGTGCGTCCTGTTGCTGCTCTCCGCACTAGGCGTTATGTGAGTCCCCAGGGTCCAGCATGCCCTGTTCCGGCTCTCCGCACTAGGCGTTATGTGAGTCCCCAGGGTCCAGCATGCCCTGTTCCGGCTCTCCGCACTAGCCCTTATGTGCGTTCCCAGGGTCCAGCATGCCCTGTTGCTACTCCCCGCACTAGCCCTGAGATGCGTGTCCTCAGCCCGGTACCTCCAGTTCCGGCACCACGCATCAGGCCTACGGTGCGTCCCCAGGGCCAAGCATGCCCTGTTGCTGCTTCCCGCACTAGCCCTGAGATGCGTGTCCTCAGCCCGGTACCTCCAGTTCCGGCACCACGCATCAGGCCTACGGTGCGTCCCCAGGGTCCAGCATGCCCTGTTGCTTCTCCCCGCACTAGCCCTGAGATGCGTGTCCTCAGCCCGGTACCTCCTGTTCCGGCACCACGCACCAGGCCTACGATGCGCCTCAGACGGCCAGAGTCTGCCGTCTGCCCAACGGGGCCTGAACTGTCCGTCTGCCAAGCGCCGCAGGAACTGCCCGTCTGTACTGAGCCTGCAAAGCCGCCCGTCTGCCATGAGCCGTCCGCCAGACCGGAGCCGCTAGAGCTCTCCGCCAGACAGGAGCAGCCAGAGCCTTCCGCCAGACAGGATCAGCCAGAGCCTTCTGCCAGACAGGATCAGCCAGAGCCTTCCGCCAGACAGGATCAGCCAGAGCCTTCCGCCAGACAGGATCAGCCAGAGCCTTCCGCCAGCCATGAGCAGCCAGATCCGTCAGCCAGCCATGAGCAGCCAGATTCGTCAGCCAGCCATGAGCAGCCAGATCCGTCAGCCAGCCATGAGCAGCCAGATCCGTCAGCCAGCCATGAGCAGCCAGATCCGTCAGCCAGCCATGAGCAGCCAGATCCGTCAGCCAGCCATGAGCCGTCCAGCCGGGATCCGCCAGAGCCGTCCAGCCAGGATCCGCCAGCCAGCCAGGATCCGTCAGAGCCAGCCAGCCAGGATCCGCCAGCCAGCCAGGATCCGCCAGAGCCAGCCAGCCAGGATCCGCCATTGAGTCCGGTGCTGTCCCTTAGCCCGGTGCTGTCCCTTAGCCCGGTGCTGCCCCTTAGTCCGGTGCTGCTCCTTAGTCCGGTGCTGCCCTTTAGTCCGGTGCCGCCCCTTAATCGTGGAGGGGTAAGTTGGAGGGTGGTCATGTGGAGGAGGCTAGGGAAGCGGGTGGTGACTAAGGTGGGGTGGGGATCACGACCAGGGCCAGAACCGCCACCGTGGACAGACGCCCACCCAGACCCGCCCCTAGACGGTATGCTGGTGCGCCCGGAGTGCGCACCTTTAGGGGGGGGTACTGTAACACTCTGGCTCCGGGACTTTTGGATTTGAGCCAGGGTGTATTTGTTTTGTTGGGTATTTGTTGTGGGGTTGGTTGTAAGGGTGTATTCGGTTGGTTGTGTTTTGGTTGTGTTTATTGTGGTGTCGTGTGACTCCCAATCGGAGGTAACGAGTGTCAGCTGTCGGCTCGTTATCTCTGATTGGGAGCCATATTTATTCTGTCTGTGTTCGCATGTGGGTTGTGGGTTTTTGTTCCAAGTTCAGTCATTTGTCACTGTTGGACTTCACTTTCGTCTTTTGTTTTGTATTGACGTGCTTTTCTAATTAAAGTCATCATGTTCACTCGCAACGCTGCGTATTGGTCTCCTGTTGTAGACGATCGTGACAGCGGAAGGGCAAAAAAGAATCTAACGATGCATTTAGCTGTCTGATATCAGTGGTTTTCTGGTTGAATCACCCTTCTTTCCACCCAATTTTGTTTTTATGTGATGACGTTGAATCAACATCTCTCTCTCTCTCTCTTTCTCTCTCTCTTTCTCTCTCTCTCTCTCTCTCTCTCTCTCTCTCTCTCTCTCTCTCTCTCTCTCTCTCTCTCTCTCTCTCTCTCTCTCTCTCTCTCTCTCTCTCTCTCTCTCTCTCTCTCTCTCTCTCTCTCTCTCTCTCTCTCTCTCTCTCTCTGATGTCTCTATATTTGCAGCTGGGAAAAATCGCTTGGCTACATTCTTGAAAACCCTTGTGTGCAGAAAAACGAAGGCATAATGCATAGGTAAGAGAGGAGAATGTTCCAACTCAGAGAATGTTAAAGCTGATGACTGAAGTTTGTTTGACACACAGTATTACATGATTCTAACAATGATACCTTTTTGTATTTTTTTCAGCTCCTGACGTTTTCCTTGCTAACAAGTGACCTCTGCAATTTTACAAATATTTTCTGAAATTCATTCTCATTCTTTCCTTGTTTTCTATATCCATTTTTATATAAAATTCTTCAAGCATTATAAAATAATAAAAATAATTTTAGCATCAAATGTTTGTGTGTGCACATTGTTTTTAAGGGTCAGGTCAAGACCAATTCTTTGTTCTGTGTTTTGCTAGAGAGAAACTGTATGGATATTAGCCCACATTCCTAACCTCTAGTCAAGACCAATTCTGTGTTCTGTGTTTTGCTAGAGAGAAACTGTATGGATATTAGCCCAGATTCCTAACCTCTAGATTTGCCAAGACTTTCAAAAAAAATTTGTCACCAGCCTTAGATTCTCAACAATTATTTTATCGCATTAGACTTGAAAGATAGGCTAAGAGAATTGAGCGTGCCAGAGAAAATGGTCTCTAATGGTCTCTAATGTATCCACAGTTTTGTACTCAAAGCATTCTTTCTCTCTTTAGATTGTCACAGATGGTTGTGGCCATAGAGCTCGCCAGTTTGTAGTCCTAAAAACTGGAAATGAAACCTAATTCACAGATAGGGGTCTACCTGTGCCTGAGCACCTGCCCTTTGCCCTCCCACTCACAAGTGCCCTTTTGGTGGTATATTTATACTTTTTTGTATACAGTTTTTGCCATTGTTGTTCTAAACCCACTGTCCGCAAGTTGTCGTCAAGTTCCCCACACCCCACCCCTACCCCATCCATGGTTGGTTGCGCCTGTTTCCCAGTCTGCCCTGTATGGAGATTGCACCCGTCCAGTATCCAAACATGCATGGCTTGAGATGTATATATATATCTATCTCTCTCTCTCTCTCTCGCCCCCCCCCCCCCTCTCGCCCTCTCTCTCTCGCCCTCCCTCTCTCTCTCGGCCTCTCTCTGTCTCTGTGCATGTCAATACATCAGCTTAATGGAGATACAAGTCAAATGCCTATATGTCAGCATGAATACATATTCAAACACATATTCTCAGCTGGATAATGCTGTGGGATAGTGCCCTCTAGTTCAGGATGTGATCAATAATCCAGTCATTGCACAGTCTATTAAAGTAGGTGTATATAGAAATCAGCCACAGGGCTGTCTGCCTCACAGACATTCTGAGTACGTACCGTATGTTATTGAGAAATAGGTTCTGGGGGATCCTTGCCAATTGGATGAGGAGACAAAGAAAGGAGACCAGGAAAAGAGACTAGGAAAGAAAGTCAGCTCCCATTGCTGGGACACATCACGAGACATGAACCCTGATGTCAAACGTACTCTTAGATGGCTGTTCTCTCTCTCTGGAGCTCCATGCATCTTGTTCTACACTCCCTGCCTAGTAAAACCCTTTCTCCCATGGGCCTGAGAGTACAGCTCATTTGAGACCATTTTGGAAAAGATTTTCTGTCATTTTTAAATGCCCACAAAAAATTTCACATTATACTGCTGTTTTGAATGTATAGCAAAACCAGGTAGTTTTGAGGTTGAATAGCTTCTTGAGTTGCTTGGTTCTACTGAAATTACCAACAGGCATTGGTCCAGGGTGATCAGGCCTATAATTTGAGACCATTTGGGTAAAGATTAGAGCTTTCTTTCCTTTTTAAATCACTCCAGGCAATATGTAATACAAATCTGATTTGGTTGCAATGCTGGGAAGAACTACACCACAGTAGATCCACGTTGCCTTTCAACTTTTTTCAAATAGGTTAAATCCTTCCAAAATGTCATATGAGGTGCATCAGGCTAGGAGAAAGGGAGGAGAGAGTGGCCAGCCTCCACAGGGGATATAGAAATACATTGCCTGCTGCCCTAACTTCAACTTGATGCCTATGTGGGTTTATATTGCCATATCAAACTGTCTTCTTTGTCAACCCATCAGGCCACTATAAGGATTACCTGTGTTGAGTTTAAGCTTCCTGGAGCAACCGGAAGTGGGAAGATTGACCCTAAACATGGTTTAGATATATCACCAGCAGATAGTGAAAACGCTACATTCAACCCTCTGTAAAAAGTTTAGTTTTTCACGGATTGACCTGAAACTCAGGATTCTGTAAGAGCTTGTCCCAATGAGGATATGTGTTTAATTACAGCTTCCTGTGACAACCGGAAGTGCCTTACATTGTGGTCATAGGTGCTGTTTCGAAGGGTTAAAAAGGTCACATCCTTCCAAAATGTCACATGTGTGATTAGGCAACCCTCATGAACCCGTACATATTAGAAAACCAGGTTTTTATCCGTTTGTTTTTTTATAAAGCTAGAAAAAAATATATATAAAAATAAATAAAAAATATGAAGAAAATATGCATCACTAACTGTAAGTCGCTCTGGATAAGAGTGTCTGCTAAATGACTACCAAAAAAATATATATATATATTTTTTCATAAATATGAAAATGAAAAAAAAGACGACTACCAGGTGAACGCATAACTTACCACGTGCCCGTAGCCAAACACGTCTTTAAATGACCAGTGGGGTCGAATCCGGGTGGGGGGTGTGATAACTGCCTGAATGGAGGTGAAGCTTCACTTAATCTACTTTGAAGCAGAAAAAAATATAGATTTTTTTTTTTCAAAAATATGAAAATGTAAAAAAAGAAGACATGGGGGCGTGCGGGGACGCACTTTCGCTAAGCGGACCGGCACATTGAACGCGGGTCGGCGACTCCCCCGCTTGCCAGGAGCCCTCCGATAACGTGGGACGGATCCTGCCGAGTAAGAAATGATACTCGGGAGGAGACAGAGAGAGGGAGAGGGGACTCTCTCCAATCCCACTGACCTCACTGTTGGGTACATGCTGTCTGGACATTAAAACAGACCCAGTTGCTAGGTCAACCAAGCATAGACGGATAAGATAGAGAGACAATTCATACCCAGGGGAGTTACTGACTCTGGCCCAAATGACACCCTGTTCCCTACGTAGTGCACTAGTCTACTTCTGATCAGATCAAAAGTAGTGCACTACATAGGGAATAGGGTGGAGATTTGCTCACTGTCATTAGAATGAAGATTTCCATACAGGAGTTACTGTCTCTGTCCCAAATCTCTCCCTGTTCCCTACGTAGTGCACTAGGTTTCTTCTGACCAGATCTAAAGTAGTCTTCTAGATTTTACATGTTTTCTCCCTGTCGTTAGAAAATGACAATATGGTAATGACTTTAGTGGTTTCCTCCCCCTTTGTTTTTATTGGTTGTGTGTTATGTGTGTTGTTGTGTTAGGTTTTCCCCCTGTGTTCCTAATGGAAAATCCATTAACAATGAATCACAAACAAATTATATTCCAGTTGTGTTTAGACAACTTCATGGCTGACATCCCCCAGTTCTGTTAAGACCCATTGAACTGGGTCACATTCTAAATGGTCACTTGTATTGATAGTCCATACTGGGCCTAACTGGGGTTAACCATACTGGAGGGTTTCTTTCTGCACACATATTCCCTCATCTCCAGAACTTTACCTGATGTCCTCTCTCTCTCTCTCTCTCTCTCTCTCTCTCTCTCTCTCTCTCTCTCTCTCTCTCTCTCTCTCTCTCTCTCTCTCTCTGAACCTGTGCAGATGATCTAGATGCTGCTGTAACCCCTCCTAAGTGGAAGACAGTTGCACCAGGTCATCTGCGTACAGCAGACACTTGATTTCAGTGTTGTGTAGGGTGAGACCAGGTGCTGCCGATTCTTCTAATGTTTTTGCCAATTCATATAGGTTAAATAGTGTTGCACTTATTGGGCAGCCCTGTTTCACTCCACGTCCCTGAGAGAAGAAGTCTCGGCTTGTTGCCGATTTTAAGTTGTTTTTAGTGTACATTGATTTAATAACATCATATGTTTTCCCTCCAATACCACTTACTATTCGTTTGAAATAAAATACCTTAGTGCAAAATTGAATCAAATGCTTTCTTGAAGTCTACAAAACACGACTAGATTTTGCCTTTGTTTTGGTTGACTTGTTTGTCAATTAGAGTGTGGAGGGTGTAAATGTGGTCTCTCTCTCTCTCTCTCTCTCTCTCTCTCTCTCTCTCTCTCTCTCTCAATTCAATTTCAATTTAAGGGCTTTATTGGCATGGGAAACGTATGTTAACATTGTCAAAGCAAGTGAAGTAGGTAGTAAACAAAAGAGAAATAAACAATAAATATTAACTGTAAACATTACACTCAGAAGTTCCAAAAGAATAAAGACATTTCAAATGTCATATTACGTCTATATACAGTGTTGTAACGATGGGCAAATAGTTCAAAATTCTTTGTGGGTCTGTGTAATCTGAGGGATTCCACCTCATTTTGTGGGCAGTGCCTACGGCGGCCTCTCTCAATAGCAAGGCTATGCTCACTGAGTCTGTATATAGTCAAAGCTTCCTCTCCTCTCTCTCTCTCTCTCTCTCTCTCTCTCTCTCTCTCTCTCTCTCTCTCTCTCTCTCTCTCTCTCTCTCTCTCTCTCTCTCTCTCTCTCTCTCTCTCTCTCTCTCTCTCTCAGATTTCTCTGTGTTTTCCACGAGCAGTCAAGGCGTGGCCAAGGTCCCCCAGGTCAAAGTGAGTAATAAAAGTGAGAGTGTCCAAAAGAAAGATGGGAATGACAAAGTAACAGCGCCAAAGACAGATGCAGAGCTCATTATGGACAAATTTGAGAGGATGGCAGAAGAGGGGGAGAAGGGGGCCTTGTCAGAAGGATAGGAGAGATAAAGACCAGGCCAAAGAGATAGAGGGAAAGAGAAAGGAGGAGGAGGTGCTGTCTAAAGAAGAGCAGCGCAGGCTGAGGAATGAGAAGGCCTTACAGGAACACCTGGACAGGGTAGAGAATCCGGAATTGACAGGCAAACAGACCAGACAACCACAATGTAAAGGTAGGACCAGGCAAAGTGACAAGGGACTCAAACACAAAAACATTTCATTCTCTGTGGTTTAAAAGAAAAGAGCACCCTCGCGCTCTCCCTAAAGTTAGGTTGGTGCGTAAAACCCTTAAATTCAAATAAGCAATAAAGTGTGATGGTCCGCACTCAAAAGATGTCGCATAAAGCTGACGTCATTTTTTTTGTTTTTGTTTTTGTCTTATTCACTGCATGAGGGATAGCGTACACAGATGTTTCTGCTTTGCATCCTTCAGGGTGGTTTAGCATCACGTTGTACTCAGACGATGCCATCTTAATCCCCATGGGGAGGCTAATAAAACTGTATTACATTTAAGTAACAGCAGTGTATCTCACTATCAAATCAAATCAAATCAAATGTTATTGGTCACATGCGCCGAATACAATAGGTGCAGACATTACAGTGAAATGCTTACTTACAGCCCTTAACCAACAGTGCATTTATTTTAAACAAAAAAAGTAAGAATAAAACAACAACAAAAAAAGTGTTGAGAAAAAAAGAGCAGAAGTAAAATAAAGTGACAGTAGGGAGGCTATATATACAGTAAAATAAAGTGACAGTAGGGAGGCTATATATACAGGCGGGTACCGTTGCAGAGTCAATGTGCGGGGGCACCGGCTAGTTGAGGTAGTTGAGGTAATATGTACATGTGGGTAGAGTTAAAGTGACTATGCATAAATACTTAACAGAGTAGCAGCAGCGTAAAAAGGATGGGGTGGGGGGCAGTGCAAATAGTCCGGGTAGCCATGATTAGCTGTTCAGGAGTCTTATGGCTTGGGGGTAGAAGCTGTTGAGAAGTCTTTTGGACCTAGACTTGGCACTCCGGTACCGCTTGCCGTGCGGTAGCAGAGAGAACAGTCTATGACTAGGGTGGCTGGAGTCTTTGACAATTTTGAGGGCCTTCCTCTGACACCGCCTGGTATAGAGGTCCTGGATGGCAGGGAGCTTTGCCCCAGTGATGTACTGGGCCGTACGCACTACCCCTCTGTAGTGCCTTGCGGTCAGAGGCCAAGCAGTTGCCATACCAGGCGGTGATGCAACCAGTCAGGATGCTCTCGATGGTGCAGCTGTATATTTTTTTGAGGATCTGAGGACCCATGCCAAATCTTTTTAGTCTCCTGAGGGGGAATAGGCTTTGTCGTGCCCTCTTCACGACTGTCTTGGTGTGTTTGGACCATGATAGTTCGTTGGTGATGTGGACACCAAGGAACTTGAAGCTCTCAACCTGTTCCACTACAGCCCCGTCGATGAGAATGGGGGCGTGCTCAGTCCTCTTTTTTTTCCTGTAGTCCACAATCATCTCCTTTGTCTTGGTCACGTTGAGGGAGAGGTTGTTGTCCTGGCACCACACGGCCAGATCTCTGACCTCCTCCCTAAAGGCTGTCTCATCGTTGTCGGTGATCAGGCCTACCACTGTTGTGTCGTCTGCAAACTTAATGATGGTGTTGGAGTCGTGCCTGGCCATGCAGTCATGGGTGAACAGAGAGTACAGGAGGGGACTGAGCATGCACCCCTGAGGGGCCCCGTGTTGAGGATCAGTGTGGCAGATGTGTTGTTACCTACCCTTACCACCTGGGGGTGCCCGTCCAGGAAGTCCAGGATCCAGTTGCAGAGGGAGGTGTTTAGTCCCAGGATCCTTAGCTTAGTGATGAGCTTAGAGGGCACTATGGTGTTGAATGCTGAGCTGTAGTCAATGAATAGCATTCTCACGTAGGTGTTCCTCTTGTCCAGGTGGGAAAGGGCAGTGTGGAGTGCGATAGAGATTGCATCATCTGTGGATCTGTTGGGGGCGGTATGCAAATTGGAGTGGGTCTAGGGTTTCTGGGATTATGCTGTTGATGTGAGCCATGACCAGTCTTTCAAAGCACTTCATGGCTACAGACGTCAGTGCTACGGGTCGGTAGTCATTTAGGCAGGTTATCTTAGAGTTCTTGGGCACGGGGACTATGGTGGTCTGCTTGAAACATGTTGGTATTACAGACTCAGTCAGGGACATGTTGAAAATGTCAGTGAAGACACTTGCCAGTTGGTCAGCACATGCTCGGAGTACACGTCCTGGTAATCCGTCTGGCCCTGCGGCCTTGTGAATGTTGACCTGCTTAAAAGTCTTACTCACATCGGCTACGGAGAGCGTGATCACATAGTCGTCCGGGAACAGCTGGTGCTCTCATGCATGCTTCAGTGTTGCTTGCCTCGAAGCGAGCATAGAAGTGGTTTAGCTTCGTCTGGTAGGCTTGTGTCACTGGGCAGCTCGCGGATGTGCTTCCCTTTGTAGTCTGTAATAGTTTTCAAGCCCTGCCACATCCGACGAAGGCGTCAGAGCCAGTGTAGTATGATTCAATCTTAGACCTGTATTGACTCTTTGCCTGTTTGATGGTTCGTCCGGAGGTCATAGCGGGGTTTCTTATAAGCGTCCGGGTTAGAGTCCCGTTCCTTGAAAGCGGCAGCTCTACCCTTTAGCTCAGTGCGGATGTTTCCTGTAATCCATGGCTTCTGGTTGGGGTATGTACGTACGGTCACTGTGGGGACGACATCATCGATGCACTTATTGATGAAGCCAGTGACTGATGTGGTGTACTCCTCAATGCTGTCTGAAGAATCCCCGGAACATGTTCCAGTCTGTGCTAGCAAAACAGTCCTGTAGCTTAGCATCTGCGTCATCTGACCACTTTTTTATTAACCGAATCACTGGTGCTTCCTGCTTCAGTTTTTGCTTATAAGCAGGAATCAGGAGGATAGAGTTATGGTCAGATTTGCCAAATGGAGGGCGAGGGAGAGCTTTGTATGCGTCTCTGTGTGTGGAGTAAAGGTGGTCTAGAGTTTTTTCCCCTCTGGTTGCACATTTAACATGCTGGTAGAAATTAGGTAGAACGGATTTAGTTTCCCTGCATTAAAGTCCCCGGCTACTAGGAGCGCTGCATCTGGATGAGCGTTTTCCTGTTGATTAATGGCCTTGTACAACTCATTCAGTGCAATCTTAATGCCAGCATTGGTTTGTGGTGGTAAATAGACAGCTATGAAAAATATAGATGAAAACTCTCTTGGTAAATAGTGTGGTCTACAGCTTATCATAAGATACTCTACACTCAGGCGAGCAAAACCTCGAGACTTCCTTAGTATTTGATTTTGTGCACCAGCTGTTGTTTACAAATATACAGAGACCGCCACCCTTGTCTTACCAGAGTCTGCCGTTCTGTCCTGTCGATGTAGCGTATAGCCTGCTAGCTGAATGTTATCATTGTTGTCGTTCAGCCACGACTCCGTGAAACATAAGATATTACAGTTTTTAATGTCCCGTTGGTAGGATAACCGTAATCTTAAATCGTCAATTTTATTCTCAAAAGATTGAACGTTGGCTAATAGGATTGATGGGAGAGGCAGTTTACTCGCTCGCCGTCGGATCCTTACAAGGCACCCGGATCTGCGTCAGCGATATCTCCGTCTCTTCCTCACGCGAATGACGGGGATCCGAGCCTTGTCGGGTGTCTGTAGGATATCCTTCGTGAACGCCTCGTTGAAGAAATTGTTTTTGTCCAATGCGAGGTGAGTAATCGCTGTCCTGATATCCAGAAGCTCTCTTTGGTTATAAGAGACGATGGCAGAAACATTATGTACAAAACAAATTACAAATAACGCGGAAAAAAACACACATAATAGTACAATTGGTTAGAGGGCTGTAAAACGGCAGCCATCTTCTCCGGCGCTGTTCTAATGTTGTGCTAAGGTACTGAGTTATGTGTGACTACTCCTCTGGTGCATTGAAACAGCCTATAGGACTTAACTCTACTTTTACTGCTGTGTGTTATTGTCCTATCAAATCTCCATTCATATATATTCATTTTCTGTCCTTAGATTACTCTATTTTCACTGCATCAGGGCTAAAGAGCAAGGACCCGCAATATCAACAGTCAGCAAAATGCAAAGGTAAAACATGAAGGGGGATAGAGAGGGACAGACTTTTCACAAAGTATTTGATGACACAGTGCAAAGATAAAAAGGACGAGAGATATAGAGAGAGGGAGACAAAAAAGGACGAGAGAGAGAAAGAGAGAGAGAAAGTGAGAGAGAGAGAGACTAGAAGAGAGAGAGACTAAGAAGAGAGAGAGAGAGAGAGAGAGAAGAGAGAGAGAGAGAGAGAGAGAGACTAGAAGAGAGAGAGAGACTAAGAAGAGAGAGACTAAGAAGAAAGACCACTAGTGGATAAGGAGAAGAAGAGCTCAATGCTTAAAGTTCAGAATGTGAAGTAAGCATGAATTCCTTCAGTATGTTTATCTATCCCTCCTCTTTCCCACCTCTCTCCGCAGATTTATCCATCTTTTCAGCTGATGCTCAGACGCAGCAGTGCAAAGGTAAGAAATAGGAGGGGTGCAGCATTATGAATTGCTGTGTCATTTAAGACCCACTACCCACTGGGCACAAACTGGTTGAATCACCCTTCTTTCCACCCAAATTTGTTTTTATGTGATGACGTTGAATCAACATGGAAAACTGCTTGGATTTGCAAAACGTCATCAATGTAAAGGAATTTCAGTAATGTTTGTATTTTTTTTCACCGAACTTTTAACCTAAATCCAATGACATGGTTCACATTTAGTTGATTTCACGTTGAATTCACGTTAGTTGACAACTCAGTCAAATGTAAATCAAAACTAGATGTTGAACTGACGTCTGTGTACAGTGGGAATCGAACCCACAACCCTGGTGTTGCAAGCGCCATGCCATACCAACTGAGACACACTAGGCTCTAAATAACAGCGATGATGTTTATTTCCAATCTCTCTCTCTCTCTCTCTCTCTCTCTCTCTCTCTCTCTCTCTCTCTCTCTCTCTCTCTCTCTCTCTCTCTCTCTCTCTCTCTCTCTCTCTCTCTCTCTCTCCTCTCTGATGGTATTAACATCCCCATTTTCCTTTGTCTTGTCAGATGTCTCCATGGTTACTGCAACTGAGTCAAAGACTCTGAACCCTCAGAAGGACCAGCCTGCAAAGTGCAAAGGTAAAGACCAGGGCCCGGTTTCCTGATAGCGATGGAACTTAAGCTTACTAGTGTTTTAACGATGTAAAAACAGTGTAGCCTACAAATAGAAGTAAATTGACTGAACATGAAATTGATTTCAATATGATTGAAATATAGGCCTATACAGCCTACTGGATTTATTTTCTAATGCAGTCATCTCGGTTTTCAGTTGAAGCATATTTTTATCCTTCGCTTGTTGAATTGCAAAGATATTGGCAACTTTGTATTTGTAGTCAACTTCCTGCCGAAGTTATCGTCAGTCACAGAGACACAGATAAAGAGCTTGATTCTATGTTTAGCGGATGTCTTCTGTGTAGAAAGTGACGCGGAAGGGCAAAAAAGAATCTAACGATGCATTTAGCTGTCTGATATCAGTGGAGTTTTCTGGTTGAATCACCCTTCTTTCCACCCAATTTTGTTTTTATGTGATGACGTTGAATCAACATCTCTCTCTCTCTCTCTCTCTCTCTCTCTCTCTCTCTCTCTCTCTCTCTCTCTCTCTCTCTCTTTCTCTCTCTCTTTCTCTCTCTCTCTCTCTCTCTCTCTCTCTCTCTCTCCTTCTCTCTCTCTCTCTCTCTCTCTCTCTCTCTCTCTCTCTCTCTCTCTCTCTGATGTCTCTATATTTGCAGCTGGGAAAAATCGACTGGCTACATTCTTGAAAACCCTTGTGTGCAGAAAAACGAAGGCATAATGCATAGGTAAGAGAGGAGAATGTTCCAACTCAGAGAATGTTAAAGCTGATGACTGAAGTTTGTTTGACACACAGTATTACATGATTCTAACAATGATACCTTTTTGTATTTTTTCAGCTCCTGACGTTTTCCTTGCTAACAAGTGACCTCTGCAATTTTACAAATATTTTCTGAAATTCATTCTCATTCTTTCCCTTGTTTTCTATATCCATTTTTATATAAAATTCTTCAAGCATTATAAAATAATAAAAATAATTTTAGCATCAAATGTTTGTGTGTGCACATTGTTTTTAAGGGTCAGGTCAAGACCAATTCTTTGTTCTGTGTTTTGCTAGAGAGAAACTGTATGGATATTAGCCCAGATTCCTAACCTCTAGTCAAGACCAATTCTGTGTTCTGTGTTTTGCTAGAGAGAAACTGTATGGATATTAGCCCAGATTCCTAACCTCTAGATTTGCCAAGACTTTCAAAAAAAATTTGTCACCAGCCTTAGATTCTCAACAATTATTTTATCGCATTAGACTTGAAAGATAGGCTAAGAGAATTGGGCGTGCCAGAGAAAATGGTCTCTAATGGTCTCTAATGTATCCACAGTTTTGTACTCAAAGCATTCTTTCTCTCTTTAGATTGTCACAGATGGTTGTGGCCATAGAGCTCGCCAGTTTGTAGTCCTAAAAACTGGAAATGAAACCTCATTCACAGATAGGGGTCTACCTGTGCCTGAGCACCTGCCCTTTGCCCTCCCACTCACAAGTGCCCTTTTGGTGGTATATTTATACTTTTTGTATACAGTTTTTGCCATTGTTGTTCTAAACCCACTGTCCGCAAAGTTGTCGTCAAGTTCCCACACCCCACCCCCACCCCATCCATGGTTGGTTGCGCCTGTTTCCCAGTCTGCCCTGAATGGAGATTGCACCCGTCCAGTATCCAAACATGCATGGCTTGAGATGTATATATATCTATCTCTCTCTCCCCCTCTCGCCCTCTCTCTCGCCCCCCTCTCGTCCTCTCTCTCTCGCCCTCCCTCTCTCTCTCGGCCTCTCTCTGTCTCTGTGCATGCCAATACATCAGCTTAATGGAGATACAAGTCAAATGCCTATATGTCAGCATGAATACATATTCAAACACATATTCTCAGCTGGATAATGCTGTGGGATAGTGCCCTCTAGTTCAGGACGTGATCAATAATCCAGTCATTGCACAGTCTATTAAAGTAGGTGTATATAGAAATCAGCCACAGGGCTGTCTGCCTCACAGACATTCTGAGTACGTACCGTATGTTATTGAGAAATAGGTTCTGGGGGATCCATGCCAATTGGATGAGGAGACAAAGAAAGGAGACCAGGAAAAGAGACTAGGAAATAAAGTCAGCTCCCATTGCTGGACACATCACGAGACATGAACCCTGATGTCAAACGTACTCTTAGATGGCTGTTCTCTCTCCATACAAGCTGTGAGGGTCGCATGAAAGCTCAGCTGAAATGAACAGGATCAGATATGCCCCCGGTTGCCAGATTGAAGGTTGGCAGATTGACGGTTGCCAGATTGAGATTTACAAAAAAATGCCCTGGCTCATCTATCCAGACTAGGGGGTATTTCTCCTGAGCTTCCTCCTCAGAAGTGTGCATTCACACACTTGATACAGCATAGCCTACATAACTTCATTTTCATTTCATGAGGGAGTTGGGGAATGCTTCTGGTATTGTGCATTTGTTGCTTAAGACAGGGTATGTTATAAGATGTGTGTTTGATGCCATTTTTTGTTATTCTGTAAATGTCTTGTTGGCACAGATACAACTTAATAGGTCATTTAGTTATTGTGTAAATGTCTGGTTAGCACAGATACAACTTAATAGTTGTATAGTAATAATAACAGATACAACAACTCCCATGTGGAGTTCCAGGTCTCAGGCAGCCTCTGGAACTGCCGTTCTGCTGCCAACAAGGCAGAGTTCATCTCAGCCTATGCTACCCTCCAGTCCCTCGACTTCTTGGCGCTGACGGAAACATGGATTACCACTGAAAACACTGCTACTCCTACTGCTCTCTCCTCGTCTGACCATGTGTTCTCGCATACCCGAGAGCATCTGGTCAGCGGGGTGGTGGCACAGGAATCCTCATCTCTCCCAAGTGGACATTCTCTACTCCTCATCTCTCCCAAGTGGACATTCTCTCTTTTTCCCCTGACCCATCTGTCTATCTCCTCATTTGAATTCCATGCTGTCACAGTCACTAGCCCATTCAAGCTTAACATCCTTGTCATTTATCGCCCTCCAGGTTCCCTTGGAGAGTTCATCAATGAGCTTGACGCCTTGATAAATTCCTTTCCTGAAGATGGCTCACCCCTCACAGTTCTGGGTGACTTTAACCTCCCTACGTCTAGCTTTGACTAATTTCTCTCTGCCTCCTTCTTTCCACTCCTCTCCTCTTTTGACCTCACCCTCTCACCGTCCCCCCCTACTCACAAAGCAGGCAATACGCTTGACCTCATCTTTACTAGATGCTGTTCTTCTACTAATCTCACTGCAACTCCCCTCCATGTCTCCGACCACTACTTTGTATCCTTTTCTCTCTCACTCTCCTCCAACACTACTCACTCTGCCCCTACTCAGATGGTAATGCGCCGTCGCAACCTTCGCTCTCTCTCTCCCCGCTACTCTCTCCTCTTCCATCCTATCATCTCTTCCCTCTGCTCAATCCTTCTCACTCCAATCTCCTGATTCTGCCTCCTCAATCCTCCTCTCCTCCCCCTTTCTGCATCCTTTGACTCTCTATGTCCCCTATCCTCCCGGCCGGCTCGGTCCTCCCCTCCTGCTCCGTGGCTTGATGACTCATTGCGAGCTCACAGAACAGGGCTCCAGGCAGCCGAGCGGAAATGGAGGAAAACTAGACTCCCTGCGGACCTGGCATCTTTTCACTCCCTCCTCTTGTTACGCTATGGTTCAACCCAGCACTCAGAGAAACAAACACGACTAAGGGAGTGGAGGAAACAAAAATTATTTTTAATAAAAGTACAATTTGTCTTAGTCCAAAAACAACTGAAGAAAAGGAACAGAGTGGGCTAGTCGGCTCCGGAGGAAGGAGAGGCTGAGGCAGGCAGGCAGGCAGGCAGGCACGAAGGCAGGCAGGCAGGGAGGTATGTCTGAACTGAGGACAAAACAAACGACAGGTTAAGGAGAGTAAAAAGCCAGGCTGAAGACTAAGACAATATAACTTTACTGGTGAGCCAAGTTACTGCTCTAGTAAGAACAACGATCTGGCGCCGGTGGAGAGCCATGCCCAGGAATTAGTAGTGCAGGTTGATGAGAGAATAGGATGCAGCTGCGTAGGCAGGAATCACTGGAAACAACCTGCAGCTGCACAGGAGAGGCAGATCCTGAGCATGCCCCCTGATCCACTCCAGACACACCCACATAAAGGGAACAAACACACATACAGAAACAACAGACAAAGAGGGGACAAAACAAGGAGGAAGGGAAACAGAAAAGGGAGAGACAAGCTGCCCACATAACACCTCTCTACATTTTCTTCCTCTGTTTCTGCTGCTAAAGCCACTTTCTACCACTCTAAATTCCAAGCATCTGCCTCTAACCCTAGGAAGCTCTTTGCCACCTTCTCCTCCCTGCTGAATCCTCCTTCTCCTCCCCCTCTGTGGATGACTTCATCAACCATTTTGAAAAGAAGGTTGACGACATCCGATCCTCGTTTGTTAAGTCAAATGACACTGCTGGTCCTGCTCACACTGCCCTACCCTATGCTTTGACTTCTTTCTCCCCTCTCTCTCCAGATGAAGTCTTCCGACTTGTGACGGCCGGCCGCCCAACAACCTGCCCTATCACCTCCTCTCTTCTCCAGACCATCTCCGGTGACCTTCTCCCTTACCTCACCTCGTTCATCAACTCATCCTTGACCGCTGGCTATGTCCCTTCCGTCTTCAAGAGAGCGAGAGTTGCACCCCTTCTCAAAAAACCTACACTCGATCCCTCCGATGTCAACAACTACAGACCAGTATCCCTTCTTTCTTTTCTCTCCAAAACTCTTGAGCGTGCGTCCTACCTGACCGGTCGCTCCTACCAAGTGGCATGGCAAGAATCTGTCTCCGCACCACGTGCTCTCACCACTGGTGTCCCCCAGGGCTCAGTTCTAGGCCCTCTCCTATTCTCGCTATACACCAAGTCACTTGGCTTTGTCATATCCTCACATGGCCTCTCTTATCATTGCTACGCAGACGACACACAACTTATCTTCTCCTTTCCCCCTTCTGATAACTGGGTGGCGAATTGCATCTCTGCATGTCTGGCAGACATATCAGTATGGATGACGGATCACCACCTCAAGCTGAACCTTGGCAAGACGGAGCTGCTCTTCCTCCCGGGGAAAGACTGCCCGTTCCATGATCTTGCCATCACGGTTGACAACTCTGTTGTGTCCTCCTCCCAGAGTACGAAGAGCCTTGGCGTGACCCTGGACAACACCCTGTCGTTCTCCGCTAACATCAAGGCGGTGACCCGATCCTGTAGGTTCATGCTCTACAACATTCGGAGAGTACGACCCTGCCTTACACAGGAAGCGGCACAGGTCCTAATCCAGGCACTTGTCATCTCCCGTCTGGATTACTGCAACTCGCTGTTGGCTGGGCTCCCTGCCTGTGCCATTAAACCCTACAACTCATCCAGAATGCCGCAGCCCGTCTGGTGTTCAACCTTCCCAAGTTCTCTCACGTCACCCCGCTCCTCCGCACACGTAAAAATGTATGCACACATGACTGTAAGTCGCTTTGGATAAAAGCGTCTGCTAAATGGCATATTATTATTATTATTATTACTCCACTGGCTTCCAGTTGAAGCTCGCATCTGCTACAAGACCATTTTGTTTTCCTTTGGAGCTGTGAGGGGAACGGCACCTCCGTACCTTCAGGCTCTGATCAGTCAAAACTGTTCGCTGCTCTGGCACCCCAATGGTGGAACAAGCTCCCTCACGACGCCAGGACAGCGTGAGTCACTCACCACCTTCCGGAGACACTTGAAACCCCACCTCTTTAAGGAATACCTGGGATAGGATAAAGTAATCCTTCTACCCCCCTTACCCCACCCCAAAGAAAAAAAATATATATATAATATTGTAAAGTGGTTATCCCACTGGCTATAAGGTGAATGCACCAATTTGTAAGTCGCTCTGGATAAGAGCGTCTGCTAAATGACGTAAATGTAAATGTAAAATTAAACTAAATAGGTAATTCAGTTATTGTGTAAATGTCTGGTTAGCACAGATACAACTAAATAGGTAATTCAGTTATTGTGTAAATGTCTGGTTAGCTGTCACGATCGCCAATGAAGTATGACCAAAGCGCAGCGTTGGGAGTGAACATGATGATTTTAATTATCACACGAGAATACAGAACAAACCACGATCGTGAAGTCCTCAGTGAATACTACTGAACAATGAACAAAAACCCACAACCACAAGGTGAACACAGACATTTAAATATGGCTCCCAATCAGAGATAACGAGCCGACAGCTGACACTCGTTACCTCCGATTGGGAGTCACTGACCAAACATAGAACGCGAACACCTAGACACTACCCACAGTACACAACACACGGAAAACTACACACCCTGACTAAACACAAAAAGTCCTAGAACCAGAGTGTGACAGTACCCCCCAAAGGCGCGGACTGCGACCGCGCCTAACTACAAGCAAACAGGGAGGGCTGGGTGGGCATTCCTCCTCGGCGGCGGCTCCGGCTCCGGGCTTCCTCCCCCACTTCCTCTCCAACCCCCCAAAGTACCCCTGGTCCTGCCTAGCCCCGCTGGCCGGAACCGGACTGACGACACGCGCCCCTGGCTTGGTGCGTGGATCCTGGCTGGACGGCCCTGGCGGATCCCCGGCTGGACGGCTCTGGCGGATCCCGGCTGGACGGCTCTGGCGGATCCTGGCTGGACGGCTCTGGCGGATCCTGGCTGGACGGCTCTGGCGGATCCCGGCTGGAAGGCTCTGCGGATCCCGGCTGGAAGGCTCTGGCGGATCCCGGCTGGACGGCTCTGGCGGATCCCGGCTGGACGGCTCTGGCGGATCCCGGCTGGAAGGCTCTGGCGGATCCCGGCTGGAAGGCTCTGGCGGATCCCGGCTGGACGGCTCTGGCAGATCCCGGCTGGACGGCTCTGGCGGATCCTGGCTGGACGGCTCTGGCGGATCCTGGCTGGACGGCTCTGGCGGATCCTGGCTGGACGGCTCATGGCTGGCTGACGGATCTGGCTGCTCGCGGCTGGCTGACGGATCTGGCTGCTCATGGACGGCTGACGGATCTGGCTGCTCATGGCTGGCTGACGGATCTGGCTGCTCATGGCTGGCGGAAGGATCTGGCTGCTCATGGCTGGGCGGAAGGCTCTGGCTGATCCTGTCTGGCGGAAGGCTCTGGCTGATCCTGTCTGGCGGACGGCTCTGGCTGGACAGGGCTGACGACGCACCCCGTAGGCTCGGGTGCGTTGAGCAGGGACAGGCAGAACCGCACTGGGGACACACACCCCTGGCCCTACACGGGGATCAGGAACGGGCCGGACCGGACTGGAAACACCCCCCAGTACCTCTCGCCGTGCCTCCACACTTTCCATCCCCTTCGTAACCAGTGGCCCCCTTAAACTGGCGGCCATATCTGCCAACCTCCTGCACTCCTCCAACCCGTACACCTGCTGCCCCGACGTCGTGAGCCCCCCCCTAAAAATTTTCTGGGGGTCTCTCCTCTCCGTGGACCAGGCCTCCATCATTCTCGCCCAATTCTCGCTCCTCTGTTTCCAATTATCGCCCTTCAGCTCCTGGACACGCTGCTTGGTCTGGTCTTGGTGGGTTTTTCTGTCACGATCGCCAATGAAGTATGACCAAAGCGCAGCGTTGGGAGTGAACATGATGATTTTAATTATCACACGAGAATACAGAACATACCACGATCGTGAAGTCCTCAGTGAATACTACTGAACAATGAACAAAAACCCACAACCACAAGGTGAACACAGACATTTAAATATGGCTCCCAATCAGAGATAACGAGCCGACAGCTGACACTCGTTACCTCCGATTGGGAGTCACTGACCAAACATAGAACGCGAACACCTAGACACTACCCACAGTACACAACACACGGAAAACTACACACCCTGACTAAACACAAAAAGTCCTAGAACCAGAGTGTGACATTAGCACAGATACAACTAAATAGGTAATTCAGTTATTGTGTAAATGTCTGGTTAGCACAGATACAACGAAATAGGTAATTTAGTTATTGTGTAAATGTCTGGTTAGCACAGATACAACTAAATAGGTAATTTAGTTATTGTGTAAATGTCTGGTTAGCACAGATACAACTAAATAGGTAATTTAGTTAACATCACTATATCAGGAGGACGTTGCATATTCGTGAGCACACAGTACAGTAAGCAAATATAAACCTTCATACATATTGACATCAACAAAAGGTTAGTATGCTATTTGCACACCATTTGTTAGCCTGCAATGAGTCTGGATCTGAGTACCTTGCCGACCTTTCACCAAATGCAAACACATTCGGGGCCGGCTGATTAGTCCAGAAACCGATGGTTTGGGCCAGGGCCAGAGCCAGAACATACGTGGGTAAAGCTACGGTTTGAAAATTCAACATTGGCTTTGATACTCTGATTGCTTAGAGACGATCCAATCGCTGATGATGCCCCTCGTCACCACAAACGACAGAGCAGCAGAATAATTTAGTGTGAGTCGTCAGGCTAGTGTCTGGCATGATCATTTGTGTGTTTAAAAAGAATAATCTTTAAATTTTGTCATAATGCATCTGCTTACTAGAACAGCCAGAACGTATTCAGCTGGAAAATGCTTTTTTTCAGGTAGGCAATCTCAGTTTGGCATGCCTGAAACTGGATGATTTTACATGTGAGATTGGGAGATATGTGTTGAGTCATATGCTTACTTTTATTTCTACCATTTCAGTTTTAAAAACGGAGAGCAGCCTTCATGGCTCACTGGTTGATTCTCTCGCGTGCAGGGTCAAAATTCTCTCTCTCTCGCTCTGCCTCACTCCACTGTTTTCACTCTTCCTCGCTCCTCACAACTCTCTATCTCACTCTCACTCTCACTCTCGCTCTGTCTCACTCCACTGTTTTCACTCTTTCTCTCTCCTCACAACTCACGCTCTCTATCTCTTTCTCTCTCCTCACAACTCTCTCTCTCTCTCGCTCTGTCTCACTCCAGTTTTCACCTTCTCTCTCTCTTTCTCTCACTCTCACTCACTCCACTGTTTTCACTCTCTCTCTCCTCACAATTCTCTCTCTCTCTCTCTCTCTCTCTCTCTCTCTCTCTCTCTCTCTCTCTCGCTCTCTCTCTCTCTCCACTGTTTTCACTCTCTCTATCTTCACAGCTCTCTCTCTCTTTCGCTCTGACTCACTCCACTGTTTTCACTCTTTCTACTCTCGCTCTGCCTCACTCCACTGTTTTCACTTTCTCTCTCCTCACAACTCTCTCTCTCTCTCTCTCTCTCTCTCTCGCTCTCTCTCTCTCTTTCTCTCTCTCTATCTCTCTCTCTCCACAGTTTTCACTCTTTCTTTCTCGCTCTGCCTCACTCCACTGTTTTCACTTTCTCTCTCCTCACAACTCTCTCTCTCTCTCTCTCTCTCTCTCTCTCTCTCTCTCTCTCTCTCTCTCTCTCTCTCTCTCTCTCTCTTTCGCTCTGACTCACTCCACTGTTTTCACTCTCTCTCTTCTCACAATTCACTTTCTCTCTCGTTCTGTTTCACTCCACTGTTTTCATTCTCTCTTTCTCTATCCTCACAACTCTCTCTCTCTGCCTCACTCGACTGTTTTCACTATTTCTCTCTCCTCACAACTCTCTCTCTCTCTCTCTCACTCCACTGTTTCACTCTCTCTCTCCTCACAACTCTCTCTCTTTCGCTCTGCCTCACTCCACTGTTTTCACTCTTTCTCTCTCCTCACAACTCTCTCTCTCTCTCTCTCACTCCACTGTTTTCACCTTTTATCTCTCTCTCTCTCGCTGTCTCACTCCACAGTTTTCACTCTTTCTCTCTCCTGACAACTCCCTCTCTCTCTTTCTTTCTCTCTCTCTCTCTCTCTCTCTTCTCTCACTCCACTGTTTTCACTCTCTCTCTCTCCTCACAATTCTCTCACTCTGTTACACTCCACTGTTTTCACTCTTTCTCTCTCCTGACAACTCCCTCTCTCTCTTTCTTTCTCTCTCTCTCTCTCTCTCTCTCTTTCTCTCACTCCACTGTTTTCACACTCTCTCTCCTCACAGCTCTCTCTCTCTATCGTTCTGTCTCACTCCACTGTTTTCACTCTTTCTCTATCCTCACAACTCTCTCTCTCTCTCTCTCTCTGTCTCACTCCACTGTTTTCACTTTCTCTCTCTCTCTCTCTCTCTCTCTCTCTCTCTTTTGCTCTGCCTCACTCCACTGTTTTCACTTTTTCTCTCTCCTCACAACTCTCTCTCTCTCTGTCTCACTCCACTGTTTTCACTCTTTCTCTCTTCTGACAACTCTCTCTCTCTTTTGCTCTTTCCCACAGGCTTCTGCTGCTTCTCTACACTATGTCCCCTCCCTTTTTCTCTAACTCACTCACTCACTCACTCACTCACTCACTCACTCACTCACTCACTCACTCACTCACTCACTTCGTTTCTCTCTTACTGCCTGACTCCCAGTGTTACAGCTGGGGGAGCTGCTAGTCCATACTACGGCTCTGTTCCCTACGCATGCACACAAACACACACGCACACACGCACACACACAGAAGCGTACACTCACCCATGCACACACGCATACACATGCATAGTGTTTTCTGTCAATGACACAGTATGTTGACATATATCTGGTGATTCTAGAGATAATAATCAGAATCCAGGCAGAGATAGAAGAGATTAATTCACTGATAGCATGTGCTAAAAATATACATAAAATATACATAAACATTGTGATAAACTGTGATTTTTGTTCTTGTATGCAAATATTATTGACACTTGTTACCCTGTTTGGGCAAATGAAAAGCACGAGACCACATAACAAATGTCTAGCTTTTTACTTGGTACAATAGGTAATCTTCCTCGGTGTAGCTAGCTCTTCCTCTATGTACTGTAGCTCATCAGAGGTCTTTCATACTGCAGTATGGTATTGACTATGATACTGCTGTGATGGAAATGGCCACCATTTTCCTGATAATACCTGTAATTGAGGAAAATTATACCTGTCTGGCAAAACCCTTTAGATGACAAGGCATAGTTTGTGCTGTTGTGCCCTCATCCCTTACAGGCCTACCTTGAATGACTCTGGAAACATAAAACCAGGAATAGAGAACATTGATGATAGTAGTATTCTCCTAGCATACCCTAAAGTGTCTCTTTCCTTGTCTTGTTCGCAGGTTGACGTTTATTGTCATGACTCTTGTCCTGGTAAATACATGAGAGATTTCCCCTTAGATACAGTGCCTTGCAAAAGTATTCAACCCCCTTGGCGTTTTTCCTATTTTGTTGCATTACAACCTGTAATTTAAATGGAATTTTATTTGGATTTCATATAATGGACAATAGTCCAAATTGGTGAATTTGCGCAGGAGGGTAAATCACAGAATAACAGGCTTTAATCAGCAAAATACAGGTATACGCAGAAATGCGTCAAACACACTCCAGGGCACTGGAAAATACAGGCGCACTGGAAAATACAAGGCACACAGGAAAAATACTCCCGTCAATACAAAATACACGAGCTCCACCGAGCTTCACTAACCTCCACAATAAACAATCACCCACACAGACAAGGAAGCAGAGGAAACACTTATACAATGACTAATGAGGGAATAAGGACCAGGTGTGTGTGATTGAAGACAAGACAAATGGAGTGATGATAAATGGATCGGCAGTAGCTAGTAAGCCAGTGACGCCGAATGCCGACACCTGCCCGAACAAGGAGGGGAGGCAGCCTCGGTGGAAGTCGTGACAGTTGTGGAGAAGTACAGATCAGGGTTGGGTTCAAAAAAAAATATCAGAAACTTTGAACATCCCACAGAGCACCATTAAATCCATTATTAAAAAATTGAAAGAAATATGGCACCACAACAAACCTGCCAAGAGAGGGCCGCCCACCAAAACTCACGGACCAGGCAAGGAGGGCATTAATCAGAGAGGCAACAAAGAGACCAAAGATAACCCTGAAGGAGCTTCAAAGGTCCACAGCGGAGATTGGAGTATCTGTCCATAGGACCACTTTAAGCCATACACTCCACAGAGCTGGGCTTTACGGAAGAGTGGCCAGAAAAAAGCCATTGATTAAAGAAAAAAATAAGCAAACATGTGGGAGACTCCCTAAACATATGGAAGAAGGTACTCTGGTCAGATGAGACTAAATTTGAGCTTTTTGGCCATCAAGGAAAACGCTATGTCTGGCGCAAACCCAACACCTCTCATCAACCCGAGAACACCATCCCCACAGCGAAGCATGGTGGTGGCAGAATCATGCTGTGGGGATGTTTTTCCATCGGCAGGGACTGGGAAACTGGTCAGAATTGAAGGAATGATGGATGGCAGGGAAATTCCTGAGGGAAACCTGTTTCAGTCTTCCAGAGATTTGAGACATGGACAGAGGTTCACCTTCCAGCAGGACAATGACTCTAAGCATACTGCTAAAGCAACGCTTCAGTGGTTTAAGAGGAAACATTTAAATGTCTTGGAATGGCCTAGTCAAAGCCCAGACCTCAATCCAATTGAGAATCTGTGGTATGACTTAAAGATTGCTGTACACCAGCGGAAACCATCCAACTTGAAGGAGCTGGAGCAGTTTTGCCTTGAAGAATGGGCAAAACTCCTAGTGGCTAGATGTGCCAAGCTTATAGAGACATACCCCAAGACTTGCAGCTGTAATTGCTGCAAAAGGTGGCTCTACAAAGTATTGACTTTGGGAGGGTGAATAGTTATGCACACTCAAGTTTTCATTTTTTATTTCATTTTTTATTATTTCTTGTTTGTTTCACAATAAAAAATATTTTGCATCTTCAAAGTGGTAGGCATGTTGTGTAAATCAAATGATACAAACCCCCCAAAAATCCATTTTAATTCCAGGTTGTAAGGCAACAACATAGGAAAAATGCCAAGGGGGGGTGAATACTTTCGCAAGCCACTGTAGGCCAGCTGCAAAGTAAAAACTGGCTATATTGTAAAAATTCAGAAAAACTGAAATGTGCTTTTTGGTCTTAATTTAAGGTCACAGTTTGCCAGTGTGGTTAAGGTTAGGGTTAGGTTTAAAATCCGATGTTATGACTTTGTGGCTGTGCCAACTAGTGACCACTCTGCAGAGCTGCCTCCAGTACAAGATTCATGCTGAAAAACGCTAACCTGCGTCTTGTTTCCTTCATCTGCATCTTTCTAGAAAATAATGGACCGGTGAAAGCATACCCATGGGTACCTCTATGACATTCTCCCATCAATTATTTTCAGGTTCGGACACAAGGAGAGTCAAGCTGGGTGCCATTTTAGAGTATTGGGATGCAGCCACTGAGCGGCAGTGATGGATTTGACTTGTCTCTGTGAAAGGCATGCCGGTGCAGGATCGCTGGGGATAAAGAAGATCATGTATGTATAGGACATGCAAGCCTACTGATGTCTACACACTGCATTCTTTCAAAGGCAACTCTGCAGACCATCACACGTCCAGTCATGCCTCCTAACAGAACAGGAGAATATGAAGGATGTAAACACAGGTGTGGATTTAACAGAGCAGAGAAAGGGGTTAGAAACAGGTAAAGATTCACAGTTAAACATACAGAAGCTATATCTTTCTCTCAAGTACACACATAAACAAATACACACATTTTTTATGAGGTCGCACATTAAATACATTCTGACAGATGCAGCCTCAGTGTGTGTGTGTGTGTGTGTCTGTCTGTATTTGTGTGATTGATGTGCTGAAGCCCCAGAGAGCTGTGTGGCTGCTCTGAGTGGTTTACGAATGTCTCTTCCACTGAGTGACAGAGAAAGTGCCTGAGCTTCTAGACTCAAGTTTCTCCCTCCAGCTAATATACAATACATGTTTGAGAATAATTTGGTTTCTGCTTAGTTGTGAGATATATTATATATTACTATTGACATTTAAAGTTATTTGAAGGTGGAAACGTTGCATGTAGAATGACACATAAACATAGTACAATTTTGGAAAGCAGAAGTTTGGGCTGCAATTTGAACAGTCTCTTCAAACGGTCTTTTTCAACTGACATGCTACTTTCGTCAAGAGGACCCTTTTTTTAAGTGCCTGATCACTGATCATCTTCATTTCCAAATATATTGTGAAATATCTGATGCAATCACTTTAACAGAGTCTGTAAACACCACAGAACGTAGAGTAGACAATGTGTCCTTACACTCCCAAGCCACCTGGACTATATTTAATCGTTGTGAGCAGGTAATACAGGGAAGTATCTTTTTACAAGATGCTCCATTAGTTTATGATAAGTGCTGTATGTCACACACAAGGCCCTTCGTCTCCATCGCACTTTTCCAGAACAATGACAAGAAGTATCAAATAAATGCTCAATTTGACTTTTATAAGACCGTATAAGAAGAATGTATTAGTTTTTTCCAACAATCTCTGAATCTCTGATTCTTCTTCTTTTTTTTTTCTTTTTTTACAGTAAATGCCATACACGTTGCGAACAAATAATGTGTTAGATGATGAATATTCATAAACATTTATTGGAAATACTGTGTAATAGAAGAGGGGGAGAGGTCAATGCCAAATAGTGATCTATCGCCAGACATCAGAGAACTGCCAAGTTTATATTTATTCACATGAGTTATCAATTCAGCACACCAACTTTAGCAGAGGGCTGGTGGTCAATGCACTACAGTGGTTGAGTGACTGAATAAAGGCATGATTTAAGCTCATCAACCCCCTGCTCTTTCACTGCACTGTTGGATGCTGCTTTCTGGGACACACGCTCACACACGCACACATATAACCACACGCACGCACGCATGCACACACACACACACGTTTAGCCATGTTTAGACATGTTTAGCCATTTATGCATGGCAAGAAGGGAAACTGTTTGTGTACTGCGTCTTGCACAGAATATTGGTTTATTTATTCTGATGTGGGCCCACGTCCGTGATGTGGGATGTAATCTCTTTGTGCAAACAGAAGATTCACAATAGTTGGCACATTGGTTTGTCACTTCTTCAAAGCTAGACAATATCCTACTCTGTGTCACCCTGGCCCTTTTGAACAGAAAATCCTACGGACTGCCCCCGAATAGACCAGGAACATTTCTCAGACGCAACAAGGCGACGAGTGTTGAACGAGGCGAGCCTGAGCAGAGAACAGAAGGCTAGCACAGGTGTTTAGACATGCATGGGGCGAGGTGTGCTTGTCACCGCCATCTCTCCGGTGTGTTAGTGTGACCAAGGTGAGGACGGTGCCAAGGTACCCAGCCCTTGTGCCATATGGCCAGAGGCGGGTGTCAACTGTGGGAAGAGTTTCATGCTTCTGCTCCAAACACCCGTCCTACAAAATTAAAAGAGCATATTTATATAATGAATATGAATTCGGAGGACAGAAATTATTAAATATTAAAGCATTAGACCTATCACTAAAATCTTCAGTCATCCAAAAGTTATACTTAAATCCGAACTGGTTCTCGAGCAAATTAGTAAGATTGTCTCACCCACTGTTCAAGAAAGGCCTTTTTCCCTTTATTCAGATTACAACCTCTCACTTTCAGTTATTTGAAAAGGAAATAATCTCCCAAATGTCACTATTTCTAAAACAAGCCATAGAAAGTTGGTTGCAATTTCAATTTAATCCTCCAGAAACGACAGAACAAATAATGCAACAAATATTGTGGTTAAATTCAAATATACTAATTGACAAAAAACCTTTATTTTTTGACAGAATGTTTAAAAAAGGTATAATCTTCGTAAATGATATCATCGGTAGGACTGGTGGAGTTATGTCGCACATGCAGCTAACAAAAACATATGGAAATGTCTGCTCTACCCAGAATTACAACCAAATAATTGCAGCCTTACCGCAAAAGTGGAAGAGGAAAGTTGAAGGGGGGAGAAAGTAAGGAACTTGTCTGTCGGCCTTGCATTAAAGAACATAATTGGTTAAGGAAAACTGTGATAAATAAAAAAGTATATCAGTTTCACTTAAGGACCAAAGGATTGACAGCCGTCCCATATAGATTGCAAAATAGTTGGGAAGAGATCTTTGACGTACCGATCCCATGGCATAGTGTTTATGAACTGACACGCAAAACGACACCGGATTCAAAAATTAGAATCTTTCAATTTAAATTATTATATAAAATTCTTGCTACCAATAGAATGTTATTTATATGGGGGATACAATCTTCCCAGCTCTGCAGATTTTGCTGTGAAGAGATAGAATCATTAGATCATTTGTTTTGGTTCTGTCCATTTGTAGCTTGTTTTTGGACACAGGTCCAGGAATGGCTAAAGGATTCCAATATTTACCTGGAACTAACCTTGCAGATAGCATTACTGGGTGATCTGAAAAGTCATAGTCAATCAATCAATAATATAATAATACTTTTAGCAAAAATGTTTATTTTTAATTCACAATCTGTAGAAGCAATGAGAATAGAAAGGTTCAGAACTTTTGTAAAACATCACAGTACAGTCAAAATATATATGGCAAATAGAAATCCTATATGGATGGTGTTAAGAGATAGATGGGAGGTATTGAATAGAGTTGAAGGATGGGACTAATAACAAATAACAACAAATAATAACAAAGATAGCTAATAATGTAAGCATACTGTGTCCATAATAAGTATATAGGTTGTATGTTGGGAGCTTTTGAGAAAGAGCACAGTTAGAAAGATATGGCATTTAGAAGCAAACCGGATGGACATCATGAAAATGATCGGAGAGGTTGAGAGTAGAAGAAGTTCAGGAGCAAAAAAATAAATAAATATATATATATATATATATATATAGATATAGAATTATTGTAAAATTAACTGTGTCCATAAGGTGTAGATAGTAAGTATAAACTGGAAGTAGAGGCCTGGGCGTTGTTGTTCACTAATTTACTCCAAGTAGGGAAAGGATGGTGGGGTTGAAAAGTAATAAAGGGGAATATATATATAAAAAATATTTAAAAAACATGGGGGATTGGAAGTGATGCAGACAATTACATTGATAGAAGATACAATCTATCTGCAATATTAAGCTGATCCATCCCCCCCCAAACAAAAAAAAAAGAAAAAAAAAAAAAAAAACATGTACACCTTGATACATGTACACCTACCATAAACACTATAATCATTCACATAGCAACATAGAAAATGTCATATGGTAAAGGGACTTCCTCAAAATTTTAGACCTTCCTCTCTATGGGCCCTATGTCACATTACTATACTATTGATCTACTGGACAAATAAAGCTTGATAGCTCATTGAAGAGTGATTCTCCACAGAGGCAGCTGGGGATGAGTCAGCAGAACGTCCAGCAGAGATTCCAGGAGAGAGAGAAGGAGCTGAAGGAGCTCCAACAGGCTGTGGAGTGTCTCAAGGTGAGTATTGTTGACCAGAGGAGACACACCATTTCACTTCTCACTTCCAGTCAGAGGGAGAGAGAGAGAGAGAGAGAGAGAGAGAGAGAGAGAGAGAGAGAGAGAGAGAGAGAGAGAGAGAGAGAGAGAGAGAGAGAGAGAGAGAGAGAGAGAGAGAGAGAGAGAGAGGGAGAGGGAGAGGGAGAGAGGGAGAGGGGACTCTCTCCAACCAGAGAATTGGGCTGATTCAAACAAGACCAAACATGCTTATTTTTAAAGTAAGGACATGTCCAAGAAATGTTACTTGGAAAACTAAAATAACCAACACCCTTTATTGTGATTGTAATATATAAAAATATAATAATATATTTCCATTCACATTGTGTGTGTGTGGTCCAATGTGTGAGGGGCTTGTTGTGATCCTGGGGGTAGTGCATTGGTCTGTACACTGACTGTATGCCTTCTTAATATTGAGTTGCATCGGGTGGGGGGCTGTTAAAACTGTTTTGAATGGGGTGTGTTTTGGGGTCTGGGGGTGAAATCAAACAGTGTATTCAAACTGGTTAGGGGTAGACTTAGACCCCCCAGAACATTCACACCTGGTCCTTTGTTGCAGGATTTGTTTTATACATGTTAACTTTCTGTTAAATGGGTTTCCATCACATTTTCAACTCTACCGATGGTTTTGTCAGATTTGGTTGTGCATTATATAGCGAACGTGCCCACTCTGGACAGGCTACCTACATGATGACATTATTATGGACAAAAAGACCCTCGATATTTATTGGAAAGGAGCATCAAGCTCTTCACTGTGAATTTTCACCACCCTGTGAAGTTCAGCATAACTTATTTCATCTGTAGCTTAATAAACTGCATGGTTTCCTGAGTCGTAGTGGGAGGACCACACCACATA
Source organism: Coregonus clupeaformis (assembly GCF_020615455.1). NCBI lineage: Eukaryota > Metazoa > Chordata > Actinopteri > Salmoniformes > Salmonidae > Coregonus > Coregonus clupeaformis. The sequence continues at coordinate 367,286 of NW_025533563.1, read as the reverse complement.
TCATCGTGTGACTCCAAGTTTACTTCAATATGATGGTTATTATATCAATATTTGTGCATAAAGACATTTCCACCGCCATTTCTCGCTTAATTAATTCTACAGAGGTATTTGCAGGGCGCCCTGCCCTTCACAAAGAAAAGAGAACTCTCCCTGGGGCTCCCGCCAGCTTCTCCGGGATCGGTCGCGTTACCGCACTGGACGCCTCGCGGCGCCCGTCTCCGCCACTCCGGATTCGGGGATCTGAACCCGACTCCCTTTCGATCGGCCGGGGGCGACGGAGGCCATCGCCCCTCCCTTCCGAACGGCGTTCGCCATCCAAGACCAGATTATGGTTGGGGGGCATATAAAGAGCAACATATGTGAAGATCAGCAGGCTCTGACGTTTTTTGGGCTAAAATATAGACATCCAGAAAGGTCTCAGGACAAGGCCCAAAATGAAGCCTGGTCTTAAATTTGAGGTGCTTTTGGGTGAGAGCATTAGATCCGGTAAGGATAGAAAAACATTTCAACCAAAGGAATGCTCCTAAGGTTCTCCCGATCTGTGCAAGCCTACCCATGACCATATGGAATTAATCCTTAACAGTGAAAACAGGGTGCATTTATTCAAAGAGTTGACCGTGAACTCTTTTCCATAGAAATACATTGCCTGCTGCCCTAACTTCAACTTGATGCCTATGTGGGTTTATATTGCCATATCAAACTGTCTTCTTTGTCAACCCATCAGGCCACTATAAGGATTACCTGTGTTGAGTTTAAGCTTCCTGGAGCAACCGGAAGTGGGAAGATTGACCCTAAACATGGTTTAGATGTATCCACCAGCAGATAGTGAAAACGCTACATTCAACCCTCTGTAAAAAGTTTAGTTTTTCACGGATTGACCTGAAACTCAGGATTCTGTAAGAGCTTGTCCCAATGAGGATATGTGTTTAATTACAGCTTCCTGTGACAACCGGAAGTGCCTTACATTGTGGTCATAGGTGCTGTTTCGAAGGGTTAAAAAGGTCACATCCTTCCAAAATGTCATATGTGTGATTAGGCAACCCTCATGAACCCGTACATATTAGAAAACCAGGTTTTTTTCCGTTTGTTTTTTTATAAAGCTAGAAAAAAATATATTAAAAAAATAAAAAATATGAAGAAAATATGCATCACTAACTGTAAGTCGCTCTGGATAAGAGTGTCTGCTAAATGACTACCAAAAAAATATATATATGTATTTTTTCATAAATATGAAAATGAAAAAAAGACGACTACCAGGTGAACGCATAACTTACCACGTGCCCGTAGCCAAACACGTCTTTAAATGACCAGTGGGGTCGAATCCGGGTGGGGGTGTGATAACTGCCTGAATGGAGGTGAAGCTTCACTTAATCTACTTTGAAGCAGAAAAAAAATATGAAAAATTATTTTTTTCAAAAATATGAAAATGAAAAAAAAGAAGACATGGGGCGTGCGGGACGACTTTCGCTAAGCGGACCGGCACATTGAACGCGGGTCGGCGACTCCCCGCTTGCCAGGAGCCCTCCGAAACGTGGACGGATCCTGCCGAGTAAGAAATGATACTCGGGAGGTGTTTACCCAGCTGCCGAGTATACCAGGTGACCCTCAACCTTGATACATGTACACCTACCATAAACACTAGAATCATTACCATAGCAACATAGAAAATGTCATATGGTAAAGGGACTTTCTCAAGATTTTAGACCTTCCTCTCTATGGGCCCTATGTCACATTACTATACTATTGATCTACTGGACAAATAAAGCTTGATAGCTCATTGAAGAGTGATTCTCCACAGAGGCAGCTGGGGATGAGTCAGCAGAAAGTCCAGCAGAGATTCCAGGAGAGAGAGAAGGAGCTGAAGGAGCTCCAACAGGCTGTGGAGTGTCTCAAGGTGAGTATTGTTGACCAGAGGAGACACACAATTTCACTTCTCTCTTCCAGTCAGAGAGAGAGAGATGCCCCTATTCAATCCCACTGGCCCCACTGTTGGGAACAGGCTGTCTTAAAGTCACAAGTGGGGCAACCTCATCACATAACCATGAGTAACCATGAGTGACTCATGTCCGCTATATATTAACAGAGCTCTCTCTCTCTCTCACTCTCTCTCAATTCAATTAAATGGGCTTTATTGACATGGGAAACATGTTACATTACCAAAGCAGGTTAAATAAATAATAAACAAAAGTGAAATCAATGATCAGAAATTAACAGTAAACGTTACACTCACAAACGTTTCAAAGGAATAAAAACTTTCAAATGTTATAACTCAAGTGCAAACAGAGTGAGCCATTCGCCAGACTGAGTTCTGGAGGTGAAATGGAAATGAATGAGGGAGAGTTAAGTGAGGTAGAAGGTGTGGTGAAGAGCTCAGAACCAGAGCCTGGCATCAATGGACATGATAAAGAAGAATCTGGTGCAGTAGGAGTTACATTGTTGGAGAAAGTGGATCCATACCTTTTGGCAGATTCATTTGTGGTTTCAGGGTGGGTGGGAAAGGAGTTGGGTGCAGTTGAATCAGTGAAGGTAACCTGTAGTGGACTTGTGATATTTGTTTGTGTTTCTTCTGACCAGAGGGAGTGGGCGCTCCGTGTCACGCAACTTGGGTCAAGATCTGTTTCTTGCTTTGCTCTTAGGAACAGGGCACCATTGAAAGGAGTGATTTCTGGGGTAGCGTTAAGTGTAGAAGTGGAGCAATTAAGGTTGAAGACTGCTGGTGTTTGTGATTCCCGCCGTTTGGTGCAACACAGACCCGGTGGTGAGCGTGGTGAAACAGAGGAGTCACTGTCAGTCCTTTTGAGTTTTGAGTCTTTACCCGACAAAGTCATGGTAGGATATATCAGTTATTCTGTTAGAGCTTTTGTGTGCTGATTCAGGTGCAACGTTTATGGTCATGTTGCAGCAGTTTGTAGGAGGGAGATTCCAAGATGTGGGAAGTGTGCAGGAGGGCATGGGATAGAGGATTGTGTAGTTTCGGTGGATACAAATGTGTGTCAACTGTTGGGATGCCCATGTTGCTGGGGATCTGAAGTGTCCGGTGCGAGAGAGGCAGGTTGAGGTGGCTAGAGTCAGAGTAGTGCAGAAGGTGTCGTATGCTGAGGCAGTGAAGGAAGTAGAGGAGGATGGGTCAAGGGTGAGAGATCCTGAGAGGATCCCTGTGAGTAGTAGATCTGTGCCAGCACAGAGGAATAGGCCAACGAGTGATATATGCTTCAGTAAAGTTAGCTTCTTAGAGTTCATAGCAATGGTTATCAACAGTACCGCAGAAATGGAACGTAAAAAAAAGAAAAAATATGTTGTGGTGGCAGCTGCAGAGAAGTATTTGGCCATACAAGATTAGACTTCAGAAGAGTTCCAGGGTGTGTTGAGTGGTGGTGTCCCGTCCTCCCAGGCCGTTGGCATGATGCAGGAGCAGATAGGGTCAAAGTAGTAGAATTGGGTAGTGGGTATTTAATGAGTAGGGTTAGTTGGAAGGATGTTTTTCTGTATTATTATAATTTCCCCTTTTCCCATTTTGTGTCACAAAGTTTAATGGATTGATATTATAGTCCAGCCTCCGTTTATTACTTACGAACAGACCGTAAGTAGTTGGTTAGTTTTGGTAAATTTAAAAATAAAGTGGTTTTCGTGTGTTCTCGGCTGGGTGCCAAGCGGAATCCGTTAAACATGTCTCTTTTCGTAGACAAGTGTTTGTTTCTTAACAATCTTCAAGGTTACACAGGGGAGGGGTGGAACACAGGGTTTGCTAGCACAGATAGTTTTGGGTGTTTCTAGTGTGGGGATGTAGGGCATAATGCTAGTGCAGACTAGCGCGACCAGCCGGCAGTGGGGGCTAGGACTAGGCTGGACACAATACATTTTGAACGCCTTTTTCTGATAAAATTACTTCATTGCATCCGCCATGGAGCCCAGTTTCATAATATTACCATATGGCAGAACACTTGATAAACAACACATTTGTTTTATTTTTTAAATATGTTTTGAACTGGGTGTGACCTAGTAACCTCTATGTGAAAGTCCAGCAATTGGCATTTCATAGGTGGGGCAGGTTTGAGACTGATCTCCAGAATTAATAAGAAAAATACACTTTGTTTCTCAGCTGCCTCACCAATGTCTTTACGTGAATTAATAACTTTTAATTGCTAAATGTTTCCAATAGATGGCTGCATAAAACCACAAAGCATCAGTTATAGGCTACAAGCATAAAATAGCATGCAACCAAAGACTATGTCCTATGATTTTCTAAAAAGGTCACTCATTACTTTACAGTTAGCTATATATCTCGTATTAGGCCTGTGTTGCTTTTGGGAGAGCAACAAAATATTAACTCTAGCAGGTATTGAACACTGGCCAAATAATCCCTACTCAGATGCGCTAACCTCAACCCTAGTAAACATGCATTATAAAAACCTTCTATATAAAATTATCTCATATTGGGAGTAAATAGCCTCTGAATAGAAAAGAAAAAACACTGCATCTTCCAGCCCACCAATAAATTACATAATGCAACCGTCGCGGTTAGCATATTTACCTCAACATGCCCCTCGCTTGCGTGAGAAGGCAGAGTGCTCGATGCTGGTTGATGAATTGGAGCGGAGGACAAGGCGTCTCGTTTTCAGATGGCTCATTGGATCCAGAGCTGACAGCCAGTCAGGCTGAGGGCCCAGTATATACGGTGAGAGAACTTTCTAGGTTCCTGAAGGAGACTAAAGGGGAAAAAGAAGGTTCTGCTGGAGTCTTATTTGATTGATCCTGGAAGGTTTGTAAGGTCAGTACAACACGTGATGAAGAATGAGGGGTTTAGTGTCCTCTCACCCAGGAAGCGGTATAGGCTGTGAAAATGGGTCATGGGTTCTTAAGGGCATGTCTTCAGAATCTGCTTAAATTGATGTTTTTTTCTGGCATGGCGGCTTTATGGGCTTCTCTACTGGTTTCTGATTGTGGTGATTTCCCTCCCACCTCTTATGGAGATTTCACGGTTAGACTTCCTTAACATGAACGGCAGCAGAGACTGGGGGAATAAGTCAAACAAAAACATTTAAACGTGATTTTTTTGCAAGAGACACACAGTGATGTGATTAATGAAGTGTATTGGGGGTCTGGCGGAAGGGGGCGCAGGTGCTGAGCCATGGCACAAATCTTAGTGCAGGGGTAGCAAAAGAGGTGTGTAAGGGTAGGTTGTTAGTGGTTAGAGCCAAAATCAATTTCCTTGTCTTTGCGTTCCAAAATGTGTCTGCACCTAGTACAGGGCTCAGTTCTCTGTTTCACCAGGGCCCAGGCAGGTGTCCTATTGGAAATTCCATGTAAAGCTCTTCCAAGATGTCACTTTTGCTCAAACTTCCAAGGCTTTTGGGAGAGGTGGGGACAGCAGAAGGGGGGAGTAACTTCTGTTGTGGGGGGAGAGGAGGGAGCCTGATGGGTGGGTAACTTCTGTTGTGGGGAGAGGAGGGAGCCTGATGGGTGGGTAACTTCTGTTGTGAGGAGATGAGGGAGCCTGATGGGTGGGTAACTTCTGTTGTGGGGAGATGAGGGAGCCTGATCGGTGGGTAACTTCTGTTGTGGGGAGATGAGGGAGCCTGATGGGTGGGTAACTTCTGTTGTGGGGGGAGATGAGGGAGCCTGATGGGTGGGTAACTTCTGTTGTGGGGAGAGGAGGGAGCCTGATGGGTGGGTAACTTCTGTTGTGGGGGAGAGGAGGGAGCCTGATGGGTGGGTAACTTCTGTTGTGGGGAGATGAGGGAGCCTGATGGGTGGGTAACTTCTGTTGTGGGTAGATGAGGGAGCCTGATGGGTGGGTAACTTCTGTTGTGGGTAGATGAGGGAGCCTGATGGGTGGGTAACTTCTGTTGTGGGGAAATGAGGGAGCCTGATGGGTGGGTAACTTCTGTTGTGGGGAGATGAGGGAGCCTAATGTGTGGGTAACTTCTGTTGTGGGGAGATGAGGGAGCCCGATGGGTGGGTAAGGAGGGACAGGGCACCTCTGCAGCTTCCAGGGGGGTTGCAGTGGGGCTGTGAGTGGCTCAAGATGCTTGGGGTGTATCTGGGCTCGGAGGGTTGGGATAGGAAGAACTGGGAAGGAGTGTCACAAGCGGTGGTGTCGAGGCTGACGAAATGGAGGTGGCTCATCTCCCTAGTGTCATACAGAGGGACGGTGCTGATCATCAACAACTTGGTGGCATCCTCTCTATGGCTTAAATTGGCCATTCTCAACGCCCCCGGTGGTCTGCTTGTGGACCTGCAGCGCAAGTTAGTGAATTTTTTCTGGTCAGGGTGGCAGCGTTCTGACTCAGCAGCACAGAGGCGACTGTACCGTACGGAGGTGGGCTGGAGGGAACCAGCATGTGCTCTGTTGAGGAGGGCTGGTGGTTTGGGGCTGGATCAGCAGCTCTTCATCATGCGGCAGGAGAGACTCAATACAGCAGGGGTCTCTGATTTCTATGCTGCAGTACTGAGGGCTGGAGCAGCCTGAGGGGCCACCACCGTTTCCACCACTGCAAGTGACAGCAGAGACTGGGGACTGGCAGGAGAGTCTGGAGGACTTACTGACTTTTAACACTCTGAGCTTAGTGGGAGTGAAGGGGCATCAGTGGCAGGGGGGTTGTGGGGGCTGAGAGCATGGCAGGGTATAGGTGGAGGGGCTCTATAAGCTCCCAGTGCTGGAAAGGTCAGGGGTCGTCCAGTGGAGGGTATTACATGGAGCCCTGGACACCAATAGCTGGTTGGCTCGGGTTGACCTGGGAGTTGGGGAGGGGTGTCCGTTTTCTGCAATGACAGACTGTTCATCATGTTTTTTCTGTGTTGCCAGGGTAATGCCATTACTGTTGACGCCTTAGGGTTGAGTTTGAGTTGTACAAAATGATCAACAGTGTGGAGATGTTTCAGGAGGTATGGGGGCTCAGGGGGCTGTCTGTACGGCTGGAGAGGAGGTGTTGGATGGACGGTTGGAATGTGGTGCTGGATGGTGTATTGTACTGTGGTGTTGGGTACTGGATAATGTGATTGTGTGGAGGTTGTGGTGGCACGCAATGTGCTTTTAGGGGGTGGGGGGTGTTAGTGTAATGAGGATGGCTCATTCAAGTAAGACAAGTCTCTCTCTCTCTCTCTTAACAGAGCTCTGCACAGGCAGCAGTGGAGGACAGTGATAAGATCTTTACCGAGCTGATCCGCTCCATTGAGAGAAGGCGCTCTGAGGTGAAGGAGCTGATCAGAGCCCAAGAGAAGGCTCAAGTGAGTCAAGCTGAAGGACTCCTGGAGCAACTGGAGCAGGAGATAGCTGAGCTGAGGAAGAGAAGCACTGAGCTGGAGCAGCTCTCACACACAGAGGATCACATCCATTTCCTCCAGGTAACTCAACTGCCTCGATACATTTGATATGAAATTAAAACTCTCAATAATTTGTTTCTGCTCCCTCTCTCTGTCTCCAGAGTTATCAGTCTCTCTCCAGTACCAGTGTATCTTCAGACTTACCCAGCATCGTTGTCCGTCCTCTTCAGTACTTTGGAGATGTGAGTAAGACTGTGTCTGAACTGAGAGATAAACTAGAAGACGTCCTTAAAGGAGAATGGACCAAGATCTCCACTACAGGTGTGTTGAAAATAATAAGAACATCAACTTTAGACCATTGAAAGTTCCCTACTAGTCATATACATGTGGAATATGGTATGATGATAACATTCCCTCTCTCTGTGAATGTGTTTGTGTGTCTGTAGTGAATATAGTGGATGTTGTACTGCCTCCAGAGCCCAAGACCAGAGAACAGTTCTTACAATGTGAGTCTCTTTATTCTGAAGTAACTAACAGTCTCTTTTTACTGACACTCCTAACAATCCCTCTAGAAATATATAGCAATAGTAGATCTAATCAAAGACTGGGTATCTATCTGACTCCTCATATTTCTCTGATTTGATCTCTGCTGTGCTCTAATCAAAGACAGGGTAGATACAGTATCTGACTTCACTTATTGTTCTAACTCCCCTCATTGGTCTCTGCTCTGCTCTTCTCCCAGATTCCTGTCAGCTCACACTGGACCCAAACACAGCAGGCACACGCCTCTCTCTGTCTGAAGGGAACAGAAAGGTGACACTTACAGGCCAAGTCCAACCATATCCTGTTCATCCAGACAGATTCACCAACCACTACCAGGTTCTGTGTAGAGAGGGTCTGTCTGGACGCTGTTACTGGGAGGTGGAGTGGAGTGGGGAGGATGTTGATACAGCAGTCTCATATAAAGACATCAGCAGAACAGGGACAGATGGTGCATTTGGAGAGAATGACAAGTCCTGGAGTTTACAGTGTTATAGTCGTGGTTATTGGTTCATACACAATAATGTTGAGACTAAAGTATCAGGCCCTCAGTCCTCCAGAGTAGGAGTGTACCTGGATCACAAGGCAGGTACTCTGTCCTTCTACAGTGTCTCTGACACAATGACCCTCCTCCACAGAGTCCAGACCACATTCACTCAGCCCCTCTATCCTGGGTTTTGGCTCTATGGTACTGCTGAGCTGGTTAAACTGTAGTAGGGTCCACATAGATACTAGTCATGCTGGTGTAGTCTATAGCTGAGCTGGTTAAACTGTAGTAGGGTCCACATAGATACTAGTCATGCTGGTGTAGTCTATAGCTGAGCTGGTTAAACTGTAGTAGGGTCCACATAGATACTAGTCATGCTGGTGTAGTCTATAGCTGAGCTGGTTAAACTGTAGTAGGGTCCACATAGATACTAGTCATGCTGGTGTAGTCTATAGCTGAGCTGGTTAAACTGTAGTAGGGTCCACATAGATACTAGTCATGCTGGTGTAGTCTATAGCTGAGCTGGTTAAACTGTAGTAGGGTCCACATAGATACTAGTCATGCTGGTGTAGTCTATAGCTGAGCTGGTTAAACTGTAGTAGGGTCCACATAGATACTAGTCATGCTGGTGTAGTCTATAGCTGAGCTGGTTAAACTGTAGTAGGGTCCACATAGATACTAGTCATGCTGGTGTAGTCTATAGCTGAGCTGGTTAAACTGTAGTAGGGTCCACATAGATACTAGTCATGCTGGTGGTGATGGTCCCCAGATGTGATGATTCATTCTGCTCTGTTTTTATGTACAATGATTTGATTGATTTGATCTTCAGAATATGTTATGAATTACAATTCAATGCATTCATATTTTTTAAGTGCAATGTTTTAATCTTATATATTCACATTAATCATGATGTATGCTGTTAATGTATGTTGGTTGTCATTCAGAACCATTGAAATGTTTTCTCAATTGGTTCTCTGTCTCAATGTCATTTTCCTCAGTATCATGGAACAGGTAGTGTTACTTACTTGCTAATTGAACTATATGGGCCGGTTTCCCGGACACAGATGAAGCCTAGTCCTAGACTAAAAAGCATGTTCAATGGAGATGTCCGGGAAACCGGCCCTAAGTTTGGCATCTTTTATTTTCCCATACTGCTCAGTCAAGCAACATTAAACCTGTCCAGCAGGTGGTGCTATTAACCAAACAATAAAAACATCAGCTATCTTGACTTGTCACTCAGTATATCAGTAATGTTCAGAATTGTACTTTAATATCATTGGAGATTGATGGTCTTTTTAATCCACTACCCAGAGTCAGGAACAGATGAAGTTAGGTCTGCTACTGTTCAGTTATTAAATATGATTCATGGTGATGGGAAATAAAAAATCCATCTAGAAGTAGTTTTCCTTTGCTATTTATTCCAAGGTGTGTCTTTAACTTGTAAATGGATTGTGTTGAAGCTGGCATGTGGTGTGGATGATAGAATAGAGTGAATAGAGGAGAGAAGAGAGGAGGAGAGGAGAACATCATATAGAAGACAGATAAGATAGAGAGACAATTCATACCCAGGGGAGTTACTGACTCTGGCCCAAATGACACCCTGTTCCCTACGTAGTGCACTAGGCTTCTTTTGACCAGATCTAAAGTAGTCTTCTAGATTTTACATGTTTCCTCCCCCTTTGTTTTTATTGGTTGTGTGTTATGTGTGTTGTTGTGTTAGGTTTTTCCCCTGTGTTCCTAATGGAAAATCCATTAACAATGAATCAGAAACAAATTATATTCCAGTTGTGTTTAGACAACTTCATGGCTGACATCCCCCAGTTCTGTTAAGACCCATTGAACTGGGTCACATTCTAAATGGTCACTTGTATTGATAGTCCATACTGGGCCTAACTGGGGTTAACCATACTGGAGGGTTTCTTTCTGCACACATATTCCCTCATCTCCAGAACTTTACCTGATGTCCTCTCTCTCTCTCTCTCTCTCTCTCTCTCTCTCTCTCTCTCTCTCTCTCTCTCTCTCTCTCTCTCTCTCTCTCTCTCTCTCTCTCTCTCTCTCTCTCTCTCTCTCTCTCTCTCTCTCTCTCTCTCTCTCTCTCTCTCTCTCATCAAACCGTATAGAAAGCAGACAACCTCAATATGGTTCCATTCCTGGAGTTATCAGGACACATGGGGTGTGGAACTATTATCTCCTTTCTAAGTGTGAACTTGTCCACTTCCCTTCATGGATTTAAAAGGAAATGACTGGTATATGTAAACTCCCTCTACCCCATGCCAACACCAATCCAATGCTGTACAATTAATTCCATAGCTTAACATGGGAAATGCTCACTGCCTCCCATAAGAGTCATTGAAGCGTTGGATGAGATAGGACCCTGCCTTCACCAGGGGATATTTGTTGGACCCGTCACAACAGGTGAGGAGGGCCTCATCCTCCAGCTGCCCAAAGAAAGCCAGGGACTGCCTTGTGCTCCAGTCTCCAGCAGGGGGCAGCAAAACCCTATAGACCTGAAAGGGAAAGTGAGGAGTAAAAACCTAAGGTGAATTTACATTGATGTTTCCATAGAGACCTGAGTCGTATTCACTAGGCACCAAACTGAAGATAATTAGCTGAAACAGGGAGGGACTAACTGAACGAGAAAAGTTTTTGATGTTTGTACTTTTGGGACTTTTCTATTGGTTCCATTACAACAGGCAAACTCAATCAAGCACTGCTTATTAAGTATTCAACATGATTTTAAATAGTAATTGAATGCAGGTCTGTTTCCACATGCAATAAGCCTGTAACTTCTTGTATGATCTTATGAGTTAACAGTGTATCAAATGGAAGGGCAAGTCTCACCACTGAGAGGAAAACATCACTGGTCCACCTCTGCATCAGGTCAGCTATGTTGATCAGTACTGTCCCAGGGATGCTGGGAGCAGAGATGAACTCCCCTGACCTGGTACCCACCTATGGAGTTGTCATTTTAATATCAGTTTAACCCCATTACTGCTATAACACACACAAGCCATGTTAATAGAATGAAATGGATCCAGGTTCCATTTATTCTACAATAGATTTACTGCCAGTGGAACACTTCTCAAAAGTGGTCTTAAATCAAGGTTACTGCAGGTCTCAATCCCAAATGAATGGGGGAAGAATTAATGAAATGGCCACCCGGACTATTTACATTGACCCCCCCCCACCCCCTTTTTGATTTTCCACTGCTGCTACTTGCTGTTTATCTATGCATAGTCACTTTCCAAATGACCTCAACTAACCTGTACCCCCACACATTGACTGGCAGAGCTACTCCACCTCTAGAATGACCCCCTGTATATAGCCTCATTATTGTTATGTCATTTTATTGTGTTACTTTTTGATTTGATTTGTTTTTTAAATGTAGTTTATTTTGTAAATATTTTCTTAACTCTATTTCTTGAACAGCATTGTTGGTTAAGGGTTTGTAAGTAAGCATTTCACGGTAAGGTCTACACCTGTTGTATTCGGCGCATGTGACAAATGTAATTACATTTTATTTTATTTTATTTGAAAATGGCACCATCTAGAAAGATGGCATTTAGAGGTATGGAGAAACAAGATTCACACAACAGAGCTGACCACAACTGGACTGGACTGGCTGGGATATTTTCTTTACACATTGTCCTTTCAAGGATGGTTCCAGAACTTGGCTTGACTCAGCTCTGTAGTGTTAGCCAGCCCAGTTTGGCCCTGCTTGACTCAGCTCTGTAGTGTTAGCCAGCCCAGTTTGGCCCTGCTTGGCTTGAATCAGCTCTGTAGTGTTAGCCAGCCCAGTTTGGCCCTGCTTGACTCAGCTCTGTAGCGTTAGCCAGCCCAGTTTGGCCCTGCTTGACTCAGCTCTGTAGCGTTAGCCAGCCCAGTTTGGCCCTGCTTGACTCAGCTCTGTAGCGTTAGCCAGCCCAGTTTGGCCATGCTTGACTCAGCTCTGTAGTGTTAGCCAACCCAGTTTGGCCCTGCTTGGCTTGACTCAGCTCTGTAGTGTTAGCCAGCCCAGTTTGGCCCTGCTTGGCTTGACTCAGCTCTGTAGTGTTAGCCAGCCCAGTTTGGCCCTGCTTGGCTTGACTCAGCTCTGTAGCGTTAGCCAGCCCAGTTTGGCCCTGCTTGGCTTGACTCAGCTCTGTAGTGTTAGCCAACCCAGTTTGGCCCTGCTTGGCTTGACTCAGCTCTGTAGTGTTAGCCAGCCCAGTTTGGCCCTGCTTGGCTTGACTCAGCTCTGTAGTGTTAGCCAGCCCAGTTTGGCCCTGCTTGGCTTGACTCAGCTCTGTAGTGTTAGCCAGCCCAGTTTGGCCCTGCTTGACTCAGCTCTCTAGTGTTATCATTAATCCATTAACAATGAATCACAAACAAATTATGTTCCAGTTGTGTTTAGACAACTTCATGGCTGACATCCCCCAGAACTTTACCTGATGTTCTCTCTCTCAAACCATACACATTTATGTCATTTAGCAGACGCTCTTATCCAGAGCAACTTACCGTTAGTGCATGTATATAGATATTTTTCCCCACTGTATATATATATGACTGTATGTCGCTTCGGATAAAAGCGTCCGCTAAATGGCATATTATATTATTATTATTATTAGGGGTGTAACGATTCGTTTTAACAACGATTCGATTTGTATCACGATTCGTGGTTGTCGATACGATTCAAGGACGATATTGGTTCATTTAGAACGATACGATTCAGTGACATGAAATCGATTCAGTAACATTTTAGCCAAAAATTCAACCAGTGTGACTGAAATAAATACCTGGATACTGGACAGTGCAGGTGAAGTTTCCTAGATTCCTGTTTCTTGTAATGGAATCAGGTATCAATTAATTATGAATATAAATAAACAAGTAAACAACAATGAATGGCAAATGCATTCACATTTTATTTGAATAAAGTGCAAACAACACTTTAGGTTGAATTAACAGGAAGTTAAAATTGTCTGATCTCATTTTCAATATTCAATACATTTTCAATAAAAGTACAGTAAGTGCAACCAACATTTCAACAGTAGGTTTACCTGCTACTTCTGCTTTTGTTTTTCAACATAAAAATATTACAATATTAATATCAAAAATAAAGTGCAACCAACATCTCTTCAGGTTGAATGAGCAGTGGATGAACCTGCTACTACTCTCATTTTAATAAACAAACAATATTCAATATACAATATTCAACAAAAGATTAAGTGTAACCTACTAGGCTACTCTTCAATGACTACAGATTTTTTTTCAAAAATATCAACTGATCAACATGATCTGGCTGCAGAACACTTCTCTGTGCGTTCACTATGTCGCCAGCAGTACTAAAAACTTGTTCTGCTGGCACACTGGTGCCTGGAATGCACAGGTACTGTTTAGCAAGGGTGGAAAGTACAGGTAGCGCTTTCTCCTGAGATCTCCACCACTTCATGGCATTTTCAGTCAAAGGCAACGCATCTTTTGCTCGGTACTTTAACACCTCTGCTCTGGCTGTCTCTCTTGTGGATTTTCTTTCTCTTTGGGTGAAGGAATTGCCAAACAGCGCATCTAAGGCTTTCTTCTTACAAGGAGGTGACTCATTTGGAGCTACAATATAAGAAATATATTTCAAAATATAGTCATGTTTCTCATTAATACAAAACAACAACAATCTTTTATTGGTATCACATGAAACACACCTGTGGTCTCTTCATTGAATCCTGACAGCTTTGTGCTTGAGCTTCCCTCGTCTTCCTCCTGATTTCCCATTGCTTGCATCTATTGATGTAAGAATGTGTGAACTGTTCAAATTTCTGCTCTGTAATACTGCACACATAAATTTAGAGGAAGATAAAGAACAGATGAGATTTGAGAGAGGACAAATGAAAGGGGAGAAGAGAAAAGAGCAGAGGAAAGAGGAGAAGAGTTACCTGGTGGGACACTTCTGCCTCAAAAAACCAGTTTTGTGTAGACCTGTTCTCTGTCCTCTTTTTCCAGGTAGGGCAGTTCTTTAAATCGCGGGTCCAACGCTGATGCTGTTTAAAGAACAAGAATATTGCATTCATTGCATTATTAAATTAAGTTGACCTGAAATTGCAAGTGATGACCACCTCCTCATCCACAAAATAATCAGAAGATTAAACTTTAGTATGTTTAAAAGAAATGTGGCACAGTGATGATGTAAAGCCACCATGAACTAATATTTGTATTGCAGATATCTTGTTTACTTTTCCATATGAAAAACCAACTCAAATTCAAACTTGAAAACGCAAAGGTGTGGCATTTTACAAATGAATACAGTCTAATAACCTAAAATATTAACCAAGTTGATTTTAATTAAGACTCCAAATTAATTACCTATGTTGAGAGCATCTTGGGTGCCTCTGTAGCGTGTGGAGAGGTCACTGGCCATCACCCTCTTAATCTCTGCAACCAGGGTTGAGTCGTCTACGCATGGCTGTAGGTGTTTCAGCAGTTTTGCTTGAAGAGGAGCAATTACAGAGAGAGTTGGCTGGTCTTCTTCACACATCACAGTGGTTGCCATTTTGACAGGACCCATCAACTGAACAATGTCATCCATGTTGGCAATATCACTCTCACTCAGCGTGCCTACATCTGTGAACCCCTTTCGTAGATCCTTGGACATCAGAGTTGCCATTATAGCTGGCTGTTGTTCCAAAAAACTTTCAAGCATTTTGAATGAACTGTTCTGTCTGGTGATTATGTCTTGGATCAGTTTATGTTTTGGTAAATCCATCAGAGTTTGTTTTTCCTGTAGGGCGTGACATGCAATCGGGCTGCGGTGAAAATATCCAACAATTTTCCGCACTTTCCCCAACAACCTGGAAGCACGGTCCACCCCCAAACCCTTCTGCGAGGCAAGGTTGAGTGTATGTGTGAAGCAGGTAATGTGTGGACTGAACTGGGCTTCTGCACCGGCCACAATCATATTCCTGGTGTTATCTGTGACGATGGCAGGATTCTTGTCATAGATTTTCCACTCCATGCAGGCTTCACGCAGTAACGCGCCAATATTTTTACCAGTATGGGCTTCATTTAAAACTCTGGTTAGCAGAACAAAGGTCTTCATTTTCCACTCCGGATCAATGTGATGAGAGGTAATTGTCACATACCCTTGATTTGAGCATGACGTACAGCCATCTGTCGTTATCGCTACTCGTTCAGCTTGAGAAAGCGACAGCTTCACATCATTCTTAGTACTTTCGTACAATGCAGGAATAACCTTTTCTGAGAAGTGTGGTCGGCTTGTTATTGTGTACCTTGGCTCCAATGTTTGAATCATTTCACGGAATCCCGGATTTTCAACAACACTGTAGGGTCACATGTCTTTGCAGATAAACTTGGCAATTGTTGCCGTGATGTTTTTCGCCCGAGCTGAGTTTTGGCCTAGTCTCTGACTAAACATGCAGGCGAGACCTGAGGCTTCTGCAGAGTTGACTTTACCTTTCGCTGCTGTAGCAGCGGGAACGCTGCAAGAGGTGCCTGGACGGTCGGTGTTGTGTGAAATCCCATGGCGCCTTAGTAGGTGGTTGGAGAGATTTGTCGTGTTGCCGTTGTACTTTACTTGACCTTTACATATCCTACAAACAGCGAGCGACTTATTTAGAACATCTCCGTCTTTGCAAAAGCCAAAGTGTTTCCACACACTGGACCGCAATGGTGGCTTGATAATTTCTCGCTCGTCGGCTTCTCCTCTGTCGTCTGCCATGCTATGTTTTGTTGTCTTTGCGCCTTTGCGCTGCTGCTGGCGCGGGCGATGACGTCACGGATAGGCAGACTGAATCGAGTAATGTTTAAAGCCTTTATCATTAAAAGTGCTAAGAAAAAACATCCATATAAAGTCTGACGTGCTTAAATCCAATGGGTTATTTCCTAGTATCGATACAATCGATTTATTACATTTTAAAACAATGTTAGATTGATATATGTTGTCCAAAAGGCCAACTCGCCGAGCACAGATCGATGTAGTTGGATCATAGGAATATAAATCAATACATCGATGTAGTAGATGGATCGTTACACCCCTAATTATTATATATTTTTCATACTGGCCCTCATGGGAATCGAAACCACAACCCTGGCATTGCAAACACCATGCTCTACCAACTGAGCTACATCCCTGCCGGCCATTCCCTCCCCTACCCTGGACCAATTGTGCGCCGCCCGGTCGCTGACGGCTACGACAGAGCCTGGATTTGAACCAAGATCTCTAGTGGCACAGCTATCACTGTGATGCAGTGCCTTAGACCACTGCGCCACTCGGGAGACTATAGAAAGCAGACAATCTCAATATGGTTTCATTCCTGTAGTTATCAGGACACATGGGGTGTGGAACTATTATCTCCTTTCTAAGTGTGAACTTGTTCACTTCCCTTCATGGATTTAAAAGGAAATGACTGGTATATGTAAACTCCCTCTACCCCATGCCAACACCAATCCAATGCTGTACAATTAATTCCATAGCTTAACATGGGAAATGCTCACTGCCTCCCATAACAGTCATTGAAGCGTTGGATGAGATAGGCCCCTGCCTTCACCAGGGGATATTTGTTGGACCCGTCACAACAGGTGAGGAGGGCCTCATCCTCCAGCTGCCCAAAGAAAGCCAGGGACTGCCTTGTGCTCCAGTCTCCAGCAGGGGGAAGCAAAACCCTATAGACCTGAAAGGGAAAGTGAGGAGTATAAACCTAAGGTGAATTTACATTGATGTTTCCATAGAGACCTGAGTCGTATTCACTAGGCACCAAACTGAAGATAATTAGCTGAAAGTCATCATTAACACTATACTGAGTGTAGCCTATGGATATAATATATTATCATATAATATAATACAATGATCTTTGACATCGTTCAGTAATTGAGTCATGTATGGGATGGATGATCTTGGACATCGTTCAGTAATTGAGTCATGTAGGGGATGGATGATCTTGGACATCGTTCAGTAATTGAGTCATGTAGGGGATGGATGATCTTGGACATCGTTCAGTTCTTGCTCTGACGGGTCTGAGTTTGTGTGAGGGGCGTGTTTTTCTTTCAGAGGTTGTGATGATTGGTTGTGGTAGGAAGTTCCTGTTGTCAGACTGGAGGAGAGGATGGTCAAACTGGAGGCAGACTGTTGGGTTCTTCTCTCAATCAGGGGTCAGAGGTTGAGGGTTCAGTGTGCTGATGCATAGCTGCTGTATCATGTGTGACTTTATACATCTCAATTTGATTGAAATTCCAGCTTGTAAACTCAGTGTCATTTTCCCCTTAATGGCCCCATACAGACTCAGGTTGTACCACTGATATACAAAGCATTTGACACAACGGTTGGGTCAATATTTTGTTCCAAACAACTGTTGTGTTAAATGCGTTGTACAACCTGAGAGGGTATGTGGACAATATGTGTTTGTTTTCAGGTTGAAGTTGCCCTCCATCCAGCCGCCCTCAAGAGTAGGAGTGAGGAGAATTCTATCAACTCATGTGTTTACAGGCATGTGACTTCAGTATGATCCTATGAACCAATCGGAAGTCAGATGTGTCTTCTACATAAAACATTACATTTCATTGATAGGACCATGGGAAAGGTGTGTCCCCATAAACCATGTTATAAACTGATTGTCCTCATAAACCATATTAACAAGTATCTGTGTGTCTGTGTGTGTGTGTGTGTGTGTGTGTGTGTGTGTGTGTGTGTGTGTGTGTGTGTGTGTGTGTGTGTGTGTGTGTGTGTGTGTGTGTGAGAACAGTTAATGTGGGACACTGATGGTAATGATAAAGGAGACTTTCCAGATGGACTTAAAGAGATGTTGATGGTGGTCAGCACCATCCCCATCTCCAGATGGACTTAAAGAGATGTTGATGGAGGTCAGCACCATCCCCATCTCCAGATGGATGTAAAGAGATGTTGATGGAGGTCAGCACCATCCCCATCTCCAGATGGACTTAAAGAGATGTTGATGGAGGTCAGCACCATCCCCATCTCCAGATGGACTTAAAGAGATGTTGATGGAGGTCAGCACCATCCCCATCTCCAGATGGATGTAAAGAGATGTTGATGGTGGCCAGCACCATCCCCATCTCCAGATGGACTTAAAGAGATGTTGATGGACTTAAAGATGGACTTAAAGAGATGTTGATGGACTTAAAGATGGACTTAAAGAGATGTTGATGGTGGTCAGCACCATCCCCATCTCCAGTGCAGAAGGCCAGCAGGGATTTTCTCAAATGAATCTGATTTGCACCTCAACCCGCGCCTCTCTGCATACCTCCTCCATATCAGGGCTACTCTTTCTGAACCTTGTTGGCCCACCCCTGACCAAATTCAACCCAGTCCCCTATGTGAGGACCCAGATGTGTCACAGACACCAGGAGCAAAACAAGAGATAGGGAGGAGAAGACGCACCAGGAAATGGCCGTGTTGTGGAAGGTTCTGGAAAACTTTACAAACTTGTTCTGTCCTGTGAAGTTAATCTGAATATGCGCTTCATATTATCAGAAAGGCAGGAGGCCTATATACTATAATATGTGTTCTGCTGTAGCATACATTGATTTATTTTATTTGAAGTATATTCTGCTATCAAATCAAATGTTTGTCCTACAGTGATGTCTTGAAAAGTATATGAAATGTGAGTATTGTAAGCCCCACCTCTGAGTATATGAAATGTGAGTATTGTAAGCCCCACCTCTGAGTATATGAAATGTGAGTCTTGTAAGCCCCACCTCTGAGTATATGAAATGTGAGTATTGTATGCCCCACCTCTGAGTATATGAAATGTGAGTATTGGAAGCCCCACCTCTGAGTATATGAAATGTGAGTCTTGTAAGCCCCACCTCTGAGTATATGAAATGTGAGTATTGTAAGCCCCACCTCTGAGTATGTGTTCATATGCATATGGAGGGTGTTCTGCAGTGACACCTAAAAATGTTGCTGTACATTGATGTCTTGAAAATTAGGCTGTGAGAAATTCAGACTTGTAAGCCCCACAGCTACACTAGAGTATGTGGGCATAGTATATGTTGGAGACAAACGCGTGGCCGACGCGTGACGGTGGCTGTGTGAGAAGCACGCCTGGATCTCTCACATAACTAGAATGACTGTGATGAGTGTGGTGGAAGGAGTCAGGCGCAGGAGGGTATTCACATTTACATTTACGTCATTTAGCAGACGAGCGACTTACAAATTGGTGCATTCACCTTATAGCCAGTGGGATAACCACATTACAATTGTATTTAATTTTTTGGTGGGGTGAGGGGGGGTAGAAGGATTACTTTATCCTATCCCAGGTATTCCTTAAAGAGGTGGGGTTTCAAATGTCTCCGGAAGGTGGTGAGTGACTCCGCTGTCCTGGCGTCGTGAGGGAGCTTGTTCCACCATTGGGGTGCCAGAGCAGCGAACAGTTTTGACTGAGCTGAGCGGGAACTATGCTTCAGCAGAGGTAGGGGAGCCAGCAGGCCAGAGGTGGATGAACGCAATGCCCTCGTTTGGGTGTAGGGACTGATTGGATGCATGTGTCTATGAAGTTCAAGGCTTAATGAGCTCACCAAACCAATTGTGTGTTCCAATTAATCAGTGCTAAGTAGTTACAGGAATTCAAATCAACAGAATGACAAGGGTGCCCAAATTTTTGCATAGCCTATTTTTCACATCTGATTTAATTTCATACAACTTAATATTGCTACACTAAAAATCTTTGTCTGGACAATAGCCCATTACTCAGCTTTTATTAGAAAATGAATGGCATGCCACTGTGATCATTTTCTGTGACGACAGAGTAAATTATTATGCAGCCTCAGAGGGGTGCCCAAACTTTTTCAGACGACTGGATGTACTTCATAGAAACTGTTACCCTTTATATATTCTAACCACTCTATTTAATGTATTCCATATTAAGGGCCCTAACCTAGGAACACAAATCTTTGTTCCTATTAACATTGTGGACAGTTCTCTCTCTCTCTCTCTCTCTCTCACTCTCCCTCTAACCCCTCCCTCTCTCTCCCTCTAACCCCACCCCTCTGGCAGAACCAGGAAGTCCCTCCCCTCCACAAACTCTCTTCTGTGGAAACGAAACTGATCTGAGTCTCTGTGTCGTCTGTCTGTGTGAGAGTGAACAACCGTCCAAATGGCTCAGCACGGAGATCTGCTGGACCAGGACCAGTTCTGTTGTTCTGTCTGTCTGGATCTACTGAAGGAGCCGGTCACCATCCCCTGTGGACACAGTTACTGTAGAAGCTGTATTGAGGGCTGCTGGGATCAGGATGTTCTGAAAGGGGTCTATAGCTGTCCTCAGTGCAGAGAGACCTTCACTCCAAGGCCTAATCTGAGGAAAAATAACATGTTGGCTGAGTTGGTGGAGAAACTGAAGAAGACAGGACTCCAGGCTGCTCCCCCCTCCTGCTCTGTGCTATGCTGGACCTGGAGATGTGGCGTGTGATGTCTGCACTGGGACCAGAAAGCAGAAAGCCCTCATGTCCTGTCTGGCGTGTCTGGCCTCTTACTGTGAGACTCACCTCCAACCTCACTATGAATCTCCTGCTTTCAAGAAGCACAAGCTGGTCAAAGCCACCGCACAACTACAGGAGAAGATCTGCTCTCATCATGACAAACTGCTGGAGGTTTACTGTCGTACCGATCAGCAGTGTATCTGTTATCAGTGTGTGATGGATGAACATAAAGGCCATGATACAGTGTCAGCTGCAGCAGAGACGACTGAGAAACAGGTAAGACCAGAACTACTTGTTGGTGACTGTCTGATAAACAAAGAATTAAAGATACAGTAGGAACTAAGTCTGTTTGAATATGAGAGAATTCAAATGAAATATATCCACGGCAGAAGAAATATGAACACAAACTTTGGTGTATATTGAGTTTGCTCCAAATGTATCACAATTTTCTAAAGTCAAACACTATTATCATTCCGAATGCCCTTTTAGGAGTTCAAAGTTCAGTCTCAACCCCTTGATACATGTACGCCTACCATAAAAACTATAATCATTAACATAGCAACAAATAAATATCATATGGTAAAGGGACTTCCTCAAGATTTTAGACCTTCCTCTCTATGTGCCCTATGTCCCATTACTATACTATTGATCTACTGGACAAATAAAGCTTGATAGCTCATTGAAGAGTGATTCTCCACAGAGGCAGCTGGGGATGAGTCAGCAGAAAGTCCAGCAGAGATTCCAGGAGAGAGAGAAGGAGCTGAAGAAGCTCCAAAAAGCTGTGAAGTCTCTCAAGGTGAGTATTGTTGACCAGAGGATTTTACCTGTCTCCTCCAGTCAGAGAGAGAGATAGGACCCCTCTCCATCCCACTGACCCCACAATGTCTGGACCCCTTTCAGAGAATAGACTGCTTAATGGGATATGAACCTGGGTCTTGATCATTACACCAAGAGGACATTCCCCATTGGGCCGTGGGCCGACACTGATTTTGAAGTTGCAGGCAGGGCTACCTCATCACATAACTTTAAGTAACCATGACTGACTCATGTCCCCTATACATACAGCGGCTTGTGAAAGTATTCTCCCCCTTGGCATTTTTCCTATTTTCTTGCCTTACAACCTGGAATTAAAATGGATTTTTTGGGGGGTTTGTATCATTTGATTTACACAACATGCCTAACACTTTGAAGATGCAAAATATTTTTTCTTGTGAAACAAACAAGAAATAAGACAAAAAAACACAACACTTGAGCGTGCATAACTATTCACGTGCATAACTGCTCCTTCAGGGTTATCTTTGGTCTCTTTGTTGCCTCTCTGATTAATGCCCTCCTTTCCTGGTCCATGAGTTTTGGTGGGCGGCCTCTCTTGGCAGGTTTGTTGTGGTGCCATATTCTTTCAATTATTAAATAATGGATTTAATGGTGCTCCGTGGGATGTTGAACGTTTCTGATATTTTTTTATAACCCAACCCTGATCTGTACTTCTCCACAACATTGTCCCTGACCTGTTTGGAGAGCTTCTTGGTCTTCATGGTGCCGCTTGCTTGGTGGTGCCCCATGCTTAGTGGTGTTGCAGACTTGGGCCTTTCAGAACAGGTGTACAGTGGGGGAAAAAAGTATTTAGTCAGCCACCAATTGTGCAAGTTCTCCCACTTAAAAAGATGAGAGAGGCCTGTAATTTTCATCATAGGTACACGTCAACTATGACAGACAAAATGAGAGCAAAAAATCCAGAAAATCACATTGTAGGATTTTTTATGAATTTATTTGCAAATTATGGTGGAAAATATGTATTTGGTCAATAACAAAAGTTTCTCAATACTTTGTTATATACCCTTTGTTGGCAATGACACAGGTCAAACGTTTTCTGTAAGTCTTCACACGGTTTTCACACACTGTTGCTGGTATTTTGGCCCATTCCTCCATGCAGATCTCCTCTGTGGTCCTCTGTAGCTCAGCTGGTAGAGCACGGCGCTTGTAACGCCAAGGTAGTGGGTTCAATCCCCGGGACCACCCATACACAAAAATGTATGCACGCATGACTGTAAGTCGCTTTGGATAAAAGCGTCTGCTAAATGGCATATTATTATTATTATTATAGAGCAGTGATGTTTTGGGGCTGTCGCTGGGCAACACGGACTTTCAACTCCCTCCAAAGATCTTCTATGGGGTTGAGATCTGGAGACTGGCTAGGACACTCCAGGACCTTGAAATGCTTCTTACGAAGCCACTCCTTCGTTGCCCGGGCGGTGTGTTTGGGATCATTGTCATGCTGAAAGACCCAGCCACGTTTCATCTTCAATGCCCTTGCTGATGGAAGGAGGTTTTCACTCAAAATCTCACGATACATGGCCCCATTCATTCTTTCCTTTACACGGATCAGTCGTCCTGGTCCCTTTGCAGAAAAACAGCCCCAAAGCATGATGTTTCCACCCCATGCTTCACAGTAGTATGGTGTTCTTTGGATGCAACTCAGCATTCTTTGTCCTCCAAACACGACGAGTTGAGTTTTTACCAAAAAGTTCTATTTTGGTTTCATCTGACCATATGACATTCTTCCAATCCTCTTCTGGATCATCCAAATGCACTCTAGCAAACTTCAGACGGGCCTGGACATGTACTGGCTTAAGCAGGGGGACATGTCTGGCACTGCAGGATTTGAGTCCCTGGCGTAGTGTGTTACTGATGGTAGGCTTTGTTACTTTGGTCCCAGCTCTCTGCAGGTCATTCACTAGGTCCCCCTGTGTGGTTCTGGGATTTTTGCTCATCGTTCTTGTGATCATTTTGACCCCACGGGGGTGAGATCTTGCGTGGAGCCCCCAGATCGAGGGAGATTATCAGTGGTCTTGTATGTCTTCCATTTCCTAATAATTGCTTCCACAGTTGATTTCAAACCAAGCTGCTTACCTATTGCAGATTCAGTCTTCCCAGCCTGGTGCAGGTCTACAATTTTGTTTCTGGTGTCCTTTGACAGCTCTTTGGTCTCGGCCATAGTGGAGTTTGGAGTGTGACTGTTTGAGGTTGTGGACAGGTGTCTTTTATACTGATAACAAGTTCAAACAGGTGCCATTAATACAGGTAGTGGAGGACAGAGGAGCCTCTTAAAGAAGAAGTTACAGGTCTGTTAGAGACAGAAATCTTGCTTGTTTGTAGGTGACCAAATACTTATTTTCCACCATAATTTGCAAATAAAGTCATTAAAAATCCTACAATGTGATTTTCTGGATTATTTTTTCTCAATTTGTCTGTCATAGTTGACGTGTACCTATGATGAAAATTACAGGCCTCTCTCATCTTTTTAAGTGGGAGAACTTGCACAATTGGTGGCTGACTAAATACTTTTTCCCCCACTGTATATACTGAGATCATGTGACAGATCATGTGACACTTAGATTGCACACAGGTGGACTTTATTTAACTAATTATGTGACTTCTGAAGGTAATTGGTTGCACCAGATCTTAGTTAGGGGCTTCATAGCAAAGGGGGTGAATACATATGCACACACCACTTTTCCGTTATTAATGTTTTTGAATTTTTTTGAAACAAGTTATTTTTGTCATTTCACTTCACCAATTTGGACTATTTTGTGTATGTCCATTTCATGAAATCCAAATAAAAATCAATTTAAGTTACAGGTTGTAATGCAACAAAATAGAAACAACGCCAAGGGGGTGAATACTTTTGCAAGGCACTCTCTCGCTCTCTTTCTCAATTCAATTCAATTCAAAGGGCTTTATTGGCATGGGAAACATATGTTTACATTGCCAAAGCAAGTGAAATAGATAATAAACAAAAATGAAATAAACAATCATTTCACTCACAAAAGTTTTAAAGGAATAGACATTTCAAATGTTATAATTCAAGTGCAAACAGAGTGAGCCGTGCGCCAGACCGAGTTCTGGAGGTGAAATGGAAATGAATGAGGGAGAGTTAAGTGAGGTAGAAGGTGTGGTGAAGAGCTCAGAACCAGAGCCTGGCATCAATGGACATGATAAAGAAGAATCTGGTGCAGTAGGAGTTACATTGTTGTAGAAAGTGGATCCATACCTTTTGGCAGATCCATTTGTAGTTTCAGGGTCGGTGGGAAAGGAGTTGGGTGCAATTGAATGAGTGAAGGTTACCTGTAGTGGGCATGTGATATTTGTTTCTGTTTCTTCTGACCAGAGGGCGTGGGCGCTCCGTGTCATGCAACTTGGGTCAAGATCTGTTTCTTGCTTTTCTCTTAGGAACAGGACACCATTGAAAGGAGTGATTTCTGGGGTAGCGTTAAGTGTGGAGGTGGAGCAATTAAAGTTGAAGATTCCTGGTGTTTGTGATGCCCGCCGTTTGGTGCGATGCAGACCCAGTGGTGAGCGTGGTGAAACATAGGAGTCACTGCCAGTCCTTTTGAGTTATGAGTCTTTACCCAACAAAGTCATGTTAGGATATATCAGTTATCATGTTAGAACTTTTGTGCCGAATCCACTGCTCTGATTCAGGTGCAACGTTTATGGTTATGTTGCAGCAGTTTGTAGGAGGGAGATTCCAAGATGTGGGAAGTGTGCAGGAGGGCATGGGATAGAGGATTGTGTAGTTTCGGTGGATAAAGTTGTGTGTGTCAACTGGAGGGATGCCCATGTTGCTGGGGATCGGAAGTGTCCGGTGCGAGAGAGGCAGGTTGAGGTGGCTAGAGTCAGAGTAGTGCAGAAAGTGTCGTATGCTGAGTCAGTGAAGGAAGTAGAGGAGGATGGGTCAAGGGTGATAGATCCTGAGAGGATCCCTGTGAGTAGTAGATCTGTGCCAGCACAGAGGGATAGGCCAACGAGTGATATATGCTTTAGGAAAGTTAGCTTCTTAGAGTTCATAGCAATGGTTATCAACTGTACAGCAGAAATTGAATGACATTGAATGTAAATCACAGAAAATAGATATTGTGGTGGCAGCTGCAGAGAACTATTTGGGCATACAAGATTAGACTTCAGAAGAGTTACAGGGTGTGTTGAGTGGTGGTGGCCCGTCCTCCCAGGCCGTTGGCATGGTGCAGGAGCAGATAGGGTCAAAGTAGTGGAATTGGGTAGTGGGTATTTAATGAGTGTAGGGTTAGTTGGAAGGGTGTTTTTTTATTATTTTTATAATTTCCCCTTTTCCCATTTTGTGTCACAAAGTATAATGGATTTATATTGTAGTCCAGTTGGGGGCGGTAATGCAACATATTGGATGCCAACCGCCGTTAAACACCAAAGAAGAAGAACCGTTACATTATGTCTATGTACAGTATTGTAACGATGTTCATGTCTCTCTCATTCATTAACTTTCATGGTAGTTGGTTGTGTGGGTCTCTGGTTATGAATAGGGTGCTGACAGACAATTGTTGATGGATATTTATAGAGCTCTGATCAGGACGACAATTGATTACGGGTGTATAGTTTATCGAACAAGGCAAAACTTGGCTTCAGAAGCTGGACAGAATCCAGTATATAGCTTTAAGGATATGTACTGGTGCATTTAAATCAACATCTGTATGTGCCTTACTGGTGGAGGCAGGTGAGATGCCTTTGGATATACAGCGTAAAAAATGGTCATTATCTTATTGGGTTGAAAGGCTGTGAGGTTGAGCATCCCACTGCTACTGTTCTAGATGACTGTTGGGAATATACTAGTAGACAAGGCAGTGGTTTTGGTTGGACAGTTGGAAAGCTTGCTGATGAGAGTGGTTTGAGGGAGTTGGAGGTTGGCCCTTCTGTGGTGATAGGGATGTTCCTCCATGGTTACTCCCAGACCCTGTTGTTGATCTAACCTTGGTAGAGAAAAGGAAAGATTGGTCAGAAGTCAGTGATATAGTGAAACTGGTTGACAATTACATTGGTATAAGTTTTTATGCTTTTTTACCGCTTTTCACAGATGGATCCAAGGACCTAGACAGTGGGCTCACAGGAGCAGGCGTTTACGTTCCTGAATTTGATGTGCAGATATGTAGAAGACTAACAGATGAACTGTCAGTATACTCAGTTGAACTGTTGGTGATAATAGTTGCCCTCCAGTGGGTGGAGGACGTACAACCTGTTAGAATTATAGTATGGTCAGATTCTCTGTCTGTATTGAATAGTTTATCATCTGGTAAATCTAATAGGAGTGACCTGCTATTGGAGGTATTAATGTTATTATGGAGAATTGAGAGAATGGGTTTAGTAGTGAGATTCTGCTGGGTCCCACACATTCGGGTGTGGAAGGGAATGAAATTGTAGACCAGTTAGCTAAAAGAGCTTTGAAACAAGATATAATTGATATTAATGTTCCACTGGGTAGAGGTGAGGCCAAATGTAAGATCAGAGCCATTTTGATAGATGTGTGGCAGAAGAGATGGTACTCTGAGCACAAGGGCCGGCATTTATATGAATAGTTTACAGTTTTACAGAAAGGTCGATGGACCAAGATTCAAAAGTCAGATTAGGAAGGAAGATGTGGTGTTAACTCGATTGTGCTTAGGACATTGTACATTGATCTCGTCATTACATCTGGTTGGCAAGCATGGGAATGGTTTGTGTCTGGGGGGTACGGTCGATGAAACGGTGGAGCATGTGTTGTTATATTGTTGTAAGTATGTTGAAGAGAGGGAAAGATTGAAGTGTAGGGTCATTGAGGTTGGACGGGGTTGGGGGGTTGGAATGGATTTTGGGGATGGGGGGAGGGTCTATTAGAAGTTAGTAGGGCTCTTCTTTATTTTCTCAGAAGTACTGAGTTAGGTAGGAGGATTTAGAAATGTTGGAAACCGTGATTGACCACACACTCCAGCACAGTAGGTGGCGGCATGCACCTTTAACGTTGGTTTGTGGACCGCCATTATATCATAGAAGAAGAAGTTGGTTGTGTGAGAGTTTTGTGGTTCGTGAGGAGGGCTACTATTCTTTTTTCTTTTGGTTCTTGCATATTTTCTGAATGTATTTTCTGATGGTGGAGGGTTTGTTTATTGGTTTCCACTGTTTATCGTTTAGAGTTGAGGGGGGAGTAGGGGTAGTTTGTTAGGCGGCGTGATGGCCTCAACCGAGTGGAGAAGAAACGCTGTCGCCGGGTCCGTTCGGAGAAAGGTGTGGAGGAAGTTTTGCTCATGGTCGGCGAACAGGTTGGAGCGGAACATCTGGACTCTGCATCCAGAATGAACAAGGCGGTGGTTGTGTTAATGAAAAAGGTTTGTCTTGTTGCGAGTGGGATTTTTTGTGAGGGGTGTGTTGGTGCAGATTTCGCCTCTTTCGATAAGAGTTGTGGTGGCTAATCTGCCTCCGTTTATTACTTACGAACAGACCGCAAGTAGTTGGTTAGTTTTGGTAAATTTGCAAGTGGTTTTCGTGTGCTCTCGGCTGGGTGCCAAGCGGAATCCGTTAAACATGTCTCTTTTCGTAGACAAGTGTTTGTTTCTTAACAAACTTCAAGGTTACACAGGGGAGGGGTGGAACACAGGGTTTGCTAGCACAGATAGTTTTGGGTGTTTCTAGTGTGGGGATGCAGGGCATAATGCTAGTGCAGACAAGCGCGACCAGCCGGCAGCGGGGGCTAGGACTAGGCTGGACACAATACATTTTGAACGCCTTTTTCTGATAAAACTACTTCATTACATCCACCATGGAGCCCAGTTTCATAATATTACCATATGTCCCAGATGCTTGCCGTAGTTTAGAAATAATAGGGCATGTTTCACCCTGCCAGCTCCTATTAGTTGTTTTGAGCTCTGTGGCACCAACTCGCCTAATGAAAGTTCTATTCCCAGCCCATTGTTCTGCGTCACAATGCCAGCTTCACTATTGTTGGTGATGAGACTAGCCTGTATTAACATTGTAGCTTTACCTCAGGTAACTTATTATTAACAAGGTTATGACTACTAGGTGAGCAAACTCACTGTTCACCTGGTTACACATTGAAAATGAAAATGAGCTTTTATATATAAATCTGGTAACTCTCAAAAGAGCCTTTGCTTTGCTGAGCAGTTAGTTTTCAGGAGTGTGCTGCCTGCCTGCCTTCAGAGGAGTCTGTCTGTGAATAATGTAAAGTTGATAAGTTATTGCCACGCTTTCACAGAGGCCTAGTTTACATTTCCATGTGAGTCATTTAGCAGACGCTCTTATTCAGAACCACTAGGGTTAAGGGCCTAAACCTGTCGATGTACAAGGGTACAGATTTCTCACCTAGTCGGCTCGGGGATTCGAACCAGCCACCTTTCGATTACTGCCCAACGCTCTTAACCACTAGATTACAAACCACAAAATGTTAAACACAAAAAGGCAAATGGTAGTAGATAAATGGTAAACTGGTTAAATAAATGACTGCTCTAAGCCGGGCTACATGCTCTTATCCAGAGCGACTTACAGTTAGTGAGTGCATACATGAAAAAAAAGCAAAAGCGGTGGTGGGGAGGGTTGCAGCTGGGCTACATGAGCTGAGGCAGGTTTCTGTAGTAACAGAGACTCCGGTGGGCGAAGGCTTGGTGGGCTCATCCCAGGAAATATTGCCTGTCATTGGGGAAGAGGCTCTGATCAGGGGGAAGTGCAGGGGGCAGAGACTGGGGAGGAGGAGGACGGTACCGTGCCCAATGGAGGAGGAGGAAGAGGGGGGAGGTGAGTTGCGGGAGCGGAGGACAAGGCGGTCTCGTTTCAGACGGCTCATTGGATCCAGAGCTGACAGCCAGTCAGGCTGAGGGTCCAGTATATACGCTGAGAGAACTTTCTAGGTTCCTGATGGAGACTAAAGGGGAAAAAGAAGGTTCTGCTGGAGTCTTATTTATTGATCCTGGAAGGTTTGTAAGGTCAGTACAACACGTGATGAAGAATGAGGGGTTTAGTGTCCTCTCACCCAGGAAGCGGTATAGGCTGAGAAAATGGCTCATGGGTTCTTAAGGGCATGTCTTCAGAATCTGCTTAAATGGATGGTTTTTTTCTGGCATGGTGGCTTTATGGGCTTCTCTACTGGTTTCTGATTGTGGTGATTTCCCTCCCACCTCTTATGGAGATTTCACGGTTAGACTTCCTTAACATGAACGGCGGCAGAGACTGGGGGAATATGTCAAACAAAAACATTTAAATGCCATGGCAGAAATCTTAGTGCAGGGGTAGCAAAATAGGTGTGTAAGGGTAGGTTGATAGTGTTTAGAGCCCAAATAATGACCTTGTCTTTGCTTTCATAAATGTGTCTGCACCTGGTCCTCTGTAGCTCAGCTGGTAGAGCACGGCGCTTGTAACGCCAGGGTAGTGGGTTCGATCCCCGGGACCACCCATACACAAAAAAAAAAAATATATATATATATGCACGCATGACTGTAAGTCGCTTTGGATAAAAGCGTCTGCTAAATGGCATATTATTATTATTATCCTGGGTGTTCTCAGGTTCTGCTCACAGACCTTTCCAAACTCTCAGCTGCTGTCTCTCAGACGGTCTGCCTGTGGATTTTTATAAAAAGTTCTGGGGAATTATTGGACAGGACGTGTGTTGCGTGAGTGCGCCGGGGGGGGGAGCTGTCGCTAAGCTGTAGACGGGGAGGCTTTGACTCTCCTGCCCAAAATAGGGATTTGAGCGACATAAAGAACTGGAGGCCTGTGGCATTGCTCTGTTTGGACTATAAGGTCTTTGCAAGGTCCTCGTTAACAGACTGAAGTCCCACCTGGACTCTATTGTACACAAGGACCAAACGTACTGTGTACCAGGATGCTCAAACACAGACAATCTGTTCATAATCAGGAGAAAGCCTTTGATAGGTGGACCATGAATATCTGTTCAATGTGTTGTTTTGGTTGTGGGGGAGAATTTTGTGGCCTGTGTTCAAATGCTGTACGCTGGGGCTTCATGTATGGTCAAGGTGTGGGGAGAAGGCTCAGTAGGCCAGTCTGGGTAGGGAGGGCATTCACCAGGGATGCCCTCTGTCAGGGCAGCTATACACTCTTGTTATTGAGCTCCTTTCTGGGCCTGCTCGCAGGAGGCTACAGGGAGTGTGGAGCCAGGCATAGGGTTGGGGACAGGCATAGCAGTGTCAGCATACGCTGATGACGTCTGTGTTGGTTAGGGGATGAGCAGAACCTACAGGCCCTGGAGAATAGTTTGAGGGTGTACGAGGGGGCGTCTTCTGCTTAGGGGAAACTGGGGCAAGAGTGAGGCTCTGTTATGGGGCATGGAGGGACAGGGCACCTTCGCAGCTTCCAGGGGGTTGCAGTGGGGCTGGGAGTGGCTCAAGATGCTTGGGGTGTATCTGGGCTCGGAGGGTTGGGATAGGAAGAACTGGGAAGGAGTGTCACAAGCGGTGGTGTCGAGGCTGACGAAGTGGAGGTGGCTCATCTCCCAAGTGGCATACAGAGGGGCGGTGCTGATCATCAACAACTTGGTGGCATCCTCTCTATGGCTTAAATTGGCCATTCTCCCCGGTGGTCTGCTTGTGGAACTGCAGCGCAAGTTAGTAAACATTTTACATTTACATTTTACATTTTAGTCATTTAGCAGACGCTCTTAACCAGAGCGACTTACAGGAGCAATTAGGGTCAAGTGCCTTGCTCAAGGGCACATTAACGTCATTTAGCAGACGCTCTTAGCCAGAGCGACTCACAAATTGGTACGTTCACCCTATAGCCAGTGGGATAACCACTTTACAATTTGGGGGGTTAGAAGGATTACTTTATCCTATCCCAGGTATTCCTTAAAGAGGTGGGGTTATTTTCTGGTCAGGGCGGCAGCGTTCTGACTCAGCAGCACAGAGGCTACTGTACCCTACGGAGGTGGGCTGGAGGGAACCAGCATGTGCTCTGTTGAGGAGGGCTGGTGGTTTGGGGCTGGATCAGCAGCTCTTCATCATGCGGCAGGAGAGACTCAATACAGCAGGGGGTCTCTGATTTCTATGCTGCAGTACTGAGGCCTGGAGCAGCCTGAGGAGGGGCCACCACCGTTTCCACCACTGCAAGTGACAGCAGAGACTGGGGACTGGCAGGAGAGTCCGGAGGACTTACTGACTTTAACACTGAGCTTAGTGGGAGTGAAGTGGCATCAGTGGCAGGGGTTGTGGGGGGCTGAGAGCATGGCAGGGTATAGGTGGAGGGGGCTCTATAAGCTCCCAGTGCTGGAAAGGTCAGGGTCGGGCCCAGTGGAGGGTATTACATGGAGCCTGGACACACATAGCTGGTTGGCTCGGGTTGACCTGGGAGTTGGGGAGGGGTGTCCGTTTTCTGCAATGACAGACTGTTCATCATGTTTTTTCTGTGTTGCCAGGGTAATGCCATTACTGTTGACGCCTTTAGGGTTGAGTTTGAGTTGTACAAAATGATCAACAGTGTGGAGATGTTTCAGGAGGTATGGGGGCTCAGGGGGCTGTCTGCACGGCTGGAGAGGAGGGGGTTGGATGGACGGTTGGAATGTGGTGCTGGATGGTGTATTGTACTGTGGTGTTGGGTACTGGATAATGTGATTGTGTGGAGGTTGTGGTGGCACGCAATGTGTTTTTTAGGGGGTGGGGTGTTAGTGTAATGAGGATGGCTGATTAAAGTAAGACAAGTCTCTCTCTCTCTCTCTTAACAGCGCTCTGCACAGGCAGCAGTGGAGGACAGTGATAAGATCTTTACTGAGCTGATCCGCTCCATTGAGAGAAGGCGCTCTGAGGTGAAGGAGCTGATCAGAGCCCAAGAGAAGGCTCAAGTGAGTCAAGCTGAAGGACTCCTGGAGCAACTGAGCAGGAGATAGCTGAGCTGAGGAAGAGAAGACTGAGCTGGAGCAGCTCTCACACACAGAGGATCACATCCATTTCCTCCAGGTAACTCAACTGCCTTGATACATGTGATATGAAATTAAAACTCTCAATCATTTGGTTCTGTTCTCTCTCTCTCTCTCCCTCTCTGTCTCTCTCTCTCTCTCTCTCTCTCTCCCTCTCTCTCTCTCTCTCTCTCTCTCTCTCTCTCTCTCTCTCTCTCTCTCTCTCTCTCTCTCTCTCTCTCTCTCTCTCTCTCTCTCTCTCTCTCTCTCTCTCCTCTCTCTCTCTCTCTCTCTCTCTCTCTCTCTCTCTCTCTCTCTCTCTCTCTCTCTCTCTCTCTCTCTCTCTCTCTCTCTCTCTCTCAGAGTTATCAGTCTCTCTCCGGTACCAGTGTATCTTCAGACTACCCAGCATCGCTGTCCGTCCTCTTAGTACTTTGGAGATGTGAGTAAGACTGTGTCTGGAACTGAGAGAGAACTAGAAAAGATCGCCCTTAAAGGAGAATGGACCAAGATCTCCACTACAGGTGTGTTGAAAATAATAACAACATCAACTTTAGACCATTGAAAGTTCCCTACTAGTCATATACATGTGGAATATGGGTGTGATGATAACATTCCCTCTCTCTCTGTGAATGTGTTTGTGTGTCTGTAGTGAATATAGTGGATGTTGTACTGCCTCCAGAGCCCAAGACCAGAGAACAGTTCTTACAATGTGAGTCTCTTTATTCTGAAGTAACTAACAGTCTCTTTTTACTGACACTCCTAACAATCCCTCTAGAAATATATAGCAATAGTAGATCTAATCAAAGACTGGGTATCTATCTGACTCCTCATATTTCTCTGATTTGATCTCTGCTGTGCTCTAATCAAAGACAGGGTAGATACAGTATCTGACTTCACTTATTGTTCTAACTCCCCTCATTGGTCTCTGCTCTGCTCTTCTCCCAGATTCCTGTCAGCTCACAATGGACCCAAACACAGCACACACACTCCTCTCTCTGTCTAAAAGGAACAGAAAGGTGACCTATACAGACCAAGAACAACCATATCCTGATCATCCAGACAGATTCACTAACTACTACCAGGTTCTGTGTAGAGAGGGTCTGTCTGGACGCTGTTACTGGGAGGTGGAGTGGAGTGGGGAGGATGTTAATACAGCAGTCTCATATAAAGACATCAGCAGAACAGAGACAGATGGTCTATTTGGACTCAATAACAAGTCCTGGAGTTTAGAGTGCTCTAGTGATGGTTATTGGTTCAGACACAATAATGTTGAGACTACAGTATCAGACCCTCAGTCCTCCAGAGTAGGAGTGTACCTGGATCACAAGGCAGGTACTCTGTCCTTCTACAGTGTCTCTGACACAATGACCCTCCTCCAAAGAGTCCAGACCACATTCACTCAGCCCCTCTATCATGGGTTTTCTCTCAAGGGTACTGCTGAGCTGGTTAAACTGTAGTAGGGTCCACATAGATACTAGTCATGCTGGTGTAGTCTATAGCTGAGCTGGTTAAACTGTAGTAGGGTCCACATAGATACTAGTCATGCTGGTGTAGTCTATAGCTGAGCTGGTTAAACTGTAGTAGGGTCCACATAGATACTAGTCATGCTGGTGTAGTCTATAGCTGAGCTGGTTAAACTGTAGTAGGGTCCACATAGATACTAGTCATGCTGGTGTAGTCTATAGCTGAGCTGGTTAAACTGTAGTAGGGTCCACATAGATACTAGTCATGCTGGTGTAGTCTATAGCTGAGCTGGTTAAACTGTAGTAGAGGTCCACATAGATACTAGTCATGCTGGTGTAGTCTATAGCTGAGCTGGTTAAACTGTAGTAGGGTCCACATAGATACTAGTCATGCTGGTGTAGTCTATAGCTGAGCTGGTTAAACTGTAGTAGGGTCCACATAGATACTAGTCATGCTGGTGTAGTCTATACCTGAGCTGGTTAAACTGTAGTAGGGTCCACATAGATACTAGTCATGCTGGTGTAGTCTATAGCTGAGCTGGTTAAACTGTAGTAGGGTCCACATAGATACTAGTCATGCTGGTGTAGTCTATAGCTGAGCTGGTTAAACTGTAGTAGGGTCCACATAGATACTAGTCATGCTGGTGTAGTCTATAGCTGAGCTGGTTAAACTGTAGTAGGGTCCACATAGATACTAGTCATGCTGGTGTAGTCTATAGCTGAGCTGGTTAAACTGTAGTAGGGTCCACATAGATGACTAGTCATGCTGGTGTAGTCTATAGCTGAGCTGGTTAAACTGTAGTAGGGTCCACATAGATACTAGTCATGCTGGTGTAGTCTATAGCTGAGCTGGTTAAACTGTAGTAGGGTCCACATAGATACTAGTCATGCTGGTGTAGTCTATATCTGAGCTGGTTAAACTGTAGTAGGGTCCACATAGATACTAGTCATGCTGGTGTAGTCTATAGCTGAGCTGGTTAAACTGTAGTAGGGTCCACATAGATACTAGTCATGCTGGTGTAGTCTATAGCTGAGCTGGTTAAACTGTAGTAGTGTCCACATAGATACTAGTCATGCTGGTGTAGTCTATAGCTGAGCTGGTTAAACTGTAGTAGGGTCCACATAGATACTAGTCATGCTGGTGTAGTCTATAGCTGAGCTGGTTAAACTGTAGTAGTGTCCACATAGATACTAGTCATGCTGGTGGTGATGGTCCGCAGATAAAAATGCTGAATTTTTCTGTACAATTATTTTTGTCTGACTGATTTAATCTTCAGAGTGTAAGTAAAACGTAATAACGTATTTTTATCAAATGCAATGTTTTAATTGGCTACATTTACATTAATCATGATGTTTGCTGTTAATGTATGTTGGTTGTCATTCAGAATCATTGAAATGTTTTCTCAATTGGTTCTCTGTCTCAATGTCATTTTCCTCAGTATCATGGAACAGGTAGTGTTACTTACTTGCTAATTGAACTATATGGGCCGGTTTCCCGGACACAGATGAAGTCTAGTCCTAGACTAAAAAGCATGTTCAATGGCGATGTCCGGGAAACCGAC
Source organism: Coregonus clupeaformis (assembly GCF_020615455.1). NCBI lineage: Eukaryota > Metazoa > Chordata > Actinopteri > Salmoniformes > Salmonidae > Coregonus > Coregonus clupeaformis. Next base: position 331,853 of record NW_025533563.1, on the reverse strand, counting down.
CCTAAATTTGGCATCTTTTATTTTCCCAAACTGCTCAGTCAAGCAATATTAAACCTGTCCAGCAGGTGGTGCTATTAACCAAACAATAAAACCAGCAGATATCTTGACTTGCCACTCAGTATATTTACATTTACGTAATTTAGCCGACACTCTTATCCAGAGCGACTTACACATTTTAATATCAGTAATGTTCAGAATTGTACTTTAATATCATTGGAGATTGATGGTCTTTTTAATCCACTACCCAGAGTCAGGAACAGATGAAGTTAGGTCTGCTACTGGTCAGTTATTAAATATGATTCATGGTGATGGGAAATAAAAAATACATCTAGTAGTAGTTTTCCTTTGCTATTTATTCCAAGGTGTAATGTCTTAACTTGTAAATGGATTGTGTTGAAGCTGGCATGTGGTGTGGATGATAGAATAGAGTGAATAGAGGAGAGAAGAGAGGAGGAGAGGAGAACATCATATAGAAGACAGATAAGATAGAGAGAGAATTCATACCCAGGGGAAGTTACTGACTCTGGCCCAAATGACACCCTGTTCCCTACGTAGTGCACTAGGCTACTTCTGACCAGATCTAAAGAGTATGCACTACATAGGAATAGGTTGGAGATTGGAGATTTGCTCACTGGCATTAGAATATTCGAATATCATACTGTAATGTTAGTGGTTGCCTCATTCCAATATTAGAATATCATACTGTAAAGTTAGTGGTTGCCTCATTCGAATATTACAGTTTTTTACAATCACTTTGGCACTAATTTCAGAACCTTGACGTCATTTTTCGAAACTCTAGACACAAAACTCACAACCAATGATCAAAATGCACATTTTTCAAAACTCTAACACTTTTTTCAATTGCTTGGATACAATACACATAAACTAAGATCATGTGTTCATTTACACAAAAATCACCTGTTCAATATGACACAACTTAACATCAAAGTACTACTATTTCAAAAGGCAATTCACACATTACATTTCAGATGAGTGTCTATTCATTTCATTACAATTATCCAACTATCAATTGATACAACTGCTCAAAATGATAAGTAACTGTTGCATTACCTTAATGCATAGTTGTATGGAAACAGACAAACAATATTCCATGTTTAGATCATGAAAGTTTCAAGATAACGAGATTCATTGTCACCAATTAGCGTGGAGCGGATGAACCAATTAGACTACATTATCTATGGATGTAATATTTAATCATCATTCTTTATCAGACACCGTTTCTATGGTCCCATGTACCACCTTTTTCAGACTATTTACAGTATTGACAGTACTGCACTGTATGGATGCAGGCCCTTGTAATTGCATGTCCAATTCTGCCAACTCAGTTACTGATGATTGAGTTCACATTGTGGAACGAGTATATAAAGAATTGATTGGGATCCACTTGCAACAACATAGCGATACGTACTGTAACATGGAGCCGCAGGTGATCCAGGTCACAATAAAGGTCAAGCAGTGGTGGGAGGAAGACGTGTTGGTCAAAGGAATGGCAGGGGGACAAGCACCACTCCCTGAGAGGTGTTCGTGGGCCTCGTTTGAGAGGTGTGGGGAACGTGGTAGAGGACAAGGCCACGGACCAAGACAGCCGCGCAGCAACAGTAAAGAGTGCAATGAAATCCGAGCAATAGTTGTAGACCATGTCATAAATCATGGCATGACAATGACTGAGGCGGCTACAATGATACAACCAAACCTCAGAAGGTCAACCGTGGCCTCAATAATCAGAACTTTCCGCAATGAGAACCGGTAAGTCGCCAGCATGCACTAAACATTATGCTACTCTCAATTGTCAAATGACTGCAACCAATGTGTATCACAGAGTAGGTGATGTGACCAAGTGTCTTCTTACTGTAATGTTCCTGTAGAATTGAGACTAGGCCAAATAGGGGGAGGCAGAGGCAAAATTCTGACTGACCAACAAGAGCAGGCTGTGGTCGATTTGGTTCGGGCCAGAAATGATATTCGCCTTACAGAAAATTGCCAGCATATCTTAGACAATGAAGACATGTTTAACAATGTGGAATCCATAAGTTTGCCGACCATTGCACGGATGCTGAAAAGGCACCAGGTGTCTTGAAAACAACTATACCGTGTACCTTTTGAAAGAAATGCAGACAGAGTGAAGCAAATGAGGACTGAGTATGTTCAGGTATGTTCAGTTTCAAGATGGCTGTTGTAATAAAATTCCCTAATACAGTTTTTTACAATCACTTTGGCACTAATTTCAGAACCTTGACGTCATTTTTCAAAACTCTAGACACAAAACTGAAAACGGTCATCACTTGTAACACAGGCTGTCCAATGTTCAAAACATTGCATTGTGCATTCATATCTTTAAAGAAATCTTGCACTTGCACAATCATTGGTTCAAAAAAACAAATGTATTGTGAAATACCAATGAAATGTTAATTTAGATCACCCACACACAAGCAACCGATAGTTTCACTGTGTCATTGTTCGTATCGATCATTAAATATTGTAGTACAAAACAGGTGATACATGTTTCATTATGGTACTACATGTAAATACATCCCTGTAAAAGTACTGCAGTAGTAGAGAGAATACTACAGACACAGTGGAATCATTGAACAAAATCTGAAATATATTGATGAAAAACAATACAGTACTGTAAAACATCAAATGCAGTGTTCCTCAACTTGCTTGCTTTTACTGTAAAAAGCAAAACATTAACGTTTCATTGGTATTTCACAATACATTTGTTTTTTGAACCAATGATTGTGCAAGTGCAACAGTTCTTTAAAGATATGAAGGCACAATGCAATGTTTTGAACATTGGACAGCCTGTGTTACAAGTGATGACCGTTTTGAGTTTTGTGTCTAGAGTTTTGAAAAATGACGTCAAGGTTCTGAAATTAGTGCCAAAGTGATTGTAAAAAACTGTAACAGTCTTCCAATAGGGCTATGATCTGGTTCAATTCCCCCTTTTTAACATTTATTGTAAGAAAATACATCTTTAGACATAACACATTCTTTGTAGCCTGGTCCCAGATCTGTTAGTGGTCTTGCTAAACAGATGGCATGATGGCACATACAGACTGACACTCAGGCTTCAGACTTTTACTGTCTACCTGATCACCTCTTGGCTGTTGCAATCCTCTGGAAATGGGTCTCTTTTTCTCTTGATGTAAACTGTAGTACTGGCAAACCAGTCAAATCAGAAACTGGGATCATTGTTGATCCATTTATGATCAGATGAGAATATTTAAATCACCCATGTCCATGTATGAATCCAAACAATTCTGTATTCTGAATCAATTACTGAATCAATGTGATCTTTCAATATAAAAGTCATCATCATGACATTGGAATTGCTCTGTTATTGAATTGATTGACCCAATGAATCAGCTATTTCCAGTCATCTATGTAGCAGTATATCCACAGGGGGAGGAAGTGCAGGGAGATGCCTCTGATATGACTGGGTGTCAGGTGGAAGGAGATCACAGAGCCTGGAACAGAGAAGAGAGGAAGACTGGGAAGAGAAAGAAGCATTCATTTGGTTCAAACGTCTCTTGTCTGTCTCTAATACACCAGTAGGGGGCAGGTACACCAGTAGGGTGTGTGTGTGTGTGTGTGTGTGTGTGTGTGTGTCTTTCTCTGTGTGTGTGTGTGTGTCTTTCTCTGTGTGTGTTTGTGTGTGTATCTGTGCCATGTGTGTCTGTGTGCTTATTGATGACTCTGGCGTGGGAGAAGGGTGTTTTCTCCATGGACAGGTAGCAGGAGGTGACACACTCCATGAGAGGGGCCAGCAGCAGCAGAGGTAGGATGCTGATGACGTTCATGGCACCGATGGGCAGGAGGAAGCTGTTCAGGTGCAGGTTAGAGTTCATGGTCTGAATGTAGTAACTTGATGGAATCTGTGGGAGAGGTCAAGGTAACAACAGATTCTAGGACAACTTTATGGAGCATAAATAAACATTATAGATTTGCCAGTTTTACCCCCAACATCTGAAAAATAATGTATTTGGACTTTCCACTGAAAACAAACAATGACCTGAAAATGTTCTAAAAATCAATTAATGAATGGAACCATTTATTTGTCTCTACAGTTTGAAGGAAGTTTCTAACTAGCATTAGCGCTATGAAGTCTATAGTAACTGCTAGCATGCCATAGACTTCCAGTCATTGCGCTAACGCTAGTTGGCATTGGCTCCCAAAACGACCTCTAACTTCCTTCATACAGGATGCAGAGACATTAAAATGGTGTCCATGAGTTCATCTGACTCTGGAGAAATAGATAAAGGGCTTCATTGCCTAAATCCCGAAGAATCCCTTTAAATTGAGTTTTTCAGTGATTGCAATTATTAATTTTTGCATTTACATTTACATTGTAATCATTTAGCAGACACTCTTGTCCAGAGCGACTTTCAATTAATGCAAAATGTGAATCACAATAAAAAAAAATGGTATAGAAAAGTATTTAGTATTTTGAAAAGTTTAGTTCAGCCCAGTGTGATTCAAATGACAAAATACTCAGAAGTAATTAAAATACGTATTTCAAATAGATGTAAGAGAAATACTGAACATCTCTGGCTACTACCCAACACTCTGTCACACTTCCTTATCAAAGAAAACACACCCCTCTACATACAGAGTACACAGTCAAGTAGGAAGCCCCTCCTGTCCTCTGGTGTAGAGTTCCATGAAACAGAAAGTTATCTTTGACACTGCCATTGCTTAACCTACGGGAGAGAGCACCGAAATGGCAGAGAATCAGGAACTGTTCTGTTGCTCCATCTGTCTGGATCTACTGAAGGATCCGGTGACTACTGCCTGTGGACACAGCTACTGTATGGGCTGTATTAAAGAAAGCTGGGATCAGGATGATCTGAAAGGGGTCTATAGCTGTCCTCAGTGCAGAGAGACCTTCACTCCAAGGCCTAATCTGAGGAAAAATAACATGTTGGCTGAGTTGATGGAGAAACTGAAGAAGACAGGACTCCAGGCTGCTCCCCCTCCTGCTCTGTGCTATGCTGGACCTGGAGATGTGGCGTGTGATTTCTGCACTGGGACCAGAAAGCAGAAAGCCCTCATGTCCTGTCTGGCGTGTCTGGCCTCTTACTGTGAGACTCACCTCCAACCTCACTATGAATTTCCTGCTTTGAAGAAGCACAAGCTGGTCAAAGCCACCGCACAACTACAGGAGAAGATCTGCTCTCATCATGACAAACTGCTGGAGGTTTACTGTCGTACCGATCAGCAGTGTATCTGTCTGCTGTGTACAATGGATGAACATAAAGGCCATGATACAGTGTCAGCTGCAGCAGAGAGGACTGGGAAACAGGTAAGACCAGAACAACTTGATGGTGACTGTCTGATAAACAAAGAATTAAAGATACAGTAGGAACTAAGGCTGTTTGAATATGAGATCATTCAAATTATATCGATCCACGGCAGAACAAATATGAACACAAACCTTGATTATATAGATATGCTAACCCAGATTCTCCAAATGTATCACCATTTTCTAAAGTCAAACACCATTATCATTCGTTATCAAACACCCAATCAGCTCCCCTGTTTTGTGCACTGTTAAAACTATAATCATTCACATAATAACTTAATTATATAATTTCACACAGACACTTCCTCAACATTTTAATCCCTATCTTCAATGTGCCCTATGTCCCATTACTATACTATTGATCTACTGGACAAATAAAGCTTGATAGCTCATTGAAGAGTGATTCTCCACAGAGGCAGCTTTGGATGAGTCAGCAGAAGGTCCAGGAGAGATTCCAGGAGAGAGAGAAGGAGCTGAAGGAGCTCCAACAGGCTGTGGAGTCTCTCAAGGTGAGTATTGTTGACCAGAGGAGACACACTATTTCACTTCTCTCCTCCAGTCAGAGAGAGAGAGATGCCCCTATCCAATCCCACTGACCCCACTGTTGGGAACAGGCTGTCTGGACCCCTTTCAGAGAATAGACTGCTTAATGTAACCGGCGGGATATGAACCCGGGTCTACTGAGGAGAGAAACCAACATCTTGACTGTTTCACCAAGAGGTCATCCCCATTAGGCTGACACTGATTTTGATGTCGCAAGAGGGGTTACCTCATCACATAACCTTGAGTAACCATGAAAGACTCAAGTCCCCTATACATTAAAATGGAGCTCTCTCTCTCAATTTAATTCAAAGGGCTTTATTGGCATGGGAAACATATATGTTTACATTGCGAAAGCAAGTGAAATAGATAATAAACAATCAGAAATTAAAAGTAAACATTACACTCACAAAAGTTTCAAAGTAATAGAGACATTTCACATGTTATAATTCAAGTGCAAACAGAGTGAGCCATTCGCCAGACTGAGTTCTGGAGGTGAAATGGAAATGAATGAGGGAGAGTTAAGTGAGGTAGAAGGTGTGGTGAAGAGCTCAGAACCAGAGCCTGGCATCAATGGACATGATAAAGAAGAATCTGGTGCAGTAGGAGTTACATTGTAGGAGAAAGTGGATCCATACCTTTTGGCAGATCCATTTGTGGTTTCAGGGTGGGTGGGAAAGGAGTTGGGTGCAGTTGAATCAGTGAAGGTAACCTGTAGTGGACTTGTGATATTTGTTTGTGTTTCTTCTGACCAGAGGGAGTGGGCGCTCCGTGTCACGCAACTTTGGTCAAGATCTGTTTCTTGCTTTGCTCTTAGGAACAGGGCACCATTGAAAGGAGTAATTTCTGGGGTAGCGTTAAGTGTAGAAGTGGAGCAATTAAGGTTGAAGACTGCTGGTGTTTGTGATTCCCGCCGTTTGGTGCAACACAGACCTGGTGGTGAGCGTGGTGAAACAGAGGAGTCAGTCCTTTTGAGTTATGAGTCTTTAACAGAGAAAGTCATGTTATGATATATCAGTTATCCTGTTAGAGCTTTTGTGCCGAATCCACTGTGCTGATTCAGGTGCAACGTTTATGGTCATGTTGCAGCAGTTTGTAGGAGGGAGATTCCAAGATGTGGGAAGTGTGCAGGAGGGCATGGGATAGAGGATTGTGTAGTTTCGATGGATAAAGTTGTGTGTCAACTGTAGGGATGCCCATGTTGCTGGGGATTGGAAGTGTCCGGTGCGAGAGAGGCAGGTTGAGGTGGCTAGAGTCAGAGTAGTGCAGAAGGTGTCGTATGCTGAGGCAGTGAAGGAAGTAGAGGAGGATGGGTCAAGGGTGAGAGATCCTGAGAGGATCCCTGTGAGTAGTAGATCTGTGCCAGCACAGAGGGATAGGCCAACGAGTGATATATGCTTTAGTAAAGTTAGCTTCTTAGAGTTCATAGCAATGGTTATGAACTGTACCGCAGAAATGGAACGTAAATCACAGAAAATAGATGTTGTGGTGGCAGCTTCCAGAGAAGTATTTGGGCATACAAGATTAGACTTCAGAAGAGTTACAGGGTGTGTTGAGTGGTGGTGTCCCGTCCTCCCAGGCCGTTGGCATGGTGCAGGAGCAGATAGGGTCAAAGTAGTGGAATGGGGTAGTGGGTATTTAATGAGTGTAGGGTTAGTTGGAAGGGTGTTTTTTGTATTATTATAATTTCCCCTTTTCCCATTTTGTATCACAAAGTATAATGGATTTATATTATAGTCCTGTTGGGGGCGGTAATGCAACATATTGGATGCCAACCGCCGTTAAACTCCAAAGAAGAAGAACCGTTATATTATGGCTATGTACAGTGTTGTAACGATGTCTCTGTCTCTCTCATTCATTAACTTTCGCGGTAGTTGGTTGTGTGGGTCTCTGGTTATGAATAGGGTGCTGACAAACAATTGTTGATGGATATTTATAGAGCTCTGATCAGGACGCCAACTGATTACGGGTGTATAGTTTATCGAACAAGGCAAAACTTGGCTTCAGAAGCTGGACAGAATCCAGTATATAGCTTTAAGGATATGTATTGGTGCATTTAAATCAACATCTGTATGTGCCTTACTGGTGGAGGCAGGAGAGATGCCTTTGGATATACAGCGTAAAAAATGGTCATTATCTTATTGGGTTGAAAGGCTGTGAGGTTGAGCATCCCACTGCTACTGTTCTAGATGACTGTTGGGAATATACTAGTAGACAAGGCAGTGGTTTTGGTTGGACAGTTGGAAAGCTTGCTGATGAGAGTGGTTTGATGATGGGAGTTGGAGGTTGGCCCTTCTGTGGTGATAGGGGATGTTCCTCCATGGTTACTCCCAGACCCTGTTGTTGATCTAACCTTGGTAGAGAAAAGGAAAGATTGGTCAGAAGTCAGTGATATAGTGAAACTGGTTGACAATTACATTGGTAAAAGTTGTTATGCTTTTTACAGATGGATCCAAGGAGCCAGATAGTGGGCTCACAGGAGCAGGTGTTTACGTTCCTGAATTTGATGTGCAGATATGTAGAAGACTAACAGATGAACTGTCAGTATACTCAGTTGAACTGTGGGTGATAATAGTTGCCCTCCAGTGGGTGGAGGACGTACAACCTGTTAGAATTATAGTATACTCAGATTCTTTGTCTGTATTGAATAGTTTATCATCTGGTAAATCTAATAGGAGTGACCTGCTATTGGAGGTATTAATGTTATTATGGAGAATTGAGAGAATGGGTTTAGTAGTGAGATTCTGCTGGGTCCCAGCACATTCGGGTGTGGAAGGGAATGAAATTGTAGACCAGTTAGCTAAAAGAGCTTTGAATCAAGATATAATTGATATTAATGCTCCACTGGGTAGAGGTGAGGCCAAATGTAAGATCAGAGCCATTTTGATAGATGTGTGGCAGAAGAGATGGTACTCTGAGCACAAGGGCCGGCATTTATATGAATAGTTGACAGTTTTACAGAAAGGTCGATGGACCAAGATTCAAAAGTCAGATTAGGAAGGAAGATGTGGTGTTTACTTGATTGCGCTTAGGACATTGTACATTGAACTCGTCATTAAATCTGGTTGGCAAGCATGTGAATGGTTTGTGTCTGGGGGTACGGTCGATGAAACGGTGGAGCATGTGTTGTTATATTGTTGTAAGTATGTTGAAGAGAGGGAAAGATTGAAGTGTAGGGTCATTGAGGTTGGACGGGGTTGGGGGGGTTTGGAAGGGATTTTGGGGATGGGGGGGGGTCTATTAGAAGTTAGTAGGGCTCTTCTTTATTTTCTCAGAAGTACTGAGTTAGGTAGGAGGATTTAGAAATGTTGGAAACCGTGGTTGACCACACACTCCAGCACAGTAGGTGGCGGCATAAACCTTTAACGTTGGTTTGTGGACCGCCATTATATCATAGAAGAAGAAGTAGGTTGTGTGAGAGATTTGTGGTTCGTGAGGAGGGCTACTATTCTTTTTTCTTTTGGTTCTTGCGTATTTTCTTAATTTATTTTCTCATGGTGGAGGGTTTGTTTATTAGTTTCCACTGTTTATCGTTTAGAGTTGAGGGGGGAGTAGGGGTAGTTTGTTAGGGCGGCGTGATGGCCTCAACCGAGTGGAGAAGAAACGCTGTCGCTTCGGGTGCGTTCCGGAGAAAGGTGTGGAGGAAGTTTTGCTCATGGTCGGCGAACAGGTTGGAGCGGAACATCTGCACTCTGCATCCAGAATGAACAAGGCGGTGGTTGTGTTAATGAAAAAGGTTTGTCTTGTTGTGAGTGGGATTTTTTGTGAGGGGTGTGTTGGTGCAGATGTCGCCTCTTTCGATAAGAGTTGTGGTGGCTAATCTGCCTCCGTTTATTGCTTACGAACAGACCCCAAGTAGTTGGTTAGTTTTGGTAAATTTGCAAGTGGTTTCCGTGTGCTCTCGGCTGGGTGCCAAGCGGAATCCGTTAAACATGTCTCTTTTCGTAGACAAGTGTTTGTTTCTTAACAAACTTCAAGGTTACACAGGGGAGGGTGGAACACAGGGTTTGCTAGCACAGATAGTTTTGGGTGTTTCTAGTGTGGGGATCATCAGTTATAGGCTACAAGCAGCAATATGATTGATAGGTAGGACAGGTATTGAACCCAAATAATCCCTACTCAGATGCGCTAACCTCAACCCTAGTAAACATGCATTATAAAAACCTTCTATATAAAATTATCTCATATTGGGAGTAAATAGCCTCTGAATAGAAAAGAAAAAACACTGCATCTTCCAGCCCACCAATAAATTACATAATGCAACCTTGGCGGTTAGCATATTTACCTCAACATGCCCCTTGCTTGCGTGAGAAGGCAGAGTGGCTCGATGCTGGTTGATGAATTTTACAATTAATGTACTAGGAAAATACGTTTTTGTCGACCAGAGGTGACTGAATTAATGTTCAGGCTTATTGATAATCATTATAGTAATGAAGTATAGTTTCAAAACATGACCATAAAAACAGGTAATAATAAACATGAATCATCATTATATTACTTCACAGTAATGTGTTAAATGTTTTTTCAGTCCTTCCTCTTGCGTTAGCAGTGTGGAAAGGGACAGTAAAAAGCTCAGGCAGGAGGAGTTTTCCTGTGAAACGAACCCACAACCCTGGTGTTGCAAGCGCCATGCTCTACCAACTGAGCTACACAGTAGTAGTGCATGGCCAAGTGGTGGTGCGCAGGCCATGGAGAAAGCGGTGGTGAGGAGGGTTGCAGCTGGGCTACATGAGCTGAGGCAGGTTTCTGTAGTAACAGAGACTCCGGTGGGCGAAGGCTTGGTGGGCTCATCCCAGGAAATATTGCCTGTCATTGGGGAAGAGGCTCTGATCAGGGGGAAGTGCAGGGGGGGCAGAGACTGGGGAGGAGGAGGACGGTACCGTGCCAATGGAGGAGGAGGAAGAGGGGGGAGGTGAGTCTGCGGGAGCGGAGGACAAGGCGGTCTCGTTTTCAGACGGCTCATTGGATCCAGAGCTGACAGCCAGTCAGGCTGAGGGCCCAGTATATACGGTGAGATAACTTTCTAGGTTCCTGATGGAGACTAAAGGGGAAAAAGAAGGTTCTGCTGGAGTCTTATTTGATTGATCCTGGAAGGTTTGTAAAGTCAGTACAACACGTGATGAAGAATGAGGGGTTTAGTGTCCTCTCACCCAGGAAGCGGTATAGGCTGAGAAAATGGGTCATGGGTTCTTAAGGGCATGTCTTCAGAATCTGCTTAAATTGATGGTTTTTTCTGGCATGGCGGCTTTATGGGCTTCTCTACTGGTTTCTGATTGTGGTCATTTCCCTCCCACCTCTTATGGAGATTTCACGGTTAGACTTCCTTAACATGAACGGCGGCAGAGACTGGGGGAATATGTAAACCAAAAACATTTAAATGCCATGGCAGAAATCTTAGTGCAGGGGTAGCAAAATAGGTGTGTAAGGGTAGGTTGTTAGTGTTTAGAGCCCAAATAATGACCTTGTCTTTGCTTTCATAAATGTGTCTGCACCTGGTCCTCTGTAGCTCAGCTGGTAGAGCACGGCGCTTGTAACGCCAGGGTAGTGGGTTCGATCCCCGGGACCACCCATACACAAAAAATATATATATGCACGCATGACTGTAAGTCGCTTTGGATAAAAGCGTCTGCAAAATGGCACATTATATTATATTATAGTACAGGGCTCAGTTCTCTGTTTCACCAGAGGGGTTGGAAAAACAGAGTGGGGAAACCAAGAAAATCCCTTGTTTTACGTTTGTCTGATGGGCGGTTAACTTCTGTTGTGGGGAGATGAGGGAGCCTGATGGGTGGGTAACTTCTGTTGTGGGGAGATGAGGGAGCCTGATGGGTGGGTAACTTCTGTTGTGAGGAGATGAGGCTGTGGAGTTGTACTCTGATTTTTAGAGGGCAGAACTCTGTGGTCCTCTGTAGCTCAATTGGTAGAGCATGGCGCTTGTAATGCCAGGGTAGTGGGTTCGATCCCCGGGACCACCCATATTTAAAAATGTATGCACATGACTGTAAGTCACTTTGGATAAAAGCGTCTGCTAAATGGCATATTATTTTTATTATTGTTATTATCCTGGTGTCATGTGGTGAGGTGTATGTGGTGTGGAAGTCAGGCGCAGGACACCGAGGCTCAGTCCAACAGAGTTTACTCAAAAATCCAACAAGGAAACGGTAAACAAACTACCTCGAAACAATCAGAGGCGAGCATTTACGCACCATGCGTAAAACACTAAAACAGCAAACAAGAAACAAAACACGCAGCACAACGACAGGCGAACAACAACACACAATCTAACTAACACAAAACAGGGAACTTATAGGACACGTAATTAGGACACAAACAGACACAGGTGTACCAGACAGACTAAAGCAATCAATACACGAAACATACAACGGTGGCAGCTAGTATTCCGGGGACGACGAACGCCGAAGCCTGCCCGAACCAGGAGGAGGAGCAGCCTCGGCCGAAACCGTGACAGTACCCCCCTTGACGCGCGGCTCCAGCCGTGCGCCGACCCCGGTCTCGGGGACGGCCAGGAGGACGCGGACCCGGGCGCGTGGGATGCCCACGGTGGAACTCTGTCAGGAGGGATGGGTCGAGAATGTCCCTCCTAGGCACCCAGCACCGTTCCTCCGGACTGCACCCTCCCACTCCACGAGATACTGGAGACCACTCCTCCGGCGCCTCGAGTCCAATATAGTCCGGACCCTGTACGCCGGTGCCCCTCGATGTCCAAAGGGGGGTGGAGGGGTCTCTCCTATCTCCTCCTCTTGGAGTGGACCAGCTACCACCGGCCTGAGAAGAGACACATGGAACGAGGGGTTAATATTTTTGTACTCAATAGGTAGTTGTAATCTGTAACACACCTCGTTCAATCTTCTCCAGGACTTTGAAGGGCCCCACAAACCGCCGACCCAGCTTCCGGCAGGGCAGGCGGAGGGGCAGGTTTCGGTCGAGAGCCAGACTCGATCTCCCGGTGCGTACACCGGCCCCTCACTGCGGTGGCGATCGGCGCTCGCCTTTGTTGACGGATGGCACGCTGCAGATGGACATGGGCAGCGTCCCACGTCTCCTCCGAGCGCCGAATCCACTCGTCCACCGCAGGGGCCTCGGTCTGGCTCTCGTGCCACGGTGCCAGGACCGGCTGATACCCTAAAATACACTGGAAAGGTGTTAATCCGGTGGAGGAGTGGCGGAGAGAGTTCTGGGCCATCTCTGCCCAGGGGATATACCTCGACCACTCCTCCGGCCGGTCCTGGCAATAGGACCTCAAAACCTACCCACATCCTGGTTCACACGTTCAACCTGCCCATTGCTCTCTGGGTGGTACCCGAGGTAAGGCTAACCGAGACCCCCAGGCGTTCCATGAAAGCCCCCAGACTCTGGAGGTAAACTGGGGACCTCGGTCGGACACAATATCCTCGGGGACCCCATAGTGCTGAACACGTGGGTAAAGAGGGCCTCGGCGGTCTGTAGGGCAGTAGGGAGACCCGGCAGTGGGAGGAGACGACAGGCCTTAGAAAACCGATCCACAACGACCAAAATGGTGGTATTACCCTGGGAAGGAGGTAGATCGGTCACAAAATCTACCGAGAGGTGGGACCATGGTCGTTGTGGAACGGGCAGAGGATGTAACTTACCTCTGGGCAAATGTCTAGGTGCCTTACACTGGGCACATACCGAGCAGGAGGAGACATAAACCCTCACATCCCTGGCTAACGTTGGCCACCAGTATTTCACGCTAAGGCAGTGCACCGTCCGACCAATACCAGGATGTCCAGAGGAGGGTGATGTATGAGCCCAAGAAATAAGCCGATCACGAACCTCGAGCGGAACGTACGTCCGCCCCACAGGACACTCGGGGGAGTAGGGTCGGCACGCAGCGCCCGCTTCGATTTCCGCATCGACCTCCCACACTACCGGAGCCACCAGACAAGACTCCGGCAGTATGGAAGTAGGCTCAATGGACCTCTCCTCTGTGTCATACTGCCGGGACAGGGCGTCTGCCTTACCGTTCTGGGACCCAGGGATGTATGTGATCTTAAAAACAAACCGGGTCAGGAACATGTTCCACCTAGCCTGACGAGGGTTCAATCTCCTAGCTGCCCGGATGTACTCCAGGTTACGGTGATCAGTCAGAATGAGGAAAGGGTGTTGAGCCCCTCAAGCCAATGCCTCCACACCTTTAGGGCCTGGACTACAGCTAACAGCTCCCTGTCCCCAACGTCATAATTGCGCTCCGCCCGAGCTGAGCTTCTTGGAGTAGAACGCACAGGGGCGGAGCTTAGGTGGCGTGCCGGACCGTTGTGACAGGACTGCCCAAATACCGGTCTCGGACGCGTCCCACCTCTACTTGGAAAGGCAAAGAGGGATCCGGATGCGCCAGCACCGGGGGCCGAGGCGAACAGGTTCTTCAGCTTGACAAATGCCCTGTCCGCCTCAGCTGACCACTGCAAGCGCACCGGACCCCCCTTTAGCAGGGACGTAATGGGAGCTGCAACCTGTCCAAAGCCCCGGATAAACCTCCGGTAGTAATTAGCAAAACCCAAGAACCGCTGCACCTCTTTTACGGTGGTTGGAGTTTGCCAATTACGCACAGCCGATACCCGATCTACCTCTATCTCCACGCCAGACGCGGACAACCGATAACCCAAAAAAGGAGACGGACTCCTGGAAGAACAGGCATTTCTCTGCCTTGACATACAAGTCATGCTCCAACAGTCGTCTCAATACTCGAGGCGCACCTGGGCTACATGCTCGGCTCGTGTAGAAGAGTACACTAGAATGTCGTCAATGTACACCACTACACCCTGCCCATGCATGTCCCGAAAATCTCATCAACAAAGGATTGGAAGACTGAAGGAGCATTCATTAACCCGTACGGCATGACGGCAGATACTCGTAATGACCCGAGGTGGTGCTAAATGCTGTTTTCCATTCATCCCCCTCCCTAATGCGCACCAAATTGTACGCGCTCCTGAGATCCAACTTTGTGAAGAACCGCGGCTCGCGTAATGACTCCGTCATCGTCGCAATCAGTGGAAGTGGGTAACTGTATTTTACTGTGATCTGATTGAGACTACGGTAATCAATACACGGGCGCAATCCCCCGTCCTTCTTCTTCACAAAGAAGAAACTCGAGGAGACCGGAGAAGTAGAGGGCGTATGTATCCCTGTGCCGGACTCGGCTATGTAAGTCTCCATAGCCGCAGTCTCCCCTCTTGAGACAGGGGATACACACGACTCCTGGGAAGAGCTGCTTCAGTCTGGATATTTATCGCACAGTCCCCTGTCTATGAGGAGGTAGCCGTACTGCCCTCGATTTACTAAACACTAGTGCTAAATCCTCATACTGGGGGAATGCGCAGTGCGGGCACTTGGTTCGGACTCTCTACCGAGGTCGCCCCTATGGAAACACCTAGACATCTCCCCTACATACTGGGCAGACCACTCCATAAGAGCCCTCTGTTGCCACGCTATGGTAGGATCGTAGGTGCTTAACCAGGAAGCCCCAACACCACTGGGTACGCAGGGAGAGTCAATCAGATAGAACTGAATGATTTCCTCATGACCCCCCTGCGTAGTCATCGCCAGTGGTGCTGTGACATCCCCTGATCAGACCCGACCCCAACGGCCGGCTGTCTAATGCATGGACAGGGAATGGAACTTCTACCGGCCAAAGGGGAATTCTAACCTAGCACAAAATGCCCGATCAATAAAGTTCCCAGCTGCGCCTGAATCTACTAGCGCCTTATGCTGGGAATGAGGTGCCACCTGTGGAAAACGCACAGGAATACTCATGTGACCAACAGAGAGCTCTGGGTAAGTGGGGCGCCTACTCACCTGAAATGACTCCCCAGTGCGTGACCTGTGTCCCCTCTCTCAGAAGACCCTCCCCAGCACCTGGCCGCGGTGTGTCCTCCACGGCCACAGTTGGTGCAGGGGGTGGCCCTCCTCGGGTTCTCCCTCCTCCTCTCTCTAGCGCCAGCACCCCCGAGCTCCATAGGAATAGGCTCGGAGGTGCTGGAGGATGGAATGGACGGCCACCACTCGGGACGTCCGCGGGTAGCCAGCAGGGTGTCTAGACTGATGGAGATGTCCACCAGCTGGTCGAACGACAGGTTGGTATCCCTGCAGGCCATCTCACGACGAACGTCCTCTCGTGAGGCTACACCGATAGTGGTCAATGAGGGCCCTCTCATTCCATCCCGCATCCGCTGCTAATGTCCGGAACTCCAGTGCGAACTCCTGTGCGCTCCTCTTCCCCCTGTCGGAGGTGGAATAGACGCTCTCCCGCCGCTTTCCCCTCAGGTGGATGATCGAAGACAGTCCTGAAGCGGCGGGAAAACTCTGCGTAGGTGATGGTGGTGGCGTCTATTCCCCTCCATTCGGCGTTGGCCCACTCCAACGCCTCCGGAGAGACAGGAGATGAGGGCGGAGACGCCTCGTATCCCGAGGGCGCCGGGTGTATAGTGGCAAGGTAAAGTTCTACCTGTAGGAGGAAGCCCTGACACCCGGCCGCAGAACCGTCATATGCCCTCGGGAGCGAGAGCCGAATGCCACTGGGTTCCCGGTGCTGAGAGAGGAGGACTGGCCGTTGGTGCTGGGATGGTGTGAGAAGGCGTGGCACCTCCCGGTTCATCAAACGGCGCAGTCTGTTGGACACCTCGCCCATAGCGGCCCCCGAGTTGCCGGATCATGGCGTCCCTGGGAATTAATCCGGTATTCCAGGGAATCGGGTGCCGCCGCTGTTCCTGCTGACTCCATGAAGGTGTGTTGTTCTGTCATGTGGTGAGGTGTATGTGGTGTGGAAGTCAGGCGCAGGACACCGAGGCTCAGTCCAACAGAGTTTACTCAAAAATCCAACAAGGAAACGGTAAACAAACTACCTCGAAACAATCAGAGGCGAGCATTTACGCACCATGCGTAAAACACTAAAACAGCAAACAAGAAACAAAACACGCAGCACAACGACAGGCGAATAACAACACACAATCTAACTAACACAAAACAGGGAACTTATAGGACACGTAATTAGGACACAAACAGACACAGGTGTACCAGACAGACTAAAGCAATCAATACACGAAACATACAACGGTGGCAGCTAGTATTCCGGGGACGACGAACGCCGAAGCCTGCCCGAACCAGGAGGAGGAGCAGCCTCGGCCGAAACCGTGACACCTGGGTTTTCTCAGGTTCTGCTCACAGACCTTTCCAAACTCTCTCTGTCACAGATAAATCAAATAGACATTTCCCTGGCCTTTCACAAACTCTCAGCTGCTGTCTCTCAGACAGTCTGCCTGTGGATTTTTATAAAAAGTTCTGGGGAATTATTTTACAGGACGTGTGTTGCGTGAGTGCGTCGGGGTGGGGGAGCTGTCGCTAAGCTGTAGACGGATAGCTTTTAGTCTCCAACCCAAACAAGTAGATTTGAGCGACTTAAAGAACTGGAGGCCTGTGGCATTGCTCTGTTTGGACTATAAGGTCTTTACCAAGGTCCTCGTTAACAGACTGAAGTCCCACCTGGACTCTTTTGTACACAAGGACCAAACGTACTGTGTACCAGGACGCTCAAACACAGACAATCTGTTCATAATCAGGAGAAAGCCTTTGATAGGGTGGACCATGAATATCTGCTCAATGTGTTGTTTTGGTTGTGGGGAGAATTTTGTGGCCTGTGTTCAAATGCTGTACGCTGGGGCTTCATGTATGGTCAAGGTGTGGGGAGGGCTCAGTAGGCCAGTCTGTGTAGGGAGGGGCATTCACCAGGGATGCCCTCTGTCAGGGCAGCTATACACTCTTGTTATTGAGCCCTTTCTGGGCCTGCTACGCAGGAGGCTACAGGGAGTGTGGGAGCCAGGCATAGGGTTGGGGACAGGCATAGCAGTGTCAGCATACGCTGATGCCGTCTGTGTTGGTTAGGGGATGAGCAGAACCTACAGGCCCTGGAGAATAGTTTGAGGGTGTACGAGGGGGCGTCTTCTGCTTAGGGGAAACTGGGGCAAGAGTGAGGCTCTGTTATGTGGGGCATGGAGGGACAGGGCACCTCCACAGCTTCCAGGGGGGTTGCAGTGGGGCTGTGAGTGGCTCAAGATGCTTGGGGTGTATCTGGGCTCGGAGGGTTGGGATAGGAAGAACTGGGAAGGAGTGTCACAAGCGGTGGTGTCGAGGCTGACGAAAGTGGAGGTGGCTCATCTCCCTAGTGGCATACAGAGGGACGGTGCTGATCATCAACAACTTGGTGGCATCCTCTCTATGGCTTAAATTGGCCATTCTCAACGCCCCCGGTGGTCTGCTTGTGGACCTGCAGCGCAAGTTAGTGAATTTTTTTCTGGTCAGGGTTGCAGCGTTCTGACTCAGCAGCACAGAGCCTACTGTACCGTACGGAGGTGGGCTGGAGGGAACAAGCATGTGCTCTGTTGAGGAGGGCTGGTGGTTTGGGGCTGGATCAGCAGCTCTTCATCATGCGGCCGGAGAGACTCAATACAGCAGGGGTCTCTGATTTCTATGCTGCAGTACTGAGGGCTGGAGCAGCCTGAGGAGGGGCCACCACCGTTTCCACCACTGCAAGTGACAGCAGAGACTGGGGACTGGCAGGAGAGTCCGGAGGACTTACTGACTTTTAACACTCTGAGCTTAGTGGGAGTGAAGGGGCATCAGTGGCAGGGGGTTGTGGGGGCTGAGAGCATGGCAGGGTATAGGTGGAGGGGCTCTATAAGCTCCCAGTGCTGGAAAGGTCAGGGTCGTCCAGTGGAGGGTATTACATGGAGCCCTGGACACCAATAGCAGGTTGGCTCGGGTTGACCTGGGAGTTGGGGAGGGTGTCCGTTTTCTGCAATGACAGACTGTTCATCATGTTTTTTCTGTGTTGCCAGGGTAATGCCATTACTGTTGACGCCTTTAGGGTTGAGTTTGAGTTGTACAAAATGATCAACAGTGTGGAGATGTTTCAGGAGGTATGGGGGCTCAGGGGGGCTGTCTGTACGGCTGGAGAGGAGGGGTTGGATGGACGGTTGGAATGTGGTGCTGGTTGGTGTATTGTACTGTGGAGTTGGGTACTGGATAATGTGATTGTGTGGAGGTTGTGGTGGCACGCAATATGTTTTTAGGAGGGGGGGTGTTAGTGTAATGAGGATGGCTCATTAAAGTAAGACAAGTCAGTCTCTCTCTCTCTCTCTCTTAACAGCGCTCTGCACAGGCAGCAGTGAAGGACAGTGATAAGATCTTTACTGAGCTGATCCGCTCCATTGAGAGAAGGCGCTCTGAGGTGAAGGAGCTGATCAGAGCCCAAGAGAAGGCTCAAGTGAGTCAAGCTGAAGGACTCCTGGAGCAACTGGAGCAGGAGATAGCTGAGCTGAGGAAGAGAAGCACTGAGCTGGAGCAGCTCTCACACACAGAGGATCACATCCATTTCCTCCAGGTAACTCAACTGCCTTGATACATGTGATATGAAAATTAAAACTCAATGTGAAACTCTCAATCATTTGGTTCTGTTCTCTCTCTCTCCCTCTCTCTCTCTCTCTCTCCAGAGTTATCAGTCTCTCTCCAGTACCAGTGTATCTTCAGACTTACCCAGCATCGTTGTCCGTCCTCTTCAGTACTTTGGAGATGTGATTAAGACTGTGTCTGAACTGAGAGAGAAACTAGAAGACGTCCTTAAAGGAGAATGGACCAAGATCTCCACTACAGGTGTGTTGAAAATAATAAGAACATCAACTTTAGACCATTGAAAGTTCCCCTACTAGTCATATACATGTGGAATATGGTATGATGATAACATTCCCTCTCTCTGTGAATGTGTTTGTGTGTCTGTAGTGAATATAGTGGATGTTGTACTGCCTCCAGAGCCCAAGACCAGAGAACAGTTCTTACAATGTGAGTCTCTTTATTCTGAAGTAACTAACAGTCTCTTTTTACTGACACTCCTAACAATCCCTCTAGAAATATATAGCAATAGTAGATCTAATCAAAGACTGGGTATCTACCTGACTCCTCATATTTCTCTGATTTGATCTCTGCTGTGCTCCAATCAAAGACAGGGTAGATTCAGTATCTGACTTCACTTATTGTTCTAACTCCCCTCATTGGTCTCTGCTCTGCTCTTCTCCCAGATTCCTGTCAGCTCACACTGGACCCAAACACAGCATACACACACCTCTCTCTGTCTAAAGGGAACAGAAAGGTGACCTATACAGACCAAGTCCAACCATATCCTGTTCATCCAGACAGATTCACAAACTACCAGGTTCTGTGTAGAGAGGGTCTGTCTGGATGCTGTTACTGGGAGGTGGAGTGGAGTGGGATGTATGTTGTTACAGCAGTCTCATATAAAGACATCAGCAGAACAGGGACAGATGGTGATTTTGGATACAATAACAAGTCCTGGAGTTTAGATTGCTATAGTATTTGTTTTTTTTTCAGACACAATAATGTTGTGACTAAAGTATCAGGCCCTCTGTCCTCCAGAGTAGGAGTGTACCTGGATCACAAGGCAGGTACTCTGTCCTTCTACAGTGTCTCTGACACAATGACCCTCCTCCACAGATTCCAGACCACATTCACTCAGCCCCTCTATCCTGGGTTTTATCTCTCTGGTACTGCTGAGCTGGTTAAACTGTAGTAGGGTCCACATAGATACTAGTCATGCTGGTGTAGTCTATAGCTGAGCTGGTTAAACTGTAGTAGGGTCCACATAGATACTAGTCATGCTGGTGTAGTCTATAGCTGGGCTGGTTAAACTGTAGTAGGGTCCACATAGATACTAGTCATGCTGGTGTAGTCTATAGCTGTATCTGAGCTGGTTAAACTGTAGTAGGGTCCACATAGATACTAGTCATGCTGGTGTAGTCTATATCTGAGCTGGTTAAACTGTAGTAGGGTCCATATAGATACTAGTCATGCTGGTGTAGTCTATAGCTGAGCTGGTTAAACTGTAGTAGGGTCCACATAGATACTAGTCATGCTGGTGTAGTCTATAGCTGAGCTGGTTAAACTGTAGTAGGGTCCACATAGATACTAGTCATGCTGGTGTAGTCTATAGCTGAGCTGGTTAAACTGTAGTAGGGTCCACATAGATACTAGTCATGCTGGTGTAGTCTATAGCTGAGCTGGTTAAACTGTAGCAGGGTCCACATAGATACTAGTCATGCTGGTGTAGTCTATAGCTGAGCTGGTTAAACTGTAGTAGCGTCCACATAGATACTAGTCATGCTGGTGGTGATGGTCCCCAGATAAAAATGCTGTTTTTCTGTACAATTATTTTTGTCTGACTGATTTAATCTTCAGAGTGTAATTAAAACTTAATAACGTATTTTTATCAAATGCAATGTTTTAATTGGCTACATTTACATTAATCATGATGTATGCTGTTAATGTATGTTGGTTGTCATTCAGAACCATTGAAATGTTTTCTCAATTGGTTCTCAGTCTCAATGTCATTTTCCTCAGTATCATGGAACAGGTAGTGTTACTTACTTGCTAATTGAACTATATGGGCCGGTTTCCCGGACACAGATGAAGCCTAGTCCTAGACTAAAAAGCATGTTCAATGGAGATGTCCGGGAAACCGACCCTAAGTTTGGCATCTTTTATTCTCCCATCCTGCTCAGTCAAGCAACATTAAACCTGTCCAGCTGGTGGTGCTATTAACCAAACAATAAAAACCCAGCAGATATCTTGACTTGCCACTCAGTATATCAGTAATGTTCAGAATTGTACTTTAATATCATTGGAGATGGATGGTCTTTTAATCCACTACCAGTCAGGAACAGATGAATTTAGGTCTGCTACTGTTCCGTTATTAAATATGATTCATGGTGATGGGAAATAAAAAATCCATCTAGTAGTAGTTTTCCTTTGCTATTTATTCCAAGGTGTGTCTTTAACTTGTAAATGGATTGTGTTGAAGCTGGCATGTGGTGTGGATGATAGAATAGAGTGAATAGAGGAGAGAAGAGAGGAGGAGAGGAGAACATCATATAGAAGACAGATAAGATAGAGACAAATTCATACCCAGGGGAGTTACTGACTCTGGCCCAAATGACACCCTGTTCCCTACGTAGTGCACTAGGCTTCTTCTGACCAGATCTAAAGTAGTCTTCTAGATTTTACATGTTTTCTCCCTGTCGTTAGAAAATGACAATATGGTAATGACTTTAGTGGTTTCCTCCCCCTTTGTTTTTATTGGTTGTGTGTTATGTGTGTTGTTGTGTTAGGTTTTCCCCCTGTGTTCCTAATGGAAAATCCATTAACAATGAATCACAAACAAATTATATTCCAGTTGTGTTTAGACAACTTCATGGCTGACATTCCCCAGTTCTGTTAAGACCCATTGAACTGGGTCACATTCTAAATGGTCACTTGTATTGATAGTCCATACTGGGCCTAACTTGGGTTAACCATACTGGAGGGTTTCTTTAAGCACACATATTCACTCATCTCCAGAACTTTACCTGATGTTCTCTCTCTCTCTCTCTCTCTCTCTCTCTCTCTCTCTCTCTCCTCTCTCTCTCTCTCTCTCTCTCTCTCTCTCTCTCTCTCTCTCTCTCTCTCTCTCTCTCTCTCTCTCTCTCCCTCTCAAACCGATATAGAAAGCAGACAACCTCAATATGGTTCCATTCCTGTAGTTATCAGGACACATGGGGTGTGGAACTATTATCTCCTTTCTAAGTGTGAACTTGTCCACTTCCCCTTCATGGATTTAAAAGGAAATGACTGGTATATGTAAACTCCCTCTACCCCATGCCAACACCAATCCAATGCTGTACAATTAATTCCATAGCTTAACATGGGAAAGGCTCACTGCCTCCCATAAGAGTCATTGAAGCGTTGGATGAGATAGGACCCTGCCTTCACCAGGGGATATTTGTTGGACCCGTCACAACAGGTGAGGAGGGCCTCATCCTCCAGCTGCCCAAAGAAAGCCAGGGACTGCCTTGTTCTCCAGTCTCCAGCAGGGGGCAGCAAAACCCTATGGACCTGAAAGGGAAAGTGAGGAGTAAAAACCTAAGGTGAATTTACATTGATGGTTCCATAGAGACCTGAGTCGTATTCACTAGGCACCAAACTGAAGATAATTAGCTGAAACAGGGAGGGACTAACTGAACGAGAAAAGTTTTTGATGTTTGTACTTTTAGGACTTTTCTATTGGTTCCATTACAACAGGAAAACTCAATCAAGCACTGCTTATTAAGTATTCAACATGATTTTAAATAGTAATTGAATGCAGGTCTGTTTCCACATGCAATAAGCCTGTAACATCTTGTATGATCTTATGAGTTAACAGTGTATCAAATGGAAGGGCAAGTCTCACCACTGAGAGGAAAACATCACTGGTCCACCTCTGCATCAGGTCAGCTATGTTGATCAGTACTGTCCCAGGGATGCTGGGAGCAGAGATGAACTCCCTGACCTGGTACCCACCTATGGAGTTGTCATTTTAATATCAGTTTAACCCCATTACTGCTATAACACACACAAGCCATGTTAATAGAATGAAATGGATCCAGGTTCCATTTATTCTAAAATAGATTTACTGCCTGTGGAACACTTCTCAAAAGTGGTCTTAAATCAAGGTGACTGCAGGTCTCAATCCCAAACGAATGGGGGAAGAATTAATTAAATGGCCACCCGGACTATTTACATTGAACTCACCCCCCCCCCCTTTTTGATTTAACACTGCTGCTACTTGCTGTTTATCTATGCATAGTCACTTTACAAATGACCTCAACTAACCTGTACCCCCACACATTGACTGGCAGAGCTACTCCACCTCAAGAATGACCCCCTGTATATAGCCTCATTATTGTTATGTCATTTTATTGTGTTACTTTTTGATTTGATTCGTTTTTTAAATTTAGTTTATTTCGTAAATATTTTCTTAACTCTATTTCTTGAACAGCATTGTTGCTTAAGGGTTTGTAAGTAAGCATTTCACGGTAAGGTCTGTTGTATTCGGCGCATGTGACAAATTTAATTACATTTTATTTTATTTTATTTGAAAATGGCACCATCTAGAAAGATGGCATTTAGAGGTATGGAGAAACAAGATCCACACAACAGAGCTGTCCACAACTGGACTGTACTGGCTAGGATATTTTCTTTACACATTGTCCTTTCAAGGATGGTTCCAGAACTTGGCTTGACTCAGCTCTGTAGTGTTAGCCAGCCCAGTTTGGCCCTGCTTGACTCAGCTCTGTAGTGTTAGCCAGCCCAGTTTGGCCCTGCTTGACTCAGCTCTGTAGTGTTAGCCAGCCCAGTTTGGCCCTGCTTGGCTTGACTCAGCTCTGTAGCGTTAGCCAGCCCAGTTTGGCCCTGCTTGGCTTGACTCATCTCTGTAGTGTTAGCCAGCCCAGTTTGGCCCTGCTTGACTCAGCTCTGTAGCGTTAGCCAGCCCAGTTTGGCCCTGCTTGACTCAGCTCTGTAGTGTTAGCCAGCCCAGTTTGGCCCTGCTTGGCTTGACTCAGCTCTGTAGTGTTAGCCAGCCCAGTTTGGCCCTGCTTGGCTTGACTCAGCTCTGTAGTGTTAGCCAGCCCAGTTTGACCCTGCTTGACTCAGCTCTGTAGCGTTAGCCAGCCCAGTTTGGCCCTGCTTGACTCAGCTCTGTAGTGTTAGCCAGCCCAGTTTGGCCCTGGTTGACTCAGCTCTGTAGTGTTAGCCAGCCCAGTTTGGCCCTGCTTGACTCAGCTCTGTAGCGTTAGCCAGCCCAGTTTGGCCCTGCTTGGCTTGACTCAGCTCTGTAGTGTTAGCCAGCCCAGTTTGGTCCTGCTTGACTCAGCTCTGTAGTGTTAGCCAGCCCAGTTTGGCCCTGCTTGACTCAGCTCTGTAGTGTTAGCCAGCCCAGTTTGGCCTGCTTGACTCAGCTCTGTAGTGTTAGCCAGCCCAGTTTGGCCCTGCTTGGCTTGACTCAGCTCTGTAGTGTTAGCCAGCCCAGTTTGGCCCTGCTTGGCTTGACTCGGCTCTGTAGTGTTAGCCAGCCCAGTTTGGCCCTGCTTGACTCAGCTCTGTAGTGTTAGCCAGCCCAGTTTGGCCCTGCTGGGCTTGACTCAGCTCTGTAGTGTTAGCCAGCCCAGTTTGGCCCTGCTTGACTCAGCTCTGTAGTGTTAGCCAGCCCAGTTTGGCCCTGCTTGACTCAGCTCTGTAGCGTTAGCCAGCCCAGTTTGGCCCTGCTTGACTCAGCTCTGTAGCGTTAGCCAGCCCAGTTTGGCCCTGCTTGACTCAGCTCTGTAGTGTTAGCCAGCCCAGTTGGGCCCTGCTTGACTCAGTTCTATAGGAACAAACCGTCATCAGTGTGTTGGAGGGGATCAGTCTGATCAAGGAGAGGCACAGAATCACTGATCTGGACCACTTAGTGAGTCAATATTTGAGATGCAAGTGGATTTGTAGATTAGTGAGTCTGTCCAGTTGACCGCAATGGATTTGATCTAAAACATGCACAATGTCATGAAGACCACTGCTACTCCATAGAATGAAACCATCCCCTATGAGGACTAATGACCAACTCTGAAACTCACCACCCCTATGCTGTACTGACAGCATCATCATCACACTAGCATTAATGTTCACACTCTGGGGCTCATTTGTCCACATTTAAACTGGTCTAGGTCTCCTTACAGGTGAGACACATTTAAACTGGTCTAGGTCTCCTTACAGGTGAGCAACTGTTACCCTTTATATATTCTAACCACTCTATTTAGGGTCTAGAGGTCTCTAGTGGTTGAATCTTAGCTCAGTTTCAGGGTCTTGCCAATCTTCTTATAGCCCAGGCCATCTTTATGTAGAGCAACAATTCTTTTTTTCAGATCCTCAGAGAGTTCTTTGCCATGAGGTGCCATGTTGAACTTCCAGTGACCAGTATGAGGGAGTGTGAGAGCGATGACACCAAATGTAACACACCTTCTCCCCATTCACACCTGAGACCTTGTAACACTAACGAGTCACATGACACTGGGGAGGGAAAATGGCTAATTGGGCCCAATTTGGACATTTTCACATAGGGGTGTACTCACTTTGTTGCCAGCGGTTTATATATTAATGGCTGTGTGTTGAGTTATTTTGAGGGGACAGCAAATGTACACTGTTATACAAGCTGTACATTCACTACTTTACATTGTAGCAAAGTGTTGTTTCTTCAGTGTTGTCACATAAAAAGATAAACTCAAATATTTACAAAAATGTGAGGGGTGGACTCACTTTTGTGAGATACTGTAACAGCATTTGTTGTTAGTCTTTCTTCCTCTCCCCCAGTCCACTTTAACTTTTCTTCTTTATTCCCCGTGGGCTGCCACCTAGTGTCTGGAATACAACTGTATTAAGCCCCTTACAGATGCGCTCATAAATGTACTGCTATTCACAACATGTTTCAGAGATATCAAAGATATTATAATGCGTGCATTTGATCAAATGCTCACAGTCAAACAACCAATAATACTGTATGCTTGGATCTTTTCCTGTGTTTGGTCCGGACTGCGTTGACACCTGCAGCAAATCACACCACGGTACGACAGCACCAAGGGGTATGAATGGAAACGGAACGAGACCACTCCTTTTGAGCCAACCTAGGTGCATTGTTTGGTGTGCTCCCGAGTGCGTATAGTGTTCACACCAGTCCAAACAAGTTCGAAAAACCCCCCCAGCTCCAAACCAATTTAGTGTGAAAGCCCCCTTAGTGAGTCATTATTTGAGATGCAAGGGGATTTGTAGATGAGTGAGTCTGTGCAGTTCACTGCAATGGATTTGATCTAAAACATGCACAATGTCATGAAGACCACTGCTACTCCATAGAATGAAACCATCCCCTATGAGGACTAATGACCAACTCTGAAACTCACCACACTATGCTGTACTGACAGCATCATCATCACACTAGTGCCCGGAGCAGGTGCAATTTGGACAGAGGCTCAGTTCAAGACCAAGCAAATTAATGCAAAATTCAAAGCTGGGCTGTACAACATGCAAAAAGGTAGGGAGCTTGGGCCCGGAAAAGACTGGAGGGTTGAAACTAGCAAAGGAGTGGGTGGAATGTACAGTAACATGTTCTGCCTCAGAGGTAAAAAAGCAACAAAGAGCCCTCAGAATAAAGGGTTTTGAACATGCCCAAACAATGGCCCAAAAAATGAGAAATTACCCGGCTCTTCACAAGCACTTTGTAGTGTATGATGAATTATGACTTTGCTAATGTTTTCAAGTGGAACCTGAGAGGATGTTTATTCAGTTTCAGAGGGAGCCGTTTTAGAGGGACACCCCATAGAACAGAGGGAGTCTGTGTGTTGTAGACAGGGGATTGGTCAGTATGGGGAACTATGCACTTCAACAACTATCTGAATTGTCACTCGAGCTCCAAAAGAGAGACACACAGGGCAGTCACCAGGGAAGTGAGGGTGTTATTACTGCACACAGGGCAGTCACCAGGGAAGTGATGGTGTTATTACTGCACACAGGACAGTCACCAGGGAAGTGAGGGTGTTATTACTGCACACAGGGCAGTCACCAGGGAAGTGATGGTGTTATTACTGCACACAGGGGCAGTCACCAGGGAAGTGAGGGTGTTATTACTGCACACAGGGCAGTCACCAGTGGACAATACAGGATACAGCCAGTTCATAGAGGAGCTGAAGGTGCTTTATGCTCAATACTGGCCAGAGGGGATTCAGGAGCACTGATGGAGAAACAGTGATAGAAACTCTCTGCCAGAGGATTGGCATTGGCAGTCCACGTACGGTCATACGGGCCTACAGGCAGTACAGGGACACTGATGGTAATGATAAAGGAGACTTTCCAGATGGACTTAAATAGATGTTGATGGAGGTCAGCACCATCCCCATCTCCAGATGGACTTAAAGAGATGTTGATGGAGGTCAGCACCATCCCCATCTCCAGATGGACTTAAAGAGATGTTGATGGAGGTCAGCACCATCCCTATCTCCAGATGGACTTAAAGAGATGTTGATGGAGGTCAGCACCATCCCCATCTCCAGATGGACTTAAAGAGATGTTGATGGAGGTCAGCACCATCCCCATCTCCAGATGGACTTAAAGAGATGTTGATGGAGGTCAGCACCATCCCCATCTCCAGATGGACTTAAAGAGATGTTGATGGAGGTCAGCACCATCCCTATCTCCAGATGGACTTAAAGAGATGTTGATGATGGTCAGCACCATCCCCATCTCCAGTGCAGAAGGCCAGCAGGGATTTTCTCAAATGAATCTGATTTGCACCTCAACCCGCGCCTCTCTGCATACCTCCACCATATCAGGGCTACTCTTTCTGAACCTTGTTGGCCCACCCCTGACCAAATTTAACCCAGTCCCCTATGTGAGGTCATGGATTGCTAAAGGACCCAGATGTGTCACAGACACCAGGAGCAAAACAAGAGATAGGGAGGAGAAGACGCACCAGGAAATGGCCGTGTTGTGGAAGGTTCTGGAAAACTTTACAAATTTCTTCTGTCCTGTGAAGTTAATCTGAATATGCTCTTCATATTATCAGATAGGCAGGAGGCCTATATACTATAATATGTGTTCTGCTGTAGCATACATTGATTTATTTTATTTGAAGTATATTCTGATATCAAATCAAATGTTTGTCCTACAGTGATGTCTTGAAAAGTATATGAAATGTGAGTATTGTAAGCCCCACCTCTGAGTATATGAAATGTGAGTCTTGTAAGCCCCACCTCTGAGTATATGAAATGTGAGTCTTGTAAGCCCCACCTCTGAGTATATGAAATGTGAGTCTTGTAAGCCCCACCTCTGAGTATATGAAATGTGAGTATTGTAAGCCCCACCTCTGAGTATATGAAATGTGAGTATTGTAAGCCCCACCTCTGAGTATATGAAATGTGAGTATTGTAAGCCCCACCTCTGAGTATATGAAATGTGAGTCTTGTAAGCCCCACCTCTGAGTATATGAAATGTGAGTATTGTAAGCCCCACCTCTGAGTATATGAAATGTGAGTATTGTAAGCCCCACCTCTGAGTATATGAAATGTGAGTATTGTAAGCCCCACCTCTGAGTATATGAAATGTGAGTCTTGTAAGCCCCACCTCTGAGTATATGAAATGTGAGTATTGTAAGCCCCACCTCTGAGTATATGAAATGGGAGTCTTGTAAGCCCCACCTCTGAGTATGTGTTCATATGCATATGGAGGGTGTTCTGCAGTGACACCTAAAAATGTTGCTGTACATTGATGTCTTGAAAATTAGGCTGTAAGAAATTCAGACTTGTAAGCCCCACAGCTACACTAGAGTATGTGGGCATAGTATATGTTGGAGACAAACGCGTGGCCGACGCGTGACGGTGGCTGTGTGAGAAGCACGCCTGGATCTCCCACATAACTAGAATGACTGTGATGAGTGTGGTGGAAGGAGTCAGGCGCAGGAGGGTAATCACCGAATACAGAGTTTATTCCTACGTTGACACACAAATGCGCTCCAATAGCGATCAACGAAACAGGCACAGGGCAAACTAACATCCCTGGCAAATACACTGTAACGGAATCCAATAATACATAGGCACAGGGGGGAAATCTACCCTGGCAACACAATGTTATGAGTAGCTCCACCGAGCTACACTACTCTCACAATTAACAATCCCCCACAAGGACAAGGGGGTAGAGGGAACACTTATACACTGACTAATTAGGGGATAGGAACCAGGTGTGTGTGGTTGACAAGACAAGACAATTGTGATGATGATTGGGGCAGCAGTAGGCCGGTGACGACGAAGGCCGAAGCCTGCCCGAACAAGGAGGAGAGGCAGCATCGGCCGAAGTCGTGACAATGACATTCGCTTTCTACGATCTCTCTCCCCCTCTGCTCTGATCAACTGAGTTGAAATGTATTTGGCTAAGGTGTATGTAAACTTCCGACTTCAAATGTAACTAGAATGAGATTCACTTTCTATGATCTCTCTCTCTGCTCTGATAGACAGGAGCCTGAACTCTCATCTCTCAAGCGTTGCACTTCATCATTTATTTAGACTATGCTGGAGGCCACCAAAATATTGGATCAACTTCCAAATATTGTTTTACAAAAGAGGGAGAGAGAGACAGGCTTTTGGCACGAGTGCATCGGCCATCACCAGTGAGGGAGCTGTGCATCATTGGGTGAGTCAGTGAAACTGGAAAGCATTTTTAGGACAATAATTTCCTCCTCATATTGTAGCCTACAATATGTCTCCACACACCTAGGCCTCGGCTATTGATGGATTCAAGACAGGGTCGTTTTTATTGATCTGTGATTCTCAGTTTGTCAGTGTAGCCTGCCATTTCCATCATTTGTGTGGTATTAACAAATACTCTACCAAAGTCTCGTCATGTAAAATGACATAGAATTGCATGAAATGCGTTTATAAAAGGCCAACATTTTCTCGGCCATTATGCTACTAAAAATGTCCCCCATGTGTCCAACTTCTGGAAGTGCCTCTACTCTACTGCTCTATGCCACTACCCAAATGTGATGATATGAATGCAATGCTTTATCATAAAGGATATATATATTTTGATGCATTCCAGTACCTCAGATCCCCCAGGTCACCACCCTCTCCTGCTCACTGTTTGTAAAATAAGGTGCAGGACGGCAGATTAATTCCCTTCAGTGATATTACTTGCTGACACGTTTTGGAGAAAGCTTCTTCGTCAAAGCACTATTGTAAACAGGGGTTAGAATGTTACAAATACACATTGACATTGAAAGGGAAGCATGATTATAGATTCATATTTTAAATCCTCAGAATTCATACAGTATAGAACACCATCTAGAAGACATAGACATATCATTACATACAGTATAGAACACCATATAGAAGACATAGACATATCATTACATACAGTATAGAACACCATCTAGAAGACATAGACATATCATTACATACAGTATAGAACACCATCTAGAAGACATAGACATATCATTACATACAGTATAGAACACCATCTAGAAGACATAGACATATCATTACATACAGTATAGAACACCATATAGAAGACATAGATATATCATTACATACAGTATAGAACACCATATAGAAGACATAGACATATCATTACATACAGTATAGAACACCATCTAGAAGACATAGACATATCATTACATACAGTATAGAACACCATATAGAAGACATAGACATATCATTACATACAGTATAGAACACCATCTAGAAGAAATAGACATATCATTACATACAGTATAGAACACCATATAGAAGATATAGACATATCTTTACATACAGTATAGAACACCATATAGAAGACATAGACATATCATTACATACAGTATAGAACACCATATAGAAGACATAGACATATCATTACATACAGTATAGAACACCATCTAGAAGACATAGACATATCATTACATACAGTATAGAACACCATCTAGAAGACATAGACATATCATTACATACAGTATAGAACACCATCTAGAAGACATAGACATATCATTACATACAGTATAGAACACCATCTAGAAGACATAGACATATCATTACATACAGTATAGAACACCATCTAGAAGACATAGACATATCATTACATACAGTATAGAACACCATCTAGAAGACATAGACATATCATTACATACAGTATAGAACACCATCTAGAAGACATAGACATATCATTACATACAGTATAGAACACCATATAGAAGACATAGACATATCATTACATACAGTATAGAACACCATATAGAAGACATAGACATATCGTTACATACAGTATAGAACACCATATAGAAGACATAGACATATCATTACATACAGTATAGAACACCATCTAGAAGACATAGACATATCATTACATAGAGTATAGAACACCATATAGAAGACATAGACATATCATTACATAGAGTATAGAACACCATATAGAAGACATAGACATATCATTACATACAGTATATCATAGATGACATGTATAAATCCTTCCTTTATATTTCCTGTACCACTTTCCATTCCAGTAGCCTTATTACTGGCTAGGGTTACTGCTGCTAGTACAGTGGAAGAATGAGGCATCACAGTACTTTTACACCACTGTACTAACAGGAATAATTACACACCAATAAACACACTGTAATGTAAAGTGTTACATCATTCTCAATGATCAGTCAATACATACGGTATTCATTTCTTATAGTTAGTGTCATAGCACAAGTTTAAGGCATTACAAAATTAATTAAAAGCATTATACATATGTACTTCATAGAAACTGTTACCCTTTACATATTCTAACCACTCTATTTAATGTATTCCATATTAAGGGCCCTAACCTAGGAACACAACTCTTTGTCTCTATTAACATTGTGGACAGTTCTCTCTCTCTCTCTCTCTCTCTCCCTCTCCCTCTCCCTCTCTCTCTCTCTCTCTCTCTCTCTCTCTCTCTCTCTCTCTCTCTCTCTCTCTCTCTCTCTCTCTCTCTCTCTCTCTCTCTCTCTCTCTCTCTCTCACACTCTCCCTCTAACCCCTCCCTCCCTCTAACCCCACCCCTCTGGCATAACCAGGAAGTCCCTCCCCTCCCACAAACTCTCTTCTGTGGAAACGAAACTGATCTGAGTCTCTGTGTCGTCTGTCTGTGTGAGAGTGAACAACCGTCCAAATGGCTCAGCAGGGGAGTTCTGCTGGACCAGGACCAGTTCTGTTGTTCTGTCTGTCTGGATCTACTGAAGGAGCCGGTGGCTATTCCCTGTGGACACAGTTACTGTAGAAGCTGTATTGAGGGCTGCTGGGATCAGGATGTTCTGAAAGGGTCTATAGCTGTCCTCAGTGCAGAGAGACCTTCACTCCAAGGCCTAATCTGAGGAAAAATAACATGTTGGCTGAGTTGGTGGAGAAACTGAAGAAGACAGGACTCCAGGCTGCTCCCCCTCCTGCTCTGTGCTATGCTGGACCTGGAGATGTGGCGTGTGATTTCTGCACTGGGACCAGAAAGCAGAAAGCCCTCATGTCCTGTCTGGCGTGTCTGGCCTCTTACTGTGAGACTCACCTCCAACCTCACTATGAATTTCCTGCTTTGAAGAAGCACAAGCTGGTCAAAGCCACCGCACAACTACAGGAGAAGATCTGCTCTCATCATGACAGTCTGCTGGAGGTTTACTGTCGTACCGATCAGCAGTGTATCTGTCTGCTGTGTGTGATGGATGAACATAAAGGCCATGATACAGTGTCAGCTGCAGCAGAGAGGACTGAGAAACAGGTAAGACCAGAACTACTTGTTGGTGACTGTCTGATAAACAAATAATTAAAGATACAGTAGGAACTAAGGCTGTTTGAATATGAGATCATTCAAATGAAATCAATCCTCAGCAGAACATATATGAACACAAACCTTGATTATATAGATGTGTTAACCCAGATTCTCCAAATGTATCACCATTTTCTAAAGTCAAACACCATTGTAATTTGTTAAACACCCAATCAGCTCCCCTGTTTTGTGCACTGTTAAAACTATAATCATTCACATAACAATATAATAATATAATTTCACACAGACACTTCCTCAACATTTTAATCCCTATCTTCTATGGGCCCTATGTCCCATTACTATACTATTGATCTAGTGGACAAATAAAGCTTGATAGCTCATTGAAGAGTGATTCTCCACAGAGGCAGCTGGGGATGAGTCAGCAGAAAGTCCAGCAGAGATTCCAGGAGAGAGAGAAGGAGCTCAAACAGGCTGTGGAGTCTCTCAAGGTGAGTATTGTTGACCAGAGGAGACACACCATTTCACATCTCTCCTCCAGTCAGAGAGAGAGAGAGAGGGGCCCCTATCCAATCCCACTGTTGGGAACAGGCTGTCTGGACCCCTGTCAGAGAATAGACTGCTTAATGTAACCGGCGGGATATGAACCCTGGTCTACTGAGGGAGAAACCAACATATTGACCGTTACACCAAGAGGTCATTCCCTATTGGGCTGAGGGCCGACACTGATTTTGAAGTCGAAGGCGGGGCCACCTCATCACATAACCATGAGTAACCATGACTGACTCATGTCCCCTATACATTAACATGGAGCTCTCTCTCACTCTCTCTCTCAATTCAATTGAATTCAAATAGCTTTATTGGCATGGGAAACATATGTTTACATTGCCACAGCAAGTGAAAAGGATAATAAACAAAAGTGAAATAAATAATCAGAAATGAACAGTAAACATTGCACTCACAAAATGTTCAAAGGAATAGAGACATTTCACATGTTATAACTCAAGTGCAAACAGAGTGAGCCATTCGCCAGACCGAGTTCTGGAGGTGAAATGGAAATGAATGAGGGAGAGTTAAGTGAGGTAGAAGGTGTGGTGAAGAGCTCAGAACCAGAGCCTGGCATCAATGGACATGATAAAGAAGAATCTGGTGCAGTAGGAGATACATTGTAGGAGAACGTGGATCCATACCTTTTGGCAGATCCATTTGTGGTTTCAGGGTGGGTGGGAAAGGAGTTGGGTGCAGTTGAATCAGTGAAGGTAACCTGTAGTGGACTTGTGATATTTGTTTGTGTTTCTTCTGACCAGAGGGAGTGGGCGCTCCGTGTCACGCAACTTGGGTCAAGATCTGTTTCTTGCTTTGCTCTTAGGAACAGGGCACCATTGAAAGGAGTGATTTCTGGGGTAGCGTTAAGTGTGGAGGTGGAGCAATTCAAGTTTAAGCTTCCTGGTGTTTGTGATGCCCGCCGTTTGGTGCAACACAGACCTGGTGGTGAGCGTGGTGAAACAGAGGAGTCACTGTCAGTCCTTTTGAGTTTTGAGTCTTTACCCAACAAAGTCATGGTAGGATATATCAGTTATCCTGTTAGAGCTTTTGTGGCGAATCCACTGTGCTGATTCAGGTGCAACGTTTATGGTCAGCAGTTTGTAGGAGGGAGATCCAAGATGTGGGAAGTGTGCAGGAGGGCATGGGAGAGAGGATTGTGTAGTTTCGGTGGATAAAGTTGTGTGTGTCAACTGTAGGGATGCCCATGTTGCTGGGGATCGGAAGTGTCCGGTGCGAGAGAGGCAGGTTGAGGTGGCTAGAGTCAGAGTAGTGCAGAAGGTGTCGTATGCTGAGACAGTGAAGGAAGTAGAGGAGGATGGGTCAAGGGTGAGAGATCCTGAGAGGATCCCTGTGAGTAGTAGATCTGTGCCAGCACAGAGGGATAGGCCAACGAGTGATATATGCTTTAGGAAAGTTAGCTTCTTAGCGTTCATAGCAATGGTTATCAACTGTACCGCACAAATGGAATGTAAATCACAGAAAATAGATGTTGTGGTGGCAGCTGCAGAGAAGTATTTGGGCATACAAGATTAGACTTCAGAGGAGTTACAGGGTGTGTTGAGTGGTGGTGTCCCGTCCTCCCAGGCCGTTGGCATGGTGCAGGAGCAGATAGGGTCAAAGTAGTGGAATGGGGTAGTGGGTATTTAATGAGTGTAGGGTTAGTTGGAAGGTTTTTAATTAAATGTTCCTTTCCCCTTTTCCCATTTTGTATCACAAAGTAAAATAGAGTTATATTATATTCCAGTTGGGGGCGGTAATGCAACATATTGGATGCCAACCGCCGTTAAAATCCAAAGAAGAAGAAACGTTACATTATGGCAATGTACAGTGTCTCTACCTCTCTCATTCCATCACTTTTGCAGTAGTTGGTTGTGTGGGTCTCTGTCTGTCAATACCCCATTTATAACCAATCGTTGATGGATATTTATAGAGCTCTGATCAGGACGACAATTGATTACGGGTGTATAGTTTATCGAACAAGGCAAAACTTGGCTTCAGAAGCTGGACAGAATCCAGTATATAGCTTTAAGGATATACGGTGCATTTAAATCAACATCTGTATGTGCCTTACTGGTGGAGGCAGGAGAGATGCCTTTGGATATACAGCGTAAAAAATTGTCATTATCTTATTGTGTTGAAAGGCTGTGAGGTTGAGCATCCCACTGCTACTGTTCTAGATGACTGTTGGGAATATACTAGTAGACAAGGCAGTGGTTTTGGTTGGACAGTTGGAAAGCTTGCTGATGAGAGTGGTTTGAGGAGTTGGAGGTTGGCCCTTCTGTGGTGATAGGGATGTTCCTCCATGGTTACTCCCAGACCCTGTTGTTGATCTAACCTTGGTAGAGAAAAGGAAAGATTGGTCAGAAGTCAGTGATATAGTGAAACTGGTTGACAATTACATTGGTAAAAGTTTTCATGCTTTTTTAATGCTTTTCACAGACGGATGCAAGGACCCAGATAGTGGGCTCACAGGAGCAGGCGTTTACGTTCCTGAATTTGATGTGCAGATATGTAGAAGACTAACAGATTTACTGTCAGTATACTCAGTTGAACTGTTGGTGATAATAGTTGCCCTCCAGTGGGTGGAGGACGTACAACCTGTTAGAATTATAGTATGGTCGTATTCTCTGTCTGTATTGAATAGTTTATCATCTGGTAAATCTAATAGGAGTGACCTGCTATTGGAGGTATTAATGTTATTATGGAGAATTGAGAGAATGGGTTTAGTGGGTGAGATTCTGCTGGGTTGGACGGAGGTTGGGGGTTTGGAAGGGATTTTGGGGATGGGGGGAGGGTCTATTAGAAGTTAGTAGGGCTCTTCTTTATTTTCTCAGAAGTACTGAGTTAGGTAGGAGGATTTAGAAATGTTGGAAACCGTGATTGACCACACACTCCAGCACAGTAGGTGGCGGCATGCACCTTTAACGTTGGTTTGTGGACCGCCATTATATCATAGAAGAAGAAGTTGGTTGTGTGAGAGATTGTGGTTCGTGAGGAGGGCTACTATTCTTTTTTCTTTTGGTTCTTGCGTATTTTCTGAATGTATCTTCTCATGGTTTGAGGGTTTGTTTATTGGTTTCCACTGTTTATCGTTTACAGTTGAGGGGGGAGTAGGGGTAGTTTGTTAGGGCGGCGTGATGGCCTCAACCGAGTGGAGAAGAAACGCTGTCGCTTCGGGTGCGTTCCGGAGAAAGGTGTGGAGGAAGTTTTGCTCCTGGTCGGCGAACAGGTTGGAGCGGAACATCTGCACTCTGCATCCAGAATGAACAAGGCGGTGGTTGTGTTAATGAAAAAGGTTTGTCTTGTTGTGAGGGGTGTGTTGGTGCAGATGTCGCCTCTTTCGATAAGAGTTGTGGTGGCTAATCTGCCTCCGTTTATTGCTTCCGAACAGACCGCAAGTAGTTGGTTAGTTTTGGTAAATTTGCAAGTGGTTTCCGTGTGCTCTCGGCTGGGTGCCAAGCGGAATCCGTTAAACATGTCTCTTTTCATAGACAAGTGTTTGTTTCTTAACAAACTTCAAGGTTACACAGGGGAGGGGTGGAACACAGGGTTTGCTAGCACAGATAGTTTTGGGTGTTTCTAGTGTGGGGATCATCAGTTATAGGCTACAAGCAGCAATATGATTGATAGGTAGGACAGGTATTGAACCCAAATAATCCCTACTCAGATGCGCTAACCTCAACCCTAGTAAACATGCATTATAAAAACCTTCTATAGAAAATTATCTCATATTGGGAGTAAATAGCCTCTGAATAGAAAAGAAAAAACACTGCATCTTCCAGCCCACCAATAAATGACATAATGCAACCTTGGCGGTTAGCATATTTACCTCAACATGCCCCTCGCTTGCCTGAGAAGGCAGAGTGCTCGATGCTGGTTGATGAATTTGACAATTAATGTACTAGGAAAATACGTTTTTGTCGACCAGAGGTGACTGAATTAATGTTTAGGCGTATTGATAATCATTATAGTAATGAAGTATAATTTCAAAACATGACCATAAAAACAGGTAATAATAAACATGACTCATCATTATATTACTTCACAGTAATGTGTTTTCAGTCCTTCCTCTTGCGTTAGCAGTGTGGAAAGGGACAGTAAAAAGCTCAGGCAGGAGGAGTTTTCCCTGTGAGGTGGAGTGGTGGTGTATCCAGGGAGAGAACTCCTGAGTGGCGCAGTGGTCTAAGGTACTGCATCGCAGTGCTAACTGTGCCACTAGAGATCCTGGTTCGAATCCAGGCTCTGTCGCAGCCGGCCGTGACCGGGAGACTCATGGGCGGCGCACAATTGGCCCAGCGTCGTCCAGGGTAGGGAGGGAATGGCGGCAATTATTAAGCAACTGCAGTAGTACTGAATAAAGTGTTTTTCCTTACTAATCCGTACTAAAATAGTGATTACTCAGAATTGCAAATAAATGGCGGGGGTACCAGGAGGGAGGAGAATACATTTTTTACATTTTAGTCATTTAGCAGATGCTCTTATCCAGAGCGACTTACAGTTAGTGAGTGCATACATTTTCATACTGTCCCCCCATGGGAAAACGAACCCACAACCCTGGCGTTGCAAGCGCCATGCTCTACCAACTGAGCTACACGGTAGTAGTGCATGGCCAAGTGGTGGTGTGCAGGCCGTGGAGAAAGCGGTGGTGGGGAGGGTTGCAGCTGGGCTACATGAGCTGAGGCAGGTTTCTGTAGTAACAGAGACTCCGGTGGGCAAAGGCTTGGTGGGCTCATCCCAGGAAATATTGCCTGTCATTGGGGAAGAGGCTCTGATCAGGGGGAAGTGCAGGGGGGCAGAGACTGGGGAGGAGGAGGACGGTACCGTGCCAATGGAGGAGGAGGAAGAGGGGGAGGTGAGTCTGCGGGAGCGGAGGACAAGGCGTCTCGTTTTCAGACGGCTCATTGGATCCAGAGCTGACAGCCAGTCAGGCTGAGGGCCCAGTATATATGGTGAGAGAACTTTCTAGGTTCCTGATGGAGACTAAAGGGGAAAAATAAGGTTCTGCTGGAGTCTTATTTTATTGATCCTGGAAGGTTTGTAAGGTCAGTACAACACGTGATGAAGAATGAGGGGTTTAGTGTCCTCTCACCCAGGAAGCGGTATAGGCTGAGAAAATGGGTCATGGGTTCTTAAGGGCATGTCTTCAGAATCTGCTTAAATTGATGTTTTTTTCTGGCATGGCGGCTTTATGGGCTTCTCTACTGGTTTCTGATTGTGGTGATTTCCCTCCCACCTCTTATGGAGATTTCACGAAGTTAGACTTCCTTAACATGAACGCCGGCAAAGAATGGGGGAATATGTCAAACAAAAACATTTAAATGCCATGGCAGAAATCTTAGTGCAGGGGTAGCAAAAGAGGTGTGTAAGGGTAGGTTGTTAGTGTTTAGAGCCCAAATAATGACCTTGTCTTTGCTTTCATAAATGTGTCTGCACCTGGTCCTCTGTAGCTCAGCTGGTAGAGCACGGCGCTTGTAACGCCAGGGTAGTGGGTTCGATCCCCGGGACCACCCATACATAAAAAAAAATATATATATATATATATATGCACGCATGACTGTAAGTCGCTTTGGATAAAAGTGTCTGCAAAATGGCACATTATACTATATTATAGTACAGGGCTCAGTTCTCTGTTTCACCAGAGGGGTTGGAAAAACAGAGTGGGGAAACCAAGAAAATCCCTTGTTTTACGTTTGTCTGATGGGCGGGTAACTTCTGTTGTGGGGAGATGAGGGAGCCTGATGGGTGGGTAACTTCTGTTGTGGGGAGATGAGGGAGCCTGATGGGTGGGTAACTTCTGTTGTGGGGAGATGAGGGAGCCTGATGGGTGGGTAACTTCTGTTGTGGGGAGATGAGGGAGCCTGATGGGTGGGTAACTTCTGTTGTGGGGAGATGAGGGAGCCTGATGGGTGGGTAACTTCTGTTGTGGGGGAGATGAGGGAGCCTGATGGGTGGGTAACTTCTGTTGTGGGGAGATGAGGGAGCCTGATGGGTGGGTAACTTCTGTTGTGGGGGAGATGAGGGAGCCTGATGGGTGGGTAACTTCTGTTGTGGGGAGATGAGGGAGCCTGATGGGCGGGTAACTTCTGTTGTGGGGAGATGAGGGAGCCTGATGGGTGGGTAACTTCTGTTGTGGGGAGATGAGGGAGCCTGATGGGTGGGTAACTTCTGTTAAGGGGGAGATGAGGGAGCCTGATGGGTGGGTAACTTCTGTTGTGGGGAGATGAGGGAGCCTGATGGGTGGGTAACTTCTGTTGTGGGGGAGATGAGGGAGCCTGATGGGTGGGTAACTTCTGTTGTGGGGAGATGAGGGAGCCTGATGGGCGGGTAACTTCTGTTGTGGGGAGATGAGGGAGCCTGATGGGTGGGTAACTTCTGTTGTGGGGAGATGAGGGAGCCTGATGGGTGGGTAACTTCTGTTAAGGGGGAGATGAGGGAGCCTGATGGGTGGGTAACTTCTGTTGTGGGGAGAGGAGGGAGCCTGATGGGTGGGTAACTTCTGTTGTGGGGAGATGAGGAGCCTGATGGGTGGGTAACTTCTGTTGTGGGGAGATGAGGGAGCCTGATGGGTGGGTAACTTCTGTTGTGGGGGAGATGAGGAGCCTGATGGGTGGGTAACTTCTGTTGTGGGGGAGATGAGGGAGCCTGATGGGTGGGTAACTTCTGTTGTGGAGAGATTAGGGAGCCTGATGGGTGGGTAACTTCTGTTGTGGGGAGATGAGGGAGCCTGATGGGTGGGTAACTTCTGTTGTGGGGAAATGAGGGAGCCTGATGGGTGGTAACTTCTGTTGTGGGGGAGATGAGGAGCCTGATGGGTGGGTAACTTCTGTTGTGGGGAGATGAGGGAGCCTGATGGGTGGGTAACTTCTGTTGTGGGGAGATGAGGGAGCCTGATGGGTGGGTAACTTCTGTTGTGGGGGGAGATGAGGAGCCTGATGGGTGGGTAACTTCTGTTGTGGGGAGATGAGGGAGCCTGATGGGTGGGTAACTTCTGTTGTGGGGGAGAGGAGGGAGCCTGATGGGTGGGTAACTTCTGTTGTCGGGAGATGAGGGAGCCTGATGGGTGGGTAACTTCTGTTGTGGGGGAGAGGAGGGAGCCTGATGGGTGGGTAACTTCTGTTGTGGGGGAGATGAGGGAGCCTGATGGGTGGGTAACTTCTGTTGTGGGGGAGATGAGGGAGCCTGATGGGTGGGTAACTTCTGTTGTGGGGGAGATGAGGGAGCCTGATGGGTGGGTAACTTCTGTTGTGGGGAGAGGAGGGAGCCTGATGGGTGGGTAACTTCTGTTGTGAGGAGATGAGGGAGCCTGATGGGTGGGTAACTTCTGTTGTGAGGAGATGAGGGAGCCTGATGGGTGGGTAACTTCTGTTGTGGGGGGAGAGGAGGAGCCTGATGGGTGGGTAACTTCTGTTGTGGGGAGATGAGGGAGCCTGATGGGTGGGTAACTTCTGTTGTGGGGGAGAGGAGGGAGCCTGATGGGTGGGTAACTTCTGTTGTCGGGAGATGAGGGAGCCTGATGGGTGGGTAACTTCTGTTGTGGGGGAGAGGAGGGAGCCTGATGGGTGGGTAACTTCTGTTGTGGGGAGATGAGGGAGCCTGATGGGTGGGTAACTTCTGTTGTGGGGGAGATGAGGGGAGCCTGATGGGTGGGTAACTTCTGTTGTGGGGAGATGAGGGAGCCTGATGGGTGGGTAACTTCTGTTGTGGGGAGAGGAGGGAGCCTGATGGGTGGGTAACTTCTGTTGTGAGGAGATGAGGGAGCCTGATGGGTGGGTAACTTCTGTTGTGAGGAGATGAGGGAGCCTGATGGGTGGGTAACTTCTGTTGTGGGGGAGAGGAGGGAGCCTGATGGGTGGGTAACTTCTGTTGTGGGGAGATGAGGGAGCCTGATGGGTGGGTAACTTCTGTTGTGGGGGAGAGGAGGGAGCCTGATGGGTGGGTAACTTCTGTTGTCGGGAGATGAGGGAGCCTGATGGGTGGGTAACTTCTGTTGTGGGGGGAGAGGAGGGAGCCTGATGGGTGGGTAACTTCTGTTGTGGGGAGATGAGGGAGCCTGATGGGTGGGTAACTTCTGTTGTGGGGGAGATGAGGGAGCCTGATGGGTGGGTAACTTCTGTTGTGGGGAGATGAGGGAGCCTGATGGGTGGGTAACTTCTGTTGTGGGGAGAGGAGGGGAGCCTGATGGGTGGGTAACTTCTGTTGTGAGGAGATGAGGGAGCCTGATGGGTGGGTAACTTCTGTTGTGAGGAGATGAGGGAGCCTGATGGGTGGGTAACTTCTGTTGTGAGGAGATGAGGGAGCCTGATGGGTGGGTAACTTCTGTTGTGAGGAGATGAGGCTGTGGCTGTGGAGTTGTACTCTGATTTATAGAGGGCAGAACTCTGTGGTCCTCTGTAGAGCATGGCCCTTGTAATGCCAGGGTAGCGTCTGCTAAATGGCATATTATTATTATTATTATTATTATTATTATTATTATTATTATCCTGGGTGTTCTCAGGTTCTGCTCACAGACCTTTCCAAACTCTCTGTCACAGAGAAATCAAATTGACATTTCCCTGGCCTTTCACAAACTCTCAGCTGCCGTCTCTCAGACGGTCTGCCTCTGATTTTTTTTTAAAAAGGTCTGGGAAATTATTGGACAGGACGTGTGTTGCTACTGTACCCTACGGAGGTGGGCTGGAGGGAACCAGCATGTGCTCTGTTGAGGAGGGCTGGTGGTTTGGGTCTGGATCAGCAGCTCTTCATTAACATTTAACATTTAAGTCATTTAGCAGACGCTCTTATCCAGAGCGACTTACAAATTGGTGCATTCAACTTAGGATAGCCAGTGGAACAACTACATCTCGATCACAATAAGTACATTTCTTTAAACAAGTCAGTGCTAGCAGGTGAAATAAGTCAGGTGTTAGTTTAGACAAAAGACAGTGGTAGTAAAGGGGGGGTAGAAGGATAACTATTATACTATTGCAGGTATTCCTTAAAGAGGTGGGGTTTCAAGTGTCTCCGGAAGGTGGTCAGTGACTCCGCTGTCCTGGCGTCGTGGGGGAGCTTGTTCCACCATTGGGGTGCCAGAGCAGAGAATAGCTTTGACTGGGCTGAGCGGGAACTGTGCTTCCGTAGAGGTAGGGGGGCTAGCAGGCCAGAGGTGGATGAACGTAGTGCCCTCGTTTGGGTGTAGGGTCTGATCAGAGCCTGAAGGTAAGGAGGTGCCGTTCCTGGCCATAGTGCAAAATAGTTACAATTGAGGTCCACTCATTCAGCCATCCTGCAGGGACCTTTAATGGAAGCAGGCGGGACAAACGTCTCTTAGGGGGGATGGGGGAGGTCCAGGAGGCTCTGCCTGACCCAGTGAGGAGGGGGCTGGAGCAGCCTGAGGAGGGGCCACCACCGTTTCCACCACTGCAAGTGACAGCAGAGTCTGGGGACTGGCAGGAGAGTCCGGAGGACTTACTGACTTTTAACACTCTGAGCTTAGTGGGAGTGAAGGGGCATCAGTGGCAGGGGGTTGTGGGGGCTGAGAGCATGGCAGGGTATAGGTGGAGGGGCTCTATAAGCTCCCAGTGCTGGAAAGGTCAGGGGTCGTCCAGTGGAGGGTATTACATGGAGCCCTGGACACCAATAGCTGGTTGGCTCGGGTTGACCTGGGAGTTGGGGAGGGGTGTCCGTTTTCTGCAATGACAGACTGTTCATCATGTTTTTCTGTGTTGCCAGGGTAATGCCATTACTGTTGACGCCTTAGGGTTGAGTTTGAGTTGTACAAAATGATCAACAGTGTGGAGATGTTTCAGGAGGTATGGGGGCTCAGGGGGGCTGTCTGTACGGCTGGAGAGGAGGGGGTTGGATGGACGGTTGGAATGTGGTGCTGGTTGGTGTATTGTACTGTGGTGTTGGGTACTGGATAATGTGATTGTGTGGAGGTTGTGGTGGCACGCAATGTGCTTTTAGGGGTGGGGGTGGGGGTGTTAGTGTAATGAGGATGGCTCATTAAAGTAAGACAAGTCAGTCTCTCTCTCTCTTAACAGCGCTCTGCACAGGCAGCAGTGGAGGACAGTGATAAGATCTTTACTGAGCTGATCCGCTCCATTGAGAGAAGGCGCTCTGAGGTGAAGGAGCTGATCAGAGCCCAAGAGAAGGCTCAA
Organism: Coregonus clupeaformis; assembly: GCF_020615455.1. Taxonomy (NCBI): domain Eukaryota; kingdom Metazoa; phylum Chordata; class Actinopteri; order Salmoniformes; family Salmonidae; genus Coregonus; species Coregonus clupeaformis. The sequence continues at coordinate 288,128 of NW_025533563.1, read as the reverse complement.
GTGAGTCAAGCTGAAGGACTCCTGGAGCAACTGGAGCAGGAGATAGCTGAGCTGAGGAAGAGAAGCACTGAGCTGGAGCAGCTCTCACACACAGAGGATCACATCCATTTCCTCCAGGTAAATAAACTGCCTTGATACATGTGATATGAAATTAAAACTCTCAATCATTTGGTTCTGTTCTCTCTCTCTCTCTCTCTCTCTCACTCTCACTCTCACTCTCGCTCTCGCTTTCGCTCTCACTCTCGCTCTCTCCAGAGTTATCAGTCTCTCTCCGGTACCAGTGTATCTTCAGACTTACCCAGCATCGTTGTCCGTCCTCTTCAGTACTTTGGAGATGTGAGTAAGACTGTGTCTGAACTGAGAGAGAAACTAGAAGACGTCCTTAAAGGAGAATGGACCAAGATCTCCACTACAGGTGGGTTGAAAATAATAAGAACATCAACTTTAGACCATTGAAAGTTCCCTACTAGTCATATACATGTGGAATATGGTATGATGATAACATTCCCTCTCTCTGTGAATGTGTTTGTGTGTCTGTAGTGAATATAGTGGATGTTGTACTGCCTCCAGAGCCCAAGACCAGAGAACAGTTCTTACAATGTGAGTCTCTTTATTCTGAAGTAACTAACAGTCTCTTTTTACTGACACTCCTAACAATCCCTCTAGAAATATATAGCAATAGTAGATCTAATCAAAGACTGGGTATCTATCTGCCTCCTCATATTTCTCTGATTTGATCTCTGCTGTGCTCTAATCAAAGACAGGGTAGATACAGTATCTGACTTCACTTATTGTTCTAACTCCCCTCATTGGTCTCTGCTATGCTCTTCTCCCAGATTCCTGTCAGCTCACACTGGACCCAAACACAGCACAGAAACGCCTCTCTCTGTCTGAAGGGAACAGAAAGGTGACCTATACAGGCCAAGTCCAACCATATCCTGATCATCCAGACAGATTCACCAACATCTACCAGGTTCTGTGTAGAGAGGGTCTGTCTGGACGCTGTTACTGGGAGGTGGAGTGGAGTGGGTGGTGTGTTGTTACAGCAGTCTCATATAAAGACATCAGCAGAACAGGGTCAGATGGTGAATTTGGACTCAATGACAAGTCCTGGAGTTTACAGTGTTATAGAGGTAGTTATTGGTTCAGACACAATAATGTTGAGACTAAAGTATCAGACCCTCAGTCCTCCAGAGTAGGAGTGGACCTGGATCACAAGGCAGGAACTCTGTCCTTCTACAGTGTCTCTGATACAATGACCCTCCTCCACAGAGTCCAGACCACATTCACTCAGCCCCTCTATCCTGGGTTTGGGCTCTATAATGGTACTGCTGAGCTGGTTAAACTGTAGTAGGGTCCACATAGATACTAGTCATGCTGGTGTAGTCTATAGCTGAGCTGGTTAAACTGTAGTAGGGTCCACATAGATACTAGTCATGCTGGTGTAGTCTATAGCTGAGCTGGTTAAACTGTAGTAGGGTCCACATAGATACTAGTCATGCTGGTGTAGTCTATAGCTGAGCTGGTTAAACTGTAGTAGGGTCCACATAGATACTAGTCATGCTGGTGTAGTCTATAGCTGAGCTGGTTAAACTGTAGTAGGGTCCACATAGATACTAGTCATGCTGGTGTAGTCTATAGCTGAGCTGGTTAAACTGTAGTAGGGTCCACATAGATACTAGTCATGCTGGTGGTGATGGTCCCCAGATGTGATGATTCATTCTGCTCTGTTTTTATGTACAATGATTTGATTGATTTGATCTTCAGAAGATGTTATGAATTACAATTCAATGCATTCATATTTTTTTAAGTGCAATGTTTTAATCTTATATATTCACATTAATCATGATGTATGCTGTTAATGTATGTTGGTTGTCATTCAGAACCATTGAAATGTTTTCTCAATTGGTTCTCTGTCTCAATGTCATTTTCCTCAGTATCATGGAACAGGTAGTGTTACTTACTTGCTAATTGAACTATATGGGCCGGTTTCCCGGACACAGATGAAGCCTAGTCCTAGACTAAAAAGCATGTTCAATGGAGATGTCCGGGAAACCGGCCCTAAATTTGGCATCTTTTATTCTCCCATCCTGCTCAGTCAAGCAATATTAAACCTGTCCAGCAGGTGGTGCTATTAACCAAACAATAAAAACAGCAGATATCTTGACTTGCCACTCAGTATATCAGTAATGTTCAGAATTGTACTTTAATATAATTGGAGATTGATGGTCTTTTTAATCCACTATCTAGAGTCAGGAGCAGATGAAGTTAGGTCTGCTACTGTTCAGTTATTAAATATGATTCATGGTGATGGGAAATAAAAAATCCATCTAGTAGTAGTTTTCCTTTGCTATTTATTCCAAGGTGTGTCTTTAACTTGTAAATGGATTGTGTTGAAGCTGGCATGTGGTGTGGATGATAGAATAGAGTGAATAGAGGAGAGAAGAGAGGAGGAGAGGAGAACATAATATAGAAGACAGATAAGATAGAGAGACAATTCATACCCAGGGAGTTACTGACACTGGCCCAAATGACACCCTGTTCCCTACGTAGTGCACTAGGCTACTTCTGATCAGATCTAAAGTAGTGCACTACATAGGGAATAGGGTGGAGATTTGCTCACTGTCATTAGAATGAAGATTTCCATACAGGAGTTACTGTCTCTGTCCCAAATCTCTCCCTGTTCCTACGTAGTGCACTAGGCTTCTTCTGACCAGATCTAAAGTAGTCTTCTAGATTTTACATGTTTTCTCCCTGTCGTTAGAAAATGACAATATGGTAATGACTTTAGTGGTTTCCTCCCCCTTTGTGTTTTTATTGGTTGTGTGTTATGTGTGTTGTTGTGTTAGGTTTTCCCCCTGTGTTCCTAATGGAAAATCCATTAACAATGAATCACAAACAAATTATATTCCAGTTGTGTTTAGACAACTTCATGGCTGACATCCCCCAGTTCTGTTAAGACCCATTGAACTGGGTCACATTCTAAATGGTCACTTGTATTGATAGTCCATACTGGGCCTAACTGGGGTTAACCATACTGGAGGGTTTCTTTCTGCACACATATTCCCTCATCTCCAGAACTTTACCTGATGTCCTCTCTCTCTCTGCCTCTCTCTCTCTCTCTCTCTCTCTCTCTCTCTCTCTCTCTCTCTCTCTCTCTCTCTCCCATCAAACCGTATAGAAAGCAGACAACCTCAATATGGTTCCATTCCTGTAGTTATCAGGACACATGGGGTGTGGAACTATTATCTCCTTTCCAAGTTTGAACTTGTCCACTTCCCTTCATGGATTTAAAAGGAAATGACTGGTATATGTAAACTCCCTCTACCCCATGCCAACACCAATCCAATGCTTTTACATTTGAGAGGAGTAGTGAAGGAATGATACACTTCAGGAGGAAGGAGAGATTATTGGGACACACCCATGGAGTGATGATAGAGGGATGTGAAAGAGGAGAGAGGTAATGGTTGGACTTGACTTATTTATTCTCTCATTAGACTTATTCTGTTTCAATAACATAACTGCATAACACAAAATAAGTACATTTAAGGAAGTATCCATGTATTATAGATTTTATAATCACTTTTGTACTATTTTCACAAGTATGTGGTAGAATTTCACAACTCTTAATACAAAACTCAAAACAGATCATCAAAAAGGCTGTTTTTTTCAAAACTTTAAGCACATTTTCAATTCACTAAGTACAACACACAAAGGAAGTATCCTTGTATTATATCTTAATATGTGAAATGCTCACATCCTCCCATAAGTCATTAGTAGTTGATGTAGGGTTTCATCTGTCAAAAGGTAAATCACACCTGGTGACTTATGAGTTATAAATGTTATTATTGTGGAGTCACCATGATCTGATTACTGTGGTGTGTGTGTGTTAGTCTTTGATTAGTTTAGTCATCAAGGCTGAGAGGATGTATCTATTTGAAAGGGTGTCCTGCTCTTTGATCAGACCAAATGGTTGTAAAGTCCTCAAGACAATAGAATGGTTGTCAGGCAGTGGAGTCTGGTGGGAGGAGCTATAGCAGGACAGGCTCATTGTGATGTCTGGAATGGAATAAATGGAACTCAGTCAAACATGTGGTTCCAAATGTTTGTGTTTGATACGTTCCATTGATTCCATTCCAGCCATTACAATGAGCCCGTCCTCCTATAGCTCCTCCCACCAGCCTCCTCTGGTGTCAGACCTGCATGGTGCCTCAGGGTCTGTGTAGGAACTGTGAGGTGGGTGTGTTGGGAACATTATTCCCTATTTTACATAGTTCCACAATCTATTAATAGCCAGAGATGTGAATTAAACATTCTGCCCGTTTGTTTTTTTATAAAGCTAGAAAAAAAAATATATAAAAAAAAATAAAAAATATGAAGAAAATATGCATCATAAGAGTGTCTGCTAAATGACTACCAAAAAAATATATATATTTTTTTTCATAAATATGAAAATGAAAAAAGACGACTACCAGGTGAACGCATAACTTACTACGTGCCCGTAGCCAAACACGCCTTTAAATGACCAGTGGGGTCGAATCCGGGTGGGGGGTGTGATAACTGCCTGAATGGAGCGTGAAGCTTCACTTAATCTACTTTGAAGCAGAAAAAAATATGTAAAATTATTTTTTCAAAAATATGAAAATGAAAAAAGAAGACATGGGGCGTGCGGGACGCACTCGCTAAGCGGACCGGGCACATTGAACGCGGGTCGGCGACTCCCCCGCTTGCCAGGAGCCCTCCGATAACGTGGACGGATCCTGCCGAGTAAGAAATGATACTCGGGAGGAGACAGAGAGAGGGAGAGGGGACTCTCTCCAATCCCACTGACCTCACTGTTGGGTACATGCTGTCTGGACATTAAAACAGACCCAGTTGCTAGGTCAACCAAGCATAGACAGATAAGATAGAGAGACAATTCATACCCAGGGGAGTTACTGACTCTGGCCCAAATGACACCCTGTTCCCTACGTAGTGCACTAGGCTACTTCTGATCAGATCTAAAGTAGTGCACTACATAGGGAATAGGGTGGAGATTTGCTCACTGTCATTAGAATGAAGATTTCCATACAGGAGTTACTGTCTCTGTCCCAAATCTCTCCCTGTTCCCTACGTAGTGCACTAGGCTTCTTCTGACCAGATCTAAAGTAGTCTTCTAGATTTTACATGTTTTCTCCTGTCGTTAGAAAATGACAATATGGTAATGACTTTAGTGGTTTCCTCCCCCCTTTGTTTTTATTGGTTGTGTGTTATGTGTGTTGTTGTGTTAGGTTTTCCCCCTGTGTTCCTAATGGAAAATCCATTAACAATGAATCACAAACAAATTATATTCCAGTTGTGTTTAGACAACTTCATGGCTGACATCCCCCAGTTCTGTTAAGACCCATTGAACTGGGTCACATTCTAAATGGTCACTTGTATTGATAGTCCATACTGGGCCTAACTGGGGTTAACCATACTGGAGGGTTTCTTTCTGCACACATATTCCCTCATCTCCAGAACTTTACCTGATGTCCTCTCTCTCTCTGCCTCTCTCTCTCTCTCTCTCTCTCTCTCTCCCCCTCAAACCGTATAGAAAGCAGACAACCTCAATATGGTTCCATTCCTGTAGTTATCAGGACACATGGGGTGTGGAACTATTATCTCCTTTCCAAGTTTGAACTTGTCCACTTCCCTTCATGGATTTAAAAGGAAATGACTGGTATATGTAAACTCCCTCTACCCCATGCCAACACCAATCCAATGCTTTTACATTTGAGAGGAGTAGTGAAGGAATGATACACTTCAGGAGGAAGGAGAGATTATTGGGACACACCCATGGAGTGATGATAGAGGGATGAAAGAGGAGAGAGGTAATGGTTGGACTTGACTTATTTATTCTCTCATTAGACTTATTCTGTTTCAATAACATAACTGCATAACACAAAATAAGTACATTTAAGGAAGTATCCATGTATTATAGATTTTATAATCACTTTTGTACTATTTTCACAAGTATGTGGTAGAATTTCACAACTCTTAATACAAAACTCAAAACAGATCATCAAAAAGGCTGTTTTTTCAAAACTTTAAGCACATTTTCAATTCACTAAGTACAACACACAAAGGAAGTATCCTTGTATTATATCTTAATATGTGAAATGCTCACATCCTCCCATAAGTCATTAGTAGTTGATGTAGGGTTTCATCTGTCAAAAGGTAAATCACACCTGGTGACTTATGAGTTATAAATGTTATTATTGTGGAGTCACCATGATCAGATTACTGTGTGTGTGTGTGTTAGTCTTTGATTAGTTTAGTCATCAAGGCTGAGAGGATGTATCTATTTGAAAGGGTGTCCTGGTCTTTGATCAGACCAAATGGTTGTAAAGTCCTCAAGACAATAGAATGGTTGTCAGGCAGTGGAGTCTGGTGGGAGGAGCTATAGCAGGACAGGCTCATTGTGATGTCTGGAATGGAATAAATGGAACTCAGTCAAACATGTGGTTTCATGTGTTTGTGTTTGATACGTTCCATTGATTCCATTCCAGCCATTACAATGAGCCCGTCTCTGCTAAGCTCCTCCCACCAGCCTCCTCTGGTGTCAGACCTGCATGGTGCCTCAGGGTCTGTGTAGGAACTGTGAGGTGGGTGTGTTGGGAACATTATTCCCTATTTTTCATAGTTCCACAATCTATTAATAGCCAGAGATGTGAATTAAACATTCTGCCAATCATGGTTATTTTATTTATAACCACAGAATTAGGCAGATTCAAACAAGACAAACATGCTTATTTTTAAAGTAAGGACATGTGCAAGAAAGCTTACTTGTAAAACTAAAATAACCAACACCCTTTCTTGTGATGGGTTGTAATATATATAAAAATATAATAATATATTTCCATTCACATTGTGTGTGTGTGGTCCAATGTGTGAGGGGCTTGTTGTGATCCTGGGGGTAGTGCATTGGTCTGTACACTGACTGTATGCCTTCTTAATATTGAGTTGCATCGGGTGGGGGGCTGTTGAAACTGTTTTGAATGGGGTGTGTTTTGGGGTCTGGGGGTGAAATCAAACATTGTATTCAAACTGGTTAGGGGTACACTTAGACCCCCCAGAACATTCACACCTGGTCCTTTGTTGCAGGATTTGTTTTAGACATGTTTGTACATTAATTTCTTACATTTCCATTCCCAGGTTGAATGTCAATAAGAAGTAATATAATTGTATGTATGACTTTACAATGTCCAGCTACATTATACTCCACATAGCTTTATAGGAAGCAGACTTTACAATGTCCAGCTACATTATACTACACATAGCTTTATAGGAAGCATACTTTACAATGTCCAGCTACATTATACACCACATAGCTTTATAGGAAGCAGACTTTACAATGTCCAGCTACATTATACACCACATAGCTTTATAGGAAGCAGACTTTACAATGTCCAGCTACATTATACTCCACATAGCTTTATAGGAAGCATACTTTACAATGTCCAGCCACATTATACTACACATAGCTTCATAGGAAGCAGACTTTACAATGTCCAGCTACATTATACTCCACATAGCTTTATAGGAAGCAGACTTTACAATGTCCAGCCACATTATACTACACATAGCTTTATAGGAAGCAGACTTTACAATGTCCAGCTACATTATACTCCCACATAGCTTTATAGGAAGCATACTTTACAATGTCCAGCCACATTATACTACACATAGCTTTATAGGAAGCAGACTTTACAATGTCCAGCTACATTATACTCCACATAGCTTTATAGGAAGCAGACTTTACAATGTCCAGCTACATTATACACCACATAGCTTTATAGGAAGCAGACTTTACAATGTCCAGCTACATTATACTCCACATAGCTTTATAGGAAGCATACTTTACAATGTCCAGCTACATTATACTCCACATAGCTTTATAGGAAGCAGACTTTCCAATGTCCAGCTACATTATACTACACATAACTTTATAGGAAGCAGACTTTACAATGTCCAGCTACATTATACTCCACATAGCTTTATAGGAAGCAGACTTTACAATGTCCAGCTACATTATACACCACATAGCTTTATAGGAAGCAGACTTGACAATGTCCAGCTACATTATACTCCACATAGCTTTATAGGAAGCAGACTTTACAATGTCCAGCTACATTATACTCCACATAGCTTTATAGGAAGCAGTCTTTACAATTTCCAGCTACATTATACACCACATAGCTTTATAGGAAGCATACTTTACAATGTCCAGCTACATTACACACAAATAGCTTTTATAGGAAGCAGTTCCTAATCTACTGAAACTTCTTCATGGCCAAGTTGTTTAATTGAATAATTTTGACCCACCCTTGGTTTTGAATTTATTCAACTATGAATTTGGCTCTATACTCCAGCATTTTAGATTTGATATTAAATGTTTTATATGAGGCGACAGTACAGAATGTCACCTTTTATTTGAGGGTATTTTCATTAATGTCTGTTTTACTGTTTAGAAATGAATATACTGTATTTATCTAGGCCCTCCATATGTAAGTTTCATAAGTATTTGGACAAATTCACTTATAGTGTATTACACTTTGTCAAAAGTTTAGTATTTGGTCCCATATTCCTAGCAGGCTATGACTCCATCGAGCTTGGGACTCTTGTTGGATGCATTTGCAGTGTGTTTCGGTTGTGTTTCAGATGATGTTGTGCCCAATAGAATTGAATGGTAAATAATGTATTGTGTCATTTTGAGTCACTTAAACATATTATGTTCCACCATTATTTACAATACAAGTGACTCCAAAATGACTCGATATGTAATTTACCATTCAATTCTGGGATTTTGTTTTTATGCAGATTTTTGACATATTCGCATGAAAATCTGTTTCCATTCGACTGCACAGATTTTCATGTGAACATTGTAAAATCTTCACTAAAAACATGGTCATTTTACCAGCAGAGTGTTTCCATCAAATTGCGTTGTGATGTCACGAGAGGCTGTGTCCTGGAGGGACGTTACATCCCCCTGAGATGGCTGCAAACCCAGACAGCTATGGCTCCATCTGCTGGTATGGTCGGGAACTCCAACCCTCTATGGCCAATCTTCCCACGCAGCTGAAACCAATCAGGAGCTGATGAGCTGAAGGTTTGGGAAGTGAAGAGACACGGTCCCCAACCTGGGCTCTCGGGAGGACAAGAGTGCTGCACGTCCACTTCCAGGAGGAATATAAGGATTTGGAGATACTTACCTTTGGGGAAATACTCACCTTTGGATATATGCACCGGTGGAAATACGTGTGGGACATTTGGAAGGACGTTTTGCTGGGTTGGCCACTAGCTGCAACGTGGAATACAGTAAGACTGGGGAAAAGTTATTTGAGCGAGGGAGAGTTATGATTTTGGATGTGGAAGAGACATCCCTGAACTGTTAACCCTTAAAGAGCCACCAGAGAACAGAATTGTGTTATACTTTCGTTAGTTTCCCAAGACCTTTAATAAAATCCTTGTTTTGGTTGAACCTGGTCTCCTTGCACTACTTGAGCAATCCCGCTGAAAGCTGTGTAGCCTCTCGTGACATCACAGATGGTGGAGAATACGGGCACGCTCAAGCGTTAATAGTGCATGTCAGAGGAGGATACCGAAGGTTTGATCACCCAGTTTTCCAAGTTGGCCGTAGGCTCCCCGCCCGACTGAAATGGAGGACATATTGAAAGCCCTTGTTGCTGGCCAGCAAGCCCAGATGCAAGTAAACGTGGCTCTCTTGGAGGAGCAAAAGAAAGCCAACCTTCTGAAGGCAGAGGAATTGCAGTTGCAGAGACAGAGGGTGGTCCAAAATACCCGCCCAATAAAGGCAAGTGACTTTATATCTAAGATGGGAGCTACCGATGACATTGAGGCATACCTGCATGCATTTGAGGCCACGGCCACTAGGGAAGCCTGGCCCAAGCAACAGTGGGTTGGTCTGTTAGCCCCCTTTCTAACCGGGGAATCGCTGAATGCTGTCCGGGACCTGGGCCCTGACCAGGTTACTGACTATGATGCCCTGAAGTCTGAGATCCTCAGCAGATATGGACTCACAAAGTTTGGTATGGCCCAGCGCTTTCACAGCTGGACCTTCCAACCAGACCAACCTCCTCGGGCGCAGATGCATGAACTTGTCCGAATCGCAAGGAAATGGCTGGATCCGCAGAGGAATACAGCAGCGGCGGTGGTGGAGGCCGTTGTGGTGGATCGTTACCTACGCGCCCCTGCCTTATGAGGCAAAACGGTTCATCAGTCAACAGGCCTTGACCACGGCTGATCTGACCGTGGAAGCTGTGGAAAAGTACCAGGCCACAGCGGAGATGCTGAATGCTTCCCGAAAAAGACCCCAGGAGTGCGGCCCCACCACAAATGGGAAGAACCCGTCCAAAGGACCCCAAGGTCTCGAACTCAGCCACGTCAGGACTTATCCCGGCTCCAGGGGGAGCCAGAAACCAGGCGGGTCCAAGAAGAGTACACCAGGAGGGGGAAACTCGACAGTGTTACCGGTGTGGGGAGATGGGACATATCTCCTGGCAGTGTGGGAAATCAGCCGATGAACCTATGCCCACTGCGGAGTCCTCCAGCTCAGCACCCACACACCGTTTTGCCTCGCTCTTGGGAGTCGTAGATGGCGGCCCAGATCGACCCCCCACCTGCCCGGTAACTGTGAATCACCATGATGTGGAGGCCTTACTGGATTCTGGTAGCCGGGCCACCCTGGTGCGTAAGGATTTGGTGGGCCCAACGTGTCTGACCCCGGGGAAAGTCCTCCCAGTTTCCTGTGTCCATGGGGACACCAGAGAATACCCCATTACTGAACTTACAATGACCAGCACACGGGGAACCATACACACGACGGCGGGGGTGGTTGATTCCCTCCCCGTCCCTGTCCTAATTGGACGAGACTGCCCAGCCTTTTACCCACTCTGGAGAGAGTCTCAGGAGAGGATAACCCGAGTACCTCGGAAACGGAGAGGCAAGACTCATCCTGGGAAGGCTCCGGTGCAATCCTCCGAGTTACTCACTCCCGCCCGGGCTCTGATAGGGATGGCAGGTGCCCAGACCGACCCAGAGACGGAGCTACAGAATCTGGACAAAGAACTGTCTGGTCTGAAGGGGACCGCTGAGAGGTATCGTTTGTTAAAGCAACAGTTAGACATGAAGACAGAAGAGTTAGATATCCTCCAGGCTAAACTCCAACAGAGCTCCTTCCCTAAGCAACAGGAGGAGCTGGAGAGGCTGCGCAGGACCATCGAGGAGTGTGAGGAGACCCTGCGCAGTAGTAAGGAGGTCCAGAAGAAGGCAGAGGAGAAGTACAAGGTGTTGGAGAACAAGATGAAGAATGCGGAGGCAGAGAGAGAGAAGGAACTGAAAGCTGCTCAACAGAAGCTAAACTCTGCTATAACCAAGGCTGATGCGTTCAGTAAGAAACTCAAGGAGAGACAACAGGAGGCTGAGTCCCTGGTCCTAGAGTTGGAGGAGTTGAAGAGAGAGCAGTCTGGCAAGCACCACGGCAATGCGGACGCCCTCTCCCGGCGTGATGCCTTCTTCGCTGCCTTTACCCCGACGAGGACGTCGGTCCCGAGGAGGGGGATGTGTGATGTCACGAGAGGCTGTGTCCTGGAGGGACGTTACATCCCCCTGAGATGGCTGCAAACCCAGACAGCTATGGCTCCATCTGCTGGTATGGTCGGGAACTCCAACCCTCTATGGCCAATCTTCCCACGCAGCTGAAACCAATCAGGAGCTGATGAGCTGAAGGTTTGGGAAGTGAAGAGACACAGTCCCCAACCTGGGCTCTCGGGAGGACAAGAGTGCTGCACGTCCACTTCCAGGAGGAATATAAGGATTTGGAGATACTTACCTTTGGGGAAATACTCACCTTTGGATATATGCACCGGTGGAAATACGTGTGGGACATTTGGAAGGACGTTTTGCTGGGTTGGCCACTAGCTGCAACGTGGAATACAGTAAGACTGGGGAAAAGTTATTTGAGCGAGGGAGAGTTATGATTTTGGATGTGGAAGAGACATCCCTGAACTGTTAACCCTTAAAGAGCCACCAGAGAACAGAATTGTGTTATACTTTCGTTAGTTTCCCAAGACCTTTAATAAAATCCTTGTTTTGGTTGAACCTGGTCTCCTTGCACTACTTGAGCAATCCCGCTGAAAGCTGTGTAGCCTCTCGTGACATCACAATATATATATATATATATATATATATATATATATACACACACACACACACACACACACAGTATCTCACAAAAGTGAGTACACCCCTCACATTTTTGTAAATATTTGAGTATATCTTTTCATGTGACATCACTGAAGAAATGACACTTTGCTACAATGTAAAGTAGTGAGTGTACAGCTTGTATAACAGTGTAAATTTGCTGTCCCCTCAAAATAACACAACACAGCCATTAATGTCTAAATCGCTGGCAACAAAAGTGAGTACACCCCTAAGTGAAAATGTCAAAATTGGGCCCAAAGTGTCAATATTTTGTGTGGCCACATCATTTTCCAGCACTGCCTTAACCCTCTTGGGCATGGAGTTCACCAGAGCTTCACAGGTTGCCACTGGAGTCCTCTTCCACTCCGCCATGACGACATCACGGAGCTGGTGGATGTTAGAGACCTTGCACTCCTTCACCTTCCGTTTGAGGATGCCCCACATATACTCAATAGGGTTTAGGTCTGGAGACATGCTTGGCCAGTCCATCACCTTTACCCTCAGCTTCTTTAGCAAGGCAGTGGTCGTCTTTGAGGTGTGTTTGGGGTCGTTATCATGTTGGAATACTGCCCTGCGGCTCAGTCTCCGAAAGGAAGGAGATCATGCTCTGCTTCAGTATGTCACAGTACATGTTGGCATTAATGGTTCCCTCAATGAACTGTAGCTCAAATAAAATAAAATCAAATTGTATTGGTCACATGCGCCGAATACAACAGGTGCAGACATTACAGTGAAATGCTTACTTACAGCCCTTAACCAACAGTGCATTTATTTTAAACAAAAAAAGTAAGAATAAAACAACAACAAAAAAAGTGTTGAGAAAAGAAGAGCAGAAGTAAAATAAAGTGACAGTAGGGAGGCTATATATACAGGGGGGTACCGTTGCAGAGTCAATGTGCGTGGGCACCGGCTAGTTGAGGTAGTTGAGGTAATATGTACATGTGGGTAGAGTTAAAGTGACTATGCATAAATACTTAACAGAGTAGCAGCAGCGTAAAAAGGATGGGGTGGGGGGGCAGTGCAAATAGTCCGGGTAGCCATGATTAGCTGTTCAGGAGTCTTATGGCTTGGGGGTAGAAGCTGTTGAGAAGTCTTTTGGACCTAGACTTGGCACTCCGGTACCGCTTGCCATGCGGTAGCAGAGAGAACAGTCTATGACTAGGGTGGCTGGAGTCTTTGACAATTTTGAGGGCCTTCCTCTGACACCGCCTGGTATAGAGGTCCTGGATGGCAGGAAGCTTTGCCCCAGTGATGTACTGGGCCGTACGCACTACCCTCTGTACCCTTAACGGGAACTATCCAGGTGTCTGGTTCTTTGTGTATACACCCACTCAATTGGTTGGTTCTGATGGAGGTTTAAACTTCATGACAGGTGTCCTGTAAAATAATATTTTTTTGTGTGTTTTCAGGTTGCTGCAACATCTGCACTGTAAGTTCTGTTCAGCTTCTTTTACCACTAGAAAATATTTATTTAAACACTGCAGACTGCAGCACAGCCACTTTTCAAAAATGAGCCCGCTCCCATGCCTCCATGATGATTGCATGTCCACATTTCAGACACTTAATGCCCTGAGTACTCATCTGTCAATATATCATACTCAAGAACATAACAGCAATGCAAAGGAGATTCAGGAACTTGTGACTTTCAAGTGTCCTTTATGCACATTTCAGCAACCTTTTTCTGAGTCTGTACTCCTCAGTCACATAAGAACACACTTAAAAAAGCATGAGACAGTGGTATGCCCATACAAAGGTTGTAACTATAGCACAAATGTATACGCTTCTTTTAATTCCCATAAAAGTAGAGTGCATCAAGCGAGTCTTGCGTCAGACTTTGGTAGTGACATTGTCTATGAACATACTCAGAATCTCCAAGCCACCAACTCTAACGTCGCTATTGATGTGGATGAAGAGTGTCCAGTTCAGAGCACAGAAATGCAGGATGATGAGCAGTGTGATACTTCAAAACTAAAAAATCAGCTCAAACTTAATGCAGCATCTTTATTTCTAAAGATGCAGGCTATCCTTCATGTGTCAAACACAGCTTCACAAGAAATAGTTGATCACTTGAATCAGATCTTCTCTTTATCTCAGCCATTGATCAAGGATGCAATTAATGATAAATTGCAGAGACATGGTCACTATCACAGATTCCACACTCAATGAAGTTGTCAGTGCTGTCATGGACTCTAATGTTGTATTTAGTGCAACCTCCAAAGGTGCAGAGTTGTCCTCTTATAAGCAAAGGAAGACATTTATAGAGCACAACTATCCATTGGTAATGCCAGTAGAGTACCATTTAGAAGCACCTGGTCATACCATCATGTATGTTCCAATCCTTCAAATGATTCAGGAGCTGTTTAAAAACACAGATATCCTGAGCAAGATCAGAGAACCAAGCACTGAGCCTTGTTATTATGTGTCATATCGTGATGGCTCTCATTTCCAGGAAAATGAGGTACTCTCAACAGAAGATCTACACCTGGCAATACAGCTATATATTGATGATCTTGAAATCACTAACCCTCTCGGCACATCAGTCACTTGAGCACTTCCACGCTATCACAGGTTTTCCTCCAGATCTACTACACAATCTTTTGGAAGGAATCGTTCCAGTTGAACTTGCACTTTGCATTAGAGAAATGATTCGGCTTAAGCACTTCACTTTAGAGTATTTGATCCAAAAGATCACATCATTCCCATATCAGCACACTGATAAAGTAAATAAACCTCATCCAGTTCCCAAAACATTCATGACCCGGAAAACAATTGGAGGCAACGGGCATGAAAATGCCACGCTGCTCAGACTACTTCCGTTACTTGTAGGCAGTAAAGTACCAGAGGGTAATGTTGCATGGGAGGTTTTGATGGACTTGAAAGAGTTGATGGAATTAGCATTGTGCCCATCATTTTCTGATGAAACATTGGACTATTTTGTTTGCAAAATCAGTGACCACAGACAGATCCTACAAGAGGCTTTCCCTAAGTTTAGGCTTCGTCCTAAACATCACTATGTGGAGCATTACCCCACCTTAGTTAAGTGTTTTGGGTCCCTGGTGCATGTTTGGACAATGCGATTTGAAGCTAAACATCGCTTCTTCAAGAGAGTGGTGCATGATGCTCAAAACTTCAAAAATGTCTTGAAGACACTGGCAATCAGACACCAACACATGATGGCATATCACCTTGGTTCACCATAGTTTTTCAAACCAAAAATGCAAACATCCAGGGTTGACTCTGTTTTGGTTTCAGCTCTACCAGAAGTAGCTCAGGCTCACATTAGAGGACAAACAACTAGTGACACTGTCTATCGTACATCAAAGGTGACCATTGATGGCACAGACTATACCAGTGGCATGTTTGTGTCAGTTGGAATCAGTGGGGGGACTGTCAACATTTTGCAGACTAACACAGATCTACCTTGTGAATCACAATGTTTATTTTCTCTGTTGTGATTATGACTCCTGATATGTAGAGCATCTTCGATCCTATGAGCTGTCAGCCATACAGGGAAGCCTGTCTATCCACCTGCAATCTGACTTCAATGATACAATCCCACTCTCTGCATACAAGATTGATGGCTTGCTGCTGTTGACTCCCAAGAGGTTCATACAAGTGAGACAAAATTAAGACCACTCACTCTATGGTAAGTAATTCTTCATAAAATCATTAATTGTTCATTTATTGGAAAATGTGCTCAATATAATCAATCATTATATAAATCAACAAACCTGCAAACAACAAACCTGCCTGATAAGTTTTGGAGACATGCAGTGTTTGTTTTGCCATACATTCATTATGTCCGCCAGGGCCTCCTCCGCCCCCAGGCCGTCGAAGCTTAGATTAAGATCGATTTTATGTCCACGAATCGATTGTCTAAATATGGTAATCGGGACAGCCCTAATCAACATACATGACCTGCATTTTGGAATTGCACTCTTTGGTAACACATTCTAAAGAACATGTCTATAATGCATTAAAAGCACAAATATATCTGGCTAATGTTATGGTAGTTATAATGTACTGTGGAACCCAGGTCTCAGATTTTTCTTTCAACCACTGTCACTTTGGCATGGCGGTATAAAGCATTATGAATGCTGAACAAGTTGGAGGTTGTCATTAATGATTTATTAACATTTAGAAAGCCTTATAAATGCACCATAATGTCTGTGTGCTGATGTGTTTTTAACCTCCAAATCTCTTCTTTTATTAAAGTGATGGCAGCTGAAGCCCCACAAAACATGATCCTTCGTGTCATCGAGGCAGACCGTGTTAGAAAATTAAAACTCAGCTCCCGTCCACCCTCTGTTGATGCAGTGATTGAGATTCAGTTTGCAATACAAAAATCCAGACTTTGATGGAAAACTCACTTGCCTTGTTGACATCGAGGAGTTACCACAAAAAGCCTGTGTTCATATTTCAGTTAGACAGGATTCCAGTTCTCTTGCATCAACTGATACCCTTTCAGATGTGTCATCCCCAGAACATCTGAGCAGATGGCCTCCAGGTCCTTTACAAATTCCCACATTTGCATTTGACGTTGAGCTGACACTTAGAGATGGGAATGGTGAATTTGAAAAGAATGAGAGACCTCTTCAGTTGTCAAGGGACCAAAAGCACAATATTTTAGACAAACTGGCATCTACCATATATGGTTTTAAGGCTTACCCCAGTGATAAAGAGATAGCAATGGTGGCTGAAGCTCTTGTGAGGAAACACCCATGTTTAAAAGAAGCAGGATCTGACAATGGATGGGATGGCTGGAAGAACAGCATCAAGTTTAAAATGGGCAATTACAGGACCAAGATGAGAAGGGCTGGATGTCAGGAGGTCGCTGTAAATGCTGGGAAAAGAAGCCGAAAAAACCCTGAGAATGAACCTTCACACTCCAACATCAAAAGGCCTAAGTGTGCAGAGGTCAACTTTCTGCCTAACTTTCCTCAAGGAGAGGATCCCTCAAGCCTTGACCTTTTGAGGCAGGCTATTGTCGAGGAAGTAAAGAAGACTGAGAGAAACCTACCCCTTATTAGTAAGATGATGCAGAACACGTTTGCCTTGCGGACGACAGACTATTGTAATGTCCTGCCCACCGGTGAAAGAGCTAATGGACCTCTGGCCTGCTCTTCATATGCAGTCTGAGGTAAAATCATCATCAATTTAATAAATAAATTCATTTTGTAGGTTATTTTTTCTGTTTTTATCTTTGCTACTGTATGTCACATTGTGTGTAATGTTGCCTAATTTCATTCATCCTAAAATAAATAATTGCTGTTACTGTCCTTTCCTCAATGGAGGTATATGTAGAGTTCCAACGGATAACTAACCAGAACCTACCTAACACTTTCTATGCCGAGCTTGATCGCCACACTCCTCGTTTGATGGCCTTATTTAGACAGAAAGCTTCCAAAACTGAAAAGACTGCAGATGCTTTGGCAAACATTTTCAAAGTCCATGATACACAGGTGATTATACATTTCACAGGTAGTCTTAGTGTAATGTTGGGAGTTTAATGCTTCAAATAAGCTTTTTAATTCCACAATTGCACCAGTCAGCAGGTTATTAGTGGATTTATGTGCAGATATTGGCAATTAATTAATTAATTAATTAATTAATAATTAGTTGGGACTGTTTGGAATTGGGTTTGATAAGTAAACTTGTCACAACACTATTTTAATCTTCTTAGGAATTACATGATGTCCACACAAAGGCGTACCACTGTTCTCCATGCCCTTCCTGATTATCTACTAGAGGAAGTCTCTGGATTTTTCAGAACATGTGTGGTAAGTCCCAGTAAAGAGATATCAGGCCTATTGTACTGTAAATTAACAAATTCATATCTTCATTTCATTTCCAACACACTAGAATTTCTGTATATGTACCAGTGTTTCAACTACAAACCTCTGGCAAGATGTTTATAAGTGTGAAGTGTCATTTTGAGCCCATTACAGCATCAAAAAAAATCAACTGCAAAGAAAATCAAGTAGCCGTCATTAGCCTCACAGTGGAACACATAAAAGTAATCTCACTTTCTCAGCAACGAGAGCACAACGCAGCAGAATGAACAGGAGTCTTTCAGACTTGTGTATTTATTGTTATTTAAATGACATCCAACTAGGGGTGGAACAGTACACAGAAGTCACGGTTCGGTTCATACCTCGGTTCAGACATCACGGTTCGGTTTGGTACAATGGAGGGGAAAGCAAAACAAAAATGCAGAAGGCACATTTTTTTATTGTGCATGTCTCAGGCTGTCCACTGAGCTAGCTGTAACAGCTTGAAGTGTATAAAGTAAGATGTAAACAGTAAACAAGAAGTACCCTGCATCATCTCCAGACTCCATCTGTAACTTGTAAACAAAATAAGACAATCAGCTAGTAGTGTGCTATAGGAGACAAGCGCTGCTCTCATATGTGAATGCACAGAGCAGGGATGTTAAAAGAGCAGCTTCGGTTACACAGAGCAGTTGACGAGTTTTGGTGTTAGCTTCACACGCTAACGGCGAAGCTAACAGCTAACGGCGGAGCTAACAGCTAACGGCGGAGCAAACAGCGAATCAAACGGGCCTGGAGGCCATTTGTGGTCGAGGCGAGAAGGGATACAGCTACGTCCGTGTTTGGTTGTATTTGGAAGGGACTAGTTTGTTTCATGTGGACTCTTCATTTGGACTGGACTGACTGACTCGACATGTAGGCGGGGCTCGGGAGCTTCAGAGCTAAGGGCAGGGCTACAGATTAGGTGTCCCTAAAGAACCGCTTGTCTAACAGTAGTTCCGCATTACATTCATTAATTTGCACTCAAGTTTTATTTATTTTTATACTGTGTATTCTCCGTGTAAATGCATGTACCGTACCGAGACGCCCGTACCATTTCGGTTCAATACAAATATATGTACCGTTCCACCCCTACATCCAACTGTAATCAAAATTGCCACAGCCATTGTTTCAGTAAATGTGATTAGTATATGTTCTCCCTTTTCATTTTTTAAAGGATGATATGGATGAGCCAGACCTGTGGGATGCATCAGTGGTCCTCCTTACAACAGTCAGTGATGATGCCACAAGCCCAGTTCACTACCACCCAGTGAGAGTCTCTGTCGTCCTAGAGGGTGATGTGGTTGTCAATCTCCCCAGGCTTGCTGATGCCTTCCTGGTAATGTTCGGCCTGATTTATGCACTACATCTCAGCTATCCCAAGGGACTGACAAACACTTTTGAGTTCACACAGAAAATCTTGCTTGGTCTTGATGACTCTAAACTGTCACCCAAGCTGCAGACTCTTAAAAATGAGCTGATGTTGTATGTGTAACTGAAGATCCAAAAAGGAGTGGTGGATTCTGATGGCTCACTCTGTTAGAGCATAATCCATAATGAGAATATGTCATGTCAGGTCCATGTTGAATACTGTTCAACTGTTTATGTTAAAGTTGCTGCTCTACTCAACTGGTTTTCAGCCAAATGGCACAAAGTACACACTGTCTTTGTACATTTTAATGTACATTTAATTGTTGTTAAACTGAAATTCAGGGTTGAATTAAGTGTTTATATATGGAGGATATTTTTATTCATAATTCAAATTGAAAGGCCAAAGGGAAAACGAAGCGAGATCAAATTAAAAATATTATTATTTTACTACACTACTAGGAAAAATCATGCCATAATTAAATTTAAAAAGTCAAATTTAAAATGCAAAGCTTCAACTGTCAGCTGGAAGTCGTTTCAGACCCTCCCACCAGCAGTTGGGCCATGCCTCCTCATTTAAATTGACACCTGTCACTTCTAAATGAAAAGCTTAAATCAAAATGTAAAAGGTGAATCTGAAAATGTCAATGTCAAATGTAAAACGTAAAATTCAAAAGATAAAATGTCGAATTGAAAATTATAAAGGGGAAAGGCTAAAATAAAACAATTATATTTTAGATTTTAATTGAAGTATTTCCATTTTAAGCTTTTACATCATACATTTAATTATGGCATGATTTTTCCTAGTAGCGTAGTAAAATAATACTATTAATTTGATCTTGCTTCTTTTTCTCTTTGGACTTTCAATTTGAATTATGAATAAATATATCCTCCATATTTATACACTATGGCATTTTGTTTTTAAAAGGTGTACTATATAGCTTTGGGAAGTACATTTTTATCAGAAAGGAAAGCTCTTCATTGATACATTTTCATAAATAAATAAACTGTCCTCAAAGTTTCAGGCTACTTTACTTTAAAGTAGCCACCTTTCTAGTTGGAAACAGTGTTATGGGGACTTTATTTTCTTCTGAGGATGGGTTGTTTATTCAGTTATGGAAATGGTTAAATACTTTTTATTGTCTTATTAATATTGTTAATTTTGCTTTTCGAGTTTGAATTAATTTTCTAAAACTATACAGTGCACCCTGAAGTTGCTAGATTTGAACCAGATAGCCAAAGGAAGGCTAAACACTGCCTTTGTACATGTTAATGTACCGTTTTTAAATTTTAGCAGTTTTAGTTGTGAAGAATTTACAAGCAATTTGTTTATACATTGCTGCACTGCAAGTTTAGAACCAGATGGCCAAAAGCGTGGCTTTGTAATTGTTTATTTAAATCTCTTTTTAATTCTTAATTATTTGTATTACTATTATTGTTATATTACTATTATTATTAAATAGATTGTTTCATTTTGTGCTAAAAGGCACAGGTGTGGGCAAATAATATTTCTAAACAAATGTTTGGTCACCACCTAAGACTTGCTGATGCCCTCCTGGTAATGTTGTATTAACAGTTTATAAGCTATTTGTGATATAATGATATTTTCTTAATGTAATTTTAGCTTTTCTGAGTTTGAATATGTTCTACTATTACATAGTTCATCTTAAAATATAAACAAAATGCCCAGAAGTAGACTTGTTAATTGTTATTTTTTATTAATGTTTTTTTATTTCATATTTTTTGCTAAAAGACTGGGCAAGAAAAGTTTATACTAAACGTCTGAATAGATTATGTTTTTTTGTTTGACCTTTAAGTCAAGAGTACTTATTATTTTTAAGGCAATCAGTTGCCACAAATATTTTAAGTTTGGTGGTAAATGATTTTGAGTTGTAACAATTCTATGCTTTTGAGTTATGGGTAATCAGAAGATTGATTGAAAAAACGAATAAATGTTAAGTTAACTCAGGATATTTATGTTTCATTTTCATGCTTGAAATTATTAAGTTCTCTTGAGATATTGCAATGAGAAAGATGAATAAATATTCTGAGTAGCATAAACTGAAAATGTTTGAGTTGGCTTAATCAGTACATTTAATTATAATTAAAAATTACATTTAACATGAACTCCAAATATATAAGCAATGATATACTCAAATGTTTGAGTTTATGAACTCAAAAAAACAGTGGCAACGGATTGCCTCACTTTCTTAAAGTTCTGCTTACTTATTCGGGTTTACAGTGATATGTCTGTGCTATGTGCAGGCAGCTAGTATAATTATTGTTTGTGAAGTAAGTATGGTGATTATTATTAAGGTTCTGGTCGTCTGAGATACCAACAAGTAGGCTATACAATATCAAGACATATGTATTTTTCTATTAGTGTATTTGAGTTTGTTCTGTCGTTTCTGGATGATTAAATTGAAATTGCATCCAACTTTATATGGCTTGTTTTAGATATAGTGATATTTGAGAATTGATTTCATTTCAAATAACTGAAAGTGAGAGGTTGTAATCTGAATAAAGGGGGGAAATGCCATTTATTGAACGTGGTGAGACAGTCTTACACATTTCTAGAGAACCAGTTCGGATTTAAGTATAACTTTTGTATGACTGAAGCTTTTAGTGGTAGGTCCAAGCTTAAAATATTTAATCAATTCTGTCCTCTCTATTGATATTCATTTTATAAATAGGCCCGTTTAATTTTGTCTGGCTTGCTGTTCCAAATCAAATGGAATATTTATTTTTCATATCAATTAAAAAACTGTTTGCTAGGTGTAGGCAAGACCGTAAACTGGGATAATACTATAGAGTTAATCAGTGTAATGTGAGGCTTCTTGTTTGCACGGGCAATGTCTCCGGCAAACTCCAGGATCTCAGCAGTCAGGCACTCGAGCACGGCAGCCAGGTAGACTGGTGCGACAGCGCCCACACGCTCGGCATAGTTGCCTTTGCGCATCAGCCTGGGCATCTCGTAATCCATCTTGATTTAAATGTTCATGTAAAATGTGTTCCCAACATTGAAAGAATGTCTGTGTTTGTGTGTGATTTTTTTATTCCAGGAAGATGAAGGGGGTGATGTCCTGCAGGACCTAGCAAAACATGCAAGGAAAATCGTTGTGTACTAACCTGGGATATTTACGTTAAGGATTATGTTTACCAATAGATGACAGTATTGACTCAATACGGGGTTTGCTTTCCGTTATCCGTAGCCGTTCAAATGTCTGACATATAACCGTGCTCGAGAAAGCCACAGGTAGCGTAATGTATTTCAGCAGATTTCGTGCGTTTCTGTGTGAAAAGACACAAATTTATGTGCTCCTTAATTCGTGCGAAAAGACACCAATTTAACCAGTAAGCTACACACAACAACCATAAACGGATAGCCTATTTTTCTTTATTATAGTTGTGAATATACAGAAATGTTGTCTTTATTTAATAATGTTTCAAACATTGTAGTTGTATGCCTATGTACTGTTTGAGATTTTCTGAACATAATTTGTGAGAAAATACACACATTTACGTGGGAAAAATTGTTTTATTACATTTTAGTCATTTAGCAGATGCTCTTATCCAGAGCGACGTACAGGAGCATTTAGGGTTAAGTGCCTTGCTTAAGGGCACATCGACAGATTTTTCACCTAGTCGGCCCGGGGACTAGAACCAGCGACCTTTCGGTTACTGGCACAACGCTCTTAACCACTAACCTACCTGCCACCCATATTAATGTTAACGCTGTTTTCTATGCTTGATTTCGATTAATACTTTGGGACACTGGTGCACTTTTGGTCAGAAAGCCCCCTTTTCCGTGTAGGCAACAGTACACGATTTTCTTCATAATGCATTTCATATTTCGTAGAGTCTAAATTACACAATTTTCTTCATTATTCATTTAATACATGTTAAAGAGGTTAATGTAAAAATAATGAAATATGTCGGCTTTCACTTATGGCACTTCCAAGGCCTTTCTATTGTGGTTATGTCAATCATATTATATACTTAGGCTATTGTAACGCGTTCAACCAGTTAGCAAGTCAGAAATGTCAGTTTCCTAGTACCGACTAGCACTTGAATGCTGTATTATGCCAACTTCACATTCTCGTGGAAAATGGGAAGTTGTAACTCCCACATGATTGTGTTCAAGTGGTTTTGAAGTCGGAACAATTCTTAAACCAATAAGATTGGCAACAACATTTTCACTATTTCTCACTTGTAATTCCTACTTGGAGGGTCATTCAAGTGAAACTTCCCAGTCGGAACTAGTTATTTCCGATAACTCTGATAGCACCCTGAACACGACATTAATATGTGAGATCGACAACAGTAGGGTCTGGGTCCCGGCGTGTCCAGTCCCCATAACCTTTCCATAGGAGTGAGTGTCAGTAGTCTACTATATGTCAATGCTATGTGAAGTAAGTATGGTGATTATTATTAAGGTTCTGGTCGTCTGAGATACCAACAAGTAAGGCTATACAACATACAATATCAATAAATATATATTTTCTCCTATTAGTGTATTTGAGTTTGTTCTGTCGTTTCTGGATGATTTAATTGAAATTGCAACCAACTTTCTATGGCTTGTTTTAGATATAGTGATATTTGAGAGATTATTTCATTTCAAATAACTGAAAGTGAGAGGTTGTAATTTGAATAAAGGGGGGAAATGCCATTACTGAACATGTGGTGATTAGAACAAAATATTTCACTCTTGACTTTGGCGAATATTATCGCGCGGCAGTTTCCTAATGCCTGCGCGCAGTGGACTATTGGCCTCGTTTGCCATAGCAGGCTAGCATTAAATTATAACACAAGATTTCACTCTTGACTTCAGCGACTATTATTGCGCATAAAGGGCCGGCAGTGTACTTTTGCGCGCACATTGTGCTTTTGCCTGCGCGGAGTGTGCAGTTGCATCCGCGCAGTGTACTATTGGCCTCGTTTGCCATAGCAGGCTAGCATTAAATTATAACACAAGATTTCACTCTTGACTATGGCGACTATTATTGCGTGTAAAGGCCAGTAGTGATCTATTGTTTTGGGCGCGCAGTGTATTATTGCGGGCGCACGCAAAGTGTATTGTTTTTTGGCGTACAGTGTGTTTTATGGGCGCGCAGTGTATTGTTTTGGGTGCGCAGTGTACTGTTTTGGGTGCGCGGTCAAAAAAAAGAGAAGCAAAGCATCCCTTCCGATAGCCGACAGAGGAGGCCTCCGTAACGGGCCAATCGGGGTGGTGGGGAGATGGTGTCCAATCAGCAGATGCCACTGCCGGCTTTATACATTTCACATGGGCATTTCGAGGCTATACTCCGACTGTCTAAGAAGGAAGCTAGCGCCATGGCCAGAACCAAGCAAACCGCTCGCAAATCCACCCGTGGCAAAGCCTACAGGATGCAGCTCGCCGCCAAGGCTGCGCGCAAAGTCAACATGTAAGGAAAATCGTTGTGTACGAACCTGGGATATTTACGTTAAGGATTATGTTTACCAATCGATGACAGTATTGACTCAATACGGGGTTTGCTTTCCGCTATCCGTCGCCGTTTAAATGTCTGACATATAACCGTGCTCGAGAAAACCACAGGTAGCATAATGTATTTCATCAGATTTCGTGCGTTTCTGTGTGAAAAGACACGAATTTATGTGCTACTTAATTCGTGCGAAAAGACAGCAATTTAACACACAACAACCATAAACGGATAGCCTATTTTTCTTTATTTTCTTTATTATGGCTAATTAAACGTTATGAATATACAGAAATGTTGTCTTTATTTAATAATGTTTCAAACATTGTAGTTGTATGCCTATGTACTGTTTGAGATTTTCTGAACATCATTTGTGAGAAAATACACACATTTACGTGCAACTTAATTCGTGGGAAAAATTGTTTTATTAATGCTAACGCTGTTTTCTATGCTTGATTTCGATTCATACTTTGGGACACTGGTGCACTTTTGGTCAGAAAGCCCCCTTTTCCGTGTAGCCAACAGTACACGATTTTCTTCATAATGCATTTCGTAGAGTCTAAATTACACAATTTTCTTCATTATTCATTTAATACATGTTAAAGAGGTTAATGTAAAAATTATGAAATATGTCGGCTTTCACTTATGGCACTTCCAAGGCCTTTCTATTGTGGTTATGTCAATCATATTATATACTTAGGCTATTGTAACGCGTTCAACCAGTTAGCAAGTCAGAAATGTCTGTTTCCTAGTACCGACTAGCACTTGAATGCTGTATTATGCCAACTTCACATTCTCGTGGAAAATGGGAAGTTGTAACTCCCACATGATTGTGTTCAAGTGGTTTTGAAGTCGGAACAATTCTTAAACCAATAAGATTGGCAACAACATTTTCACTATTTCTCACTTGTAATTCCTACTTGGAGGGTCATTCAAGTGAAACTTCCCAGTCGGAACTAGGTATTTCCGATAACTCTGATAGCACCCTGAACACGACATTAATATGTGTGATCGACAGCAGTAGGGTCTGGGTCCCGGCGTGTCCAGTCCCCATACCCATTCCATAGGAGTGAGTGTCAGTAGTCTACTATATGTCCGTGATATGTGAAGTAAGTATGGTGATTATTATTAAGGTTCTGGTCGTCTGAGATACCAACAAGTAAGGCTATACAACATACAATATCAATAAATATATATTTTCTCCTATTAGTGTATTTGAGTTTGTTCTGTCGTTTCTGGATGATTTAATTGAAATTGCAACCAACTTTCTATGGCTTGTTTTAGATATAGTGATATTTGAGAGATTATTTCATTTCAAATAACTGAAAGTGAGAGGTTGTAATTTGAATAAAGGGGGGAAATGCCATTACTGAACATGTGGTGATTAGAACAAAATATTTCACTCTTGACTTTGGCTAATATTATCGCGCGGCAGTGTCCTAATGCCTGCGCGCAGTGGACTATTGGCATCGTTTGCCATAGCAGGCTGGCATTAGATTAGAACATAAGATTTCACTCTTGACTTCAGCGACTATTATTGCGCATAAAGGGCCGGCAGTGTACTTTTGCGCGCACATTGTGTTTTTGCCTGCGCGCAGTGTGCAGTTGCATCCGCGCAGTGTACTATTGGCCTCGTTTGCCATAGCAGGCTAGCATTAAATTATAACACAAGATTTCACTCTTGACTTCAGCGACTATTATTGCGCATAAAGGGCCGGCAGTGTACTTTTGCGCACACATTGTGCTTTTGCCTGCGCGCAGTGTGCAGTTGCATCCGTGCAGTGTACTATTGGCCTCGTTTGCCATAGCAGGCTAGCATT
This sequence comes from Coregonus clupeaformis, assembly GCF_020615455.1. Classification (NCBI taxonomy): domain Eukaryota; kingdom Metazoa; phylum Chordata; class Actinopteri; order Salmoniformes; family Salmonidae; genus Coregonus; species Coregonus clupeaformis. The sequence continues at coordinate 261,428 of NW_025533563.1, read as the reverse complement.
AAATTATAACACAATATTTCACTCTTGACTTTGGCGACAATTATTGCGTGTAAAGGCCGGCAGTGGTCTATTGTTTTGGGCGCGCAGTGTATTATTGCGGGCGCACGCAAAGTGTATTGTTTTTTGGCGTACAGTGTGTTTTATGGGCGCGCAGTGTATTGTTTTGGGTGCGCAGTGTACTGTTTTGGGTGCGCGGTCAAAAAAAAAGAGAAGTAAAGCATCCCTTCCGATAGCCGACAGAGGAGGCCTCCGTAACGGGCCAATCGGGGTGGTGGGGAGATGGTGTCCAATCAGCAGATGCCACTGCCGGCTTTATACATTTCACATGGGCATTTCGAGGCTATACTCCGACTGTCTAAGAAGGAAGCTAGCGCCATGGCCAGAACCAAGCAAACCGCTCGCAAATCCACCCGTGGCAAAGCCTACAGGATGCAGCTCGCCGCCAAGGCTGCGCGCAAAGTCAACATGTAAGGAAAATCGTTGTGTACGAACCTGGGATATTTACGTTAAGGATTATGTTTACCAATCGATGACAGTATTGACTCAATACGGGGTTTGCTTTCCGCTATCCGTCGCCGTTTAAATGTCTGACATATAACCGTGCTCGAGAAAACCACAGGTAGCATAATGTATTTCATCAGATTTCGTGCGTTTCTGTGTGAAAAGACACGAATTTATGTGCTACTTAATTCGTGCGAAAAGACAGCAATTTAACACACAACAACCATAAACGGATAGCCTATTTTTCTTTATTTTCTTTATTATGGCTAATTAAACGTTATGAATATACAGAAATGTTGTCTTTATTTAATAATGTTTCAAACATTGTAGTTGTATGCCTATGTACTGTTTGAGATTTTCTGAACATCATTTGTGAGAAAATACACACATTTACGTGCAACTTAATTCGTGGGAAAAATTGTTTTATTAATGCTAACGCTGTTTTCTATGCTTGATTTCGATTCATACTTTGGGACACTGGTGCACTTTTGGTCAGAAAGCCCCCTTTTCCGTGTAGCCAACAGTACACGATTTTCTTCATAATGCATTTCATTCGTAGAGTCTAAATTACACAATTTTCTTCATTATTCATTTAATACATGTTAAAGAGGTTAATGTAAAAATTATGAAATATGTCGGCTTTCACTTATGGCACTTTCCAAGGCCTTTCTATTGTGGTTATGTCAATCATATTATATACTTAGGCTATTGTAACGCGTTCAACCAGTTAGCAAGTCAGAAATGTCCGTTTCCTAGTACCGACTAGCACTTGAATGCTGTATTATGCCAACTTCACATTCTCGTGGAAAATGGGAAGTTGTAACTCCCACATGATTGTGTTCAAGTGGTTTTGAAGTCGGAACAATTCTTAAACCAATAAGATTGGCAACAACATTTTCACTATTTCTCACTTGTAATTCCTACTTGGAGGGTCATTCAAGTGAAACTTCCCAGTCGGAACTAGGTATTTCCGATAACTCTGATAGCACCCTGAACACGACATTAATATGTGTGATCGACAGCAGTAGGGTCTGGGTCCCGGCGTGTCCAGTCCCCATACCCATTCCATAGGAGTGAGTGTCAGTAGTCTACTATATGTCCGTGCTATGTGAAGTAAGTATGGTGATTATTATTAAGGTTCTGGTCGTCTGAGATACCAACAAGTAAGGCTATACAACATACAATATCAATAAATATATATTTTCTCCTATTAGTGTATTTGAGTTTGTTCTGTCGTTTCTGGATGATTTAATTGAAATTGCAACCAACTTTCTATGGCTTGTTTTAGATATAGTGATATTTGAGAGATTATTTCATTTCAAATAACTGAAAGTGAGAGGTTGTAATTTGAATAAAGGGGGAAATGCCATTACTGAACATGTGGTGATTAGAACAAAATATTTCACTCTTGACTTTGGCGAATATTATCGCGCGGCAGTGTCCTCATGCCTGCGCGCAGTGGACTATTGGCCTCGTTTCGCCATAGCAGGCTGGCATTAGATTATAACATAAGATTTCACTCTTGACTTCAGCGACTATTATTGCGCATAAAGGGCCGGCAGTGTACTTTTGCGCGCACATTGTGCTTTTTGCCTGCGCGCAGTGTGCAGTTGCATCCGCGCAGTGTACTATTGGCCTCGTTTGCCATAGCATGCTAGCATTAAATTATAACACAAGATTTCACTCTTGACTATGGCGACTATTATTGCGTGTAAAGGCCAGCAGTGATCTATTGTTTTGGGCGCGCAGTGTATTATTGCGGGCGCACGCAAAGTGTATTGTTTTTTGGCGTACAGTGTGTTTTATGGGCGCGCAGTGTATTGTTTTGGGTGCGCAGTGTACTGTTTTGGGTGCGCGTTCAAAAAAAAAGAGAAGCAAAGCATCCCTTCCGATAGCCGACAGAGGAGGCCTCCGTAACGGGCCAATCGGGGTGGTGGGGAGATGGTGTCCAATCAGCAGATGCCACTGCCGGCTTTATACATTTCACATGGGCATTTCGAGGCTGTACTCCGACTGTCTAAGAAGGAAGCTAGCGCCATGGCCAGAACCAAGCAAACCGCTCGCAAATCCACCCGTGGCAAAGCCTACAGGATGCAGCTCGCCGCCAAGGCTGCGCGCAAAGTCAACATGTAAGGAAAATCGTTGTGTACGAACCTGGGATATTTACGTTAAGGATTATGTTTACCAATCGATGACAGTATTGACTCAATACGGGGTTTGCTTTCCGCTATCCGTCGCCGTTTAAATGTCTGACATATAACCGTGCTCGAGAAAACCACAGGTAGCATAATGTATTTCATCAGATTTCGTGCGTTTCTGTGTGAAAAGACACGAATTTATGTGCTACTTAATTCGTGCGAAAAGACAGCAATTTAACACACAACAACCATAAACGGATAGCCTATTTTTCTTTATTTTCTTTATTATGGCTAATTAAACGTTATGAATATACAGAAATGTTGTCTATATTTAATAATGTTTCAAACATTGTAGTTGTATGCCTATGTACTGTTTGAGATTTTCTGAACATCATTTGTGAGAAAATACACACATTTACGTGCAACTTAATTCGTGGGAAAAATTGTTTTATCAATGCTAACGCTGTTTTCTATGCTTGATTTCGATTCATACTTTGGGACACTGGTGCACTTTTGGTCAGAAAGCCCCCTTTTTCCGTGTAGCCAACAGTACACGATTTTCTTCATAATGCATTTCTTCGTAGAGTCTAAATTACACAATTTTCTTCATTATTCATTTAATACATGTTAAAGAGGTTAATGTAAAAATAATGAAATATGTCGGCTTTCACTTATGGCACTTCCAAGGCCTTTCTATTGTGGTTATGTCAATCATATTATATACTTAGGCTATTGTAACGCGTTCAACCAGTTAGCAAGTCAGAAATGTCCGTTTCCTAGTACCGACTAGCACTTGAATGCTGTATTATGCCAACTTCACATTCTCGTGGAAAATGGGAAGTTGTAACTCCCACATGATTGTGTTCAAGTGGTTTTGAAGTCGGAACAATTCTTAAACCAATAAGATTGGCAACAACATTTTCACTATTTCTCACTTGTAATTCCTACTTGGAGGGTCATTCAAGTGAAACTTCCCAGTCGGAACTAGGTATTTCCGATAACTCTGATAGCACCCTGAACACGACATTAATATGTGTGATCGACAACAGTAGGGTCTGGGTCCCGGCGTGTCCAGTCCCCATACCCATTCCATAGGAGTGAGTGTCAGTAGTCTACTATATGTCCGTGCTATGTGAAGTAAGTATGGTGATTATTATTAAGGTTCTGGTCGTCTGAGATACCAACAAGTAAGGCTATACAACATACAATATCAATAAATATATATTTTCTCCTATTAGTGTATTTGAGTTTGTTCTGTCGTTTCTGGATGATTTAATTGAAATTGCAACCAACTTTCTATGGCTTGTTTTAGATATAGTGATGTTTGAGAGATTATTTCATTTCAAATAACTGAAAGTGAGAGGTTGTAATTTGAATAAAGGGGGGAAATGCCATTACTGAACATTTGGTGATTAGAACAAAAGATTTTCACTCTTGACTTTGGCGAATATTATCGCGCGGCAGTGTCCTCATGCCTGCGCGCAGTGGACTATTGGCCTCGTTTCGCCATAGCAGGCTGGCATTAGATTAGAACATAAGATTTCACTCTTGACTTCAGCGACTATTATTGCGCATAAAGGGCCGGCAGTGTACTTTTGCGCGCACATTGTGCTTTTGCCTGCGCGCAGTGTGCAGTTGCATCCGCGCAGTGTACTATTGGCCTCGTTTGCCATAGCAGGCTAGCATTAAATTATAACACAAGATTTCACTCTTGACTATGGCGACTATTATTGCGTGTAAAGGCCAGCAGTGATCTATTGTTTTGGGCGCGCAGTGTATTATTGCGGGCGCACGCAAAGTGTATTGTTTTTTGGCGTACAGTGTGTTTTATGGGCGCGCAGTGTATTGTTTTGGGTGCGCAGTGTACTGTTTTGGGTGCGCATTCAAAAAAAAAGAAGCAAAGCATCCCTTCCGATAGCCGACAGAGGAGGCCTCCGTAACGGGCCAATCGGGGTGGTGGGGAGATGGTGTCCAATCAGCAGATGCCACTGCCGGCTTTATACATTTCACATGGGCATTTCGAGGCTGTACTCCGACTGTCTAAGAAGGAAGCTAGCGCCATGGCCAGAACCAAGCAAACCGCTCGCAAATCCACCCGTGGCAAAGCCTACAGGATGCAGCTCGCCGCCAAGGCTGCGCGCAAAGTCAACATGTAAGGAAAATCGTTGTGTACGAACCTGGGATATTTACGTTAAGGATTATGTTTACCAATCGATGACAGTATTGACTCAATACGGGGTTTGCTTTCCGCTATCCGTCGCCGTTTAAATGTCTGACATATAACCGTGCTCGAGAAAACCACAGGTAGCATAATGTATTTCATCAGATTTCGTGCGTTTCTGTGTGAAAAGACACGAATTTATGTGCTACTTAATTCGTGCGAAAAGACAGCAATTTAACACACAACAACCATAAACGGATAGCCTATTTTTCTTTATTTTCTTTATTATGGCTAATTAAACGTTATGAATATACAGAAATGTTGTCTATATTTAATAATGTTTCAAACATTGTAGTTGTATGCCTATGTACTGTTTGAGATTTTCTGAACATCATTTGTGAGAAAATACACACATTTACGTGCAACTTAATTCGTGGGAAAAATTGTTTTATCAATGCTAACGCTGTTTTCTATGCTTGATTTCGATTAATACTTTGGGACACTGGTGCACTTTTGGTCAGAAAGCCCCCTTTTCCGTGTAGGCAACAGTACACGATTTTCTTCATAATGCATTTCGTAGAGTCTAAATTACACAATTTTCTTCATTATTCATTTAATACATGTTAAAGAGGTTAATGTAAAAATAATGAAATATGTCGGCTTTCACTTATGGCACTTCCAAGGCCTTTCTATTGTGGTTATGTCAATCATATTATATACTTAGGCTATTGTAACGCGTTCAACCAGTTAGCAAGTCAGAAATGTCCGTTTCCTAGTACCGACTAGCACTTGAATGCTGTATTATGCCAACTTCACATTCTCGTGGAAAATGGGAAGTTGTAACTCCCACATGATTGTGTTCAAGTGGTTTTGAAGTCGGAACAATTCTTAAACCAATAAGATTGGCAACAACATTTTCACTATTTCTCACTTGTAATTCCTACTTGGAGGGTCATTCAAGTGAAACTTCCCAGTCGGAACTAGGTATTTCCGATAACTCTGATAGCACCCTGAACACGACATTAATATGTGTGATCGACAGCAGTAGGGTCTGGGTCCCGGCGTGTCCAGTCCCCATACCCATTCCATTGGAGTGAGTGTCAGTAGTCTACTATATGTCCGTGCTATGTGAAGTAAGTATGGTGATTATTATTAAGGTTCTGGTCGTCTGAGATACCAACAAGTAAGGCTATACAACATACAATATCAATAAATATATATTTTCTCCTATTAGTGTATTTGAGTTTGTTCTGTCGTTTCTGGATGATTTAATTGAAATTGCAACCAACTTTCTATGGCTTGTTTTAGATATAGTGATATTTGAGAGATTATTTCATTTCAAATAACTGAAAGTGAGAGGTTGTAATTTGAATAAAGGGGGGAAATGCCATTACTGAACATGTGGTGATTAGAACAAAATATTTCACTCTTGACTTTGGCGAATATTATCGCGCGGCAGTGTCCTAATGCCTGCGCGCAGTGGACTATTGGCCTCGTTTGCCATAGCAGGCTAGCATTAAATTATAACACAAGATTTCACTCTTGACTTCAGCGACTATTATTGCGCATAAAGGGCCGGCAGTGTACTTTTGCGCGCACATTGTGCTTTTGCCTGCGCGCAGTGTGCAGTTGCATCCGCGCAGTGTACTATTGGCCTCGTTTGCCATAGCATGCTAGCATTAAATTATAACACAAGATTTCACTCTTGACTATGGCGACTATTATTGCGTGTAAAGGCCAGCAGTGATCTATTGTTTTGGGCGCGCAGTGTATTATTGCGGGCGCACGCAAAGTGTATTGTTTTTTGGCGTACAGTGTGTTTTATGGGCGCGCAGTGTATTGTTTTGGGTGCGCAGTGTACTGTTTTGGGTGCGCGGTCAAAAAAAAGAGAAGCAAAGCATCCCTTCCGATAGCCGACAGAGGAGGCCTCCGTAACGGGCCAATCAGGGTGGTGGGGAGATGGTGTCCAATCAGCAGATGCCACTGCCGGCTTTATACATTTCACATGGGCATTTCGAGGCTATACTCCGACTGTCTAAGAAGGAAGCTAGCGCCATGGCCAGAACCAAGCAAACCGCTCGCAAATCCACCCGTGGCAAAGCCTACAGGATGCAGCTCGCCGCCAAGGCTGCGCGCAAAGTCAACATGTAAGGAAAATCGTTGTGTACGAACCTGGGATATTTACGTTAAGGATTATGTTTACCAATCGATGACAGTATTGACTCAATACGGGGTTTGCTTTCCGCTATCCGTCGCCGTTTAAATGTCTGACATATAACCGTGCTCGAGAAAACCACAGGTAGCATAATGTATTTCATCAGATTTCGTGCGTTTCTGTGTGAAAAGACACGAATTTATGTGCTACTTAATTCGTGCGAAAAGACAGCAATTTAACACACAACAACCATAAACGGATAGCCTATTTTTCTTTATTTTCTTTATTATGGCTAATTAAACGTTATGAATATACAGAAATGTTGTCTTTATTTAATAATGTTTCAAACATTGTAGTTGTATGCCTATGTACTGTTTGAGATTTTCTGAACATCATTTGTGAGAAAATACACACATTTACGTGCAACTTAATTCGTGGGAAAAATTGTTTTATTAATGCTAACGCTGTTTTCTATGCTTGATTTCGATTCATACTTTGGGACACTGGTGCACTTTTGGTCAGAAAGCCCCCTTTTCCGTGTAGCCAACAGTACACGATTTTCTTCATAATGCATTTCATATTTCGTAGAGTCTAAATTACACAATTTTCTTCATTATTCATTTAATACATGTTAAAGAGGTTAATGTAAAAATAATGAAATATGTCGGCTTTCACTTATGGCACTTCCAAGGCCTTTCTATTGTGGTTATGTCAATCATATTATATACTTAGGCTATTGTAACGCGTTCAACCAGTTAGCAAGTCAGAAATGTCCGTTTCCTAGTACCGACTAGCACTTGAATGCTGTATTATGCCAACTTCACATTCTCGTGGAAAATGGGAAGTTGTAACTCCCACATGATTGTGTTCAAGTGGTTTTGAAGTCGGAACAATTCTTAAACCAATAAGATTGGCAACAACATTTTCACTATTTCTCACTTGTAATTCCTACTTGGAGGGTCATTCAAGTGAAACTTCCCAGTCGGAACTAGGTATTTCCGATAACTCTGATAGCACCCTGAACACGACATTAATATGTGTGATCGACAACAGTAGGGTCTGGGTCCCGGCGTGTCCAGTCCCCATACCCATTCCATAGGAGTGAGTGTCAGTAGTCTACTATATGTCCGTGCTATGTGAAGTAAGTATGGTGATTATTATTAAGGTTCTGGTCGTCTGAGATACCAACAAGTAAGGCTATACAACATACAATATCAATAAATATATATTTTCTCCTATTAGTGTATTTGAGTTTGTTCTGTCGTTTCTGGATGATTTAATTGAAATTGCAACCAACTTTCTATGGCTTGTTTTAGATATAGTGATGTTTGAGAGATTATTTCATTTCAAATAACTGAAAGTGAGAGGTTGTAATTTGAATAAAGGGGGAAATGCCATTACTGAACATGTGGTGATTAGAACAAAAGATTTTACTCTTGACTTTGGCGAATATTATCGCGCGGCAGTGTCCTCATGCCTGCGCGCAGTGGACTATTGGCATCGTTCGCCATAGCAGGCTGGCATTAGATTAGAACATAAGATTTCACTCTTGACTTCAGCGACTATTATTGCGCATAAAGGGCCGGCAGTGTACTTTTGCGCGCACATTGTGCTTTTGCCTGCGCGCAGTGTGCAGTTGCATCCGCGCAGTGTACTATTGGCCTCGTTTGCCATAGCAGGCTAGCATTCAATTATAACACAAGATTTCATTCTTGACTATGGCGACTATTATTGCGTGTAAAGGCCAGCAGTGATCTATTGTTTTGGGCGCGCAGTGTATTATTGCGGGCGCACGCAAAGTGTATTGTTTTTTGGCGTACAGTGTGTTTTATGGGCGCGCAGTGTATTGTTTTGGGTGCGCAGTGTACTGTTTTGGGTGCGCATTCAAAAAAAGAGAAGCAAAAAGCATCCCTTCCGATAGCCGACAGAGGAGGCCTCCGTAACGGGCCAATCGGGGTGGTGGGGAGATGGTGTCCAATCAGCAGATGCCACTGCCGGCTTTATACATTTCACATGGGCATTTCGAGGCTGTACTCCGACTGTCTAAGAAGGAAGCTAGCGCCATGGCCAGAACCAAGCAAACCGCTCGCAAATCCACCCGTGGCAAAGCCTACAGGATGCAGCTCGCCGCCAAGGCTGCGCGCAAAGTCAACATGTAAGGAAAATCGTTGTGTACGAACCTGGGATATTTACGTTAAGGATTATGTTTACCAATCGATGACAGTATTGACTCAATACGGGGTTTGCTTTCCGCTATCCGTCGCCGTTTAAATGTCTGACATATAACCGTGCTCGAGAAAACCACAGGTAGCATAATGTATTTCATCAGATTTCGTGCGTTTCTGTGTGAAAAGACACGAATTTATGTGCTACTTAATTCGTGCGAAAAGACAGCAATTTAACACACAACAACCATAAACGGATAGCCTATTTTTCTTTATTTTCTTTATTATGGCTAATTAAACGTTATGAATATACAGAAATGTTGTCTATATTTAATAATGTTTCAAACATTGTAGTTGTATGCCTATGTACTGTTTGAGATTTTCTGAACATCATTTGTGAGAAAATACACACATTTACGTGCAACTTAATTCGTGGGAAAAATTGTTTTATCAATGCTAACGCTGTTTTCTATGCTTGATTTCGATTAATACTTTGGGACACTGGTGCACTTTTGGTCAGAAAGCCCCCTTTTCCGTGTAGGCAACAGTACACGATTTTCTTCATAATGCATTTCGTAGAGTCTAAATTACACAATTTTCTTCATTATTCATTTAATACATGTTAAAGAGGTTAATGTAAAAATAATGAAATATGTCGGCTTTCACTTATGGCACTTCCAAGGCCTTTCTATTGTGGTTATGTCAATCATATTATATACTTAGGCTATTGTAACGCGTTCAACCAGTTAGCAAGTCAGAAATGTCCGTTTCCTAGTACCGACTAGCACTTGAATGCTGTATTATGCCAACTTCACATTCTCGTGGAAAATGGGAAGTTGTAACTCCCACATGATTGTGTTCAAGTGGTTTTGAAGTCGGAACAATTCTTAAACCAATAAGATTGGCAACAACATTTTCACTATTTCTCACTTGTAATTCCTACTTGGAGGGTCATTCAAGTGAAACTTCCCAGTCGGAACTAGGTATTTCCGATAACTCTGATAGCACCCTGAACACGACATTAATATGTGTGATCGACAACAGTAGGGTCTGGGTCCCGGCGTGTCCAGTCCCCATACCCATTCCATAGGAGTGAGTGTCAGTAGTCTACTATATGTCCGTGCTATGTGAAGTAAGTATGGTGATTATTATTAAGGTTCTGGTCGTCTGAGATACCAACAAGTAAGGCTATACAACATACAATATCAATAAATATATATTTTCTCCTATTAGTGTATTTGAGTTTGTTCTGTCGTTTCTGGATGATTTAATTGAAATTGCAACCAACTTTCTATGGCTTGTTTTAGATATAGTGATATTTGAGAGATTATTTCATTTCAAATAACTGAAAGTGAGAGGTTGTAATTTGAATAACGGGGGAAATGCCATTACTGAACATGTGGTGATTAGAACAAAATATTTCACTCTTGACTTTGGCGAATATTATCGCGCGGCAGTGTCCTAATGCCTGCGCGCAGTGGACTATTGGCCTCGTTTGCCATAGCAGGCTGGCATTAGATTAGAACATAAGATTTCACTCTTGACTTCAGCGACTATTATTGCGCATAAAGGGCCGGCAGTGTACTTTTGCGCGCACATTGTGCTTTTGCCTGCGCGCAGTGTGCAGTTGCATCCGCGCAGTGTACTATTGGCCTCGTTTGCCATAGCAGGCTAGCATTAAATTATAACACAAGATTTCACTCTTGACTATGGCGACTATTATTGCGTGTAAAGGCCAGCAGTGATCTATTGTTTTGGGCGCGCAGTGTATTATTGCGGGCGCACGCAAAGTGTATTGTTTTTTGGCGTACAGTGTGTTTTATGGGCGCGCAGTGTATTGTTTTGGGTGCGCAGTGTACTGTTTTGGGTGCGCGGTCAAAAAAAAAGAGAAGCAAAGCATCCCTTCCGATAGCCGACAGAGGAGGCCTCCGTAACGGCCAATCGGGGTGGTGGGGAGATGGTGTCCAATCAGCAGATGCCACTGCCGGCTTTATACATTTCACATGGGCATTTCGAGGCTATACTCCGACTGTCTAAGAAGGAAGCTAGCGCCATGGCCAGAACCAAGCAAACCGCTCGCAAATCCACCCGTGGCAAAGCCTACAGGATGCAGCTCGCCGCCAAGGCTGCGCGCAAAGTCAACATGTAAGGAAAATCGTTGTGTACGAACCTGGGATATTTACGTTAAGGATTATGTTTACCAATCGATGACAGTATTGACTCAATACGGGGTTTGCTTTCCGCTATCCGTCGCCGTTTAAATGTCTGACATATAACCGTGCTCGAGAAAACCACAGGTAGCATAATGTATTTCATCAGATTTCGTGCGTTTCTGTGTGAAAAGACACGAATTTATGTGCTACTTAATTCGTGCGAAAAGACAGCAATTTAACACACAACAACCATAAACGGATAGCCTATTTTTCTTTATTTTCTTTATTATGGCTAATTAAACGTTATGAATATACAGAAATGTTGTCTTTATTTAATAATGTTTCAAACATTGTAGTTGTATGCCTATGTACTGTTTGAGATTTTCTGAACATAATTTGTGAGAAAATACACACATTTACGTGCAACTTAATTCGTGGGAAAAATTGTTTTATTAATGCTAACGCTGTTTTCTATGCTTGATTTCGATTCATACTTTGGGACACTGGTGCACTTTTGGTCAGAAAGCCCCCTTTTCCGTGTAGCCAACAGTACACGATTTTCTTCATAATGCATTTCGTAGAGTCTAAATTACACAATTTTCTTCATTATTCATTTAATACATGTTAAAGAGGTTAATGTAAAAATTATGAAATATGTCGGCTTTCACTTATGGCACTTCCAAGGCCTTTCTATTGTGGTTATGTCAATCATATTATATACTTAGGCTATTGTAACGCGTTCAACCAGTTAGCAAGTCAGAAATGTCCGTTTCCTAGTACCGACTAGCACTTGAATGCTGTATTATGCCAACTTCACATTCTCGTGGAAAATGGGAAGTTGTAACTCCCACATGATTGTGTTCAAGTGGTTTTGAAGTCGGAACAATTCTTAAACCAATAAGATTGGCAACAACATTTTCACTATTTCTCACTTGTAATTCCTACTTGGAGGGTCATTCAAGTGAAACTTCCCAGTCGGAACTAGGTATTTCCGATAACTCTGATAGCACCCTGAACACGACATTAATATGTGTGATCGACAGCAGTAGGGTCTGGGTCCCGGCGTGTCCAGTCCCCATACCCATTCCATTGGAGTGAGTGTCAGTAGTCTACTATATGTCCGTGCTATGTGAAGTAAGTATGGTGATTATTATTAAGGTTCTGGTCGTCTGAGATACCAACAAGTAAGGCTATACAACATACAATATCAATAAATATATATTTTCTCCTATTAGTGTATTTGAGTTTGTTCTGTCGTTTCTGGATGATTTAATTGAAATTGCAACCAACTTTCTATGGCTTGTTTTAGATATAGTGATATTTGAGAGATTATTTCATTTCAAATAACTGAAAGTGAGAGGTTGTAATTTGAATAAAGGGGGAAATGCCATTACTGAACATGTGGTGATTAGAACAAAATATTTCACTCTTGACTTTGGCGAATATTATCGCGCGGCAGTGTCCTAATGCCTGCGCGCAGTGGACTATTGGCCTCGTTTGCCATAGCAGGCTAGCATTAAATTATAACACAAGATTTCACTCTTGACTTCAGCGACTATTATTGCGCATAAAGGGCCGGCAGTGTACTTTTGCGCGCACATTGTGCTTTTGCCTGCGCGCAGTGTGCAGTTGCATCCGCGCAGTGTACTATTGGCCTCGTTTGCCATAGCATGCTAGCATTAAATTATAACACAAGATTTCACTCTTGACTATGGCGACTATTATTGCGTGTAAAGGCCAGCAGTGATCTATTGTTTTGGGCGCGCAGTGTATTATTGCGGGCGCACGCAAAGTGTATTGTTTTTTGGCGTACAGTGTGTTTTATGGGCGCGCAGTGTATTGTTTTGGGTGCGCAGTGTACTGTTTTGGGTGCGCGGTCAAAAAAAAAGAGAAGCAAAGCATCCCTTCCGATAGCCGACAGAGGAGGCCTCCGTAACGGGCCAATCAGGGTGGTGGGGAGATGGTGTCCAATCAGCAGATGCCACTGCCGGCTTTATACATTTCACATGGGCATTTCGAGGCTATACTCCGACTGTCTAAGAAGGAAGCTAGCGCCATGGCCAGAACCAAGCAAACCGCTCGCAAATCCACCCGTGGCAAAGCCTACAGGATGCAGCTCGCCGCCAAGGCTGCGCGCAAAGTCAACATGTAAGGAAAATCGTTGTGTACGAACCTGGGATATTTACGTTAAGGATTATGTTTACCAATCGATGACAGTATTGACTCAATACGGGGTTTGCTTTCCGCTATCCGTCGCCGTTTAAATGTCTGACATATAACCGTGCTCGAAAACCACAGGTAGCATAATGTATTTCATCAGATTTCGTGCGTTTCTGTGTGAAAAGACACGAATTTATGTGCTACTTAATTCGTGCGAAAAGACAGCAATTTAACACACAACAACCATAAACGGATAGCCTATTTTTCTTTATTTTCTTTATTATGGCTAATTAAACGTTATGAATATACAGAAATGTTGTCTTTATTTAATAATGTTTCAAACATTGTAGTTGTATGCCTATGTACTGTTTGAGATTTTCTGAACATCATTTGTGAGAAAATACACACATTTACGTGCAACTTAATTCGTGGGAAAAATTGTTTTATTAATGCTAACGCTGTTTTCTATGCTTGATTTCGATTCATACTTTGGGACACTGGTGCACTTTTGGTCAGAAAGCCCCCCTTTTCCGTGTAGCCAACAGTACACGATTTTCTTCATAATGCATTTCATATTTCGTAGAGTCTAAATTACACAATTTTCTTCATTATTCATTTAATACATGTTAAAGAGGTTAATGTAAAAATAATGAAATATGTCGGCTTTCACTTATGGCACTTCCAAGGCCTTTCTATTGTGGTTATGTCAATCATATTATATACTTAGGCTATTGTACGCGTTCAACCAGTTAGCAAGTCAGAAATGTCCGTTTCCTAGTACCGACTAGCACTTGAATGCTGTATTATGCCAACTTCACATTCTCGTGGAAAATGGGAAGTTGTAACTCCCACATGATTGTGTTCAAGTGGTTTTGAAGTCGGAACAATTCTTAAACCAATAAGATTGGCAACAACATTTTCACTATTTCTCACTTGTAATTCCTACTTGGAGGGTCATTCAAGTGAAACTTCCCAGTCGGAACTAGGTATTTCCGATAACTCTGATAGCACCCTGAACACGACATTAATATGTGTGATCGACAACAGTAGGGTCTGGGTCCCGGCGTGTCCAGTCCCCATACCCATTCCATAGGAGTGAGTGTCAGTAGTCTACTATATGTCCGTGCTATGTGAAGTAAGTATGGTGATTATTATTAAGGTTCTGGTCGTCTGAGATACCAACAAGTAAGGCTATACAACATACAATATCAATAAATATATATTTTCTCCTATTAGTGTATTTGAGTTTGTTCTGTCGTTTCTGGATGATTTAATTGAAATTGCAACCAACTTTCTATGGCTTGTTTTAGATATAGTGATGTTTGAGAGATTATTTCATTTCAAATAACTGAAAGTGAGAGGTTGTAATTTGAATAAAGGGGGAAATGCCATTACTGAACATGTGGTGATTAGAACAAAAGATTTTACTCTTGACTTTGGCGAATATTATCGCGCGGCAGTGTCCTCATGCCTGCGCGCAGTGGACTATTGGCATCGTTCGCCATAGCAGGCTGGCATTAGATTAGAACATAAGATTTCACTCTTGACTTCAGCGACTATTATTGCGCATAAAGGGCCGGCAGTGTACTTTTGCGCGCACATTGTGCTTTTGCCTGCGCGCAGTGTGCAGTTGCATCCGCGCAGTGTACTATTGGCCTCGTTTGCCATAGCAGGCTAGCATTCAATTATAACACAAGATTTCAATCTTGACTATGGCGACTATTATTGCGTGTAAAGGCCAGCAGTGATCTATTGTTTTGGGCGCGCAGTGTATTATTGCGGGCGCACGCAAAGTGTATTGTTTTTTGGCGTACAGTGTGTTTTATGGGCGCGCAGTGTATTGTTTTGGGTGCGCAGTGTACTGTTTTGGGTGCGCATTCAAAAAAAAAGAGAAGCAAAGCATCCCTTCCGATAGCCGACAGAGGAGGCCTCCGTAACGGGCCAATCGGGGTGGTGGGGAGATGGTGTCCAATCAGCAGATGCCACTGCCGGCTTTATACATTTCACATGGGCATTTCGAGGCTGTACTCCGACTGTCTAAGAAGGAAGCTAGCGCCATGGCCAGAACCAAGCAAACCGCTCGCAAATCCACCCGTGGCAAAGCCTACAGGATGCAGCTCGCCGCCAAGGCTGCGCGCAAAGTCAACATGTAAGGAAAATCGTTGTGTACGAACCTGGGATATTTACGTTAAGGATTATGTTTACCAATCGATGACAGTATTGACTCAATACGGGGTTTGCTTTCCGCTATCCGTCGCCGTTTAAATGTCTGACATATAACCGTGCTCGAGAAAACCACAGGTAGCATAATGTATTTCATCAGATTTTGTCACACTCTGGTTCTAGGACTGTGTGTTAGAGCCAGGGTGTATCTCATTTGGTGGTGTTGGGGTTGGGTGAGTTTCATTTTGGTTGTGTTTAGTGGTGATTGGTCAATGACTCCCAATCGGAGGTAACGAGTGTCAGCTGTCGGCTCGTTATCTCTGATTGGGAGCCATATTTATACTGTTGTGTTTCACTGTTTGTTTGTGGGTTTTTGTTCTATGTTCAGTCTATGTACTGAGGACGTTACGGATCGTGTTTTGTTTTGTCGTTATTTCAACATTAAAGTCATGTTCACTCCCAACGCTGCGCTTTGGTCGTATTTCATAGGCGATCGTGACAGAAAAACCCACCAAGACCAGACCAAGCAGCGTGTCCAGGAGCTGAAGGGGCGATAATTGGAAACAGAGGAGCGAGAATTGGGCGAGAATGATGGAGGCCTGGTCCACGGAGAGGAGAGACCCCCAGAAAATTTTTAGGGGGGCTCACGACGTCGGGGCAGCAGGTGTACGGGTTGGAGGAGTGCAGGAGGTTGGCAGATATGGCCGCCAGTTTAAGGGGGCCACTGGTTACGAAGGGGATGGAAAGTGTGGAGGCACGGCGAGAGGTACTGGGGGTGTTTCCAGTCCGGTCCGGCCCGTTCCTGATCCCCGTGTAGGGCCAGGGGTGTGTGTCCCCAGTGCGGTTCTGCCTGTCCCTGCTCAACGCACCGAGCCTACGGGGTGCGTCGTCAGCCCTGTCCAGCCAGAGCCGTCCGCCAGACAGGATCAGCCAGAGCCTTCCGCCAGACAGGATCAGCCAGAGCCTTCCGCCAGACAGGATCAGCCAGAGCCTTCCGCCAGCCATGAGCAGCCAGATCCTTCCGCCAGCCATGAGCAGCCAGATCCGTCAGCCAGCCATGAGCAGCCAGATCCGTCAGCCATCCATGAGCAGTCAGATCCGTCAGCCAGCCATGAGCAGCCAGATCCGTCAGCCAGCCATGAGCCGGCCAGCCAGGATCCGTCAGAGCCGTCCAGCCAGGATCCGCCAGAGCCGTCCAGCCGGGATCCGCCAGAGCCGTCCAGCCGGGATCCGCCAGAGCCTTCCAGCCAGGATCCGCCAGAGCCGTCCAGCCGGGATCCGCCAGAGCCGTCCAGCCGGGATCCGCCAGAGCCTTCCAGCCAGGATCCGCCAGAGCCGTCCAGCCGGGATCCGCCAGAGCCTTCCAGCCAGGATCCGCCAGAGCCGTCCAGCCGGGATCCGCCAGAGCCGTCCAGCCGGGATCCGCCAGAGCCTTCCAGCCAGGATCCGCCAGAGCCGTCCAGCCAGGATCCGTCAGAGCCGTCCAGCCGGGATCCGTCAGAGCCGTCCAGCCGGGATCCGCCAGAGCCTTCCAGCCGGGATCCGCCAGAGCCGTCCGGCCGGGATCCGCCAGAGCCGTCCAGCCGGGATCCGCCAGAGCCTTCCAGCCAGGATCCGCCAGAGCCGTCCAGCCAGGATCCGTCAGAGCCGTCCAGCCGGGATCCGCCAGAGCCGTCCAGCCGGGATCCGCCAGAGCCGTCCAGCCAGGATCCACGCACCAAGCCAGGGGCGCGTGTCGTCAGTCCGGTTCCGGCCAGCGGGGCTAGACAGGCCCAGGGGTACTTTGGGGGGTTGGAGAGGAAGTGGGGAGGAAGCCCGGAGCCGGAGCCTCCGCCGAGGAGGAATGCCCACCCAGCCCTCCCCTGTTTGCTTGTAGTTAGGCGCGGTCGCAGTCCGCGCCTTTGGGGGGGGGTACTGTCACACTCTGGTTCTAGGACTGTGTGTTAGAGCCAGGGTGTATCTCATTTGGTGGTGTTGGGGTTGGGTGAGTTTCATTTTGGTTGTGTTTAGTGGTGATTGGTCAATGACTCCCAATCGGAGGTAACGAGTGTCAGCTGTCGGCTCGTTATCTCTGATTGGGAGCCATATTTATACTGTTGTGTTTCACTGTTTGTTTGTGGGTTTTTGTTCTATGTTCAGTCTATGTACTGAGGACGTTACGGATCGTGTTTTGTTTTGTCGTTATTTCAACATTAAAGTCATGTTCACTCCCAACGCTGCGCTTTGGTCGTATTTCATAGGCGATCGTGACAGATTTCGTGCGTTTCTGTGTGAAAAGACACGAATTTATGTGCTACTTAATTCGTGCGAAAAGACAGCAATTTAACACACAACAACCATAAACGGATAGCCTATTTTTCTTTATTTTCTTTATTATGGCTAATTAAACGTTATGAATATACAGAAATGTTGTCTATATTTAATAATGTTTCAAACATTGTAGTTGTATGCCTATGTACTGTTTGAGATTTTCTGAACATCATTTGTGAGAAAATACACACATTTACGTGCAACTTAATTCGTGGGAAAAATTGTTTTATCAATGCTAACGCTGTTTTCTATGCTTGATTTCGATTAATACTTTGGGACACTGGTGCACTTTTGGTCAGAAAGCCCCCTTTTCCGTGTAGGCAACAGTACACGATTTTCTTCATAATGCATTTCGTAGAGTCTAAATTACACAATTTTCTTCATTATTCATTTAATACATGTTAAAGAGGTTAATGTAAAAATAATGAAATATGTCGGCTTTCACTTATGGCACTTCCAAGGCCTTTCTATTGTGGTTATGTCAATCATATTATATACTTAGGCTATTGTAACGCGTTCAACCAGTTAGCAAGTCAGAAATGTCCGTTTCCTAGTACCGACTAGCACTTGAATGCTGTATTATGCCAACTTCACATTCTCGTGGAAAATGGGAAGTTGTAACTCCCACATGATTGTGTTCAAGTGGTTTTGAAGTCGGAACAATTCTTAAACCAATAAGATTGGCAACAACATTTTCACTATTTCTCACTTGTAATTCCTACTTGGAGGGTCATTCAAGTGAAACTTCCCAGTCGGAACTAGGTATTTCCGATAACTCTGATAGCACCCTGAACACGACATTAATATGTGTGATCGACAACAGTAGGGTCTGGGTCCCGGCGTGTCCAGTCCCCATACCCATTCCATAGGAGTGAGTGTCAGTAGTCTACTATATGTCCGTGCTATGTGAAGTAAGTATGGTGATTATTATTAAGGTTCTGGTCGTCTGAGATACCAACAAGTAAGGCTATACAACATACAATATCAATAAATATATATTTTCTCCTATTAGTGTATTTGAGTTTGTTCTGTCGTTTCTGGATGATTTAATTGAAATTGCAACCAACTTTCTATGGCTTGTTTTAGATATAGTGATATTTGAGAGATTATTTCATTTCAAATAACTGAAAGTGAGAGGTTGTAATTTGAATAACGGGGGGAAATGCCATTACTGAACATGTGGTGATTAGAACAAAATATTTCACTCTTGACTTTGGCGAATATTATCGCGCGGCAGTGTCCTAATGCCTGCGCGCAGTGGACTATTGGCCTCGTTTGCCATAGCAGGCTGGCATTAGATTAGAACATAAGATTTCACTCTTGACTTCAGCGACTATTATTGCGCATAAAGGGCCGGCAGTGTACTTTTGCGCGCACATTGTGCTTTTGCCTGCGCGCAGTGTGCAGTTGCATCCGCGCAGTGTACTATTGGCCTCGTTTGCCATAGCAGGCTAGCATTAAATTATAACACAATATTTCACTCTTGACTATGGCGACTATTATTGCGTGTAAAGGCCAGCAGTGATCTATTGTTTTGGGCGCGCAGTGTATTATTGCGGGCGCACGCAAAGTGTATTGTTTTTTGGCGTACAGTGTGTTTTATGGGCGCGCAGTGTATTGTTTTGGGTGCGCAGTGTACTGTTTTGGGTGCGCGGTCAAAAAAAAGAGAAGCAAAGCATCCCTTCCGATAGCCGACAGAGGAGGCCTCCGTAACGGGCCAATCGGGGTGGTGGGGAGATGGTGTCCAATCAGCAGATGCCACTGCCGGCTTTATACATTTCACATGGGCATTTCGAGGCTATACTCCGACTGTCTAAGAAGGAAGCTAGCGCCATGGCCAGAACCAAGCAAACCGCTCGCAAATCCACCCGTGGCAAAGCCTACAGGATGCAGCTCGCCGCCAAGGCTGCGCGCAAAGTCAACATGTAAGGAAAATCGTTGTGTACGAACCTGGGATATTTACGTTAAGGATTATGTTTACCAATCGATGACAGTATTGACTCAATACGGGGTTTGCTTTCCGCTATCCGTCGCCGTTTAAATGTCTGACATATAACCGTGCTCGAGAAAACCACAGGTAGCATAATGTATTTCATCAGATTTCGTGCGTTTCTGTGTGAAAAGACACGAATTTATGTGCTACTTAATTCGTGCGAAAAGACAGCAATTTAACACACAACAACCATAAACGGATAGCCTATTTTTCTTTATTTTCTTTATTATGGCTAATTAAACGTTATGAATATACAGAAATGTTGTCTTTATTTAATAATGTTTCAAACATTGTAGTTGTATGCCTATGTACTGTTTGAGATTTTCTGAACATCATTTGTGAGAAAATACACACATTTACGTGCAACTTAATTCGTGGGAAAAATTGTTTTATTAATGCTAACGCTGTTTTCTATGCTTGATTTCGATTCATACTTTGGGACACTGGTGCACTTTTGGTCAGAAAGCCCCCTTTTCCGTGTAGCCAACAGTACACGATTTTCTTCATAATGCATTTCATATTTCGTAGAGTCTAAATTACACAATTTTCTTCATTATTCATTTAATACATGTTAAAGAGGTTAATGTAAAAATAATGAAATATGTCGGCTTTCACTTATGGCACTTCCAAGGCCTTTCTATTGTGGTTATGTCAATCATATTATATACCTAGGCTATTGTAACGCGTTCAACCAGTTAGCAAGTCAGAAATGTCCGTTTCCTAGTACCGACTAGCACTTGAATGCTGTATTATGCCAACTTCACATTCTCGTGGAAAATGGGAAGTTGTAACTCCCACATGATTGTGTTCAAGTGGTTTTGAAGTCGGAACAATTCTTAAACCAATAAGATTGGCAACAACATTTTCACTATTTCTCACTTGTAATTCCTACTTGGAGGGTCATTCAAGTGAAACTTCCCAGTCGGAACTAGGTATTTCCGATAACTCTGATAGCACCCTGAACACGACATTAATATGTGTGATCGACAACAGTAGGGTCTGGGTCCCGGCGTGTCCAGTCCCCATACCCATTCCATAGGAGTGAGTGTCAGTAGTCTACTATATGTCCGTGCTATGTGAAGTAAGTATGGTGATTATTATTAAGGTTCTGGTCGTCTGAGATACCAACAAGTAAGGCTATACAACATACAATATCAATAAATATATATGTTCTCCTATTAGTGTATTTGAGTTTGTTCTGTCGTTTCTGGATGATTTAATTGAAATTGCAACCAACTTTCTATGGCTTGTTTTAGATATAGTGATGTTTGAGAGATTATTTCATTTCAAATAACTGAAAGTGAGAGGTTGTAATTTGAATAAAGGGGGGAAATGCCATTACTGAACATGTGGTGATTTGAACAAAAGATTTTACTCTTGACTTTGGCGAATATTATCGCGCGGCAGTGTCCTCATGCCTGCGCGCAGTGGACTATTGGCATCGTTCGCCATAGCAGGCTGGCATTAGATTAGAACATAAGATTTCACTCTTGACTTCAGCGACTATTATTGCGCATAAAGGGCCGGCAGTGTACTTTTGCGCGCACATTGTGCTTTTGCCTGCGCGCAGTGTGCAGTTGCATCCGCGCAGTGTACTATTGGCCTCGTTTGCCATAGCAGGCTAGCATTAAATTATAACACAAGATTTCACTCTTGACTATGGCGACTATTATTGCGTGTAAAGGCCAGCAGTGATCTATTGTTTTGGGACCGCAGTGTATTATTGCGGGCGCACGCAAAGTGTATTGTTTTTTGGCGTACAGTGTGTTTTATGGGCGCGCAGTGTATTGTTTTGGGTGCGCAGTGTACTGTTTTGGGTGCGCATTCAAAAAAAAAGAGAAGCAAAGCATCCCTTCCGATAGCCGACAGAGGAGGCCTCCGTAACGGGCCAATCGGGGTGGTGGGGAGATGGTGTCCAATCAGCAGATGCCACTGCCGGCTTTATACATTTCACATGGGCATTTCGAGGCTGTACTCCGACTGTCTAAGAAGGAAGCTAGCGCCATGGCCAGAACCAAGCAAACCGCTCGCAAATCCACCCGTGGCAAAGCCTACAGGATGCAGCTCGCCGCCAAGGCTGCGCGCAAAGTCAACATGTAAGGAAAATCGTTGTGTACGAACCTGGGATATTTACGTTAAGGATTATGTTTACCAATCGATGACAGTATTGACTCAATACGGGGTTTGCTTTCCGCTATCCGTCGCCGTTTAAATGTCTGACATATAACCGTGCTCGAGAAAACCACAGGTAGCATAATGTATTTCATCAGATTTCGTGCGTTTCTGTGTGAAAAGACACGAATTTATGTGCTACTTAATTCGTGCGAAAAGACAGCAATTTAACACACAACAACCATAAACGGATAGCCTATTTTTCTTTATTTTCTTTATTATGGCTAATTAAACGTTATGAATATACAGAAATGTTGTCTATATTTAATAATGTTTCAAACATTGTAGTTGTATGCCTATGTACTGTTTGAGATTTTCTGAACATTATTTGTGAGAAAATACACACATTTACGTGCAACTTAATTCGTGGGAAAAATTGTTTTATTAATGCTAACGCTGTTTTCTATGCTTGATTTCGATTAATACTTTGGGACACTGGTGCACTTTTGGTCAGAAAGCCCCCTTTTCCGTGTAGGCAACAGTACACGATTTTCTTCATAATGCATTTCGTAGAGTCTAAATTACACAATTTTCTTCATTATTCATTTAATACATGTTAAAGAGGTTAATGTAAAAATAATGAAATATGTCGGCTTTCACTTATGGCACTTCCAAGGCCTTTCTATTGTGGTTATGTCAATCATATTATATACCTAGGCTATTGTAACGCGTTCAACCAGTTAGCAAGTCAGAAATGTCCGTTTCCTAGTACCGACTAGCACTTGAATGCTGTATTATGCCAACTTCACATTCTCGTGGAAAATGGGAAGTTGTAACTCCCACATGATTGTGTTCAAGTGGTTTTGAAGTCGGAACAATTCTTAAACCAATAAGATTGGCAACAACATTTTCACTATTTCTCACTTGTAATTCCTACTTGGAGGGTCATTCAAGTGAAACTTCCCAGTCGGAACTAGGTATTTCCGATAACTCTGATAGCACCCTGAACACGACATTAATATGTGTGATCGACAACAGTAGGGTCTGGGTCCCGGCGTGTCCAGTCCCCATACCCATTCCATAGGAGTGAGTGTCAGTAGTCTACTATATGTCCGTGCTATGTGAAGTAAGTATGGTGATTATTATTAAGGTTCTGGTCGTCTGAGATACCAACAAGTAAGGCTATACAACATACAATATCAATAAATATATATGTTCTCCTATTAGTGTATTTGAGTTTGTTCTGTCGTTTCTGGATGATTTAATTGAAATTGCAACCAACTTTCTATGGCTTGTTTTAGATATAGTGATATTTGAGAGATTATTTCATTTCAAATAACTGAAAGTGAGAGGTTGTAATTTGAATAAAGTGGGGAAATGCCATTACTGAACATGTGGTGATTAGAACAAAAGATTTTACTCTTGACTTTGGCGAATATTATCGCGCGGCAGTGTCCTAATGCCTGCGCGCAGTGGACTATTGGCATCGTTTGCCATAGCAGGCTGGCATTAGATTAGAACATAAGATTTCACTCTTGACTTCAGCGACTATTATTGCGCATAAAGGGCCGGCAGTGTACTTTTGCGCGCACATTGTGCTTTTGCCTGCGCGCAGTGTGCAGTTGCATCCGCGCAGTGTACTATTGGCCTCCTTTGCCATAGCAGGCTAGCATTAAATTATAACACAAGATTTCACTCTTGACTATGGCGACTATTATTGCGTGTAAAGGCCGGCAGTGATCTATTGTTTTGGGCGCGCAGTGTATTATTGCGGGCGCACGCAAAGTGTATTGTTTTTTGGCGTACAGTGTGTTTTATGGGCGCGCAGTGTATTGTTTTGGGTGCGCAGTGTACTGTTTTGGGTGCGCGGTCAAAAAAAAAGAGAAGCAAAGCATCCCTTCCGATTGCCGACAGAGGAGGCCTCCGTAACGGGCCAATCGGGGTGGTGGGGAGATGGTGTCCAATCAGCAGATGCCACTGCCGGCTTTATACATTTCACATGGGCATTTCGAGGCTATACTCCGACTGTCTAAGATGGAAGCTAGCGC
Organism: Coregonus clupeaformis; assembly: GCF_020615455.1. Taxonomy (NCBI): domain Eukaryota; kingdom Metazoa; phylum Chordata; class Actinopteri; order Salmoniformes; family Salmonidae; genus Coregonus; species Coregonus clupeaformis. The sequence goes on along the minus strand of NW_025533563.1, from coordinate 237,369 downwards.
CATGGCCAGAACCAAGCAAACCGCTCGCAAATCCACCCGGTGCAAAGCCTACAGGATGCAGCTCGCCGCCAAGGCTGCGCGCAAAGTCAACATGTAAGGAAAATCGTTGTGTACGAACCTGGGATATTTACGTTAAGGATTATGTTTACCAATCGATGACAGTATTGACTCAATACGGGGTTTGCTTTCCGCTATCCGTCGCCGTTTAAATGTCTGACATATAACCGTGCTCGAGAAAACCACAGGTAGCATAATGTATTTCATCAGATTTCGTGCGTTTCTGTGTGAAAAGACACGAATTTATGTGCTACTTAATTCGTGCGAAAAGACAGCAATTTAACACACAACAACCATAAACGGATAGCCTGTCACGATTCAGACAGACGACCAGAGGACCACAATTGCGTCACACCTGAAAGTTTATTAAACTTAAGAGAAAAGGGAAGTAGGGAGTGAATGAAGGCTCCAGGGGTAACAGGGATCCCGTCCAATGCGCTGGGTCTGTGCCCCCCCCAGTGGCAGCGATGCGTCCTATGAAGCCGGTGGTGGGTGGTCCAGAAGTCCTGGGGGGGGGGAGACACAGACACAACAGGGCGGAATGAAACCAGGCAGCAGTACAGTTCAAGGGAAATCCAAAATACGTAGTAGCAAGGCAGAAGGCTGGTCAGAGTTACCGGGATTGAAGAGTAGTCAGGAGTCGTAATGGCAGAAGCAGGTCTGGATCTCCTGAGGCAGAAGAGTATCCAAAAAACAGGCAGGTCCGGGGTCACAAAACCAGGGTGAGCCAGAAGCGCGAGCAAACAGGTTCCGGGTGTGAGCTTTGCAGACGATCTGACACCGGAGAGCTGAAAGACAGGGCCTTAAATACTGGGAGAGGTAGTGGGTAATGCAGCGCAGCTGGCAGAGTAATTAGAGCAGAGCAGGGACAGGTGGAGCTAGTTAGGCAGAGTAGAGAGAGTGGTGAGCAGAGTGGAAGAAAATTAAGGTGGTAACCCGGTGGAGTGAGAGGCCCATGACAGAACCCCCCCCCCAAGGGACGGCCCCAGAAGTCCCAAGAGCAACACCACGCCGGGCGGGAGGAGGGGAGCCGGAGGAGGGCTAGAACTCCTCCGAACGGTCCGAGTGAACGTCCTCATCCTCGGAGGAAGCCGGAGGGCCGTGGTCGGGAGATGGGACAGGTCCCGAGACAGGATCAGGCACAGGACAGGAAGCCGAGCGGGCCGGACGGTTAGGGACCCCTCTGGGGCGGCCCCTACGGATTGCAGGTTGATCAGGATGCCGTTGGTGGAAAGCGGTGATGAGAGTCCTATCCACAATCCGACTAGCTGGCACCCAGGTCCTTTCCTCAGGTCCATAGCCCTCCCAGTCAATGAGGTACTGGAGACCCCTACCCCTCCGTCTGGACCGAAGCAGGCGGCGGACGGTGTAAACCAGACCACCATCGACGAGCCGTGGAGGAGGAGGACCAGGCGCAGCAGGGACCAGCGGACTCTCATGGATGGGCTTAATCTTAGACACATGGAACGTGGGGTGCACCCTCAGGGAATTAGGCAGTTGGAGCCGGACAGCAGTTGGGCTAATCACTCTTATGATAGGGAATGGGCCAATGAACCGAGGTGCCAGCTTCTGCGACTCCACCCTGAGTGGCAGGTTCTTCGATGACAACCACACCCTTTGACCAACATGGTAGGTGGGAGCAGGAATTCTCCGACGGTTGGCCCCGGTAGTGTAGCTGGCAACGGACCTGAGGAGTGTGGCTCGGGCTTGTGACCAGGTGCGGCGACATCGACGGGCAAAAGCAAGTGCAGATGGGCAAGTAACCTCCTCCTCCTGGCTGGCAAATAGAGGAGGCTGGTATCCATAAACACATTGGAAAGGGGACATACCGATGGCAGAGCAGGTCAGAGAATTGTGTGCGTACTCCACCCATGTCAATTGCTGCGACCAGGAGTGGGGGTTGCGTGAAGTCATGCATCGCAGTGCCTTCTCGAGCTCCTGATTAGCCCGCTCTGACTGCCCATTGGATTGGGGATGGAATCCGGAGGTCAGACTGACTGTGGCTCCCAGCAGGTGACAGAACTCCTTCCAAAAAGCGGAGGAGAATTGTGGACCACGGTCAGAAACAACATCCTTTGGCAGTCCGTGGATCCGGAAGACGTGTTCCAGGACCACCTGGGCGGTCTCCTTGGCGGTTGGGAGCTTGGGGAGGGGAATGAAGTGTGCCATCTTGCTGAAACGGTCAACGATGGTGAGAATGACGGTCATGCCACTTGAAGGGGGCAGCCCCGTGACAAAGTCAAGGGCGATGTGAGACCAGGGACGTCTGGGCACAGGCAGGGGCTGCAGCAATCCGGCTGGGGGCTGGCAGGACGACTTGTGTTGGTTGCAGATGGGGCAGGCTTGGACGAATTCCCGTACATCCTTCCTCAGAGAGGGCCACCAGAACCTCTGGGCGAGCAGGTTGTAAGTGCGGGTGGAGCCAGGGTGACAAGCTAGGCGGGAGTCATGTCCCCACTGAATGACCTGGGACCTCAGGTCTTCGGGGACAAAAAGGCGGTCAGCTGGGCAAGTGCTGGGACCTGGCTGGTTACGGAGAGCCTCCAGCACCTGTTCCTCAACAGCCCAGGTCAGAGCTGCAACGATGCAGGGACTTGGCAGAATCGACACAGGGTCCTTGGAGGGGGTGTCATCCTTCTGGAATTGACGGGAGAGGGCGTCTGGCTTGGTGTTGCGTGATCCAGGCCGGTATGACAGAGTGAAATTAAACCTGGTGAAGAACAGGGCCCAGCGGGACTGCCTGGAGTTCAACCGTTTGGCCGTGCGGATGTACTCCAAGTTCTTATGATCGGTCCAAACGAGAAATGGAATGGTGGACCCCTCCAGCCAGTGACGCCACTCCTCCAAGGCAAGCTTCACAGCCAGCAGCTCACGGTTCCCTATGTCGTAATTGCACTCAGAGGGGGACAACCGACGTGAGAAAAAGGCACAGGGATGGAGCTTCCTATCCTCCGCAGCCCACTGAGAAATCACAGCACCAACTCCCACATCCGAGGCGTCCACCTCCACAATGAATTGCCGGTCCACATCAGGCATCTGGAGGATGGGAGCGGAGGTGAACCTCACCTTGAGGGTACTGAAGGCTTTGTCGGCTGCTGGGGTCCAGGTGAAGGGTTGCTTGGTGCTGGTTAGAGCAGTGAGAGGGGCAGCAACGGTACTGTAGTTCCGGATAAACTTCCTATAGAAGTTAGCAAACCCCAGAAACTGTTGCAGCTTCTTTCTGTTCTCCGGAACTGGCCATGAAGTGACTGCTGATACTTTGGCAGGATCCATTTGGATACTTCCCTCTGCCACTACGTACCCCAGGAAGGCCACTGTCTTGACGTGAAACTCACATTTCTCTGCCTTGGCGTAGAGGGAATTCTCCAGAAGACGATGAAGGACTTGCTGGACATGGCGGGTGTGTTCAGACAGGTTTCTGGAGTAAATTAAGATGTCATCCAGGTAAACGAAGACAAACTTGTTTAACATGTCCCGCAGTACATCATTCACTAGAGCCTGGAACACAGCAGGAGCATTGGTGAGGCCAAAAGGCATAACCAGATACTCGTAGTGGCCTGTTGGTGTATTGAATGCGGTTTTCCATTCATCTCCCTCCCGGATCCGCACTAGGTGGTAAGCGTTTCTGAGATCCAACTTGGTAAAAACAGTGGCTCCCTGGAGCAACTCAAAAGCAGAGGTGAGCAGAGGCAGAGGGTAACGGTTTTTCACTGTGATGTCGTTGAGTCCCCTGTAGTCGATGCAGGGGCGAAGAGATCCGTCCTTCTTCCCCACAAAGAAGAAGCCAGCACCAGCAGGAGATGAAGATGAACGGATTAATCCTGCGGACAGAGAGCCATTGATGTAGTCCTCCATGGACTTTCTTTCAGGAGCAGACAACGAATAAAGACGACCCCTTGGAGGAGCTGTTCCAGGGAGGAGGTCGATGGCACAGTCGTACGGTCGGTGAGGGGGCAGAGATGTGGCTCTTGCTTTGTTAAACACCTCTCTGAGACCATGGTAGCATTCTGGGACATTGGAGAGGTCAGGAGCGGAGTTAGTAGGTACTGGCCGAGGGGGTAGTGCGGCAGCAAGCAGGCAGGTTCGGTGGCAGTCCTCTCCCCACTCCCTGATCACCCCGGTCACCCAGTCGAGCTGAGGGTTGTGCCGGCGGAGCCATGGGTAACCCAGGATGAGGGGTTGGCCTGGAGAGGGGAGCAGGTGAAACTGGATAGTTTCTTGATGGTTTCCGGACAGACCCATCGAGACCGGGGCCGTGACATGAGTGACCGATCCGAGTAAGTGTCCGTCCAGTGCCCGGGCAGGAATAGGAGGTGTCAAACGGAGGTTCTCCAGTCCCAGTTGGCGTGCCAGCTTGATGTCCATTATGTTGGCTTCGGCGCCAGAATCCACCAGAGCAGCCAGGGTGTGAGTTGAGTCAGAGAGGCGGAGGTGAACTTGCAGCAGGGGTTTGCGGTCGGAGGACTGGATGGTCATTGAACTCAACCGGACTCCCCCTACGCCCGGTGAGCTTCGGCCCTTTAAAGGGCAGGTTACCACACGATGTCCATCACCTCCACAATAGAGGCAGAGGTTTGAGGTGAAGCGGCGCTGGCGCTCTGCAGGAGTGAGGGAGGCTCGCCCAATCTCCATAGGCTCAGACTGATCAAGCTGACCTGGGTGAGTGGCAGTAGATGACAGGAGCCCAGTCGGATCTCTCCGAATGCCGGTAGTAGGTGGACCTTGGCGCCCCCTCTCACGACGACGGGTCTGTATCCTTCTGTCGATCCTGACAGTCAGTGCGATGGCTTCATCAAGAGTGGAAGGCAGTTCATGGGAGACCAACTCGTCCTTGATATAGTCAGCCAAACTATGGAAGAACGCGTCCACCAACGATGGTGTGTTCCAAGAACTTCGTCTAGCCAGGGTTCGGAAGTCGATGGAATGGTCTGCGACTGTACGTCTGCCTTGTCGAATACTGAACAGTTCACGAGACGCCTCTGCGGTGGGTGAATCCAGGTCAAACACCTTCAGCATCTCCTCAGCAAACAGGTCGAAGGTTGCACATGCGGGGGTTTGACGTTCGAACTCTGCTGTTCCCCAGAGTCGAGCTCGGCCCGTCAGGTGAGTGATGGCATACCCGACCTTAGCCCCCTCCGTGGCGAAGGTCCTTGGCTGCAAGGAGAACTGAAGTCGGCAACTAGTCAGGAATGGCCGGACCTGGGTAGAATCGCCGTTGAACCGCTCGGGGTTTCCAATCTTGGGTTCCGGGGCAGCGGCTGCAATGACCGGGGCAGGTAACTCGGAGGCAGGGCTGGTGGGCAGACTGGCTGGGGTAAGGTTGGTGAGGAGTTGGATGATCATGGCGAGTTGTTGTTGCTGCTGCTGGGACTGCTGCTGGTGCTGCTGGAACTGCTGATGCTGTTGGTGGCCGACCTGAAGCAGAGAGGTGATGTCGCCGCTCATGCGGCCTAGCTCTCTCTCAGTGTGTTCCAGGCGTAGCATGGCGGTGGGTTGCTCAGGTTCTTCGGTCTCCATGTCGGGGGAAGTGTGCGCTGAGTCCATGATGGTCAGATCGTACTGTCACGATTCAGACAGACGACCAGAGGACCACAATTGCGTCACACCAGAAAGTTTATTAAACTTAAGAGAAAAGGGAAGTAGGGAGTGAATGAAGGCTCCAGGGGTAACAGGGATCCCGTCCAATGCGCTGGGTCTGTGCCCCCCCCAGTGGCAGCGATGCGTCCTATGAAGCCGGTGGTGGGTGGTCCAGAAGTCCTGGGGGGGAGACACAGACACAACAGGGCGGAATGAAACCAGGCAGCAGTACAGTTCAAGGGAAATCCAAAATACGTAGTAGCAAGGCAGAAGGCTGGTCAGAGTTACCGGGATTGAAGAGTAGTCAGGAGTCGTAATGGCAGAAGCAGGTCTGGATCTCCTGAGGCAGAAGAGTATCCAAAAAACAGGCAGGTCCGGGGTCACAAAACCAGGGTGAGCCAGAAGCGCGAGCAAACAGGTTCCGGGTGTGAGCTTTGCAGACGATCTGACACCGGAGAGCTGAAAGACAGGGCCTTAAATACTGGGAGAGGTAGTGGGTAATGCAGCGCAGCTGGCAGAGTAATTAGAGCAGAGCAGAGCAGGGACAGGTGGAGCTAGTTAGGCAGAGTAGAGAGAGTGGTGAGCAGAGTGGAAGAAAATTAAGGTGGTAACCCGGTGGAGTGAGAGGCCCATGACATAGCCTATTTTTCTTTATTTTCTTTATTATGGCTAATTAAACGTTATGAATATACAGAAATGTTGTCTTTATTTAATAATGTTTCAAACATTGTAGTTGTATGCCTATGTACTGTTTGAGATTTTCTGAACATCATTTGTGAGAAAATACACACATTTACGTGCAACTTAATTCGTGGGAAAAATTGTTTTATTAATGCTAACGCTGTTTTCTATGCTTGATTTCGATTAATACTTTGGGACACTGGTGCACTTTTGGTCAGAAAGCCCCCTTTTCCGTGTAGCCAACAGTACACGATTTTCTTCATAATGCATTTCATATTTCGTAGAATCTAAATTACACAATTTTCTTCATTATTCATTTAATACATGTTAAAGAGGTTAATGTAAAAATAATGAAATATGTCGGCTTTCACTTTTGGCACTTCCAAGGCCTTTCTATTGTGGTTATGTCAATCATATTATATACTTAGGCTATTGTAACGCGTTCAACCAGTTAGCAAGTCAGAAATGTCCGTTTCCTAGTACCGACTAGCACTTGAATGCTGTATTATGCCAACTTCACATTCTCGTGGAAAATGGGAAGTTGTAACTCCCACATGATTGTGTTCAAGTGGTTTTGAAGTCGGAACAATTCTTAAACCAATAAGATTGGCAACAACATTTTCACTATTTCTCACTTGTAATTCCTACTTGGAGGGTCATTCAAGTGAAACTTCCCAGTCGGAACTAGGTATTTCCGATAACTCTGATAGCACCCTGAACACGACATTAATATGTGTGATCGACAACAGTAGGGTCTGGGTCCCGGCGTGTCCAGTCCCCATACCCATTCCATAGGAGTGAGTGTCAGTAGTCTACTATATGTCCGTGCTATGTGAAGTAAGTATGGTGATTATTATTAAGGTTCTGGTCGTCTGAGATACCAACAAGTAAGGCTATACAACATACAATATCAATAAATATATATTTTCTCCTATTAGTGTATTTGAGTTTGTTCTGTCGTTTCTGGATGATTTAATTGAAATTGCAACCAACTTTCTATGGCTTGTTTTAGATATAGTGATATTTGAGAGATTATTTCATTTTAAATAACTGAAAGTGAGAGGTTGTAATTTGAATAAAGGGGGGAAATGCCATTACTGAACATGTGGTGATTAGAACAAAATATTTTACTCTTGACTTTGGCGAATATTATCGCGCGGCAGTGTCCTAATGCCTGCGCGCAGTGGACTATTGGCATCGTTCGCCATAGCAGGCTGGCATTAGATTAGAACATAAGATTTCACTCTTGACTTCAGCGACTATTATTGCGCATAAAGGGCCGGCAGTGTACTTTTGCGCGCACATTGTGCTTTTGCCTGCGCGCAGTGTGCAGTTGCATCCGCGCAGTGTACTATTGGCCTCGTTTGCCATAGCAGGCTAGCATTAAATTATAACACAAGATTTCACTCTTGACTTCAGCGACTATTATTGCGCATAAAGGGCCGGCAGTGTACTTTTGCGCGCACATTGTGCTTTTGCCTGCGCGCAGTGTGCAGTTGCATCCGCGCAGTGTAGTATTGGCCTCGTTTGCCATAGCAGGCTAGCATTAAATTATAACACAAGATTTCACTCTTGACTATGGCGACTATTATTGCGTGTAAAGGCCAGCAGTGATCTATTGTTTTGGGCGCGCAGTGTATTATTGCGGGCGCACGCAAAGTGTATTGTTTTTTGGCGTACAGTGTGTTTTATGGGCGCGCAGTGTATTGTTTTGGGTGCGCAGTGTACTGTTTTGGGTGCGCGGTCAAAAAAAAGAGAAGCAAAGCATCCCTTCCGATAGCCGACAGAGGAGGCCTCCGTAACGGGCCAATCGGGGTGGTGGGGAGATGGTGTCCAATCAGCAGATGCCACTGCCGGCTTTATACATTTCACATGGGCATTTCGAGGCTATACTCCGACTGTCTAAGAAGGAAGCTAGCGCCATGGCCAGAACCAAGCAAACCGCTCGCAAATCCACCCGTGGCAAAGCCTACGGGATGCAGCTCGCCGCCAAGGCTGCGCGCAAAGTCAACATGTAAGGAAAATCGTTGTGTACGAACCTGGGATATTTACGTTAAGGATTATGTTTACCAATCGATGACAGTATTGACTCAATACGTGGTTTGCTTTCCGCTATCCGTCGCCGTTTAAATGTCTGACATATAACCGTGCTCGAGAAAACCACAGGTAGCATAATGTATTTCATCAGATTTCGATGCGTTTCTGTGTGAAAAGACACGAATTTATGTGCTACTTAATTCGTGCGAAAAGACAGCAATTTAACACACAACAACCATAAACGGATAGCCTATTTTTCTTTATTTTCTTTATTATGGCTAATTAAACGTTATGAATATACAGAAATGTTGTCTTTATTTAATAATGTTTCAAACATTGTAGTTGTATGCCTATGTACTGTTTGAGATTTTCTGAACATCATTTGTGAGAAAATACACACATTTACGTGCAACTTAATTCGTGGGAAAAATTGTTTTATTAATGCTAACGCTGTTTTCTATGCTTGATTTCGATTAATACTTTGGGACACTGGTGCACTTTTGGTCAGAAAGCCCCCTTTTCCGTGTAGGCAACAGTACACGATTTTCTTCATAATGCATTTCATATTTCGTAGAGTCTAAATTACACAATTTTCTTCATTATTCATTTAATACATGTTAAAGAGGTTAATGTAAAAATAATGAAATATGTCGGCTTTCACTTATGGCACTTCCAAGGCCTTTCTATTGTGGTTATGTCAATCATATTATATACTTAGGCTATTGTAACGCGTTCAACCAGTTAGCAAGTCAGAAATGTCCGTTTCCTAGTACCGACTAGCACTTGAATGCTGTATTATGCCAACTTCACATTCTCGTGGAAAATGGGAAGTTGTAACTCCCACATGATTGTGTTCAAGTGGTTTTGAAGTCGGAACAATTCTTAAACCAATAAGATTGGCAACAACATTTTCACTATTTCTCACTTGTAATTCCTACTTGGAGGGTCATTCAAGTGAAACTTCCCAGTCGGAACTAGGTATTTCCGATAACTCTGATAGCACCCTGAACACGACATTAATATGTGTGATCGACAACAGTAGGGTCTGGGTCCCGGCGTGTCCAGTCCCCATACCCATTCCATAGGAGTGAGTGTCAGTAGTCTACTATATGTCCGTGCTATGTGAAGTAAGTATGGTGATTATTATTAAGGTTCTGGTCGTCTGAGATACCAACAAGTAAGGCTATACAACATACAATATCAATAAATATATATTTTCTCCTATTAGTGTATTTGAGTTTGTTCTGTCGTTTCTGGATGATTTAATTGAAATTGCAACCAACTTTCTATGGCTTGTTTTAGATATAGTGATATTTGAGAGATTATTTCATTTCAAATAACTGAAAGTGAGAGGTTGTAATTTGAATAAAGGGGGGAAATGCCATTACTGAACATGTGGTGATTAGAACAAAATATTTTACTCTTGACTTTGGCGAATATTATCGCGCGGCAGTGTCCTAATGCCTGCGCGCAGTGGACTATTGGCATCGTTTGCCATAGCAGGCTGGCATTAGATTAGAACATAAGATTTCACTCTTGACTTCAGCGACTATTATTGCGCATAAAGGGCCGGCAGTGTACTTTTGCGCGCACATTGTGCTTTTTGCCTGCGCGCAGTGTGCAGTTGCATCCGCGCAGTGTACTATTGGCCTCCTTTGCCATAGCAGGCTAGCATTAAATTATAACACAAGATTTCACTCTTGACTATGGCGACTATTATTGCGTGTAAAGGCCGGCAGTGATCTATTGTTTTGGGCGCGCAGTGTATTATTGCGGGCGCACGCAAAGTGTATTGTTTTTTGGCGTACAGTGTGTTTTATGGGCGCGCAGTGTATTGTTTTGGGTGCGCAGTGTACTGTTTTGGGTGCGCGGTCAAAAAAAAAGAGAAGCAAAGCATCCCTTCCGATTGCCGACAGAGGAGGCCTCCGTAACGGGCCAATCGGGGTGGTGGGGAGATGGTGTCCAATCAGCAGATGCCACTGCCGGCTTTATACATTTCACATGGGCATTTCGAGGCTATACTCCGACTGTCTAAGAAGGAAGCTAGCGCCATGGCCAGAACCAAGCAAACCGCTCGCAAATCCACCCGGTGCAAAGCCTACAGGATGCAGCTCGCCGCCAAGGCTGCGCGCAAAGTCAACATGTAAGGAAAATCGTTGTGTACGAACCTGGGATATTTACGTTAAGGATTATGTTTACCAATCGATGACAGTATTGACTCAATACGGGGTTTGCTTTCCGCTATCCGTCGCCGTTTAAATGTCTGACATATAACCGTGCTCGAGAAAACCACAGGTAGCATAATGTATTTCATCAGATTTCGTGCGTTTCTGTGTGAAAAGACACGAATTTATGTGCTACTTAATTCGTGCGAAAAGACAGCAATTTAACACACAACAACCATAAACGGATAGCCTATTTTTCTTTATTTTCTTTATTATGGCTAATTAAACGTTATGAATATACAGAAATGTTGTCTTTATTTAATAATGTTTCAAACATTGTAGTTGTATGCCTATGTACTGTTTGAGATTTTCTGAACATCATTTGTGAGAAAATACACACATTTACGTGCAACTTAATTCGTGGGAAAAATTGTTTTATTAATGCTAACGCTGTTTTCTATGCTTGATTTCGATTAATACTTTGGGACACTGGTGCACTTTTGGTCAGAAAGCCCCCTTTTCCGTGTAGCCAACAGTACACGATTTTCTTCATAATGCATTTCATATTTCGTAGAATCTAAATTACACAATTTTCTTCATTATTCATTTAATACATGTTAAAGAGGTTAATGTAAAAATAATGAAATATGTCGGCTTTCACTTATGGCACTTCCAAGGCCTTTCTATTGTGGTTATGTCAATCATATTATATACTTAGGCTATTGTAACGCGTTCAACCAGTTAGCAAGTCAGAAATGTCCGTTTCCTAGTACCGACTAGCACTTGAATGCTGTATTATGCCAACTTCACATTCTCGTGGAAAATGGGAAGTTGTAACTCCCACATGATTGTGTTCAAGTGGTTTTGAAGTCGGAACAATTCTTAAACCAATAAGATTGGCAACAACATTTTCACTATTTCTCACTTGTAATTCCTACTTGGAGGGTCATTCAAGTGAAACTTCCCAGTCGGAACTAGGTATTTCCGATAACTCTGATAGCACCCTGAACACGACATTAATATGTGTGATCGACAACAGTAGGGTCTGGGTCCCGGCGTGTCCAGTCCCCATACCCATTCCATAGGAGTGAGTGTCAGTAGTCTACTATATGTCCGTGCTATGTGAAGTAAGTATGGTGATTATTATTAAGGTTCTGGTCGTCTGAGATACCAACAAGTAAGGCTATACAACATACAATATCAATAAATATATATTTTCTCCTATTAGTGTATTTGAGTTTGTTCTGTCGTTTCTGGATGATTTAATTGAAATTGCAACCAACTTTCTATGGCTTGTTTTAGATATAGTGATATTTGAGAGATTATTTCATTTTAAATAACTGAAAGTGAGAGGTTGTAATTTGAATAAAGGGGGGAAATGCCATTACTGAACATGTGGTGATTAGAACAAAATATTTTACTCTTGACTTTGGCGAATATTATCGCGCGGCAGTGTCCTAATGCCTGCGCGCAGTGGACTATTGGCATCGTTCGCCATAGCAGGCTGGCATTAGATTAGAACATAAGATTTCACTCTTGACTTCAGCGACTATTATTGCGCATAAAGGGCCGGCAGTGTACTTTTGCGCGCACATTGTGCTTTTGCCTGCGCGCAGTGTGCAGTTGCATCCGCGCAGTGTACTATTGGCCTCGTTTGCCATAGCAGGCTAGCATTAAATTATAACACAAGATTTCACTCTTGACTTCAGCGACTATTATTGCGCATAAAGGGCCGGCAGTGTACTTTTGCGCGCACATTGTGCTTTTGCATGCGCGCAGTGTGCAGTTGCATCCGCGCAGTGTAGTATTGGCCTCGTTTGCCATAGCAGGCTAGCATTAAATTATAACACAAGATTTCACTCTTGACTATGGCGACTATTATTGCGTGTAAAGGCCAGCAGTGATCTATTGTTTTGGGCGCGCAGTGTATTATTGCGGGCGCACGCAAAGTGTATTGTTTTTTGGCGTACAGTGTGTTTTATGGGCGCGCAGTGTATTGTTTTGGGTGCGCAGTGTACTGTTTTGGGTGCGCGGTCAAAAAAAAAGAGAAGCAAAGCATCCCTTCCGATAGCCGACAGAGGAGGCCTCCGTAACGGGCCAATCGGGGTGGTGGGGAGATGGTGTCCAATCAGCAGATGCCACTGCCGGCTTTATACATTTCACATGGGCATTTCGAGGCTATACTCCGACTGTCTAAGAAGGAAGCTAGCGCCATGGCCAGAACCAAGCAAACCGCTCGCAAATCCACCCGTGGCAAAGCCTACAGGATACAGCTCGCGCCAAGGCTGCGCGCAGGAGAGCCTCCCCGTTACAGGCCCGGCACCGTGTCTCAGAGAGATCCGTCGTTACCAAAGCTCCACTGAGCTGCTCATCCGCAATGTGCCCTTCCAGCGCCTGGGGAGAGAAATCGCCCTGTTCTTCAAGACCGACCTGCGCTTCCAGAGCTCCGCCGTGATGGCCCTGCAGGAGGCCAGCGAGGCTTACCTGGTCGTGTCAGGGTTCAGACAGACGACAAGAGGACCACAATTGCGTCACACCAGAAAGTTTATAAAAACTTAAGGGAAAAGGGAAGTAGGGAGTGAGTGAAGGCTCCAGGGGTTATTCCGTCCAATGTGCTGGGTCTGTGCCCCCCCCCCAGTGGCAGCGATGCGTCCGATGACGCCGGTGGTAGGTGGTCCAGAAGTCCTGGGGGGGGAGGAAACACAGACACAACAAGGCGGATGAAACAAGGCAGAAGTACAGTTCAAGGGAAATCCAAATACGTTGTAGCAAGGCAGAAGGCTGGTCAGAGTTACCGGGGTCGAAGAGTAGTCAGGAGTCGTAATGGCAGAAAGCAGGTCTGGTTTTCCTGGGGCAGAAGAGTATCCAAGAATCAGGCAGGTCCGGGGTCACAAAACAAGGGTGAGCCAGAAGCGCGAGCAAACAGGTTCCGGGTGTGAGCTTTGCAGACGATCTGACAAAGGAGAGCTGAAAGACAGGACTATAAATACTGGGAGAGGGTAGTGGGTAATGCAGCGCAGCTGGCAGAGTAATTAGAGCCGAGCAGAGCAGGGACAGGTGGAGCTAGTTAGGCTGAGTAGAGAGAGAGTGGTGAGCAGAGTGGAAACAAATTAAGGTGGTAACCCGGTGGAGTGAGAGGGCTCATGACAGAACCCCCCCCCCAAGGGACGGCCCCAGAAGTCCCAAGAGCAACACCACGCCGGGCGGGAGGAGGGGAGCCGGAGGAGGGCTAGAACTCCTCCGAACGGTCCGAGCGAACGTCCTCATCCTCGGAGGAAGCCGGAGGGCCGTGGTCGGGAGATGGGACAGGTCCCGAGACAGGATCAGGCACAGGACAGGAAGCCGAGCGGGCAGGACGGTTAGGGATCCCTCTGGGGCGGCCCCCTACGGATTGCAGGTTGATCAGGATGCCGTTGGTGGAAGGCGGTGATGAGAGTCCTATCCACAATCCGACTAGCTGGCACCCAGGTCCTTTCCTCAGGTCCATAGCCCTCCCAGTCAATGAGGTACTGGAGACCCCTACCCCTCCGTCTGGACCGAAGCAGGCGGCGGACGGTGTAAACCAGACCACCATCGACGAGCTGTGGAGGAGGAGGACAAGGCGCAGCAGGGACCAGCGGACTCTCATGAACGGGCTTAATCTTAGACACATGGAAAGTGGGGTGCACCCTCATGGAACTAGGCAGTTGGAGCCGGACAGCAGTTGGGCTAATCACTCTTATGATAGGGAATGGGCCAATGAACCGAGGTGCCAGCTTTTGCGACTCCACCCTGAGTGGCAGGTTCCTTGACGACAACCACACCCTTTGACCAACATGGTAGGTGGGAGCAGGGATTCTCCGACGGTTGGCCCCGGTAGTGTAGCTGGCAACGGATCTGAGAAGTGTGGCTCGGGCTTGTGACCAGGTGCGGCGACATCGACGGGCAAAAGCAAGTGCAGATGGGCAAGTAACCTCCCCTTCCTGGCTGGCAAATAGAGGAGGCTGGTATCCATAAACACATTGGAAAGGGGACATACCGATGGCAGAGCAGGTCAGAGAATTGTGTGCGTACTCCACCCATGTCAATTGCTGCGACCAGGAGTGGGGGTTGCGTGAAGTCATGCATCGCAGTGCCTTCTCGAGCTCCTGATTTGCCCGCTCTGACTGCCCATTGGATTGGGGATGGAATCCGGAAGTCAGACTGACTGTGGCTCCCAGCAGGTGACAGAACTCCTTCCAAAAAGCGGAGGAGAATTGTGGACCACGGTCAGAAACTACATCCTTTGGCAGTCCGTGGATCCGGAAGACGTGTTCCAGGACCACCTGGGCGGTCTCCTTGGCGGTTGGGAGCTTGGGGAGGGGAATGAAGTGTGCCATCTTGCTGAATCGGTCAACTATGGTGAGAATGACGGTCATGCCACTTGAAGGGGGGCAGCCCCGTGACAAAGTCAAGGGCGATGTGAGACCAGGGACGTCTGGGCACAGGCAGGGGCTGCAGCAATCCGGCTGGGAGCTGGCAGGACGACTTGTGTTGGTTGCAGATGGGGCAGGCTTGGACGAATTCCCGTACATCCTTTCTCAGAGAGGGCCACCAGAACCTCTGGGCGAGCAGGTTGTAAGTGCGGGTGGAGCCAGGGTGACAAGCTAGGCGGGAGTCATGTCCCCACTGAACGACCTGGGACCTCAGGTTTTCGGGGACAAAAGGCGGTCAGCTGGGCACGTGCTGGGACCGGGCTGGTTACGGAGAGCTTCCAGCACCTGTTCCTCAACAGCCCAGGTCAGAGCTGCTACGATGCAGGGACTCGGCAGAATCGACACAGGATCCTTGGAGGGGTTGTCATCCTTCTGGAATTGACGGGAGAGGGCGTCGGGCTTGGTGTTGCGTGATCCAGGCCGGTATGACAGAGTGAAATTAAACCTGGTGAAGAACAGGGCCCAGCGGGACTGCCTGGAGTTCAACCGTTTGGCCGTGCGGATGTACTCCAAGTTCTTATGATCGGTCCAAACGAGAAATGGAATGGTGGACCCCTCCAGCCAGTGACGCCACTCCTCCAAGGCAAGCTTCACAGCCAGCAGCTCTCGGTTCCCTATGTCGTAATTGCACTCAGAGGGGGACAACCGACGTGAGAAAAAGGCACAGGGATGGAGCTTCCTATCCTCCGCAGCCCACTGAGAAATCACAGCACCAACTCCCACATCCGAGGCGTCCACCTCCACAATGAATTGCCGGTCCACATCAGGCATCTGGAGGATGGGAGCGGAGGTGAACCTTACCTTGAGGGTACTGAAGGCCTTGTCGGCTGCTGGGGTCCAGGTGAAGGGTTGCTTGGTGCTGGTTAGAGCAGTGAGAGGGGCAGCAACGGTACTGTAGTTCCGGATAAACTTTCTATAGAAGTTAGCAAACCCCAGAAACTGTTGCAGCTTCTTTCTGTTCTCCGGAACTGGCCATGAAGTGACTGCTGATACCTTGGCAGGATCCATTTGGATACTTCCCTCTGCCACTATGTACCCCAGGAAGGCCACTGTCTTGACGTGAAACTCACATTTCTCTGCCTTGGCGTAGAGGGAATTCTCCAGAAGACGATGAAGGACTTGCTGGACATGGCGGGTGTGTTCAGACAGGTTTCTGGAGTAGATTAAGATGTCATCCAGGTAAACGAAGACAAACTTGTTTAACATGTCCCGCAGTACATCATTCACTAGAGCCTGGAACACAGCAGGAGCATTGGTGAGGCCAAAAGGCATAACCAGATACTCGTAGTGGCCTGTTGGTGTATTGAATGCGGTCTTCCATTCATCTCCCTCCCGGACCCGCACAAGGTGGTAAGCGTTTCTGAGATCCAACTTGGTAAAAACAGTGGCTCCCTGGAGCAACTCAAAAGCAGAGGTGAGCAGAGGGAGAGGGTAACGGTTTTTCACTGTGATGTCGTTGAGTCCCCTGTAGTCGATGCAGGGGCGAAGAGATCCGTCCCTCTTCCCCACAAAGAAGAAGCCAGCACCAGCCGGAGATGAAGATGAACGGATCAATCCTGTGGACAGAGAGTCATTGATGTAGTCCTCCATGGACTTTCTTTCAGGAGCAGACAACGAATAAAGACGGCCCCTTGGAGGGGCTGTTCCAGGGAGGAGGTCGATGGCACAGTCGTACGGTCGGTGAGGGGGCAGAGAGGTGGCTCTTGCTTTGTTAAACACTTCTCTGAGACCATGGTAGCATTCTGGGACATGGGAGAGGTCAGGAGCGGAGTTAGTAGGTACTGGCCGAGGGGGGTAGTGCGGCAGCAAGCAGGCAGGTTCGGTGGCAGTCCTCTCCCCACTCCCTGATCACCCCGGTCACCCAGTCGAGCTGAGGGTTGTGCCGGGCGGAGCCATGGGTAACCCAGGATGAGGGGTTGGCCTGGAGAGGGGAGCAGGTGAAACTGGATAGTTTCTTGATGGTTTCCGGACAGACCCATCAAGACCGGGGCCGTGACATGAGTGACCGATCCGAGTAAGTGTCCGTCCAGTGCCCGGGCAGGAATAGGAGGTGTCAAACGGAGGTTCTCCAGTCCCAGTTGGCGTGCCAGCTTGATGTCCATTATGTTGGCTTCGGCGCCAGAATCCACCAGAGCAGCCAGGGTGTGAGTTGAGTCAGAGAGGCGGAGGTGAACTTGCAGCAGGGGTTTGCGGTCGGAGGACTGGATGGTCATTGAGCTCAACCGGACTCCCCCTATGCCCGGTGAGCTTCGGCTTTTAAAGGGCAGGTTACCACACGATGTCCATCACCTCCACAATAGAGGCAGAGGTTTGAGGTGAAGCGGCGCTGGCGCTCTGCAGGAGTGAGAGAGGCTCGCCCAATCTCCATAGGCTCAGACTGATCAAACTGACTTGGGTGAGTGGCAGTAGCTGACAGGAGCCCAGTCGGATCTCTCCGAATGCCGGTAGTTGGTGGACCTTGGCGCCCCCTCTCACGACGACGGGTCTGTATCCTTCTGTCGATCCGGACAGTCAGTGCGATGGCTTCATCAAGAGTGGAAGGCAGTTCATGGGAGACCAACTCGTCCTTGATATAGTCAGCCAAGCTATGGAAGAACGCGTCCACCAACGAAGGTGTGTTCCAAGAACTTCGTCTTGCCAGGGTTCGGAAGTCGATGGAATGGTCTGCGACTGTACGTCTGCCTTGTCGAATACTGAACAGTTCACGAGACGCCTCTGCGGTTGGTGAATCCAGGTCAAACACCTTCAGCATCTCCTCAGCAAACAGGTCGAAGGTTGCACATGCGGGGGTTTGACGTTCGAACTCTGCTGTTCCCCAGAGTCGAGCTCGGCCCGTCAGGTGAGTGATGGCATACCCGACCTTAGCCCCCTCCGTGGCGAAGGTCCTTGGCTGCAAGGAGAACTGAAGTCGGCAGCTAGTCAGGAATGGCCGGACCTGGGTAGAATCGCCGTTGAACCGCTCGGGGTTTCCAATCTTGGGTTCCGGGGCAGCGGCTGCAATGACCGGGGCAGGTAACTCGGAGGCAGGGCTGGTGGGCAGACTGGCTGGGGTAAGGTTGGTGAGGAGTTGGATGATCATGGCGAGTTGTTGTTGCTGCTGCTGGGACTGCTGCTGGTGCTGCTGGAACTGCTGATGCTGTTGATGGCCGACCTGAAGCAGAGAGGTGATGTCGCCGCTCATGCGGCCTAGCTCTCTCTCAGTGTGTTCCAGGCGTAGCATGGCGGTGGGTTGCTCAGGTTCTTCGGTTTCCATGTCGGGGGAAGTGTGCGCTGAGTCCATGATGGTCAGATCGTACTGTCAGGGTTCAGACAGACGACAAGAGGACCACAATTGCGTCACACCAGAAAGTTTATAAAAACTTAAGGGAAAAGGGAAGTAGGGAGTGAGTGAAGGCTCCAGGGGTTATTCCGTCCAATGTGCTGGGTCTGTGCCCCCCCCCCAGTGGCAGCGATGCGTCCGATGACGCCGGTGGTAGGTGGTCCAGAAGTCCTGGGGGGGGAGGAAACACAGACACAACGGGGCGGATGAAACAAGGCAGAAGTACAGTTCAAGGGAAATCCAAATACGTTGTAGCAAGGCAGAAGGCTGGTCAGAGTTACCGGGGTCGAAGAGTAGTCAGGAGTCGTAATGGCAGAAAGCAGGTCTGGTTTTCCTGGGGCAGAAGAGTATCCAAGAATCAGGCAGGTCCGGGGTCACAAAACAAGGGTGAGCCAGAAGCGCGAGCAAACAGGTTCCGGGTGTGAGCTTTGCAGACGATCTGACAAAGGAGAGCTGAAAGACAGGACTATAAATACTGGGAGAGGGTAGTGGGTAATGCAGCGCAGCTGGCAGAGTAATTAGAGCCGAGCAGAGCAGGGACAGGTGGAGCTAGTTAGGCTGAGTAGAGAGAGAGTGGTGAGCAGAGTGGAAACAAATTAAGGTGGTAACCCGGTGGAGTGAGAGGGCTCATGACAGGTCGGTCTGTTTGAGGACACCAAACTGTGTGCCATCCACGCAAAGAGGGTGCATATCGTGCCCTAGGACATCGAGCTGGCCCGCCTTATTTGCAGAGAGCGCGCGTAAATTATGAACTGATCTCCAAAATCCCACCTCAATATTTCCATCAAAAAGGCATAATTGATCTATTTATACGTGGTCCTCTGTAGCTCAATTGGTAGAGCATGGCGCTTGTAACGCCAGGGTAGTGGGTTCCATCCCTGGGACCACCCATACGTAAACATGTATGCGCACATGACTGTAAATCGCTTTGGATAAAAGCGTCTGCTAAATGGCATATTATTATTATATACGCGCACGTCTACATTTCCAACCACTTCGCCGGGAAAGAGCGACGCTACCGGCTACGGAAGAGACACCAACGGCCGGGTGAGTCCATTCCAAGCTACGTGGCTAATCTGAGGGATTTGGCTAGCTCTTGTAACTACGGGACACTTCAGGACGAGATCATCAGGGATCAGTTGATAGAGGGGACGTTATGTGAAAAGACATGGGAGAAACTGCTTTTGGAATCGGATAATTTACAACTAGATGGAGCTATTAAAATAGCACTCCAGGTTGAAGCGGCGTTGGAATGCTCTTCAATGCTAACAGACAGCTCTGCAGCATACACTCGGCCCCCAGCCATTCTCACACAGCAGCTTCAGCCCGAGCAGGCGCACTACAACGATCACGCGCTGCGCACGCCCTCCCACGTCGATAGCGGCATGGACACAGACACCGGCATGCCCGTGCAGCAGGCACACAGACAAACCAACAGAAGTAGCTGTGGCAACTGTGGGGCTAGCTCTCACAATTCAAGGGCTTCAAACTGCCCAGCCCGTGGGAAAATATGCAAGAACTGTTCAAAATACAATCACTTTGCGAAAGTGAGTGTGTCGTTCGGCCCCTGCTACTAGCTCCGAAGTTGTCGATCATCCAAGTGTCAGACTGGGTCCGAGCCCGACGGCCTCAGCAGTGCAACAAAATGCCCTCATTCTGGTCGGACCCCTTGCAGGTCAGTCGACAACTGGGGCCCGCCATATTTCATGATGAGCAATGGATCACGCTGGCACGCCAGCCGCCTCAGAAAAGTCCCTGCCCCTCGAGGAACACGAAGGCACACAAAACAGACATGCAGGCCAGAGACGCCACCGGATGGACCTCTTCCACCACTACCACCCGAGCCCCAGCCTCTGTGGGCTCCCCAAGGGCCAGATCCACAAGCGGTGGCGGATGAAGAAAGGCCTATGCGGGCACGAACTCGCCCCTGCTTATCTGGGGGACTACTTAACCTCTTTTCATTCTTAGGCTCCGTTAGGTGTCTTAGTCAACCTCCAGGTTAATGGACTGAACTGGCTAGTTTGGAGAGTCCATCCGTTTAAGGGTTAATGTTTATTTCTTACAGGTATCACTCTAGGTTCTTGCCCTATGGACATTTTATATATGGTACCAGTCCCTGGTTTTGGAAAGGGGGGGAAATGTTATGTATGGTACGACGTGCTGTACGTCATACTGTACGTTGTTATGGTTTACGATAGTGTGCTGCTTTACGGATGAATGGGTTGTCAGAATGTGTGGCACATGTCATTAAACGACAGAGTGATGTACAATGTGAAACTGTGCAGATGTCCGTTCTTCTACAGCTAGGCTAGATATAACAAATATGACTCAAGTAAAAGTAAAAATTAGTCATCCAAATAATTACTTGAGTAAGAGTAAAAAAGTACTTGGTGAAAAAACTACTCAAGTACTGAGTAACTGTTGAGTTACTTGAGTTTATTCTTTAACACAAGGCAACAATCAGACAGACAAAAATACAAAATAATCATCTTTAGGCAAATTATAGTTCATCCAACAATAAAATAAATTAAAATGAATTACAAAATAGCTTAAATTAAAATAATTCCGGTAAATTCAAGTACTTATCAAATAAAATAATAATAATAAAAAAATAAGCACAAGTAACACACATTTCCAAACCTTTATACTATTTTTTACCAGGCAGAACTAGAATGAGGCAGCCCATAATCTCTCATAAACTGTGTATGTGTGTGTCTCCACAGTGACAGAACAACAGAAGGAAACACAAACATTTCATACCAGGTATGCTGAACAGAAAACTGCACACCAGAAGGAAGCGGTCAACATAAAATAATCAATAGGTGTTGATTAGGCCTACTCAGTACCTTTGTATTGCATGGCAAGCAACATCCCTTTTCTGTGTGCCTAGAAATTAATACTCTGATCTGTGATTAGGCCACGCTGCACATCTCACTGAGCAGAGGAAAAGAGCAGCAATACACATCAACTGAAAAAGCACCAGTCCATGATAGATGGCCAAATAAAACAATATTGCAGGCCTAGTATCCCAGACAGGGGCGGTGTGTTCATTAGGGCGATATGGGCGACGCACTGCCAAACGGGAAAAGGAAGGGATTTTTTTTCTAATCAATTATATCACGGCAACAGTAGTTATCAGTGTTCTAATCTAGACGTCTGATCTGCCACTAAATGTCCAATCAGGCTAAAGTCGTGCTTCAAATGGCCCCGCCCCTTTTGGGGCGATTTCAGTCAGGTTGAAAATCGCCCAGGGGTCTCTCATAGACTATCATGTAAAATCTATTTTTTTCAAATATCAGAGCTTTCAATACAATCTCTATGGGTTTCTGAGGGCTTGCACTTACGCGCTTTCGTCATGCGTAACATAACCATGAACGTAACTAAGAAAAGAGCGGGTAGCAGCGTCAATCAATTCACGTACTACTATCAACATGGCTAGCGTACAGTGCAACTCGATTGTCTCTTTGAAAGAAGTTCACATCAAAGACCATTCAAAACGAGCTACTGGAGTGTATGCTAGCGGTCATGAGGGAACATATTGTGGAGGAGGTGAAGTCGGCGAACTTCGTAGCTATCCAAGCTGACGAGACCACGGACGTTTCTACACAGACACAGCTGGTGCTTGTGCTGAGGTACATAGATAGCAACCACAAAGTGCAGGAGCGCTTTTTTGAGTTCCTTCCCATCTCGGAATCAACCTCAGTCTCAATCGCCAGTGTGCTTTTGGAGAGACTGAACGGTCTTTTTGCCGATGACGTGAAAGTCAAACTGTAGTGCACTGGCACTGTACCAGGTTCTCATGAGCTACAACCTCCAGGAGACGTTCTCTGAGACTGTGACTCTGTTGAACATCCTCATAACTACTCCCATGACAACAGCTGAAGCTGAGAGATGTTTCTCAACTTTGACACGAGTTAAGACATTCCTGCGAAATTCAATGGGCCAGGAACGTCTGAATGCACTGGCCATGCTTTCCATGGAGAGTGAACTAGTCCTCAGCATGCCTGATTTCAATGAGAAAGTCATTGACCGCTTTGCTGCATTGAAAGAGAGAAGAGAACAGTTTCAGTACAAGTAATGTAGCCTCTCTCTCTTTGTCCCTCCCTGTCTGTCTCTTTAACACACACACACCCAAATCAGTTCACAGTTGATGTTGTTTAAAATAGTTATTTTTCATTAAAAAAAAAGTAAAAAATAAATAATAATCTGTTCATGTTCATTTTTACAAATCTATACAATTGGCCAGAATATGGTTGTTCATATTTACAAATCTATACAATTGGCCAGAATATGGTTGTTCATTTTTACAAAGCCATACAGATAGCTGTGTTTACCTTTTCTAGAAATTATTTTCAAATTCTGTTTTCAGGCAAAATGTCTATCACTGTTCATTTTCACAAATCTATACAAGAGGGCAGAATATGGAAGTCTATAAAAAATTCTTATTACCAATAACTTGCATCAATGTTTTCAGTAGCCTCTATCAAAAGCTCCTGCTTGCTTGTTGTGAATTATGCTCAGGTGCACATATTTCCAATTCAACCATGAGGCAAAAAATGTGGTAAAAGCTCTTGTTGATCCTGCAATCTGAACAAATACCAAGATGCTGTATTTTCAGCTGATATTTCATTTGTTTATGGAAATGCATATTGTTTATGCAGTGTTGAGGAATGTGAAAGAACACCCTTGATTATTTTTACTGTGATAACTTATTTTGCTTTTGTAATCAACAGAATTTGAAAGTAATTTCTAGAAAAGGTAAACACAGCTATCTGTATGGCTTTGTAAAAATGAACAACCATATTCTGGCCAATTGTATAGATTTGTAAATATGAACAACCATATTCTGGCCAATTGTATAAATTTGTAAAAATGAACATGAACAGATTTTTTTATTTTTTTTGAATGGCAGTACCTTTCAAACATGTCTGCTTGCAGTAAGGTAGCACTCACAAGGTGGCCAGAGAAAGAGAACCGTTCTTTGGTGTGATCCAGGATGGTGTTGCAGACTTCTTCAGACAGCCTCTGCTTCTCCTCTTCTCTCAAAGCTGTTCTGGGTCTTTTGGCTCCTGTTGCTTCTTGCAGCTGCTGTTGAGAGGAGTCCCTGAAGGCAAACAGACCAATGTGTTTGTTGGCTTTGTACAGTATTGTTGTCTATGTGATGCACAGGTATATGCAATGTATCCATGTATAGTACAAATACTTCAGTTCCACTTAAAATGGGCAGGGATGCATTAAGTATTTAAGTTAGCCTTTGTGTCTCACATAGCCTGGATGTCCAGCACAGTATACAGAGGTGCTCATAAGCTTATGATCCCATGATAAAGTTGACTAAAAAGAGGAATAAAAAAGAAAAGAAAATTGGTGTCCTTAAAGGTTGGATTTTCCAACTGTTTTAATTAAGTCATTAAGATCAATTTCCAAAAGATGATTTTTAAATTTTTTATTCCTCTTTTTAGTCAACTTTAGAATGTGTTCATACACTTATGAGCACCACTGTACAGTACACATAGTATATAAAATAAGCTAGATTACACCACTGGCCATATATAATGAGAATAATGTAATTTCAAACACAAATGCAGTCTCATTTCATGCATACATTTTCAAATAAAGCTCTGCTTTGAGAAAGATAGAATGATATTGTTTAATCTTACCTTATGGCCTGCACACTGCTTGTGAAGCTGTCGAGGGCACGTTTGATAAAGACAGCATCGATGTCCTTCTTCTGTAGCTTCTGGTACAGAATGTCGACGTGGGGCATGATTTTGTGAAAAAGCCGCAGTAAAAAATAAAATCTTCATCATGTAGCATCCTCACGTAGCCAGATGCCTCTCTCACGGTGGGCTGGTCAAATGAACCCAATGAACCCGTCTGGATGGCTTCAAAACATTCTATGAGGTCGTCTCGATTCTCGTAGACAATGTTCACGACTCTGCTGTTGCTAACCTCATCGTTGTGGCGGCGGACAGCTAGCCTGTATCCCTCATCCAGTTGAGTGGCAATATTCACTCTCCCCAAAGCAGACAATCTCAAACAGCTATCCATGTGGGTCTTTGACAGCTCATGTTTCTTAATCTTTTCTGAAAGATGGTGGTGCATGTCGGTTACACCAGTCGCTGTCCAAGCGGTGCCGTCTGCCGTGCCGCCTTCAGGGTGAAAGAGTAAGCAGGGGTAGCAGAAAACTGCATTAGCTACATCGCAGCCTGCTAGCCAGATGTTTCGTTCATACCAATTTATGGAAAATCCTCGGGTGTAGGACTTTCCCCCTTTAGTAGAAACCTGTTGAATTATTACATTTGGTCTGGGAGGTCCTAATTGTTTCGTTGCCAATTTATCTTGATTTGTTCGCCGACAAAAATGAACTTCTTTCAAAGAGACAATCGAGTTGCACTGAAGGCTACCCATTTTGACAGTAGTAGTGAATTGATTGATGAGGCTACCCGCTCTTTTCTTAGTTACGTTCATGGTTATGTTACGTATGACGAAAGCGCGTAAATGCAAGCCCTCAGAAACCCATAGAGATTGTATTGAAAGCTCTGATATTTGAAAAAAACATATTTTACATTAGAGGCTATGAGAGACTTCTGGGCGATTTTCAACCTGACTGAAATCGCCCCAAAACGGGCGGGGACATTTGAAGCACGACTTTAGCCTGATTGGACATTTAGTGGCAGATCAGACGTCTAGATTAGAACACTGATAACTACTGTTGCCGTGATATAATTGATTAGAAAAAAAATCCCTTCCTTTTCCCGTTTGGCAGTGCGTCGCCCATATCGCCCTAATGAACACACCGCCCCTGCTCTTGACTTCAGCGACTATTATTGCGCATAAAGGGCCGGCAGTGTACTCTTGCGCGCACATTGTGCTTTTGCCTGCGCGCAGTGTGCAGTTGCATCCACGCAGTGGACTATTGGCCTCGTTTGCCATAGCAGGCTAGCATTAAATTATAACACAAGATTTCACTCTTGACTTTGGCGACTATTATTGCGTGTGTTCTATTGTTTTGGGCGCGCAGTGTATTATTGCGGGCGCACGCAAATTGTATTGTTTTTTGGCGTAGAGTGTGTTTTTTGGGCGCGCAGTGTATTGTTTTGGGCGCGCAGTGTACTGTTTTGGGTGCGCGGTCAAAAAAAAAAAGAAGCAAAGCATCCCTTCCGATAGCCGACAGAGGAGGCCTCCGCAACGGGACAATCGGGGTGGTGGGGAGATGGTGTCCAATGTGTCCACTGCCGGCTTTATACATTTCACATGGGCATTTCGAGGCTATACTCCGACTGTCTAAGAAGGAAGCTAGCGCCATGGCCAGAATCAAGCAAACCGCTCGCAAATCCACCCGTGGCAAAGCCTACAGGATGCAGCTCGCCGCCAAGGCTGCGCGCAGGAGATCCTCCCCGTTACATACCCGGCACCGTGTCTCAGAGAGATCCGTCGTTACCAAAGCTCCACTGAGCTGCTCCTCCGCAATGTGCCCTTCCAGCGCCTGGGGAGAAAAATCGCCCTGTTCTTCAAGACCGACCTGCGCTTCCAGAGCTCCGCCGTGATGGCCCTGCAGGAGGCCAGCGAGGCTTACCTGGTCGGTCTGTTCGAGGACACCAAACTGTGTGCCATCCACGCAAAGAGGGTGACCATCGTGTCCTAGGACATCCAGCTGGCCCGCCTTATTGGCAGAGAGCGCGCGTAAATTATGACTTGATCTCCAAAATCCCACCTCCATATTTCCATCAAAAAGGCACAATTGATATATTTATTCGTGGTCCTCTGTAGCTTAATTGGTAGAGCATGGCGCTTGTAACGCCAGGGTAGTGGGTTCCATCCCTGGGACCACCCATACATAAACATGTATGCGCACATGACTGTAAATCGCTTTGGATAAAAGCGTCTGCTAAATGGCATATTAGCGGATTTCTGAACATCATTTGTGAGAAAATACACACATTTACGTGCAACTTAATTCGTGGGAAAATTTGTTTTATTAATGCTAACGCTGTTTTCTATGCTTGATTTCGATTAATACTTTGGGATACTGGTGCACTTTTGGTCAGAAAGGCCCCTTTTCCGTGTAGGCAACAGTACACGATTTTCTTCATAATGCATTTCATATTTCGTAGAGCCTAAATTACACAATTTTCTTCATAATTCATTTAATACATGTTAAAGAGGTTAATGTAAAATAATGAAATTTCGGCTTTCACTTATGGCACTTCCAAGGCCTTTCTATTATGGTTATGTCAATCATATTATATACTTGTTGTAACACGTTCAACCAGTTAGCAAGTCAGAAATGTCCGTTTCCAAGTACCGACTAGCACTTGAATGCTGTATTATGCCAACTTCACATTCTCGTGGAAAATGGGAAGTTGTAACTCCCACATGATTGTGTTCAAGGGGTTTTGAAGTCGGAACAATTCTTAAACCAATAAGATTGGCAACAACATTTTCACTATTTCTCACTTGTAATTCCTACTTGTAGGGTCATTCAAGTGAAACTTCCCAGTCGGAACTAGGTATTTCTCCATAACTCTGATAGCACCCTGAACACGACATTAATATGTGTGATCGACAACAGTAGGGTCTGGGTCCCGGCGTGTCCAGTCCCCATACCCATTCCATGGGAGTGAGTGTCAGTAGTCTACTATATGTCCGTGCTATGTGAAGTAAGTATGGTGATTATTATTAAGGTTCTGGTCGTCTGAGATACCAACAAGTAAGGCTATACAACATACAATATCAATAAATATATATTTTCTCCTATTAGTGTATTTTAGTTTGTTCTGTCGTTTCTGGATGATTTAATTGAAATTGCAACCAACTTTCTATGGCTTGTTTTAGATATAGTGATATTTGAGAGATTATTTCATTTCAAATAACTGAAAGTGAGAGGTTGTAATTTGAATAAAGGGGGGAAATGCCATTATTCAACATGTGGTGATTAGAACAAAAGATTTCACTCTTGACTTTGGCGAATATTATCGCGCGGCAGTGTCCTAATGCCTGCGCGCAGTGGACTATTGGCATCGTTTGCCATAGCATGCTGGCATTAGATTAGAACATAAAATTTCACTCTTGACTTCAGCGACTATTATTGCGCATAAAGGGCCGGCAGTGTACTCTTGCGCGCACATTGTGCTTTTGCCTGCGCGCAGTGTGCAGTTGCATCCGCGCAGTGGACTATTGGCCTCGTTTGCCATAGCAGGCTAGCATTAAATTATAACACAAGATTTCACTCTTGACTTTGGCGACTATTATTGCGTGTGTTCTATTGTTTTGGGCGCGCAGTGTATTATTGCGGGCGCACGCAAATTGTATTGTTTTTTGGCGTACAGTGTGTTTTTTGGGCGCGCAGTGTATTGTTTTGGGCGCGCAGTGTACTGTTTTGGGTGCGCGGTCAAAAAAAAAAAGAAGCAAAGCATCCCTTCCGATAGCCGACAGAGGAGGCCTCCGCAACGGGACAATCGGGGTGGTGGGGAGATGGTGTCCAATCAGCAGATGCCACTGCCGGCTTTATACATTTCACATGGGCATTTCGAGGCTATACTCCGACTGTCTAAGAAGGAAGCTAGCGCCATGGCCAGAACCAAGCAAACCGCTCGCAAATCCACCCGTGGCAAAGCCTACAGGATGCAGCTCGCCGCCAAGGCTGCGCTCAGGAGAGCCTCCCCGTTACAGGCCCGGCACCGTGTCTCAGAGAGATCCGTCGTTACCAAAGCTCCACTGAGCTGCTCCTCCGCAATGTGCCCTTCCAGCGCCTGGGGAGAAAAAATCGCCCTGTTCTTCAAGACCGACCTGCGCTTCCAGAGCTCCGCCGTGATGGCCCTGCAGGAGGCCAGCGAGGCTTACCTGGTCGGTCTGTTCGAGGACACCAAACTGTGTGCCATCCACGCAAAGAGGGTGCATATCGTGCCCTAGGACATCCAGCTGGCCCTCCTTATTTGCAGAGAGCGCGCGTAAATTATGACCTGATCTCCAAAATCCCACCTCAATATTTCCATCAAAAAGGCACAATTGATCTATTTATACGTGGTCCTCTGTAGCTCAATTGGTAGAGCATGGCGCTTGTAACGCCAGGGTAGTGGGTTCCATCCCTGGGACCACCCATACGTAAACATGTATGCGCACATGACTGTAAATCGCTTTGGATAAAAGCGTCTGCTAAATGGCATATTAGCGGATTTCTGAACATCATTTGTGAGAAAATACACACATTTACGTGCAACTTAATTCGTGGGAAAATTTGTTTTATTAATGCTAACGCTGTTTTCTATGCTTGATTTCGATTAATACTTTGGGATACTGGTGCACTTTTGGTCAGAAAGGCCCCTTTTCCGTGTAGGCAACAGTACACGATTTTCTTCTTAATGCATTTCATAATTCGTAGAGCCTAAATTACACAATTTTCTTCATAATTCATTTAATACATGTTAAAGAGGTTAATGTAAAATAATGAAATTTCGGCTTTCACTTATGGCACTTCCAAGGCCTTTCTATTATGGTTATGTCAATCATATTATATACTTGTTGTAACACGTTCAACCAGTTAGCAAGTCAGAAATGTCAGTTTCCAAGTACCGACTAGCACTTGAATGCTGTATTATGCCAACTTCACATTCTCGTGGAAAATGGGAAGTTGTAACTCCCACATGATTGTGTTCAAGGGGTTTTGAAGTCGGAACAATTCTTAAACCAATAAGATTGGCAACAACATTTTCACTATTTCTCACTTGTAATTCCTACTTGTAGGGTCATTCAAGTGAAACTTCCCAGTCGGAACTAGGTATTTCTCCATAACTCTGATAGCACCCTGAACACGACATTAATATGTGTGATCGACAACAGTAGGGTCTGGGTCCCGGCGTGTCCAGTCCCCATACCCATTCCATGGGAGTGAGTGTCAGTAGTCTACTATATGTCCGTGCTATGTGAAGTAAGTATGGTGATTATTATTAAGGCTCTGGTCGTCTGAGATACCAACAAGTAAGGATAAACAACATACAATATCAATAAATATATATTTTCTCCTATTAGTGTATTTTAGTTTGTTCTGTCGTTTCTGGATGATTTAATTGAAATTGCAACCAACTTTCTATGGCTTGTTTTAGATATAGTGATATTTGAGAGATTATTTCATTTCAAATAACTGAAAGTGAGAGGTTGTAATTTGAATAAAGTGGGGAAATGCCATTATTGAACATGTGGTGATTAGAACAAAAGATTTCACTCTTGACTTTGGCGAATATTATCGCGCGGCAGTGTCCTAATGCCTGCGCGCAGTGGACTATTGGCATTGTTTGCCATAGCAGGCTGGCATTAGATTAGAACATAAGATTTCACTCTTGACATCAGCGACTATTATTGCGCATAAAGGGCCGGCAGTGTACTCTTGCGCGCACATTGTGCTTTTGCCTGCGCGCAGTGTGCAGTTGCATCCGCGCAGTGGACTATTGGCCTCGTTTGCCATAGCAGGCTAGCATTAAATTATAACACAAGATTTCACTCTTGACTTTGGCGACTATTATTGCGTGTGTTCTATTGTTTTGGGCGCGCAGTGTATTACCGCGGGATCACGCAAATTGTATTATTTTTTGGCGTACAGTGTGTTTTTTGGGCGCGCAGTGTACTGTTTTGGGTGCGCGGTCAAAAAAAGAAAGAAGCAAAGCATCCCTTCCGATAGCCGACAGAGGAGGCCTCCGCAACGGGACAATCGGGGTGGTGGGGAGATGGTGTCCAATCAGCAGATGCCACTGCCGGCTTTATATATTTCACATGGGCATTTCGAGGCTATACTCCGACTGTCTAAGAAGGAAGCTAGCGCCATTGCCAGAACCAAGCAAACCGCTCGCAAATCCACCCGTGGCAAAGCCTACAGGATGCAGCTCGCCGCCAAGGCTGCGCGCAGGAGAGCCTCCCCGTTACAGGCCCGGCACCGTGTCTCAGAGAGATCCGTCGTTACCAAAGCTCCACTGAGCTGCTCCTCCGCAATGTGCCCTTCCAGCGCCTGGGGAGAAAAATCGCCCTGTTCTTCAAGACCGACCTGCGCTTTCAGAGCTCCGCCGTGATGGCCCTGCAGGAGGCCAGCGAGGCAAACCTGGTCGGTCTGTTCGAGGAGACCAAACTGTGTGCCATCCACGCAAAGAGGGTGCATATCGTGCACTAGGACATCCAGCTGGCCCGCCTTATTTGCAGAGAGCGCGCGTAAATTATGACATGATCTCCAAAATCCCACCTCAATATTTCCATCAAAAAGGCACAATTGATCTATTTATACGTGGTCCTCTGTAGCTCAATTGGTAGAGCATGGCGCTTGTAACGCCAGGGTAGTGGGTTCCATCCCTGGGACCACCCATACGTAAACATGTATGCGCACATGACTGTAAGTCGCTTTGGATAAAAGCGTCTGCTAAATGGCATATTATTATTATATACGCGCACATCTACATTTCTCACCATGTATGTTGACAATACTTGTCTAAAAGCTACATATTGCACGTTTCACTTGCCTGAGGCGTTGAAATAAAAGGCATCATTCCAAATGGATTATCTATAATAGTCAAAGTAGCATGGCCAAATCAGGAAGGCTCCGCGCATGCGTTGCTGTATTCAGCATGGTTGAATGCATTCAGAGTCAGAGGTTGAGGATGTGTCTCTCTGGCTGGAGGTGGGTAGAGTAGCCAAAAATTGTACTCAAGTAAAAATACAGTTACTTCAGAATAATATGACTCAAGTAAAAGTAAAAAGTATCATCCAAATAATTACTTGAGTAAGAGTAAAAAAGTACTTGGTGAAAAAAACTACTCAAGTACTGAGTAACTGTTGAGTTACTTGAGTTTATTTTTTAACACAAGACAACAATCAGACAGACAAAAATACAAAATAATCATCTTTAGGCAAATTATAGTTCATCCAATTAATTAAATAAATGAAAATGAATTACAAAATAGCTTAAATTAAAATAATTCAGGTAAATTCAAGTACTTATCAAATAAAATAATAATAATAAATAACTAAGCACAAGTAACACACATTTCCAAACGTTTATACTTTTTTTTTTTACCAGGCAGAACTAGAATGAGGCAGCCCATAAACTGTGTATGTGTGTGTCTCCACGGTGACAGAACAACACTTTACATTTTACATTATTTAGCAGACGCTCTTATCCAGAGCGACTTACAGTTAGTGCATACATTATTCTTTTTTTTTTCATACTGGCCCCCCGTGGGAATTGAACCCACAACCCTGGCGTTGCAAACGCCATGCTCTACCAACTGAGCTACCTCCCTGCCGGCCATTCCCTCCCCTACTGCTGTAGCTCCTGAGTGGCGCAGTGGTCTAAGGCACTGTTTTTCAGTGCTAACTGTGCCACTAGAGATCCTGGTTCGAATCCAGGCTCTGTTGCTGCCGGCCGCGACCTGGAGACTCATGAGCGGCGCACAATTGGCCCAGGGGAGGGGAGGGAATGGCCGGCAGGGATGTAGCTCAGTTGATAGAGCATGGCGTTTGCAACGCCAGGGTTGTGGGTTTGATTCCCACGGGGGGCCAGTATAAAAAATATATATGTATTCACTAACTGTAAGTCAACGTGTAAGGAAAATCGTTGTGTACTAACCTGGGAAATTTACGTTAAGGATTATGTTTACCAATAGATGACAGTATTGACTCAATACGGGGTTTGCTTTCCGTTATCCGTAGCCGCTCAAATGTCTGACATATAACCGTGCTCGAGAAAGCCACAGGTAGCGTAATGTATTTCAGCAGAATTTGTGCGTTTCTGTGTGAAAAGACACGAATTTATGTGCTACTTAATTCGTGCGAAAATACACCAATTTAACCAGTAGGCTACACACAACAACCATAAACGGATAGCTTATTTTTCTTTATTATAGTTGTGAATATACAGAAATGTTGTCTTTATTTAATAATGTTTCAAACATTGTAGTTGTATGCCTATGTACTGTTTGAGATTACACACATTTACGTGCAACTTAATTCGTGGGAAAAATTGTTTTATAACATTTACGTCATTTAGCAGACGCTCTTATCCAGAGCGACTTACAGGAGCATTTAGGGTTAAGTGCCTTGCTTAAGGGCACATCGACAGATTTTTCACCTAGTCGGCCCAGGGATTAGAAACAGCGACCTTTCGGTTACTGGCACAACGCTCTTACCCACTAAGCTACCTGCCACCCTTATTAATGTTAACGCTGTTTTATATGCTTGATTTCGATTAATACTTTAATACTTTGGGATACTGGTGCACTTTTGGTCAGAAAGGCCCCTTTTTCGTGTAGGCAACAGTACACGATTTTCTTCATAATGCATTTCATATTTCGTAGAGCCTAAATTACACAATTTTCTTCATAATTCATTTAAAACATGTTAAATGTAAAATAATGAAATGTCGGCTTTCACTTATGGCACTTCCAAGGCCTTTCTATTATGGTTATGTCAATCATATTATATACTTGTTGTAACATGTTCAACCAGTTAGCAAGTCAGAAATGTCCGTTTCCAAGTACCGACTAGCACTTGAATGCTGTATTATGCCAACTTCACATTCTCTTGGAAAATGGGAAGTTGTAACTCCGACATGATTGTGTTAAAGTGGTTTTGAAGTCGGAACAATTCTTAAACCAATAAGATTGGCAACAACATTTTCACTATTTCTCACTTGTAATTCCTACTTGTAGGGTCATTCAAGTGAAACTTCCCAGTCAGAACTAGGTATTTCCGATAACTCTGATAGCACCCTGAACACGACATTAATATGTGTGATCGACAACAGTAGGGTCTGGGTCCTGGCGTGTCCAGTCCCCATACCCATTCCATAGGAGTGAGTGTCAGTAGTCTACTATATGTCCGTGCTATGTGAAGTAAGTATGGTGATTATTATTAAGGTTCTGGTCGTCTGAGATATCAACAAGTAAGGCTATACAATATCAATTTTTTCTATTAGTTTTTTTCCACAAATAGACAGGTATTTTTACCTTTCCTTGGTAGCAAGATCTTATATTTTTTTGCTAACTTTCTATTAACATTTAATAGAGTGAGATCATTTTATTTATTTTGGGATATGTATCCACATCACCATCAGATTTGTAAACTACAAGTTGTATTGTCAGTGATCCAATTTACAGTTTAGTCATTTAGCAGACGCTCTTATCCAGAGTACATATATTTTTCATTCTGGCCCCCGTGGGAATCGAACCCACAACCTTTGCGTTGCAAGCGCCATGCTCTACCAACTGAGCTACAGGAGGGTCAATACCTTATATAGTACATTTATCATAATGTGGTTGTATTCCAGAGAGGTTAGAAAATGTATCTAGATCCTCTGAGTACAATGACACGTTTGTTTTTAAACCTTGGATTTCTAATCCCTTGATATAATTGTTGGATCTGATTTTAATAGCTAACATTTCGATGGCCATAATAAATAGATATACCGATAGTGGACAACTTTGTACATTTCAGCACCACGGAGCTCATCTATTACCCGTCTCGTGAGTGGAGAAGAAGCAGAAGCGCTGTCCATTCACTGTGCTGAATAAAGCAACGCATGCACAGAGTCTTCCTTTGTCCTTCCTGATTTGGCCAATTATTTGGTTGGAGTATTTCGGCCTGCCGCGCGTCTTTGACTATTGTAGATAATCCCTTTGGATTTATGCGTTTTATTTCAACGCCTCAGGCAAGTAAAACGTGCAATACGTAGCTTTTAGACGGGTTAGTTAACAACATACATGGTGAGAAATGTAGAGGTGCGCGTATAAATGGAGCAATTGTGCCTTTTTGATGGAAATATGGAGGTGGGATTTTGGAGATCAGGTCATCATTTACGCGCGCTCTCCGCGAATACAGTGGGCCATCAGGATGTCCTAGGGCACGATGGACACACTCTTTGCGTGGATGGCACACAGTTTGGTGTCCTCGAACAGACCGACCAGGTAAGCCTCGCTAGCCTCCTGCAGGGCTATCACGGCGGAGCTCTAGAAGCGCAGGTCGATCTTGAAGAACTGGGCGATTTTTCTCCCCAGGCGCTGGCAGGGCTCGTAACGGGGAGGCGCTCCTGCGCGCAGACTTGGCGGCTAGCTGCTTCCTGTAGGCTTTGCCACGGGTGGATTTGCGAGCGGTTTGCTTGGTTCTGGCCATGGCGCTTGCTTCCTTCTTAGACAGTCGGAGTATAGCCTCGAAATGCCCATGTGAAATGTATAAAGCCGGCAGTGGCATCTGCTGATTGGACACCATCTCCCCACTACCCCGATTGGTCCGTTGCGGAGGACTCCTCTGTCGGTTACTGGAAAGGATGCTTTGCTTCTTTTTTTTAGGACCGCGCGCCCATCACAATATACTGCGCGCCAAAAACAATAGTACACTAAGTGCGTGCGTACAATAGCACACTGCTGGCCCTTTGCGCGCAATAATAGTCCTCAAAGTCAAGAGTGAAATCTTGTGTTATATTTTAATGCTAGCCTGTTATCGCAAACGAGGCCAATAGTACACTGCCTGCACACAACTGCGCGCTGGCAAAAGCACACTGACAGTCGGGAGTATAGCCTCGAAATGCAGAGACGCGCCATGGCCAGAGCCAAGCAAACTGCTCGCAATCCAGAGCGATTTACAGTTAGTGCATACATTATTCTTTTTTTTTTTTCATACTGGCCCCCCGTGGGAATCGAACCCACAACCCTGGCGTTGCAAACGCCATGCTCTATCAACGGAGCTACCTCCCTGCCGGCCATTCCCTCCCCTACCGTACCCTATTTCTCACCATGTATGTTGTTAACTAACTTGTCTAAAAGCTACGTATTGCACATTTACTTGCCTTGAAATAAAAGGCATCAATCCAAATGGATTATCTACAATAGTCAAAGTCGCATGGCCAAATCAGGAAGGCTCCGCGCATGCGTTGCTGTATTCAGCACGGTTGAATGCATTCAGAGTCAGAGGTTGAAGTTTTGTCTCTCTGGCGGGAGGTAAGCTTGGGTTACAGAGGTGGGTAGAGTAGCCAAAAATTGTACTCAAGTAAAAGTACTATTACTTCAGAATAATATTGTTATGAATGGTACGACGTGCTGTACGTCGTACTGCACGTTGTTATGGTTTACGACAGTGTGCTGCTTTACGGATGAATGGATTGTCAGAATGTGTGGCACATGTCATTAAATGACAGAGTGATGTACAATGTGAAACTGTCCAGATGTCCGTTCTTCTACAGCTAGGCTAGATATAACATTGGCGACGAAGATGGCTGAATTCAGTTTACCACCGCCAGCACCATTCCTTGCCGTGCCTGGCGAACCTCCAGTCCTGTGGAATAACTGGCTTGAAAGTTTAAACACTTATCTTGAAGCTATGGACTTTTCTACAATCTCCGACAAGCGGAGGACAGCACTTCTCCGTCACTGCCTTGGTACAGAGGGACAGAGGATTTTCAGAGCGCTTGGATCGGCTCCTACATTCACTGCTTCAGTCAGCCTCCTACGGAACCACTTCGCCGGGAAAGAGCGACGCTACCGGCTACGGAAGAGACACCAACGGCCGGGTGAGTCCATTCAAAGCTACGTGGCTAATCTGAGGGATTTGGCTAGCTCTTGTAACTACGGGACACTTAAAGTATTTAGTCAGCCACCAATTGTGCAAGTTTTCCCACTTACAAAGATGAGAGGCCTGTAATTTTCATCATAGGTACACGTCAACTATGACAGACAAAATGAGAAAAATCCTGTAAATCACATTGTATGATTTCTAATGAATTTATTTGCAAATTATGGTGGAAAGTAAGTATTTCATTATTATGGTTGGGTCGGTATATATCATGTGAATTTTTCTTGATTTTTTCGTAGTCCTATGTGGCTCAGTGGGTAGAGCGTAGCGCTTGTAACCCCATGGAAGCGGGTTCGGTCCCCGAGGCTGCCCACGTAAAATGTATGCAAGCATGACAGTAAGTACAGCGTCTGCTAAATGGCATAATGTTTTCTTATTATGATGGGGTTGTTGGTTGGTTAATAGTGATGGGGTGGTGGAAAGAGGAGGGTGAGAGGATACTGGAGTATAAATAAATATGAGTATGGTGTGGCGTGATGCAAATATTGTATGAAAATGAAATGATTTATGATGTATGGTTTTTGTACGATTTTTATAAAAACCCTTAAATCAGAACCAAGCAAACTGCTCGCAAATCCACCCGTGGCAAAGCCTACAGGATGCAGCTCGCCGCCAAGGCCCAACTGCTAAGGGCCTCTACACTTTCTGTGCCACGTACAGGTAGGCCTACATGTATTATAGATTATAGTGAACTCCAAATTAAATAATGTACTATGTTGCTATTACTGCTTTTAGTGTCTCAAAACTATTTGAGTGGTCCACAATGTGGATTTTTTATACCTGTTTTGTATTGTCAAATGATGTATCATTGTGAAGTGACAGACTTTTTTTTTCTGTGATGGATTGTTATTACTGAAAAAAACTGCTGTGTCTAGGAAGTTGACTTCTTGCTGATGAATTGTGTATTTAACCTTAATGGATGGATGGATGGATGATTGTTGAGAATGTTTAGGAAATATGTAAATAGTTGAATGTCGTGAGGCCAGGCTCCTATTATATCGTCTAAGAATCGGTAATAAAAGGTGGGTTGGTATGGACACTTGGCCAGTGCCTCTCTCTCCCATTCAGCGTCTCTCTCCCATTCAGCCATGAGTATATTTGCGTATGCATGTGCACATTTTTTCCCATAGCTGTTCCCGCCACCTGTAGGTAATAGTGATCGTTGAATAAAAAGTTATTGCTAGTAAGGCTGATTTCTAATAGTTGTAGTATTTCTTTGTCCGGTCTAGTGTTAACAGGATATCTCTTGAAAATGTTTCTAACTGCTTGTATTCCTGTTGCTGTATTTATATTAGTGTATAGGCCATCAATATCTATTGTTAATATGTGGGTTTGGGAGAGAACAACTATTGGTCCAATCCTCTCCATGAAGTGATGTGTCCCTAAGATAACTGGGGTGCTTAGTGGAGAGGGGGTTGATATAATAGTCAATGTATTCTGAGATGTTGTAGGACTCACTGTTGCAGTCAGAAGCAATTGGTATCCGGGGGAACCTCAAAGGGAACTATCCAGGTGTCTGGTTCTTTGTGTATTTTCGGGAGTAGGTGAAACAGTCTAGGTCGTGGGGTGTCTGGTACAAAGAGAAAGTTCCGTTGTTTAGCAGTGATATGTTTTTCATAGAGGGTTTGAATGATTTGCCTTAATTGTAATTTTGTCTGTAGTTGTATACGGTTGTCTATTGGTTGATAGTGTTTAGTGTTGGATAATTGTCTGTTTGCTTCGTATGTGTATTGGTATTTATCTATTATAACTATTTTTGATCCTTTGTCTGCTGGTTTCGGTATATTTTGTGGGTTGTTTTTAAGTTGTTTTATGGCCTCTCTTTCTATGTGGGTGAGATTGTCTTTTGTGTCTGTCTGATGTTTGATAAACCAGGTGTAGTTCTGCCCTCTGCGGGGGGATCTGAGGTAGTGGCTGTAAATAATAGCATTTGGAAAAGTGTTTTTTGCTTCTTTATACATGTCTGCCAGCTGTTTGAGGGAGGTTTGGTAGGGATCATGGTACTTGTTGGTTATACCCACCTAGAGAAACACCTGGCAGGTGTCTTTTTCAGAACCTTGGCAAAATGATAAATATTTGCACCTGGGTAGCTGTCGATTTGTATGTTTGGGTTATTGAATGAGGGTATTCTGTTGAGGTTGGAATCTCCTAGTATCAGTGTGGATGCTGTGCCTATGAAGTTCCAGTCTGCCACTGAGATGGCATGGTCCAAGTCCTGTTGACGGGAGGAGATTCTATTGAAGCGAATTAATTGTGATTTCGCTATACCTTTTGAAAGTGTGTTTTGGATGGTAGCTGTGTTTATGGAGTAGAGCATGTGTATCTGTAGGTTTAAAGTATACTTTGGTGAGTAATGTTTTCTGTGTTGCATTGTTTTGGTTGAAGAAGGCTGTTGTATCCAAGATATGTACTTCCATTGGATCTATTGTGTATTTAACTTGAATTGATGCATGGTGATTATTGAGAATATTAATGAAATCTGTGAAACGTGTGCATATGCAGGTGCAAATTTCTTAGCCATAGTTGTTCCCTCCACCTGTAAGTAGTGCCTACCATTAAACATGAAGTCATTGCTCGTCAGGCTGATCTCTAATAGTTCTAATATGTCGTTGTCCAGTCTATCCCTATCTGTCCCTATATAACTGTGTTGATATTGGTGAATAAGCTATCTATATCAATGGTATCTATATCAATGGTATCTATATATATATATATATATATATATATATACACACACACAAATCAATCAAATCAAATTTTATTGGTCACATGCGCCGAATACAACAGGTGCAAACATTACAGTGAAATGCTTACTTACAGCCCTTAACCAACAGTGCATTTATTTTAAACAAAAAAAGTAAGGATAAAACAACAACAAAAAAAGTGTTGAGAAAAAAAAAAGCAGAAGTGAAAATAAAGTGACAGTAGGGAGGCTATATATACAGGGGGGTACCGTTGCAGAGTCAATGTGCGGGGGCACCGGCTAGTTGAGGTAGTTGAGGTAATATGTACATGTGGGTAGAGTTAAAGTGACTATGCATAAATACTTAACAGAGTAGCAGCAGCGTAAAAAGGATGGGGTGGGGGGGGCAGTGCAAATAGTCCGGGTAGCCATGATTAGCTGTTCAGGAGTCTTATGGCTTGGGGGTAGAAGCTGTTGAGAAGTCTTTTGGACCTAGACTTGGCACTCCGGTACCGCTTGCCGTGCGGTAGCAGAGAGAACAGTCTATGACTAGGGTGGCTGGAGTCTTTGACAATTTTGAGGGCCTTCCTCTGACACCGCCTGGTATAGAGGTCCTGGATGGCAGGAAGCTTTGCCCCAGTGATGTACTGGGCCGTACGCACTACCCTCTGTAGTGCCTTGCGGTAGGAGGCCCAGCAGTTGCCATACCAGGCGGTGATGCAACCAGTCAGGATGCTCTCGATGGTGCAGCTGTATAATTTTTTGAGGATCTGAGGACCCATGCCAAATCTTTTTAGTCTCCTGAGGGGGAATAGGCTTTGTCGTGCCCTCTTCACGACTGTCTTGGTGTGTTTGGACCATGATAGTTCGTTGGTGATGTGGACACCAAGGAACTTGAAGCTCTCAACCTGTTCCACTACAGCCCCGTCGATGAGAATTGGGGCGTGCTCAGTCCTCTTTTTTTTCCTGTAGTCCACAATCATCTCCTTTGTCTTGGTCACGTTGAGGGAGAGGTTGTTGTCCTGGCACCACACATCCAGATCTCTGACCTCCTCCGTATAGGCTGTCTCATCGTTGTCGGTGATCAGGCCTACCACTGTTGTGTCGTCGGCAAACTTAATGATGGTGTTGGAGTCGTGCCTGGCCATGCAGTCATGGGTGAACAGAGAGTACAGGAGGGGACTGAGCACGCACCCCTGAGGGGCCCCCGTGTTGAGGATCAGTGTTGCAGATGTGTTGTTACCTACCCTTACCACCTGGGGGCGGCCCGTCAGGAAGTCCAGGATCCAGTTGCAGAGGGAGGTGTTTAGTCCTAGGATCCTTAGCTTAGTGATGAGCTTAGAGGGCACTATGGTGTTGAATGCTGAGCTGTAGTCAATGAATAGCATTCTCACGTAGGTGTTCCTCTTGTCCAGGTGGGAAAGGGCAGTGTGGAGTGCGATAAAGATTGCATCATCTGTGGATCTGTTGGGGCGGTATGCAAATTGGAGTGGGTCTAGGGTTTCTGGGATTATGCTGTTGATGTGAGCCATGACCAGTCTTTCAAAGCACTTCATGGCTACAGACGTCAGTGCTACGGGTCGGTAGTCATTTAGGCAGGTTATCTTAGAGTTCTTGGGCACGGGGACTATGGTGGTCTGCTTGAAACATGTTGGTATTACAGACTCAGTCAGGGACATGTTGAAAATGTCAGTGAAGACACTTGCCAGTTGGTCAGCACATGCTCGGAGTACACGTCCTGGTAATCCGTCTGGCCCTGCGGCCTTGTGAATGTTGACCTGCTTAAAAGTCTTACTCACATCGGCTACGGAGAGCGTGATCACATAGTCATCCGGAACAGCTGGTGCTCTCATGCATGCTTCAGTGTTGCTTGCCTCGAAGCGAGCATAGAAGTGGTTTAGCTCGTCTGGTAGGCTTGTGTCACTGGGCAGCTCGCGGCTGTGCTTCCCTTTGTAGTCTGTAATAGTTTTCAAGCCCTGCCACATCCGACGAGCGTCAGAGCCAGTGTAGTATGATTCAATCTTAGACCTGTATTGACTCTTTGCCTGTTTGATGGTTCGTCGGAGGTCATAGCGGGATTTCTTATAAGCGTCCGGGTTAGAGTCCCATTCCTTGAAAGCGGCAGCTCTACCCTTTAGCTCAGTGCGGATGTTTCCTGTAATCCATGGCTTCTGGTTGGGGTATGTACGTACGGTCACTGTGGGGACGACATCATCGATGCACTTATTGATGAAGCCAGTGACTGATGTGGTGTACTCCTCAATGCTGTCTGAAGAATCCCGGAACATGTTCCAGTCTGTGCTAGCAAAACAGTCCTGTAGCTTAGCATCTGCGTCATCTGACCACTTTTTTATTTACCGAATCACTGGTGCTTCCTGCTTCAGTTTTTGCTTATAAGCAGGAATCAGGAGGATAGAGTTATGGTCAGATTTACCAAATGGAGGGCGAGGGAGAGCTTTGTATGCGTCTCTGTGTGTGGAGTAAAGGTGGTCTAGAGTTTTTTCCCCTCTGGTTGCACATTTAACATGCTGGTAGAAATTAGGTAGAACGGATTTAAGTTTCCCTGCATTAAAGTCCCCGGCCACTAGGAACGCTGCATCTGGATGAGCGTTTTCCTGTTGATTAATGGCCTTGTACAACTCATTCAGAGCAATCTTAATGCCAGCATTGGTTTGTGGTGGTAAATAGACAGCTATGAAAAATATAGATGAAAACTCGCTTGGTAAATAGTGTGGTCTACAGCTTATCATAAGATACTCTACCTCAGGCGAGCAAAACCTCGAGACTTCCTTAGTATTTGATTTTGTGCACCAGCTGTTGTTTACAAATATACATAGACCGCCACCCCTTGTCTTACCAGAGTCAACCGTTCTGTCCTGCCGATGTAGCGTATAGCCTGCTAGCTGAATGTTATCATTGTTGTCGTTCAGCCACGACTCCGTGAAACATAAGATATTACAGTTTTTAATGTCCCGTTGGTAGGATAACCGTAATCTTAAATCATCCATTTTATTCTCAAAAGCTTGAACGTTGGCTAATAGGATTGATGGAAGAGGCAGTTTACTCGCTCGCCGTCGGATCCTTACAAGGCAACCGGATCTGCGTCCGCGATATCTCCGTCTCTTCCTCACGCGAATGACGGGGATCTGGGCCTTGTCGGGTGTCTGTAGAATATCCTTCGCGACCGCCTCGTTGAAGAAAAAATCTTCGTCCAATGCGAGGTGAGTAATCGCTGTCCTGATATCCAGAAGCTCTTTTTGGTTATAAGAGACGATGGCAGAAACATTATGTACAAAATAAATTACAAATAACGCGGAAAAACACACACAATAGTACAATTGGTTAGAGGGCTGTAAAACGGCAGCCATCTTCTCCGGCGCTGTTCTTAATACTCCACACACACACACAGTGGGGAAAAAATGATTTAGTCAGCCAACAATTGTGCAAGTTCTCCCACTTAAAAAGATGAGAGGCCTGTAATTTTCATCATAGGTACACGTCAACTATGACAGACAAATTGAGAAAAAAGAATCCAGAAAATCACATTGTAGGATTTTTTATGAATTTATTTGCAAATTATGGTGGAAAATAAGTATTTGGTCACCTACAAACAAGCAAGATTTCTGGCTCTCACAGACCTGTAACTTCTTCTTTAAGAGGCTCCCCTGTCCTCCACTCGTTACCTGTATTAATGGCACCTGTTTGAACTTGTTATCAGTATAAAAGACACCTGTCCACAACCTCAAACAGTCACACTCCAAACTCCACTATGGCCAAGACCAAAGAGCTGTCAAAGGAACCAGAAACAAAATTGTAGACCTGCACCAGGCTGGGAAGACTGAATCTGCAATAGGTAAGCAGCTTGGTTTGAAGAAATCAACTGTGGGAGCAATTATTTATAAAATGGAAGACATACAAGACCACTGATAATCTCCCTCGATCTGGGGCTCAACGCAAGATCACACCCCGTGGGGTCAAACTGATCACAAGAACGGTGAGCAAAAATCCCAGAACCACACGGGGGGACCTAGTGAATGACCTGCAGAGAGCTGGGACCAAAGTAACAAAGCCTACCATCAGTAACACACTACGCCGCCGGGGACTTAAATCCTGCAGTGCCAGACTTGTCCCCCTGCTTAAGCCAGTACATGTCCAGGCCCGTCTGAAGTTTGCTAGAGTGCATTTGGATGATCCAGAAGAGGATTGGGAGAATGTCATATGGTCAGATGAAACCAAAATATAACTTTTTGGTAAAAACTCAACTTGTCGTGTTTGGAGGACAAAGAATGCTGAGTTGCATCCAAAGAACACCATACCTACTGTGAAGCATGGGGGTGGAAACATCATGCTTTGGGGCTGTTTTTCTGCAAAGGGACCAGGACGACTGATCCGTGTAAAGGAAAGAATGAATGGGGCCATGTATCGTGAGATTTTGAGTGAAAACCTCCTTCCATCAGCAAGGGCATTGAAGATGAAACGTGGCTGGGTCTTTCAGCATGACAATGATCCCAAACACACCGCCCGGGCAACAAAGGAGTGGCTTCGTAAGAAGCATTTCAAGGTCCTGGAGTGGTCTAGCCAGTCTCCAGATCTCAACCCCATAGAAAATCTTTGGAGGGAGTTGAAAGTCCGTGTTGCCCAGCGACAGCCCCAAAACATCACTGCTCTAGAGGAGATCTGCATGGAGGAATGGGCCAAAATACCAGCAACAGTGTATGAAAACCTTGTGAAGACTTACAGAAAACGTTTGACCTGTGTCATTGCCAACAAAGGGTATATAACAAAGTATTGAGTAACTTTTGTTATTGACCAAATACTTTTTTTCCACCATAATTTGAAAATCAATTCATTAAAAACCCTACAATGTGATTCAGGGTCTTGGCAATCTTCTTATAGCCCAGGCCATCTTTATGTAGAGCAACAATTCTTTTTTTCAGATCCTCAGATTTTTTTGCCATGAGGTGCCATGTTGAACTTCCAGTGACCAGTATGAGGGAGTGTGAGAGCGATGACACCAAATTTTAACACACCTGCTCCCCATTCACAACTGAGACCTTGTAACACTAACGAGTGAACATTTTCACTTAGGGGTGTACACACTTTTGTTGCCAGCGGTTTAGACATTAATGGCTGTGTGTTGAGTTATTTTGAGGGGACAGCAAATATACACTGTTATACAAGCTGTACATTCACTACTCTACAATGTAGCAAAGTGTCATTTCTTCAGTGTTGTCACATGAAAAGATATACTCAAATATTTACAAAAATGTGAGGGGTGTACTCACTTTTGTGAGATACTGTATATATGTGTATATGTTTGGGAGGGAACAGCTATGTGTTTGATATATTCTAAGAAGTGATATGTGTCCCTAAAATAACTGGGGTGCTTAGTGGAGAGGGGGTTGATATAATTAAGATGTTGTAGGACTCACTGTTGCAGTCAGAAACCATTTCTCTTCCGGGGGGAACCTCAACGGGAACTATCCAGGTGTCTGGTTCTTTGTGTATACACCCACTCAATTGGTTGGCACTTAAAATAGCCTTTGGGGGTTGAGTAGTCAAGTTGATGCCGCAGTAGCGAATTTACTTGGCTTTGACGGCATTCTCTGTCTTCTTGGGGAGTAGCACCGCCCAGATGTTGGGTCGTTACGGAAGGCCAGCTGCAGGTGACAGGGGATGATGTGAGTCTTCTTGTTTGCACAGGCAGTGTCTCCGGCCAACTCCAGGGTCTCAGCAGTCAGGTATTCAAGCACGGCGGCCAGGTAGACTGGTGCGACAGCGCCCACACGCTCAGCGTAGTTGCCTTTGCGCAT
Source organism: Coregonus clupeaformis (assembly GCF_020615455.1). Classification (NCBI taxonomy): domain Eukaryota; kingdom Metazoa; phylum Chordata; class Actinopteri; order Salmoniformes; family Salmonidae; genus Coregonus; species Coregonus clupeaformis. Next base: position 192,982 of record NW_025533563.1, on the reverse strand, counting down.
CAGCCTGTTCACTACATTCTGATTTTAAAAAATAAGGGCATCTTGTAATCCAGCTTGATTTAAATGTTCATGTAACATTTGTTCCCAACATTGAAAGATTGTTTGTGTTTGTGTTTTTTTTTTACAGGAAGATGAAGGGGGTGATGTCCTGCAGGACCTAGCACAACATGTAAGGAAAGTCGTTGTGTACTAACCTGGGATATTTATGTTAAGGATTATGTTTACCAATAGATGTCAGTATTGACTCAATACGGGGTTTACTTTCCGCTATCCCTAGCCGTTTAAATGTCTGACGTATAACCGTGCATGAGAAAGCCACAGGTAGCATAATGTAGTCCCCATACCCATTCCATACGAGTGAGTGTCAGTAGTCTACTACACTGTAAACCCGAATGTTCAAAATAATTAATTGTAATACGTAGTGTAAACTTAAAATGTTCTTAAAAGTTGTACTTACTTAAAAATGTTGAGTGCCAGTAGCAATTTTCTTCTTTTTGAGTTTATTGAACTTATAATAATAATATGAACATTTTTCATTTTTATGTAACTGCTACTTAACATATTTTTTTTAAACTTAAAACTATATGGATTAAACATGAATTTATGTCTTATTTTGAAAGAACAAATGAATCAAATCAAGAACGAATTGAGAATAAATCAATTGCATCAGATAGATTTGTATATAAAATATCACACACACACACACACACACACACACACACACACACGTGTATATACGTTTATAAATAATTAATTGTTAATAGTTTGCTTGTTACAAGGTTGGCTAGTTAATAAATTACATATATGCGCTCACATATTTTATTTTGTAGTATTTGCGTGCACTTCCTCTTCAGGCAGCAGACCGGAGCCGAGGAGAAGGGCAGGAGACCGGAGGGTAACACTCAGCTCTGCACAAATGAGTTGTGAATGTAAGTAGTCAACATAAAACTTGCTTGAATGTTTGTATGTTTGTTTCTGGAGGTTCAACGTGTTTTTAAGACGGACAAAGTGAGTCACGTTAGCAATGTAAAACGGTTATCTGTTAGGTTAGCAAGCTAACATGCAAAGTCATTCCGCCAGTTAGCTAGCTGTATAGGCTACATGGCTAGGCTAATGTAGTTGTAAAAAACTGGTTGAGCCCAACGTGCAGCGGTGGATAGTAAGGTATCATGTACTGCTCAATAAAAACTTGAAATCTGTGCTGGAGCTGTGTCAGTGTTGTGAATGAAAGCAGAAGCTAACTCCACGTGTTGTGACTTAGGCTAACTGAAAGCTATTCTCTGCAAGTTGAATTAGCTGGTTACTTTTTTTGTATTCATATTTTTGTTATTGCTACGATAAGAATTTATGGATGCTACCAGCCCAACGTTACCTAACTTTGACTTATTTGTGTAATAACATGTTTTGAATAGTCTAACAGGCATTTTACACATCTACTTTGTTTTAATCAATGTTGGTGTAGCTATATTGTTGTACACTTTTAGTATGAGGAATATGACTGCAGTTTTTGATAGTTCTGATGGAGGTTTAAACTTCATGACAGGTGTCCTGTAAAATAATATTTTTTTGTGTGTTTTCAGGTTGCTGCAACAAATATGACTTGGCACTGTAAGTTGTGTTCAGCTTCTTTTACCACTAGAAAATATTTATTTAAACACTGCAGACTGCAGCACAGCCACTTTTCAAAAATGAGCCCGCTCTCATGCCTCCATGATGATTGCATGTCCACATTTCAGACACTTAGTGCCCTGAGTACTCATCTGTCAAGATATCATGCTCAAGAACATAAGAAGTGTTTGTTTTGCCATACATTCATTATGTCCGCCACGGCCTCCTCACCCCCCTGTTGGAGGTTGTCATTAATGATTATAAACATTTAGAAAGCCTTATAAATGCACTATAATGTCTGTGTGCTGATGTGTTGTTAACCTCCAAATCTCTTCTTTTATTAAAGTGATGGCAGCTGAAGCCCCACAAAACATGATCTTTCGTGTCATCGAGGCAGACCGTGTTAGAAAATTAAAACTCAGCTCCCGTCCAGCCTCTGTTGATGCAGTGATTGAGATTTTAAAAGAACAACTGGAATTGGACTGTGACTTCAGTTTGCAATACAAAGATCCAGACTTTGATGGAAAACTCACTTGCCTTGTTGACATCGAGGAGTTACCACAAAAAGCCTGTGTTCATATTTCAGTTAGACAGGATTCCAGTTCTCTTGCATCAACTGATACCCTTTCAGATGTGTCATCCCCAGAATGTCTGACCAGATGGCCTCCAGGTCCTTTACAAATTCCCACATTTGCATTTGACGTTGAGCTGACACTTAGAGATGGGAATGCTGAATTTGAAAAGAATGAGAGACCTCTTCAGTTGTCAAGGGACCAAAAGCACAATATTTTAGACAAACTGGCATCTACCATATATGGTTTTAAGGCTTACCCCAGTGATAAAGAGATAGCAATGGTGGCTGAAGCTCTTGTGAGGAAACACCCCTGTTTAATAGAGGCAGGATCTGACAATGGATGGGATGGCTGGAAGAACAGCATCAAGTTTAAAATGGGCAACTACAGGACCAAGATGAGAAGGGCTGGATGTCAGGAGGTCGCTGTAAATGCTGGGAAAAGAAGCCGAAAAAACCCTGAGAATGAACCTTCACACTCCAACATCAAAAGGCCTAAGTGTGCAGAGGTCAACTTTCTGCCTAACTTTCCTCAAGGAGAGGATCCCTCAAGCCTTGACCTTTTGAGGCAGGCTATTGTCGAGGAAGTAAAGAAGACTGAGAGAAACCTACCCCTTATTAGTAAGATGATGCAGAACACGTTTGCCTTGCGACGACAGACTATTGTAATGTCCTGCCCACCGGTGAAAGAGCTAATGGACCTCTGGCCTGCTCTTCATATGCAGTCTGAGGTAAAATCATCATCAATTTAATAAATAAATTCATTTTGTAGGTTATTTTTTCTGTTTTTATCTTTGCTACTGTATGTCACATTGTGTGTAATGTTGCCTAATTTCATTCATCCTAAAATAAATAATTGCTGTTACTGTCCTTTCCTCAATGGAGGTATATGTAGAGTTCCAACGGATAACTAACCAGAACCTACCTAACACTTTCTATGCCGAGCTTGATCGTCACACTCCTCGTTTGATGGCCTTATTTAGACAGAAAGCTTCCAAAACTGAAAAGACTGCAGATGCGTTGGCAAACATTTTCAAAGTCCATGATACACAGGTGATTATACATTTCACAGGTAGTCTTAGTGTAATGTTGGGAGTTTAATGCTTCAAATAAGCTTTTTAATTCCACAATTGCACCAGTCAGCAGGTTATTAGTGGATTTATGTGCAGATATTGGCAATTAATTAATTAATTAATTAATTATTAGTTGGGACTGTTTGTCACTGGGTTTGATAAGTAAACTTGTCACAACACTGTTTTAATCTTCTTAGGAATTACATGATGTCCACACAAGGCGTACCACTGTTCTCCATGCCCTTCCTGATTATCTACTAGAGGAAGTCTCTGGATTTTTCAGAACATGTGTGGTAAGTCCCAGTAAAGAGATATCAGGCCTATTGTACTGTAAATTAACAAATTAATATCTTCATTTCATTTCCAACACACTAGAATTTATGTATATGTACCAGTGTTTCAACTACAAACCTCTGGCAAGATGTTTATAAGTGTGAAGTGTCATTTTGAGCCCATTACAGCATCAAAAAAATAAACTGCAAAGAAAATCAAGTAGCCGTCATTAGCCTCACAGTGGAACACATAAAAGTAATCTCACTTTCTCAGCAACGAGAGCACAACTTAGCAGAATGAACAGGAGTCTTTCAGACTTGTGTATTTATTGTTATTTAAATGACATCCAACTAGGGGTGGAACAGTACACAGAAGTCACGGTTCGGTTCATACCTCGGTTCAGGCATCACGGTTCGGTTTGGTACAATGGAGGGGAAAGCAAAACAAAAATGCAGAAGGCACATTTTTTTATTGTGCATGTCTCAGGCTGTCCACTGAGCTAGCTGTAACAGCTTGAAGTGTATAAAGTAAGATGGAAACAGTAAACAAGAAGTACCCTGCATCATCTCCAGACTCCATCTGTAACTTGTAAACAAAATAAGACAATCAGCTAGTAGTGTGATATGGGAGACAAGCGCTGCTCTCATATGTGAATGCACAGAGCAGGGATGTTAAAAGAGCAGCTTCGGTTACACAGAACAGTTGACGAGTTTTGGTGTTAGCTTCACACGCTAACGGCGAAGCTAACAGCTAACGGCGGAGCTAACAGCTAACGGCGGAGCAAACAGCGAATCAAACGGGCCTGGAGGCCATTTGTGGTCGAGGCGAGAAGGGATACAGCTACGTCCGTGTTTGGTTGTATTTGGAAGGGACTAGTTTGTTTCACGTGGACTCTTCATTTGGACTGGACTGACTGACTCGACATGTAGGCGGGGCTCGGGAGCTTCAGAGCTAAGGGCAGGGCTACAGATTAGGTGTCCCTAAAGAACCGCTTGTCTAACAGTAGTTCCGCATTACATTCATTAATTTGCACTCAAGTTTTATTTATTTTTATACTGTGTATTCTCCGTGTAAATGCATGTACCGTACCGAGACGCCCGTACCATTTCGGTTCAATACAAATATATGTACCGTTCCACCCCTACATCCAACTGTAATCAAAATTGCCACAGCCATAGTTTCAGTAAATGTGATTAGTATATGTTCTCCCTTTTCATTTTTTAAAGGATGATATGGATGAGCCAGACCTGTGGGATGCATCAGTGGTCCTCCTTACAACAGTCAGTGATGATGCCACAAGCCCAGTTCACTACCACCCAGTGAGAGTCTCTGTCGTCCTAGAGGGTGATGTGGTTGTCAATCTCCCCAGGCTTGCTGATGCCTTCCTGGTAATGTTCGGCCTGATTTATGCACTACATCTCAGCTATCCCAAGGGACTGACAAACACTTTTGAGTTCACACAGAAAATCTTGCTTGGTCTTGATGACTCTAAACTGTCACCCAAGCTGCAGACTCTTAAAAATGAGCTGATGTTGTATGTGTAACTGAAGATCCAAAAAGGAGTGGTGGATTCTGATGGCTCACTCTGTTAGAGCATAATCCATAATGAGAATATGTCATGTCAGGTCCATGTTGAATACTGTTCAACTGTTTATGTTAAAGTTGCTGCTCTACTCAACTGGTTTTCAGCCAAATGGCACAAAGTACACACTGTCTTTGTACGTTTTAATGTACATTTTATTGTTGTTAAAACTGAAATTCAGGGTTGAATTAAGTGTTTATATATGGAGGATATTTTTATTCATAATTCAAATTGAAAGGCCAAAGGGAAAACGAAGCGAGATCAAATTAAAAATATTATTATTTTACTACACTACTAGGAAAAATCATGCCATAATTAAATTTAAAAAGTCAAATTTAAAATGCAAAGCTTCAACTGTCAGCTGGAAGTCGTTTCAGACCCTCCCACCAGCCGTTGGGCCATGCCTCCTCATTTAAATTGACACCTGTCACTTCTAAATGAAAAGCTTAAATCAAAATGTAAAAGGTGAATCTGAAAATGTCAATGTCAAATGTAAAACGTAAAATTCAAAAGATAAAATGTCAAATTGAAAATTATAAAGGGGAAAGGCTAAAATAAAACTATTATATTTTAGATTTTAATTGAAGTATTTCCATTTTAAGCTTTTACATCATACATTTAATTATGGCATGATTTTTCCTAGTAGCGTAGTAAAATAATACTATTAATTTGATCTTGCTTTGTTTTCTCTTTGGACTTTCAATTTGAATCATGAATAAATATATCCTCCATATTTATACACTATGTCATTTTGTTTTTAAAAGGTGTACTATATAGCTTTGGGAAGTACATTTTTATCAGAAAGGAAAGCTCTTCATTGATACATTTTCATAAATAAATAAACTGTCCTCAAAGTTTCAGGCTACTTTACTTTAGTAACCTTTCTAGTTGGAAACAGTGTTATAGGGACTTTATTTTCTTCTGAGGATGGGATGTTTATTCAGTTATGGAAATGTTTAAATCATTTTTATTGTCTTATTAATATTGTTAATTTTGCTTTTCGAGTTTGAATTAATTTTCTAAAACTATACAGTGCACCCTGAAGTTGCTAGATTTGAACCAGATAGCCAAAGGAAGGCTAAACACTGCCTTTGTACATGTTAATGTACCGTTTTGAAATTTTAGCAGTTTTAGTTGTGAAGAATTTACAAGCAATTTGTTTATACATTGCTGCACTGCAAGTTTACAACCAGATGGCCAAAAGTGTGCCTTTGTAATTGTTTATTTAATTCTCTTTTTAATTCTTAATTATTTGTATTACTATTATTGTTATATTACTATTATTATTAAATAGATCGTTTCATTTTGTGCTAAAAGGCACAGGTGTGGGCAAATTATCTTTCTAAACAAATGTTTGGTCACCACCCAAGACTTGCTGATGCCCTCCTGGTAATGTTGTATTATCATTATATCACAAATAGCTTATAAACTGTTATTTTCTTAATGTAATTTTAGCTTTTCTGAGTTTGAATATGTTCTACTATTACATAGTTCATCTTAAAGTATAAACAAAATGCCCAGAAGTAGACTTGTTAATTGTTATTTTTTTATTTTTGTTTTTTTATTTCATATTTTTTTGCTAAAAGACTGGGCAAGAAAAGTTTCTACTAAACATCGGAATAGATGATGTTTTTTTGTTTGGCCTTTAAGTCAAGAGTACTTATTATTTTTAAGGCAATCAGTTGCCACAAATATTTTAAGTTTGGTGGTAAATGATTTTGAGTTGTAACAAGTCTATGTTTTTGAGTTATGGGTAATCAGAAGATAGATTGAAAAAACGAATAAATGTTAAGTTAACTCAGGATATTTATGTTTCATTTTCATGCTTGAAATTATTAAGTTCTCTTGAGATATTGCAATGAGAAAGATGAATAAATATTCTGAGTAGCATAAACTGAAAATGTTTGAGTTGGCTTAATCAGTAAATTTAATATGAACTCCAAATATATAAGCAATAGTTGCCTTTGCGCATCAGCCTGGGCATCTCGTAATCCATCTTGATTTAAATTTCATGTAAAATGTGTTCCCAACATTGAAAGAATGTCTGTGTTTGTGTGTGATTTTTTATTCCAGGAAGATGAAGGGGGTGATGTCCTGCAGGACCTAGCAAAACATGCAAGGAAAATCGTTGTGTACTAACCTGGGATATTTACGTTAAGGATTATGTTTACCAATAGATGATAGTATTGACTCAATACGGGGTTTGCTTTCCGTTATCCCTAGCCGCTCAAATGTCTGACATATAACCGTGCTCGAGAAAGCCACAGGTAGCATAATGTATTTCAGCAGATTTCGTGCGTTTCTGTGTGAAAAGACATGAATTTATGTGCTACTTAATTCGTGCGAAAAGACACCAATTTAACCAGTAGGCTACACACAACAACCATAAACGGATAGCCTTTTTTCTTTATTATAGTTGTGAATATACAGAAATGTTGTCTTTATTTAATAATGTTTCAAACATTGTAGTTGTATGCCTATGTACTGTTTGAGATTTTCTGAACATAATTTGTGAGAAAATGCACACATTTACGTGCAACTTAATTCGTGGGAGAAATTGTTTTATTACATTTATGTCATTTAGCAGACGCTCTTATCCAGAGCATTTAGGGTTAAGTGCCTTGCTTAAGGGCACATCGACAGATTTTTCACCTAGTCGGCCCGGGGATTAGAACCAGCGACCTTTCCGTTACTGGCACAACGCTCTTACCCACTAAGATACCTGCCACCCGTATTAATGTTAACGCTGTTTTCTATGCTTGATTTCGATTAATACTTTAATACTTTTGGATACTGGTGCACATTTGGTCAGAAAGGCCCCTTTTCCGTGTAGGCAACAGTACACTATTTTCTTCATAATGCAATTCATATTTCGTAGAGCCTAAATTACACAATTTTCTTCATAATTCATTTAATACATGTTAAAGAGGTTATTGTAAAATGATGAAATTTCGGCTTTCACTTATGGCACTTCCAAGGCCTTTCTATTATGGTTATGTCAATCATATTATATACTTGTTTTAACACGTTCAACCAGTTAGCAAGTCAGAAATGTCCGTTTCCAAGTACCGACTAGCACTTGAATGCTGTATTATGCCAACTTCACATTCTCGTGGAAAATGGGAAGTTGTAACTCCCACATGATTGTGTTCAAGGGGTTTTGAAGTCGGAACAATTCTTAAACCAATAAGATTGGCAACAACATTTTCACTATTTCTCACTTGTAATTCCTACTTGTAGGGTCATTCAAGTGAAACTTCCCAGTCGGAACTAGGTATTTCTCCATAACTCTGATAGCACCCTGAACACGACATTAATATGTGTGATCGACAACAGTAGGGTCTGGGTCCCGGCGTGTCCAGTCCCCATACCCATTCCATGGGAGTGAGTGTCAGTAGTCTACTATATGTCCGTGCTATGTGAAGTAAGTATGGTGATTATTATTAAGGTTCTGTTCGTCTGAGATACCAACAAGTAAGGCTATACAACATACAATATCAATAAATATATATTTTCTCCTATTAGTGTATTTGAGTTTGTTCTGTGGTTTCTGGATGATTTAATTGAAATTGCAACCATCTTTCTATGGCTTGTTTTAGATATAGTGATATTTGAGAGATTATTTCATTTCAAATAACTGAAAGTGAGAGGTTGTAATTTGAATAAAGTGGGGAAATGCCATTATTGAACATGTGGTGATTAGAACAAAAGATTTCACTCTTGACTTTGGCGAATATTATCGCGCGGCAGTGTCCTAATGCCTGCGCGCAGTGTGCAGTTGAATCCACGCAGTTTACTATTGGCCTCGTTTGCCATAGCAGGCTAGCATTAAATTATAACACAAGATTTCACTCTTGACTTTGGCGACTATTATGTTATGAGCCCTCTCACTCCACCGGGTTACCACCTTAATTTGTTTCCACTCTGCTCACCACTCTCTCTCTACTCAGCCTAACTAGCTCCACCTGTCCCTGCTCTGCTCGGCTCTAATTACTCTGCCAGCTGCGCTGCATTACCCACTAACCTCTCCCAGTATTTATAGTCCTGTCTTTCAGCTCTCCTTTGTCAGATCGTCTGCAAAGCTCACACCCGGAACCTGTTTGCTCGCGCTTCTGGCTCACCCTTGTTTTGTGACCCCGGACCTGCCTGATTCTTGGATACTCTTCTGCCCCAGGATAACCAGACCTGCTTTCTGCCATTACGACTCCTGACTACTCTTCGACCCCGGTAACTCTGACCAGCCTTCTGCCTTGCTACAACGTATTTGGATTTCCCTTGAACTGTACTTCTGCCTTGTTTCATCCGCCCCGTTGTGTCTGTGTTTCCTCCCCCCCCAGGACTTCTGGACCACCAACCACCGGCGTCATCGGACGCATCGCTGCCACTGGGGGGGGGGCACAGACCCAGCACATTGGACGGAAGAACCCCTGGAGCCTTCACTCACTCCCAACTTCCCTTTTTCCCTTAAGTTTTAATAAACTTTCTGGTGTGACGCAATTGTGGTCCTCTTGTCGTCTGTCTGAACCTTGACAGTACGATCTGACCATCATGGACTCAGCGCACACTTCCCCCGACATGGAAACCGAAGGACCTGAGCAACCCACCGCCATGCTACGCCTGGAACACACTGAGAGAGAGCTAGGCCGCATGAGCGGCGACATCACCTCTCTGCTTCAGGTCGGCCACCAACAGCATCAGCAGTTCCAGCAGCACCAGCAGCAGTCCCAGCAGCAGCAACAACAACTCGCCATGATCATCCAACTCCTCACCAACCTTACCCCAGCCAGTCTGCCCACCAGCCCTGCCTCCGAGTTACCTGCCCCGGTCATTGCAGCCGCTGCCCCGAACCCAAGATTGGAAACCCCGAGCGGTTCAACGGCGATTCTACCCAGGTCCGGCCATTCCTGACTAGCTGCCGACTTCAGTTCTCCTTGCAGCCAAGGACCTTCGCCACGGAGGGGGCTAAGGTCGGGTATGCCATCACTCACCTGACGGGCCGAGCTCGACTCTGGGGAACAGCAGAGTTCGAACGTCAAACCCCCGCATGTGCAACCTTCGACCTGTTTGCTGAGGAGATGCTGAAGGTGTTTGACCTGGATTCACCAACCACAGAGGCGTCTCGTGAACTGTTCAGTATTCGACAAGGCAGACGTACAGTCGCAGACCATTCCATCGACTTCCGAACCCTGGCAAGACGAAGTTCTTGGAACACACCATCGTTGGTGGACGCGTTCTTCCATAGCTTGGCTGACTATATCAAGGACGAGTTGGTCTCCCATGAACTGCCTTCCACTCTTGATGAAGCCATCGCACTGACTGTCCGGATCGACAGAAGGATACAGACCCGTCGTCGTGAGAGGGGGGCGCCAAGGTCCACCAACTACCGGCATTCGGAGAGATCCGACTGGGCTCCTGTCAGCTACTGCCACTCACCCAAGTCAGCTTGATCAGTCTGAGCCTATGGAGATTGGGCGAGCCTCTCTCACTCCTGCAGAGCGCCAGCGCCGCTTCACCTCAAACCTCTGCCTCTATTGTGGAGGTGATGGACATCGTGTGGTAACCTGCCCTTTAAAAGCCGAAGCTCACCGGGCATAGGGGGAGTCCGGTTGAGCTCAATGACCATCCAGTCCTCCGACCGCAAACCCCTGCTGCAAGTTCACCTCCGCCTCTCTGACTCAACTCACACCCTGGCTGCTCTGGTGGATTCTGGCGCCCGAAGCCAACATAATGGACATCAAGCTGGCACGCCAACTGGGACTGGAGAACCTCCGTTTGACACCTCCTATTCCTGCCCGGGCACTGGACGGACACTTACTCGGATCGGTCACTCATGTCACGGCCCCGGTCTTGATGGGTCTGTCCGGAAACCATCAAGAAACTATCCAGTTTCACCTGCTCCCCTCTCCAGGCCAACCCCTCATCCTGGGTTACCCATGGCTCCGCCCGGCACAACCCTCAGCTCGACTGGGTGACCGGGGTGATCAGGGAGTGGGGAGAGGACTGCCACCGAACCTGCCTGCTTGCTGCCGCACTACCCCCTCGGCCAGTACCTACTAACTCCGCTCCTGACCTCTCCCATGTCCCAGAATGCTACCATGGTCTCAGAGAAGTGTTTAACAAAGCAAGAGCCACATCTCTGCCCCCTCACCGACCGTACGACTGTGCCATCGACCTCCTCCCTGGAACAGCCCCTCCAAGGGGCCGTCTTTATTCGTTGTCTGCTCCTGAAAGAAAGTCCATGGAGGACTACATCAATGACTCTCTGTCCACAGGATTGATCCGTTCATCTTCATCTCCGGCTGGTGCTGGCTTCTTCTTTGTGGGGAAGAGGGACGGATCTCTTCGCCCCTGCATCGACTACAGGGGACTCAACGACATCACAGTGAAAAACCGTTACCCTCTCCCTCTGCTCACCTCTGCTTTTGAGTTGCTCCAGGGAGCCACTGTTTTTACCAAGTTGGATCTCAGAAACGCTTACCACCTTGTGCGGGTCCGGGAGGGAGATGAATGGAAGACCGCATTCAATACACCAACAGGCCACTACGAGTATCTGGTTATGCCTTTTGGCCTCACCAATGCTCCTGCTGTGTTCCAGGCTCTAGTGAATGATGTACTGCGGGACATGTTAAACAAGTTTGTCTTCGTTTACCTGGATGACATCTTAATCTACTCCAGAAACCTGTCTGAACACACCCGCCATGTCCAGCAAGTCCTTCATCGTCTTCTGGAGAATTCCCTCTACGCCAAGGCAGAGAAATGTGAGTTTCACGTCAAGACAGTGGCCTTCCTGGGGTACATAGTGGCAGAGGGAAGTATCCAAATGGATCCTGCCAAGGTATCAGCAGTCACTTCATGGCCAGTTCCGGAGAACAGAAAGAAGCTGCAACAGTTTCTGGGGTTTGCTAACTTCTATAGAAAGTTTATCCGGAACTACAGTACCGTTGCTGCCCCTCTCACTGCTCTAACCAGCACCAAGCAACCCTTCACCTGGACCCCAGCAGCCGACAAGGCCTTCAGTACCCTCAAGGTAAGGTTCACCTCCGCTCCCATCCTCCAGATGCCTGATGTGGACCGGCAATTCATTGTGGAGGTGGACGCCTCGGATGTGGGAGTTGGTGCTGTGATTTCTCAGTGGGCTGCGGAGGATAGGAAGCTCCATCCCTGTGCCTTTTTCTCACGTCGGTTGTCCCCCTCTGAGTGCAATTACGACATAGGGAACCGAGAGCTGCTGGCTGTGAAGCTTGCCTTGGAGGAGTGGCGTCACTGGCTGGAGGGGTCCACCATTCCATTTCTCGTTTGGACCGATCATAAGAACTTGGAGTACATCCGCACGGCCAAACGGTTGAACTCCAGGCAGTCCCGCTGGGCCCTGTTCTTCACCAGGTTTAATTTCACTCTGTCATACCGGCCTGGATCACGCAACACCAAGCCAGACGCCCTCTCCCGTCAATTCCAGAAGGATGACAACCCCTCCAAGGATCCTGTGTCGATTCTGCCGAGTCCCTGCATCGTAGCAGCTCTGACCTGGGCTGTTGAGGAACAGGTGCTGGAAGCTCTCCGTAACCAGCCCGGTCCCAGCACGTGCCCAGCTGACCGCCTTTTTGTCCCCGAAAACCTGAGGTCCCAGGTCGTTCAGTGGGGACATGACTCCCGCCTAGCTTGTCACCCTGGCTCCACCCGCACTTACAACCTGCTCGCCCAGAGGTTCTGGTGGCCCTCTCTGAGAAAGGATGTACGGGAATTCGTCCAAGCCTGCCCCATCTGCAACCAACACAAGTCGTCCTGCCAGCCCCCCAGCCGGATTGCTGCAGCCCCTGCCTGTGCCCAGACGCCCCTGGTCTCACATCGCCCTTGACTTTGTCACGGGGCTGCCCCCTTCAAGTGGCATGACCGTCATTCTCACCATAGTTGACCGATTCAGCAAGATGGCACACTTCATTCCCCTCCCCAAGCTCCCAACCGCCAAGGAGACCGCCCAGGTGGTCCTGGAACACGTCTTCCGGATCCACGGACTGCCAAAGGATGTAGTTTCTGACCGTGGTCCACAATTCTCCTCCGCTTTTTGGAAGGAGTTCTGTCACCTGCTGGGAGCCACAGTCAGTCTGACTTCCGGATTCCATCCCCCAATCCAATGGGCAGTCAGAGCGGGCAAATCAGGAGCTCGAGAAGGCACTGCGATGCATGACTTCACGCAACCCCCCACTCCTGGTCGCAGCAATTGACATGGGTGGAGTACGCACACAATTCTCTGACCTGCTCTGCCATCGGTATGTCCCCTTTCCAATGTGTTTATGGATACCAGCCTCCTCTATTTGCCAGCCAGGAAGGGGAGGTTACTTGCCCATCTGCACTTGCTTTTGCCCGTCGATGTCGCCGCACCTGGTCACAAGCCCGAGCCACACTTCTCAGATCCGTTGCCAGCTACACTACCGGGGCCAACCGTCGGAGAATCCCTGCTCCCACCTACCATGTTGGTCAAAGGGTGTGGTTGTCGTCAAGGAACCTGCCACTCAGGGTGGAGTCGCAAAAGCTGGCACCTCGGTTCATTGGCCCATTCCCTATCATAAGAGTGATTAGCCCAACTGCTGTCCGGCTCCAACTGCCTAGTTCCATGAGGGTGCACCCCACTTTCCATGTGTCTAAGATTAAGCCCGTTCATGAGAGTCCGCTGGTCCCTGCTGCGCCTTGTCCTCCTCCTCCACGGCTCGTCGATGGTGGTCTGGTTTACACCGTCCGCCGCCTGCTTCGGTCCAGACGGAGGGGTAGGGGTCTCCAGTACCTCATTGACTGGGAGGGCTATGGACCTGAGGAAAGGACCTGGGTGCCAGCTAGTCGGATTGTGGATAGGACTCTCATCACCGCCTTCCACCAACGGCATCCTGATCAACCTGCAATCCGTAGGGGGCCGCCCCAGAGGGATCCCTAACCGTCCTGCCCGCTCGGCTTCCTGTCCTGTGCCTGATCCTGTCTCGGGACCTGTCCCATCTCCCGACCACGGCCCTCCGGCTTCCTCCGAGGATGAGGACGTTCGCTCGGACCGTTCGGAGGAGTTCTAGCCCTCCTCCGGCTCCCCTCCTCCCGCCCGGCGTGGTGTTGCTCTTGGGACTTCTGGGGCCGTCCCTTGGGGGGTTCTGTCATGAGCCCTCTCACTCCACCGGGTTACCACCTTAATTTGTTTCCACTCTGCTCACCACTCTCTCTCTACTCAGCCTAACTAGCTCCACCTGTCCCTGCTCTGCTCGGCTCTAATTACTCTGCCAGCTGCGCTGCATTACCCACTAACCTCTCCCAGTATTTATAGTCCTGTCTTTCAGCTCTCCTTTGTCAGATCGTCTGCAAAGCTCACACCCGAACCTGTTTGCTCGCGCTTCTGGCTCACCCTTGTTTTGTGACCCCGGACCTGCCTGATTCTTGGATACTCTTCTGCCCCAGGATAACCAGACCTGCTTTCTGCCATTACGACTCCTGACTACTCTTCGACCCCCGGTAACTCTGACCAGCCTTCTGCCTTGCTACAACGTATTTGGATTTCCCTTGAACTGTACTTCTGCCTTGTTTCATCCGCCCGTTGTGTCTGTGTTTCCTCCCCCCAGGACTTCTGGACCACCAACCACCGGCGTCATCGGACGCATCGCTGCCACTGGGGGGGCACAGACCCAGCACATTGGACGGAAGAACCCCTGGAGCCTTCACTCACTCCCAACTTCCCTTTTCCCTTAAGTTTTAATAAACTTTCTGGTGTGACGCAATTGTGGTCCTCTTGTCGTCTGTCTGAACCTTGACATATTAAATGAATAATGAAGAAAATTGTGTAATTTAGACTCTCCGAAGTATGAAATGCATTATGAAGAAAATCGTGTACTGTTGCCTACACGGAAAAGGGGCCTTTCTGACCAAAAGTGCACCAGTATCCCAAAGTATTAAATCAAATCAAGCATAGAAAACAGCGTTAGCATTAATAAAACAATTTTTTCCCACAAATTAAGTTGCACGTAAATGTGTGTATTTTCTCACAAATGATGTTCAGAAAATCTCAAACAGTACATAGGCATACAACTACAATGTTTGAAACATTATTAAATAAAGACAACATTTCTGTATATTCATAACGTTTAATTAGCCATAATAAAGAAAATAAAAAAAAAAATAGGCTATCCGTTTATGGTTGTTGTGTGTTAAATTGCTGTCTTTTCGCACGAATTAAGTAGCACATAAATTCGAGTCTTTTCACACAGAAACGTCACGAAATCTGATGAAATACATTATGCTACCTGTGGTTTCTGAGGACTGGTTATATCGTCAGACATTTAAACGGCTACGGATAGCGGAAAGCAAAACCCGTATTGAGTCAATACTGTCATCGATTGAAACATAATCCTAACGTAAATATCCCAGGTTCGTACACAACGATTTTCCTTACATGTTGACTTTGCGCGCAGCCTTGGCGGCGGGAGCTGCATCCTGTGGCTTTGCCACGGGTGGATTTGCGAGCGGTTTGCTTGGTTCTGGGCCATGGCGCTAGCTTCCTTCTTAGACAGTCGGAGTATAGCCTCGAAATGCCCATGTGAATGTATAAAGCCGGCAGTGGCATCTGCTGATTGGACACCATCTCCCCACCACCCCGATTGGCCCGGTTACGAGGCCTCCTCTGTCGGCTATCGGAAGGGATGCTTTGCTTCTCTTTTTTTGACTCGGACCCAAAACAGTACACTGCGCACCCAAAACAACACACTGCGCGCCCATAAAACTACACTGTACGCCAAAAAACAATACACTTTGCGTGTCGCCCGCAATAATACATGGGCGCCCAAAACAATAGATCACTGCTGGCCTTTACACGCAATAATAGTCGCCATAGTCAAGAGTGAAGGATCTTGTGTTATAATTTAATGCTAGCCTGCTATGGCAAACGAGGCCAATAGTACACTGCGCGGATGCAACTGCACACTGCGCGCAGGCAAAGCACAATGTGCGCGCAAAGTAGCACTGCCGGCCTTTACTGCAATAATAGCTGTCAAGAGTGAAATCTTGTGTTATAATTTAATGCTAGCCTGCTATGGCAAACGAGGCCAATAGTACACTGCGCGGATGCACCTGCACACTGCGCGCAGGCAAAAGCACAATGTGCGCGCAAAAAAGTACACTGCCGGCCCTTTATGCGCAATAATAAGTCGCTGAAGTCAAGAGTGAAATCTTGTGTTTAAATCTAATGTCAGTATCGCTATGGCGAACGATGCCAATAGTCCACTGCGCGCGGGCATTAGGACACTGCCGCGCGATAATATTCGGCCAAAGTCAAGAGTAAAATCTTTTCTTCTAATCACCACATGTTCAGTAATGGCATTTCCCCCTTTATTCAAATTACAACCTCTCACTTTACAGTTATTTGAAATGAAATAATCTCTCAAATATCACTATATCTAAAACAAGCCATAGAAAGTTGGTTGCAATTTCAATTAAATCATCCAGAAACGACAGAACAAACTCAAATACACTAATAGGAGAAAATATATATTTATTGATATTGTATGTTGTATAGCCCTTACTTGTTGGTATCTCAGACGACCAGAACCTTAATAATAATCACCATACTTACTTCACATACCACGGACATATAGTAGACTACTGACACTCACTCCTATGGAATGGGTATGGGGACTGGACACGCCGGGACCCAGACCCTACTGTTGCTCGATCACACATATTAATGTCGTGTTCAGGGTGCTATCAGAGTTATCGGAAATACCTAGTTCCGACTGGGGAAGTTTCACTTGAATGACCCTCCAAGTAGGAATTACAAGTGAGAAATAGTCGAAATGTTGTTGCCAATCTTATTGGTTTAAGAATTGTTCCGACTTCAAAACCACTTGAACACAATCATGTGGGAGTTACAACTTCCCATTTTCCACGAGAATGTGAGAAGTTGGCATAATACAGCATTCAAGTGCTAGTCGGTACTAGGAAACGGACATTTCTGACTTGCTAACTGGTTGAACGCGTTACAATAGCCTAAGTATATAATATGATTGACATAACCACAATAGAAAGGCCTTAAGGAAGTGCCATAGTGAAAGCTGACATATTTCATTATTTTTACATTAACCTCTTTAACATGTATTAAATGAATAATGAAGAAAATTGTGTAATTTAGACTCTACGAAATATGTGAAATGCATTATGAAGAAAATCGTGTACTGTTGCCTACACGGAAAAGGGGGCTTTCTGACCAAAAGTGCACCAGTGTCCCAAAGTATTAATCGAAATCAAGCATAGAAAACAGCGTTAGCATTAATAAAACAATTTTTCCCACGAATTAAGTTGCACGTAAATGTGTATATTTCTCACAAAATGATGTTCAGAATATCTCCAAACAGTACATAGGCATACAACTACAATGTTTGAAACATTATTAAATAAAGACAACATTTCTGTATATTCATAACGTTTAATTAGCCATAATAAAGAAAATAAAGAAAAATAGGCTATCCGTTTATGGTTGTTGTGTGTTAAATTGCTGTCTTTCGCACGAATTAAGTAGCACATAAATTACATGTCTTTTCACCACAGAAACGCACGAAATCTGATGAAATACATTATGCTACCTGTGGTTTTCTCGAGCACGGTTATATGTCAGACATTTAAACGGCGACGGATAGCGGAAAGCAAACCCCGTATTGAGTCAATACTGTCATCGATTGGTAAACATAATCCTTAACGTAAATATCCCAGGTTCGTACACAACGATTTTCCCTTACATGTTGACTTTGCGCGCAGCCTTGGCGGCGAGCGTGCATCCTGTGGCGTTGCCACGGGTGGATTTGCGAGCGGTTTGCTAGGTTCTGGCCATGGCGCTAGCTTCCTTCTTAGACAGTCGGAGTATAGCCTCCGAAATGCCCATGTGAAATGTCTAAAGCCGGCAGTGGCATCTGCTGATTGGACACCATCTCCCCACCACCCCGATTGGCCCGTTACGGAGGCCTCCTCTGTCGGCTATCGGAAGGGATGCTTGCTTCTCTTTTTTTTTGACCGCGCACCCAAAACAGTACACTGCGCGCCCAGAACAATACACTGCGCGCCCATAAAACACACTGTACGCCAAAAAACAATACACTTTGCGTGCGCCCGCAATAATACACTGCGCGCCCAAAAACAATAGATCACTGCTGGCCTTTGCTAAGCAATAATAGTCGCTATAGTCAAGAGTGAAATCTTGTGTTATAATTTAATGCTAGCCTGCTTATGAAACGAGGGCCAATAGTACACTGCGCGGATGCAACTGCACACTGCGCGCAGGCAAAAGCACAATGTCGCGCAAAAAGTACACTGCCGGCCCTTTATGCGCAAATAGTCGCTAAAGTCAAGAGTGAAATCTTATGTTCTAATTTAATGCCAGCCTGCTATGGCGAACGACGCCAATAGTCCACTGCGCGCAGGCATTAGGACACTGCCTGCGCGATAATATTCGCAAAGTCAAGAGTAAAATCTTTTGTTCTAATCACCACATGTTCAGTAATGGCATTTCCCTTTATTCAAATTACAACCTCCACTTTCAGTTATTTGAAATGAAATAATCTCTCAAATATCACTATATCAAAATAAGCCATAGAAAGTTGGTTGCAATTTCAATTAAATCATCCAGAAACGACAGAACAAACTCAAATATACTAATAGGAGAAAAAATATATATTTATTGATATTGTATGTTGCATGTAGCCTTACTTGTTTGGTAATCTCAGACGACCAGAACTAATAATAATCACCATACTTACTTCACATAGCACGGACATATAGTAGACTACTGACACTCACTCCTATGGAATGGGTATGGGGACTGGACTACGCCGGGACCCAGACCTACTGTTGCTCGATCACACATATTAATGTCGTTTCAGGGTCCTATCAGAGTTATCGGAAATACCTAGTTCCGACTGGGAAGTTTCACTTGAATGACCCTCCAAGTAGGAATTACAAGTGAGAAATAGTGTAAAATGTTCTTAATCCTTATTGGTTTAAGAATTGTTCCGACTTCAAAACCATGAACACAATCATATGGGAGTTACAACTTCCCATTTCCACGAGAATGTGAAGTTGGCATAATACAGCATTCAAGTGCTAGTTGGTACTAGAAACGGACATTTCTGACTTCTTACTGGTTGCGAACGCGTTACAATAGCCTAAGTATATAATATGATTGACATAACCACAATAGAAGGGCCTTGGAAGTGCCATAAGTGAAACCCGACATATTTCATTATTTTTACATTAACCTCTTTAACATGTATTAAATGTGAATAATGAAAGAAAATTGTGTAATTTAGACTCTACGAAATATGAAATTCATTATGAAGAAAATCGTGTACTGTTGCCTACACGGGAAAAGGGGCTTCTGACCAAAAGTGCCAGTGTCCCAAAGTGATTAATCGAAATCAAGCATAGAAAACAGCGTTAGCATTAATAAAACAATTTTCCCACGAATTAAGTTGCACGTAAATGTGTGTATTTTCTCACAAATGATGTTCAGAATATCTCAAACAGTACATAGGCATACAACTACAATGTTTGAAACATTTATTAAATAAAGACAACATTTCTGTATATTCATAACGTTTAATTAGCCATAATAAAGAAGAACAAAGAAAATAGGCTATCCGTTTATGGTTGTTGTGTGTAAGCTGTCTTTTCACTTGAATTAAGTAGCACATAAATTCGTGTCTTTTCACACAGAAACGCATCTTGTGAAATCTGATGAAACTACATTATGTACCTGTGGTTTTCTGGAGCACGGTTACTATGTCAGACATTTAAACGGCGTACGGATAGCGGAAAGCAAACCCCGTATTGAGTCAATACGTCATCGATTGGTAAACATAATCTAATGTATCCCAGGTTCGTACACAACGATTTTTTCATATGTTGACTTTGCGCGCAGCCTTGGCGGCGAGCTGCATCCCGTGAGGCGTTGCCACGGGTGGATTGAGCGGTTTGTAGGTTCTGGCCATGGCGCTGGCTTCCTTCTTAGGACAGTCGGAGTATAGCCTCGAAATGCCCATGTGAAATGTATAAGCCGGCAGTGGCATCTGCTGATTGACACCATCTCCCCACCACCCCGATTGGCCCAGTCCACAGGAGGCCTCCTCTGTCGGCTATCGGAAGGGATGCTTTACTTCTCTTTTTTTTGACCAGGGCACTCCAAAACAGTACACGCGCAGCCCCAGAACAATACACGGGCCGCGCCCTATAAAACACACTGTACGCCAAAAAACAATACACTTTGTGCGCCCGCAATAATACACCCGCCCATAAAACAATAGATCACTGCTGGCCTTTACACGCAATAATAGTCGCCACATAGTCAAGAGTGAAATCTTGTGACTATAATTTAATGCTAGCCTGCTATAATGAGGCCAAAGTATGCGCGGATGCAACTGCACACTGCGCGCGGGCAAAGCACAACCCATCGCAATATACCTTCTTTATATTTAACTATGCTGTATGGCAAACGAGGCCAATAGTACACTGCCGGATCAACCACTCGGCAGCAAGCACAATGTGATAAGTACACTGCCGGCCTTTATGCGCAATAATAGTCGCTGAAGTCAAGAGTGAAATCTTATGTTCTAATCTAATGCCAGCCTGCTATAACGATGCATTCAATAGTCCACTGCGCGCAGGCATTAGGACACTGCTGCGCGATAATATTCGCCAAAGTCAAGAGTAAAATCTTTTGTTCTAATCACCACATGTTCAGTAATGGCATTTCCCCCTTTACTCAAATTACAACCTCTCACTTTCAGTTATTTGAAATGAAATAATCTCTCAAAAATATCACTATATCTAAAACAAGCCATAGAAAGTTGGTTGCAATTTCAATTAAATCATCCAGAAACGACACAAATCTCAAATACAACTAATGGGAGAAAATATATATTTATTGATATTTGTATGTTTGTATAGCCTTACTTGTTGGTATCTCAGACGACTAGGGAACCTTAATAATAATCACCATACTTACTTCACATAGCACGGACAGTATAGTGGAACTGACTACTCACTCCTATGGAATGGGTATGGGGATTTGGACACGCCGGGACCCAGACCCTACCGTTGTCGATCACACATATTAATGTCGTGTTCAGGGTGCTATCAGAGCTTATCGGAAATACCTGTTCCGACTGGGAAGTTTCACTGGAATGACCCTCCAAGTAGGAATTACAAGTGAGAAATAGGAAAATGTTGTTGCCAATCTTATTGGTTTAAGAATTGTTCCGACTTCCGAAACCACTTGAACACAATCATGTGGGAGTTACAACTTCCCATTTCCACGAGAATGTGGAAGTTGGCATAATACAGCATTCAAGTCTAGTCGGTACTAGGAAACGGACATTTCTGACTTGCAACTTTGGTTGAACGCGTTACAATAGCCTAAGTATATAATACTGATTGACATAACCACAATAGAAAGGCCTTGGAAGTGCCATAAGTGAAAGCCGACATATTTCATTATTTTTTCACAACCTCTTTAACAATGCATTAAATGAATAATGAAAATTGTGTAATTTAGACTCTCATGAAATATAGAAATGCATATGAAGAAAATCGTGTACTGTGCCTACTACGAAAAAGGGCCTTTCGACGCCGAAAAGTGCACCAGTATCCCCAAGTATTAATCAAGTCAAGCATGAAAACAGCGTTAAATTAATAAAACAATTTTCCGAATTAAGTTGCACGTAAATGTGTGTATTTTCTCACAAATGATGTTCAGAAGGAAATCTCAAAACAGTACATGAAACATACAACTACAATGTTAAAAACATTATTAAATAAAAATAACATTTCTGAATTTATACGTTTAATTACACATGCTGCCCTCTCACTCCACCGGGTTACCACCTTAATTGGTTTCCACTATCTTCCACTCTGCTCACCT
Organism: Coregonus clupeaformis; assembly: GCF_020615455.1. NCBI lineage: Eukaryota > Metazoa > Chordata > Actinopteri > Salmoniformes > Salmonidae > Coregonus > Coregonus clupeaformis. The sequence goes on along the minus strand of NW_025533563.1, from coordinate 170,948 downwards.
CCCTCTCTCTACTCAGCCTAACTAGCTCCACCTGTCCCTGCTCTGCTCGGCTCTAATTACTCTGCCAGCTGCGCTGCATTACCCACTAACCTCTCCCAGTATTTAAGGCCCTGTCTTTCAGCTCTCCGGTGTCAGATCGCCTGCAAAGCTCACACCCGGAACCTGTTTGCTCGCGCTTCTGGCTCACCCTGGTTTTGTGACCCCCGACCTGCCTGTTTATTGGATACTCTTCGGCCTTAGGAGATCCAGACCTGCTTCTGCCATTACGACTCCTGACTACTCTTCAATCCCGGTAACTCTGACCAGCCTTCTGCCTTGCTACTACGTATTTTGGATTCCCTTGAACTGTACTGCTGCCTGGTTTTATTCCGCCCCTGTTGTGTCTGTGTCTCCCCCCCAGGACTTCTGGACCACCCACCACCGGCTTCATAGGACGCATCGCTGCCACTGGGGGGGCACAGACCCAGCGCATTGGACGGGATCCCTGTTACCCCTGGAGCCTTCATTCACTCCCTACTTCCCTTTTCCCTTAAGTTTAATAAACTTTCTGGTGTGACGCAATTGTGGTCCTCTGGTCGTCTGTCTGAATCGTGACAGTACGATCTGACCATTATGGACTCAGCGCACACTTTCCCCGACATGGAAACCGATGAGCATGAGCAGCAGTTCCAGCAGCAGCAACAACAACTCGCCATGCTCATTCAACTCCTCACCAACCTTACCCCAGCCAGTCTGCCCACCAGCCCAGCCCCCGAGTTACCTGCCCCGGTCATTGCAGCCGCTGCTCCGAACCCAAGATTGGAAACCCCGAGCGGTTCAACGGCGATTCAACCCAGGTCCGGCCATTCCTGACTAGCTGCCGACTTCAGTTCTCCTTGCAGCCAAGGACCTTCGCCACGGAGGGGGCTAAAGTTGGGTATGCCATCACTCACCTGACGGGCCGAGCTCGACTCTGGGGAACAGCAGAGTTCGAACGTCAAACCCCCGCATGTGCAACCTTCGACCTGTTTGCTGAGGAGATGCTGAAGGTGTTTGACCTGGATTCACCCACCGCAGAGGCGTCTCGTGAACTGTTCAGTATTCGACAAGGCAGACGTACAGTCGCAGACCATTCCATCGACTTCCGAACCCTGGCTAGACGAAGTTCTTGGAACACACCACCGTTGGTGGACGCGTTCTTCCATAGTTTGGCTGACTATATCAAGGACGAGTTGGTCTCCCATGAACTGCCTTCCACTCTTGATGAAGCCATCGCACTGACTGTCAGGATCGACAGAAGGATACAGACCCGTCGTCGTGAGAGGGGGGCGCCAAGGTCCACCTACTACCGGCATTCGGAGAGATCCGACTGGGCTCCTGTCATCTACTGCCACTCACCCTGGTCAGCTTGATCAGTCTGAGCCTATGGAGATTGGGCGAGCCTCCCTCACTCCTGCAGAGCGCCAGCGCCGCTTCACCTCAAACCTCTGCCTCTATTGTGGAGGTGATGGACATCGTGTGGTAACCTGCCCTTTAAAGGGCCGAAGCTCACCGGGCGTAGGGGGAGTCCGGTCGAGTTCAATGACCATCCAGTCCTCCGACCGCAAACCCCTGCTGCAAGTTCACCTCCGCCTCTCTGACTCAACTCACACCCTGGCTGCTCTGGTGGATTCTGGCGCCGAAGCCAACATAATGGACGTCAAGCTGGCACGCCAACTGGGACTGGAGAACCTCCGTTTGACACCTCCTATTCCTGCCCGGGCACTGGACGGACACTTACTCGGATCGGTCACTCATGTCACGGCCCCGGTCTCGATGGGTCTGTCCGAAACCATCAAGAAACTATCCAGTTTCACCTGCTCCCCTCTCCAGGCCAACCCCTCATCCTGGGTTACCCATGGCTCCGCCGGCACAACCCTCAGCTCGACTGGGTGACCGGGGTGATCAGGGAGTGGGGAGAGGACTGCCACCGAACCTGCCTGCTTGCTGCCGCACTACCCCCTCGGCCAGTACCTACTAACTCCGCTCCGGACCTCTCCAATGTCCCAGAATGCTACCATGGTCTCAGAGAGGTGTTTAACAAAGCAAGAGCCACATCTCTGCCCCCTCACCGACCGTACGACTGTGCCATCGACCTCCTCCCTGGAACAGCTCCTCCAAGGGGTCGTCTTTATTCGTTGTCTGCTCCTGAAAGAAAGTCCATGGAGGACTACATCAATGGCTCTCTGTCCGCAGGATTAATCCGTTCATCTTCATCTCCTGCTGGTGCTGGCTTCTTCTTTGTGGGGAAGAAGGACGGATCTCTTCGCCCCTGCATCGACTACAGGGGACTCAACGACATCACAGTGAAAAACCGTTACCCTCTGCCTCTGCTCACCTCTGCTTTTGAGTTGCTCCAGGGAGCCACTGTTTTTACCAAGTTGGATCTCAGAAACGCTTACCACCTAGTGCGGATCCGGGAGGGAGATGAATGGAAAACCGCATTCAATACACCAACAGGCCACTACGAGTATCTGGTTATGCCTTTTGGCCTCACCAATGCTCCTGCTGTGTTCCAGGCTCTAGTGAATGATGTACTGCGGGACATGTTAAACAAGTTTGTCTTCGTTTACCTGGATGACATCTTAATTTACTCCAGAAACCTGTCTGAACACACCCGCCATGTCCAGCAAGTCCTTCATCGTCTTCTGGAGAATTCCCTCTACGCCAAGGCAGAGAAATGTGAGTTTCACGTCAAGACAGTGGCCTTCCTGGGGTACATAGTGGCAGAAGGAAGTATCCAAATGGATCCTGCCAAAGTATCAGCAGTCACTTCGTGGCCAGTTCCGGAGAACAGAAAGAAGCTGCAACAGTTTCTGGGGTTTGCTAACTTCTATAGGAAGTTTATCCGGAACTACAGTACCGTTGCTGCCCCTCTCACTGCTCTAACCAGCACCAAGCAACCCCTTCACCTGGACCCCAGCAGCCGACAAAGCCTTCAGTACCCTCAAGGTGAGGTTCACCTCCGCTCCCATCCTCCAGATGCCTGATGTGGACCGGCAATTCATTGTGGAGGTGGACGCCTCGGATGTGGGAGTTGGTGCTGTGATTTCTCAGTGGGCTGCGGAGGATAGGAAGCTCCATCCCTGTGCCTTTTTCTCACGTCGGTTGTCCCCCTCTGAGTGCAATTACGACATAGGGAACCGTGAGCTGCTGGCTGTGAAGCTTGCCTTGGAGGAGTGGCGTCACTGGCTGGAGGGGTCCACCATTCCATTTCTCGTTTGGACCGATCATAAGAACTTGGAGTACATCCGCACGGCCAAACGGTTGAACTCCAGGCAGTCCCGCTGGGCCCTGTTCTTCACCAGGTTTAATTTCACTCTGTCATACCGGCCTGGATCACGCAACACCAAGCCAGACGCCCTCTCCCGTCAATTCCAGAAGGATGACACCCCTCCAAGGACCCTGTGTCGATTCTGCCAAGTCCCTGCATCGTTGCAGCTCTGACCTGGGCTGTTGAGGAACAGGTGCTGGAGGCTCTCCGTAACCAGCCAGGTCCCAGCACTTGCCCAGCTGACCGCCTTTTTGTCCCCGAAGACCTGAGGTCCCAGGTCATTCAGTGGGGACATGACTCCCGCCTAGCTTGTCACCCTGGCTCCACCCGCACTTACAACCTGCTCGCCCAGAGGTTCTGGTGGCCCTCTCTGAGGAAGGATGTACGGGAATTCGTCCAAGCCTGCCCCATCTGCAACCAACACAAGTCGTCCTGCCAGCCCCCAGCCGGATTGCTGCAGCCCCTGCCTGTGCCCAGACGTCCCTGGTCTCACATCGCCCTTGACTTTGTCACGGGGCTGCCCCCTTCAAGTGGCATGACCGTCATTCTCACCATCGTTGACCGTTTCAGCAAGATGGCACACTTCATTCCCCTCCCCAAGCTCCCAACCGCCAAGGAGACCGCCCAGGTGGTCCTGGAACACGTCTTCCGGATCCACGGACTGCCAAGGGATGTTGTTTCTGACCGTGGTCCACAATTCTCCTCCGCTTTTGGAAGGAGTTCTGTCACCTGCTGGGAGCCACAGTCAGTCTGACTTCCGGATTCCATCCCCAATCCAATGGGCAGTCAGAGCGGGCTAATCAGGAGCTCGAGAAGGCACTGCGATGCATGACTTCACGCAACCCCCACTCCTGGTCGCAGCAATTGACATGGGTGGAGTACGCACACAATTCTCTGACCTGCTCTGCCATCGGTATGTCCCCTTTCCAATGTGTTTATGGATACCAGCCTCCTCTATTTGCCAGCCAGGAGGAGGAGGTTACTTGCCCATCTGCACTTGCTTTTGCCCGTCGATGTCGCCGCACCTGGTCACAAGCCCGAGCCACACTCCTCAGGTCCGTTGCCAGCTACACTACCGGGGCCAACCGTCGGAGAATTCCTGCTCCCACCTACCATGTTGGTCAAAGGGTGTGGTTGTCATCGAAGAACCTGCCACTCAGGGTGGAGTCGCAGAAGCTGGCACCTCGGTTCATTGGCCCATTCCCTATCATAAGAGTGATTAGCCCAACTGCTGTCCGGCTCCAACTGCCTAATTCCCCTGAGGGTGCACCCCACTTTCCATGTGTCTAAGATTAAGCCCATCCATGAGAGTCCGCTGGTCCCTGCTGCGCCTGGTCCTCCTCCTCCACGGCTCGTCGATGGTGGTCTGGTTTACACCGTCCGCCGCCTGCTTCGGTCCAGACGGAGGGGTAGGGGTCTCCAGTACCTCATTGACTGGGAGGGCTATGGACCTGAGGAAAGGACCTGGGTGCCAGCTAGTCGGATTGTGGATAGGACTCTCATCACCGCTTTCCACCAACGGCATCCTGATCAACCTGCAATCCGTAGGGGCCGCCCCAGAGGGGTCCCTAACCGTCCGGCCCGCTCGGCTTCCTGTCCTGTGCCTGATCCTGTCTCGGGACCTGTCCCATCTCCCGACCACGGCCCTCCGGCTTCCTCCGAGGATGAGGACGTTCACTCGGACCGTTCGGAGGAGTTCTAGCCCTCCTCCGGCTCCCCTCCTCCCGCCCGGCGTGGTGTTGCTCTTGGGACTTCTGGGGCCGTCCCTTGGGGGGTTCTGTCATGAGCCCTCTCACTCCACCGGGTTACCACCTTAATTGGTTTCCACTATCTTCCACTCTGCTCACCTCCCTCTCTCTACTCAGCCTAACTAGCTCCACCTGTCCCTGCTCTGCTCGGCTCTAATTACTCTGCCAGCTGCGCTGCATTACCCACTAACCTCTCCCAGTATTTAAGGCCCTGTCTTTCAGCTCTCCGGTGTCAGATCGTCTGCAAAGCTCACACCCGGAACCTGTTTGCTCGCGCTTCTGGCTCACCCTGGTTTTGTGACCCCCGGACCTGCCTGTTTATTGGATACTCTTCGGCCTTAGGAGATCCAGACCTGCTTCTGCCATTACGACTCCTGACTACTCTTCAATCCCGGTAACTCTGACCAGCCTTCTGCCTTGCTACTACGTATTTTGGATTCCCTTGAACTGTACTGCTGCCTGGTTTTATTCCGCCCTGTTGTGTCTGTGTCTCCCCCCCCCCAGGACTTCTGGACCACCCACCACCGGCTTCATAGGACGCATCGCTGCCACTGGGGGGGGCACAGACCCAGCGCATTGGACGGGATCCCTGTTACCCCTGGAGCCTTCATTCACTCCCTACTTCCCTTTTCCCTTAAGTTTAATAAACTTTCTGGTGTGACGCAATTGTGGTCCTCTGGTCGTCTGTCTGAATCGTGACAGTACAGCGCGCCTGTACTTCCAGTGCTGAACTAAAACCAATGATTTTGGACCCTGTTTTCATGCGAAATGGCTAAAATAATTGTTTCACGTTTGTTACACTCAAACAGTGTCTCCTGTCATATGCTGAACTGGTCGCATTGTGGATTTGGCCTAAAACATGATTTTGGACAATGTTCATGGAACTCAGCTTAAAACGTACTTGCAGACTTGAAAACCTTTGCCTATTGTAGAGCGCACCTGTACTTCCAGTGCTGAACGAAAACCCATGATTTTGGACCCTGTTTTTATGCGAAATAGCAAAAATAAATGTTTCACGTTTGTTACACTCAAACAGTGTCTCCTGTCATATGCTGAACTGGTCGCATTGTGGATTTGGCCTAAAACATGATTTTGGACAATGCTCATGGAACTCAGCTTAAAACGTACTTGCAGACTTGAAAACCCTTGCCTATTGTACAGCGCGCCTGTACTTCCAGTGCTGAACTAAAACCAATGATTTTGGACCCTGTTTTCATGCGAAATGGCTAAAATAATTGTTTCACGTTTGTTACACTCAAACAGTGTCTCCTGTCATATGCTGAACTGGTCGCATTGTGGATTTTGCCTAAAACATGATTTTAGAAAATATTCATTGAAAAAAGCATCTAAAAAAATCACATTTGAAAACTCTTGTATGTTGTATTCTACACATGTCCTTCTAGTGCTGAACGTTAAAAAAATATTTTAGACCCTTTTCATGCAAAATGTATAATAAATATTTTTCTCTTTTGTTATAAAGAACTTTGTATCCCTTCATATGCCGAACTAGTTGCATTGTGGATTTTGCCTAAAACATGATTTTAGAAAATGTTAATGGAAAAAACATTTTTTTTAAAAATTACATTTGAAAACCCTTGTATGTTCAATTCTACATATGTCCTTCAAAAAATATTTTAGACCCTTTTCATGCAAAATGTATAATAAATATTTTTCTCTTTTGTTACACTCAAACAGTGTCTCCTGTCATATGCTGAACTGGTCGCATTGCGGATTTGGCCTAAAACATGGTTATGGACAATGTTCATGGAACTCAGCTTAAAACGTACTTGCAGACTTGAAAACCCTTGCCTATTGTAGAGCGCGCCTGTCCTTCCAGTGCTGAACGAAAACCCATGATTTTGGACCCTGTTTTCATGCGAAATGGCTAAAAGAAATGTTTCACGTTTGTTACACTCAAACAGTGTCTCCTGTCATATGCTGAACTGGTCGCATTGTGGATTTGGCCTAAAACATGATTTTGGACAATGTTCATGGAACTCAGCTTAAAACGTACTTGCAGACTTGAAAACCCTTGCCTATTGTACAGCGCGCCTGTCCTTCCAGTGCTGAACGAAAACCAATGATTTTGGACCCTGTTTTCATGCGAAATGGCTAAAATAAATGTTTCACGTTTGTTACACTCAAACAGTGTCTCCTGTCATATGCTGAACTGGTCGCATTGCGGATTTGGCCTAAAACATGATTTTGGACAATGTTCATGGAACTCAGCTTAAAACGTACTTGCAGACTTGAAAACCCTTTGCCTATTGTAGAGCGCGCCTGTCCTTCCAGTGCTGAACGAAAACCCATGATTTTGGACCCTGTTTTCATGCGAAATGGCTAAAAGTAAATGTTTCACGTTTGTTACACTCAAACAGTGTCTCCTGTCATATGCTGAACTGGTCGCATTGTGGATTTGGCCTAAAACATGATTTTGGACAATGTTCATGGAACTCAGCTTAAAACGTACTTGCAGACTTGAAAACCCTTGCCTATTATACAGCGCGCCTGTCCTTCCAGTGCTGAACGAAAACCCATGATTTTGGACCCTGTTTTCATGCGAAATGGCTAAAAGAAATGTTTCACGTTTGTTACACTCAAACAGTGTCTCCTGTCATATGCTGAACTGGTCGCATTGCGGATTTGGCCTAAAACATGATTTTGGACAATGTTCATGGAACTCAGCTTAAAACGTACTTGCAGACTTGAAAACCCTTGCCTATTGTACAGCGCGCCTGTACTTCCAGTGCTGAACGAAAACCAATGATTTTGGACCCTGTGTTCATGCGAAATGGCTAAAATAATTGTTTCACGTTTGTTACACTCAAACAGTGTCTCCTGTCATATGCTGAACTGGTCGCATTGCGGATTTGGCCTAAAACATGATTTTGGACAATGTTCATGGAACTCAGCTTAAAACGTACTTGCAGACTTGAAAACCCTTGCCTATTGTACAGCGCGCCTGTACTTCCAGTGCTGAACTAAAACCAATGATTTTGGACCCTGTTTTCATGCGAAATGGCTAAAATAATTGTTTCACGTTTGTTACACTCAAACAGTGTCTCCTGTCATATGCTGAACTGGTCGCATTGTGGATTTTGCCTAAAACATGATTTTAGAAAATATTCATTGAAAAAAGCATCTAAAAAGTACTTGCACACTTGAAAACTCTTGTCTATTGTAGTCTACACTGTCCTTCTAGTGCTGAACGAAAACCAATGATTTTGGACCCTGTTTTCATGCAAAATGGCTAAAATAAATTGTTTCACGTTTGTTACACTCAAACTTTGTCTCCTGTCATATGCCGAACTGGTTGCATTGTGGATTTTGCCTAAAACATGATTTTGGAAAATGTTCATGGAAACTCAGCTTAAAAACGACTTGCAGACTTGAAAACCCTTGCCTATTGTACGCAATTCTACATCCAGTGCTATCAAAAACCAATGATTTTGGACCCTGTTTTCATGCGAAAATGGCTATAATGAAATGTTTCCTCGTTTGTTACACTCAAACAGTGTCTCCTGTCATATGCTGAACTGGTCGCATTGCGGATTTGGCCTAAAACATGATTTTGGACAATGTTCATGGAACTCAGCTTAAAACGTACTTGCAGACTTGAAAACCCTTGCCTATTGTAGAGCGCGCCTGTCCTTCCAGTGCTGAACGAAAACCAATGATTTTGGACCCTGTTTTCATGCGAAATGGCTAAAATAAATGTTTCACGTTTGTTACACTCAAACAGTGTCTCCTGTCATATGCTGAACTGGTCGCATTGTGGATTTGGCCTAAAACATGATTTTGGACAATGTTCATGGAACTCAGCATAAAAACGAACTTGCAGACTTGAAAACCCTTGTCTATTGTAGAGCGAGCCTGTCCTTCTAGTGCTGAACGAAAACCAATGATTTTAGACCCTGTTTTCATGCAAAATGGCTATAATAAATGTTTCACGTTTTGTTACACTCAAACAGTGTCTCCTGTCATATGCTGAACTGGTTGCATTGTGGATTTGGCCTAAAACATGATTTTGGACAATGTTCATGGAACTCAGCTTAAAACGTACTTGCAGACTTGAAAACCCTTGCCTATTGTAGAGCGCGCCTCCTACTTCCACTGCTGAACGAAAACCCATGATTTTGGACCCTGTTTTCATGCGAAATGGCTACAAAATATGTTTCACGTTTGTTACACTCAAACAGTGTCTCCTGTCATATGCTGAACTGGTCGCATTTTGGATTTGGCCTAAAACATGATTTTGGACAATGTTCATGGAACTCAGCTTAAAACGTACTTGCAGACTTGAAAACCCTTGCATATTGTAGATCAAGCCTGTCCTTCCAGTGCTGAACGAAAACCCATGATTTTGGACCCTGTTTTCATGCGAAATGGCTAAAATAAATGTTTCACGTTTGTTACACTCAAACAGTGTCTCCTGTCATATGCTGAACTGGTCGCATTGTGGATTTGGCCTAAAACATGATTTTGGACAATGTTCATGGAACTCAGCTTAAAACGTACTTGCAGACTTGAAAACCCTTGCCTATTGTAGAGCGCGCCTGTCCTTCCAGTGCTGAACGAAAACCAATGATTTTGGACCCTGTTTTCATGCGAAATGGCTAAAATAAATGTTTCACGTTTGTTACACTCAAACAGTGTCTCCTGTCATATGCTGAACTGGTCGCATTGTGGATTTGGCCTAAAACATGATTTTGGACAATGTTCATGGAACTCAGCTTAAAACGTACTTGCAGACTTGAAAACCCTTGCCTATTGTAGAGCGCGCCCTGTCCTTCCAGTGCTGAACGAAAACCCATGATTTTGGACCCTGTTTTCATGCGAAATGGCTAAAAGTAAATGTTTCACGTTTGTTACACTCAAACAGTGTCTCCTGTCATATGCTGAACTGGTCGCATTGTGGATTTGGCCTAAAACATGATTTTGGACAATGTTCATGGAACTCAGCTTAAAACGTACTTGCAGACTTGAAAACCCTTGCCTATTGTAGAGCGCGCCTGTCCTTCCAGTGCTGAACGAAAACCCAATGATTTTGGACCCTGTTTTCATGCGAAATGGCTAAAATAAATGTTTCACGTTTGTTACACTCAAACAGTGTCTCCTGTCATATGCTGAACTGGTCGCATTGTGGATTTGGCCTAAAACATGATTTTGGACAATGTTCATGGAACTCAGCTTAAAACGTACTTGCAGACTTGAAAACCCTTGCCTATTGTAGAGCGCGCCTGTCCTTCCAGTGCTGAACGAAAACCAATGATTTTGGACCCTGTTTTCATGCGAAATGGCTAAAATAAATGTTTCACGTTTGTTACACTCAAACAGTGTCTCCTGTCATATGCTGAACTGGTCGCATTGTGGATTTGGCCTAAAACATGATTTTGGACAATGTTCATGGAACTCAGCTTAAAACGTACTTGCAGACTTGAAAACCCTTGCCTATTGTAGAGCGCGCCTGTCCTTCCAGTGCTGAACGAAAACCCAATGATTTTGGACCCTGTTTTCATGCGAAATGGCTAAAAGTAAATGTTTCACGTTTGTTACACTCAAACAGTGTCTCCTGTCATATGCTGAACTGGTCGCATTGTGGATTTGGCCTAAAACATGATTTTGGACAATGTTCATGGAACTCAGCTTAAAACGTACTTGCAGACTTGAAAACCCTTGCCTATTGTAGAGCGCGCCTGTCCTTCCAGTGCTGAACGAAAACCAATGATTTTGGACCCTGTTTTCATGCGAAATGGCTAAAATAAATGTTTCACGTTTGTTACACTCAAACAGTGTCTCCTGTCATATGCTGAACTGGTCGCATTGTGGATTTGGCCTAAAACATGATTTTGGAAAATGTTCATGGAACTCAGCTTAAAACGTACTTGCAGACTTGAAAACCCTTGCCTATTGTAGAGCGACGCCTGTCCTTCTAGTGCTGAACGAAAACCAATGATTTTGGACCCTGTTTTCATGCGAAAATGGCTAAAAGAAATGTTTCACGTTTGTTACACTCAAACAGTGTCTCCTGTCATATGCTGAACTGGTCGCATTGTGGATTTGGCCTAAAACATGATTTTGGACAATGTTCATGGAACTCAGCTTAAAACGTACTTGCAGACTTGAAAACCCTTGCCTATTGTAGAGCGCGCCTGTCCTTCCAGTGCTGAACGAAAACCCAATGATTTTGGACCCTGTTTTCATGCGAAATGGCTAAAAGAAATGTTTCACGTTTGTTACACTCAAACAGTGTCTCCTGTCATATGCTGAACTGGTCGCATTGTGGATTTGGCCTAAAACATGATTTTGGACAATGTTCATGGAACTCAGCTTAAAACGTACTTGCAGACTTGAAAACCCTTGCCTATTGTAGAGCGCGCCTGTCCTTCCAGTGCTGAACGAAAACCCAATGATTTTGGACCCTGTTTTCATGCGAAATGGCTAAAAGAAATGTTTCACGTTTGTTACACTCAAACAGTGTCTCCTGTCATATGCTGAACTGGTCGCATTGTGGATTTGGCCTAAAACATGATTTTGGACAATGTTCATGGAACTCAGCTTAAAACGTACTTGCAGACTTGAAAACCCTTGCCTATTGTAGAGCGCGCCTGTCCTTCCAGTGCTGAACGAAAACCAATGATTTTGGACCCTGTTTTCATGCGAAATGGCTAAAAGAAATGTTTCACGTTTGTTACACTCAAACAGTGTCTCCTGTCATATGCTGAACTGGTCGCATTGTGGATTTGGCCTAAAACATGATTTTGGACAATGTTCATGGAACTCAGCTTAAAACGTACTTGCAGACTTGAAAACCCTTGCCTATTGTAGAGCACGCCTGTCCTTCCAGTGCTGAACGAAAACCAATGATTTTGGACCCTGTTTTCATGCGAAATGGCTAAAAGAAATGTTTCACGTTTGTTACACTCAAACAGTGTCTCCTGTCATATGCTGAACTGGTCGCATTGTGGATTTGGCCTAAAACATGATTTTGGACAATGTTCATGGAACTCAGCTTAAAACGTACTTGCAGACTTGAAAACCCTTGCCTATTGTAGAGCGCGCCTGTCCTTCCAGTGCTGAACGAAAACCAATGATTTTGGACCCTGTTTTCATGCGAAATGGCTAAAAGAAATGTTTCACGTTTGTTACACTCAAACAGTGTCTCCTGTCATATGCTGAACTGGTCGCATTGTGGATTTGGCCTAAAACATGATTTTGGACAATGTTCATGGAACTCAGCTTAAAACGTACTTGCAGACTTGAAAACCCTTGCCTATTGTAGAGCGCGCCTGTCCTTCCAGTGCTGAACGAAAACCAATGATTTTGGACCCTGTTTTCATGCGAAATGGCTAAAAGAAATGTTTCACGTTTGTTACACTCAAACAGTGTCTCCTGTCATATGCTGAACTGGTCGCATTGTGGATTTGGCCTAAAACATGATTTTGGACAATGTTCATGGAACTCAGCTTAAAACGTACTTGCAGACTTGAAAACCCTTGCCTATTGTAGAGCGCGCCTGTCCTTCCAGTGCTGAACGAAAACCAATGATTTTGGACCCTGTTTTCATGCGAAATGGCTAAAAGAAATGTTTCACGTTTGTTACACTCAAACAGTGTCTCCTGTCATATGCTGAACTGGTCGCATTGTGGATTTGGCCTAAAACATGATTTTGGACAATGTTCATGGAACTCAGCTTAAAACGTACTTGCAGACGTGAAAACCCTTTGCCTATTGTAGAGCACGCCTGTCCTTCCAGTGCTGAACGAAAACCAATGATTTTGGACCCTGTTTTCATGCGAAATGGCTAAAAGAAATGTTTCACGTTTGTTACACTCAAACAGTGTCTCCTGTCATATGCTGAACTGGTCGCATTGTGGATTTGGCCTAAAACATGATTTTGGACAATGTTCATGGAACTCAGCTTAAAACGTACTTGCAGACTTGAAAACCCTTGCCTATTGTAGAGCGCGCCTGTCCTTCCAGTGCTGAACGAAAACCCAATGATTTTGGACCCTGTTTTCATGCGAAATGGCTAAAAGAAATGTTTCACGTTTGTTTACACTCAAACAGTGTCTCCTGTCATATGCTGAACTGGTCGCATTGTGGATTTGGCCTAAAACATGATTTTGGACAATGTTCATGGAACTCAGCTTAAAACGTACTTGCAGACTTGAAAACCCTTGCCTATTGTAGAGCACGCCTGTCCTTCCAGTGCTGAACGAAAACCAATGATTTTGGACCCTGTTTTCATGCGAAATGGCTAAAATAAATGTTTCACGTTTGTTACACTCAAACAGTGTCTCCTGTCAAATGCTGAACTGGTCGCATTGTGGATTTGGCCTAAAACATGATTTTGGACAATGTTCATGGAACTCAGCTTAAAACGTACTTGCAGACTTGAAAACCCTTGCCTATTGTAGAGCGCGCCTGTCCTTCCAGTGCTGAACGAAAACCAATGATTTTGGACCCTGTTTTCATGCGAAATGGCTAAAAGAAATGTTTCACGTTTGTTACACTCAAAGAGTGTCTCCTGTCATATGCTGAACTGGTTGCATTGTGGATTTGGCCTAAAACATGATTTTGGAAAATGTTCATGGAACTCAGCTTAAAACGTACTTGCAGACTTGAAAACCCTTGCCTATTGTAGAGCGAGCCTGTCCTTCCAGTGCTGAACGAAAACCAATGATTTTGGACCCTGTTTTCATGCGAAATGGCTAAAAGAAATGTTTCACGTTTGTTACACTCAAACAGTGTCTCCTGTCATATGCTGAACTGGTCGCATTGTGGATTTGGCCTAAAACATGATTTTGGACAATGTTCATGGAACTCAGCTTAAAACGTACTTGCAGACTTGAAAACCCTTGCCTATTGTAGAGCGCGCCTGTCCTTCCAGTGCTGAACGAAAACCAATGATTTTGGACCCTGTTTTCATGCGAAATGGCTAAAAGAAATGTTTCACGTTTGTTACACTCAAACAGTGTCTCCTGTCATATGCTGAACTGGTCGCATTGTGGATTTGGCCTAAAACATGATTTTGGACAATGTTCATGGAACTCAGCTTAAAACGTACTTGCAGACTTGAAAACCCTTGCCTATTGTAGAGCGCGCCTGTCCTTCCAGTGCTGAACGAAAAACCCAATGATTTTGGACCCTGTTTTCATGCGAAATGGCTAAAAGAAATGTTTCACGTTTGTTTACACTCAAACAGTGTCTCCTGTCATATGCTGAACTGGTCGCATTGTGGATTTGGCCTAAAACATGATTTTGGACAATGTTCATGGAACTCAGCTTAAAACGTACTTGCAGACTTGAAAACCCTTGCCTATTGTAGAGCACGCCTGTCCTTCCAGTGCTGAACGAAAACCAATGATTTTGGACCCTGTTTTCATGCGAAATGGCTAAAAGAAATGTTTCACGTTTGTTACACTCAAACAGTGTCTCCTGTCATATGCTGAACTGGTCGCATTGTGGATTTGGCCTAAAACATGATTTTGGACAATGTTCATGGAACTCAGCTTAAAACGTACTTGCAGACTTGAAAACCCTTGCCTATTGTAGAGCGCGCCTGTCCTTCCAGTGCTGAACGAAAACCAATGATTTTGGACCCTGTTTTCATGCGAAATGGCTAAAAGAAATGTTTCACGTTTGTTACACTCAAACAGTGTCTCCTGTCATATGCTGAACTGGTCGCATTGTGGATTTGGCCTAAAACATGATTTTGGACAATGTTCATGGAACTCAGCTTAAAACGTACTTGCAGACTTGAAAACCCTTGCCTATTGTAGAGCGCGCCTGTCCTTCCAGTGCTGAACGAAAACCAATGATTTTGGACCCTGTTTTCATGCGAAATGGCTAAAAGAAATGTTTCACGCTTTGTTACACTCAAACAGTGTCTCCTGTCATATGCTGAACTGGTCGCATTGTGGATTTGGCCTAAAACATGATTTTGGACAATGTTCATGGAACTCAGCTTAAAACGTACTTGCAGACTTGAAAACCCTTGCCTATTGTAGAGCGCGCCTGTCCTTCCAGTGCTGAACGAAAACCAATGATTTTGGACCCTGTTTTCATGCGAAATGGCTAAAAGAAATGTTTCACGTTTGTTACACTCAAACAGTGTCTCCTGTCATATGCTGAACTGGTCGCATTGTGGATTTGGCCTAAAACATGATTTTGGACAAAGTTCATGGAACTCAGCTTAAAACGTACTTGCAGACTTGAAAACCCTTGCCTATTGTAGAGCGCGCCTGTCCTTCCAGTGCTGAACGAAAACCCAATGATTTTGGACCCTGTTTTCATGCGAAATGGCTAAAAGAAATGTTTCACGTTTGTTACACTCAAACAGTGTCTCCTGTCATATGCTGAACTGGTCGCATTGTGGATTTGGCCTAAAACATGATTTTGGACAATGTTCATGGAACTCAGCTTAAAACGTACTTGCAGACTTGAAAACCCTTGCCTATTGTAGAGCGCGCCTGTCCTTCCAGTGCTGAACGAAACCAATGATTTTGGACCCTGTTTTCATGCGAAATGGCTAAAAGAAATGTTTCACGTTTGTTACACTCAAACAGTGTCTCCTGTCATATGCTGAACTGGTCGCATTGTGGATTTGGCCTAAAACATGATTTTGGACAATGTTCATGGAACTCAGCTTAAAACGTACTTGCAGACTTGAAAACCCTTGCCTATTGTAGATCGCGCCTGTCCTTCCAGTGCTGAACGAAAACCAATGATTTTGGACCCTGTTTTCATGCGAAATGGCTAAAAGAAATGTTTCACGTTTTTTTTCACTCAAACAGTGTCTCCTGTCATATGCTGAACTGGTCGCATTGTGGATTTGGCCTAAAACATGATTTTGGACAATGTTCATGGAACTCAGCTTAAAACGTACTTGCAGACTTAAAAACCCTTGCCTATTGTAGAGCGCGCCTGTCCTTCCAGTGCTGAACGAAAACCAATGATTTTGGACCCTGTTTTCATGCGAAATGGCTAAAAGAAATGTTTCACGTTTGTTACACTCAAACAGTGTCTCCTGTCATATGCTGAACTGGTCGCATTGTGGATTTGGCCTAAAACATGATTTTGGACAAAGTTCATGGAACTCAGCTTAAAACGTACTTGCAGACTTGAAAACCCTTGCCTATTGTAGAGCACGCCTGTCCTTCCAGTGCTGAACGAAAACCAATGATTTTGGACCCTGTTTTCATGCGAAATGGCTAAAATAAATGTTTCACGTTTGTTACACTCAAACAGTGTCTCCTGTCAAATGCTGGACTGGTCGCATTGTGGATTTGGCCTAAAACATGATTTTGGACAATGTTCATGGAACTCAGCTTAAAACGAACTTGCAGACTTGAAAACCCTTGCCTATTGTAGAGCGCGCCTGTCCTTCCAGTGCTGAACGAAAACCAATGATTTTGGACCCTGTTTTCATGCGAAATGGCTAAAAGAAATGTTTCACGTATGTTACACTCAAACAGTGTCTCCTGTCATATGCTGAACTGGTCGCATTGTGGATTTGGCCTAAAACATGATTTTGGACAATGTTCATGGAACTCAGCTTAAAACGTACTTGCAGACTTGAAAACCCTTGCCTATTGTAGAGCGCGCCTGTCCTTCCAGTGCTGAACGAAAACCAATGATTTTGGACCCTGTTTTCATGCGAAATGGCTAAAAGAAATGTTTCACGTTTGTTACACTCAAACAGTGTCTCCTGTCATATGCTGAACTGGTCGCATTGTGGATTTGGCCTAAAACATGATTTTGGACAAAGTTCATGGAACTCAGCTTAAAACGTACTTGCAGACTTGAAAACCCTTGCCTATTGTAGAGCGCGCCTGTCCTTCCAGTGCTGAACGAAAACCAATGATTTTGGACCCTGTTTTCATGCGAAATGGCTAAAAGAAATGTTTCACGTTTGTTACACTCAAACAGTGTCTCCTGTCATATGCTGAACTGGTCGCATTGTGGATTTGGCCTAAAACATGATTTTGGACAAAGTTCATGGAACTCAGCTTAAAACGTACTTGCAGACTTGAAAACCCTTGCCTATTGTAGAGCACGCCTGTCCTTCCAGTGCTGAACGAAAACCAATGATTTTGGACCCTGTTTTCATGCGAAATGGCTAAAATAAATGTTTCACGTTTGTTACACTCAAACAGTGTCTCCTGTCATATGCTGAACTGGTCGCATTGTGGATTTGGCCTAAAACATGATTTTGGACAATGTTCATGGAACTCAGCTTAAAACGTACTTGCAGACTTGAAAACCCTTGCCTATTGTAGAGCGCGCCTGTCCTTCCAGTGCTGAACGAAAACCAATGATTTTGGACCCTGTTTTCATGCGAAATGGCTAAAAGAAATGTTTCACGTTTGTTACACTCAAACAGTGTCTCCTGTCAAATGCTGAACTGGTCGCATTGTGGATTTGGCCTAAAACATGATTTTGGACAATGTTCATGGAACTCAGCTTAAAACGTACTTGCAGACTTGAAAACCCTTGCCTATTGTAGAGCGCGCCTGTCCTTCCAGTGCTGAACGAAAACCAATGATTTTGGACCCTGTTTTCATGCGAAATGGCTAAAAGAAATGTTTCACGTTTGTTACACTCAAACAGTGTCTCCTGTCATATGCTGAACTGGTCGCATTGTGGATTTGGCCTAAAACATGATTTTGGACAAAGTTCATGGAACTCAGCTTAAAACGTACTTGCAGACTTGAAAACCCTTGCCTATTGTAGAGCGCGCCTGTCCTTCCAGTGCTGAACGAAAAACCAATGATTTTGGACCCTGTTTTCATGCGAAATGGCTAAAAGAAATGTTTCACGTTTGTTACACTCAAACAGTGTCTCCTGTCATATGCTGAACTGGTCGCATTGTGGATTTGGCCTAAAACATGATTTTGGACAAAGTTCATGGAACTCAGCTTAAAACGTACTTGCAGACTTGAAAACCCTTGCCTATTGTAGAGCGCGCCTGTCCTTCCAGTGCTGAACGAAAACCAATGATTTTGGACCCTGTTTTCATGCGAAATGGCTAAAAGAAATGTTTCACGTTTGTTACACTCAAACAGTGTCTCCTGTCATATGCTGAACTGGTCGCATTGTGGATTTGGCCTAAAACATGATTTTGGACAATGTTCATGGAACTCAGCTTAAAACGTACTTGCAGACTTGAAAACCCTTGCCTATTGTAGAGCGCGCCTGTCCTTCCAGTGCTGAACGAAAACCAATGATTTTGGACCCTGTTTTCATGCGAAATGGCTAAAAGAAATGTTTCACGTTTGTTACACTCAAACAGTGTCTCCTGTCATATGCTGAACTGGTCGCATTGTGGATTTGGCCTAAAACATGATTTTGGACAAAGTTCATGGAACTCAGCTTAAAACGTACTTGCAGACTTGAAAACCCTTGCCTATTGTAGAGCGCGCCTGTCCTTCCAGTGCTGAACGAAAACCAATGATTTTGGACCCTGTTTTCATGCGAAATGGCTAAAAGAAATGTTTCACGTTTGTTACACTCAAACAGTGTCTCCTGTCATATGCTGAACTGGTCGCATTGTGGATTTGGCCTAAAACATGATTTTGGACAAAGTTCATGGAACTCAGCTTAAAACGTACTTGCAGACTTGAAAACCCTTGCCTATTGTAGAGCGCGCCTGTCCTTCCAGTGCTGAACGAAAACCAATGATTTTGGACCCTGTTTTCATGCGAAATGGCTAAAATAAATGTTTCACGTTTGTTACACTCAAACAGTGTCTCCTGTCATATGCTGAACTGGTCGCATTGTGGATTTGGCCTAAAACATGATTTTGGACAAAGTTCATGGAACTCAGCTTAAAACGTACTTGCAGACTTGAAAACCCTTGCCTATTGTAGAGCGCGCCTGTCCTTCCAGTGCTGAACGAAAACCAATGATTTTGGACCCTGTTTTCATGCGAAATGGCTAAAAGAAATGTTTCACGTTTGTTACACTCAAACAGTGTCTCCTGTCATATGCTGAACTGGTCGCATTGTGGATTTGGCCTAAAACATGATTTTGGACAAAGTTCATGGAACTCAGCTTAAAACGTACTTGCAGACTTGAAAACCCTTGCCTATTGTAGAGCGCGCCTGTCCTTCCAGTGCTGAACGAAAACCAATGATTTTGGACCCTGTTTTCATGCGAAATGGCTAAAAGAAATGTTTCACGTTTGTTACACTCAAACAGTGTCTCCTGTCATATGCTGAACTGGTCGCATTGTGGATTTGGCCTAAAACATGATTTTGGACAATGTTCATGGAACTCAGCTTAAAACGTACTTGCAGACTTGAAAACCCTTGCCTATTGTAGAGCGCGCCTGTCCTTCCAGTGCTGAACGAAAACCAATGATTTTGGACCCTGTTTTCATGCGAAATGGCTAAAAGAAATGTTTCACGTTTGTTACACTCAAACAGTGTCTCCTGTCATATGCTGAACTGGTCGCATTGTGGATTTGGCCTAAAACATGATTTTGGACAAAGTTCATGGAACTCAGCTTAAAACGTACTTGCAGACTTGAAAACCCTTGCCTATTGTAGAGCACGCCTGTCCTTCCAGTGCTGAACGAAAACCAATGATTTTGGACCCTGTTTTCATGCGAAATGGCTAAAAGAAATGTTTCACGTTTGTTACACTCAAACAGTGTCTCCTGTCAAATGCTGAACTGGTCGCATTGTGGATTTGGCCTAAAACATGATTTTGGACAATGTTCATGGAACTCAGCTTAAAACGTACTTGCAGACTTGAAAACCCTTGCCTATTGTAGAGCGCGCCTGTCCTTCCAGTGCTGAACGAAAACCAATGATTTTGGACCCTGTTTTCATGCGAAATGGCTAAAAGAAATGTTTCACGTTTGTTACACTCAAACAGTGTCTCCTGTCATATGCTGAACTGGTCGCATTGTGGATTTGGCCTAAAACATGATTTTGGACAAAGTTCATGGAACTCAGCTTAAAACGTACTTGCAGACTTGAAAACCCTTGCCTATTGTAGAGCGCGCCTGTCCTTCCAGTGCTGAACGAAAACCAATGATTTTGGACCCTGTTTTCATGCGAAATGGCTAAAAGAAATGTTTCACGTTTGTTACACTCAAACAGTGTCTCCTGTCATATGCTGAACTGGTCGCATTGTGGATTTGGCCTAAAACATGATTTTGGACAAAGTTCATGGAACTCAGCTTAAAACGTACTTGCAGACTTGAAAACCCTTGCCTATTGTAGAGCGCGCCTGTCCTTCCAGTGCTGAACGAAAACCAATGATTTTGGACCCTGTTTTCATGCGAAATGGCTAAAATAAATGTTTCACGTTTGTTACACTCAAACAGTGTCTCCTGTCAAATGCTGAACTGGTCGCATTGTGGATTTGGCCTAAAACATGATTTTGGACAATGTTCATGGAACTCAGCTTAAAACGTACTTGCAGACTTGAAAACCCTTGCCTATTGTAGAGCACGCCTGTCCTTCCAGTGCTGAACGAAAACCAATGATTTTGGACCCTGTTTTCATGCGAAATGGCTAAAAGAAATGTTTCACGTTTGTTACACTCAAACAGTGTCTCCTGTCATATGCTGAACTGGTCGCATTGTGGATTTGGCCTAAAACATGATTTTGGACAATGTTCATGGAACTCAGCTTAAAACGTACTTGCAGACTTGAAAACCCTTGCCTATTGTAGAGCGCGCCTGTCCTTCCAGTGCTGAACGAAAAACCAATGATTTTGGACCCTGTTTTCATGCGAAATGGCTAAAAGAAATGTTTCACGTTTGTTACACTCAAACAGTGTCTCCTGTCATATGCTGAACTGGTCGCATTGTGGATTTGGCCTAAAACATGATTTTGGACAAAGTTCATGGAACTCAGCTTAAAACGTACTTGCAGACTTGAAAACCCTTGCCTATTGTAGAGCGCGCCTGTCCTTCCAGTGCTGAACGAAAACCAATGATTTTGGACCCTGTTTTCATGCGAAATGGCTAAAAGAAATGTTTCACGTTTGTTACACTCAAACAGTGTCTCCTGTCATATGCTGAACTGGTCGCATTGTGGATTTGGCCTAAAACATGATTTTGGACAAAGTTCATGGAACTCAGCTTAAAACGTACTTGCAGACTTGAAAACCCTTGCCTATTGTAGAGCACGCCTGTCCTTCCAGTGCTGAACGAAAACCAATGATTTTGGACCCTGTTTTCATGCGAAATGGCTAAAAGAAATGTTTCACGTTTGTTACACTCAAACAGTGTCTCCTGTCATATGCTGAACTGGTTGCATTGTGGATTTGGCCTAAAACATGATTTTGGACAATGTTCATGGAACTCAGCTTAAAACGTACTTGCAGACTTGAAAACCCTTGCCTATTGTAGAGCGCGCCTGTCCTTCCAGTGCTGAACGAAAACCAATGATTTTGGACCCTGTTTTCATGCGAAATGGCTAAAAGAAATGTTTCACGTTTGTTACACTCAAACAGTGTCTCCTGTCAAATGCTGAACTGGTCGCATTGTGGATTTGGCCTAAAACATGATTTTGGACAATGTTCATGGAACTCAGCTTAAAACGTACTTGCAGACTTGAAAACCCTTGCCTATTGTAGAGCGCGCCTGTCCTTCCAGTGCTGAACGAAAACCAATGATTTTGGACCCTGTTTTCATGCGAAATGGCTAAAAGAAATGTTTCACGTTTGTTTCACTCAAACAGTGTCTCCTGTCATATGCTGAACTGGTCGCATTGTGGATTTGGCCTAAAACATGATTTTGGACAAAGTTCATGGAACTCAGCTTAAAACGTACTTGCAGACTTGAAAACCCTTGCCTATTGTAGAGCGCGCCTGTCCTTCCAGTGCTGAACGAAAACCAATGATTTTGGACCCTGTTTTCATGCGAAATGGCTAAAAGAAATGTTTCACGTTTGTTACACTCAAACAGTGTCTCCTGTCAAATGCTGAACTGGTCGCATTGTGGATTTGGCCTAAAACATGATTTTGGACAATGTTCATGGAACTCAGCTTAAAACGTACTTGCAGACTTGAAAACCCTTGCCTATTGTAGAGCGCGCCTGTCCTTCCAGTGCTGAACGAAAACCAATGATTTTGGACCCTGTTTTCATGCGAAATGGCTAAAAGAAATGTTTCACGTTTGTTACACTCAAACAGTGTCTCCTGTCATATGCTGAACTGGTCGCATTGTGGATTTGGCCTAAAACATGATTTTGGACAAAGTTCATGGAACTCAGCTTAAAACGTACTTGCAGACTTGAAAACCCTTGCCTATTGTAGAGCGCGCCTGTCCTTCCAGTGCTGAACGAAAACCAATGATTTTGGACCCTGTTTTCATGCGAAATGGCTAAAAGAAATGTTTCACGTTTGTTACACTCAAACAGTGTCTCCTGTCATATGCTGAACTGGTCGCATTGTGGATTTGGCCTAAAACATGATTTTGGACAAAGTTCATGGAACTCAGCTTAAAACGTACTTGCAGACTTGAAAACCCTTGCCTATTGTAGAGCACGCCTGTCCTTCCAGTGCTGAACGAAAACCAATGATTTTGGACCCTGTTTTCATGCGAAATGGCTAAAAGAAATGTTTCACGTTTGTTACACTCAAACAGTGTCTCCTGTCATATGCTGAACTGGTCGCATTGTGGATTTGGCCTAAAACATGATTTTGGACAAAGTTCATGGAACTCAGCTTAAAACGTACTTGCAGACTTGAAAACCCTTGCCTATTGTAGAGCGCGCCTGTCCTTCCAGTGCTGAACGAAAACCAATGATTTTGGACCCTGTTTTCATGCGAAATGGCTAAAAGAAATGTTTCACGTTTGTTACACTCAAACAGTGTCTCCTGTCATATGCTGAACTGGTCGCATTGTGGATTTGGCCTAAAACATGATTTTGGACAAAGTTCATGGAACTCAGCTTAAAACGTACTTGCAGACTTGAAAACCCTTGCCTATTGTAGAGCACGCCTGTCCTTCCAGTGCTGAACGAAAACCAATGATTTTGGACCCTGTTTTCATGCGAAATGGCTAAAATAAATGTTTCACGTTTGTTACACTCAAACAGTGTCTCCTGTCATATGCTGAACTGGTCGCATTGTGGATTTGGCCTAAAACATGATTTTGGACAATGTTCATGGAACTCAGCTTAAAACGTACTTGCAGACTTGAAAACCCTTGCCTATTGTAGAGCGCGCCTGTCCTTCCAGTGCTGAACGAAAACCAATGATTTTGGACCCTGTTTTCATGCGAAATGGCTAAAAGAAATGTTTCACGTTTGTTACACTCAAACAGTGTCTCCTGTCATATGCTGAACTGGTCGCATTGTGGATTTGGCCTAAAACATGATTTTGGACAAAGTTCATGGAACTCAGCTTAAAACGTACTTGCAGACTTGAAAACCCTTGCCTATTGTAGAGCGCGCCTGTCCTTCCAGTGCTGAACGAAAACCAATGATTTTGGACCCTGTTTTCATGCGAAATGGCTAAAAGAAATGTTTCACGTTTGTTACACTCAAACAGTGTCTCCTGTCATATGCTGAACTGGTCGCATTGTGGATTTGGCCTAAAACATGATTTTGGACAAAGTTCATGGAACTCAGCTTAAAACGTACTTGCAGACTTGAAAACCCTTGCCTATTGTAGAGCACGCCTGTCCTTCCAGTGCTGAACGAAAACCAATGATTTTGGACCCTGTTTTCATGCGAAATGGCTAAAATAAATGTTTCACGTTTGTTACACTCAAACAGTGTCTCCTGTCATATGCTGAACTGGTCGCATTGTGGATTTGGCCTAAAACATGATTTTGGACAATGTTCATGGAACTCAGCTTAAAACGTACTTGCAGACTTGAAAACCCTTGCCTATTGTAGAGCGCGCCTGTCCTTCCAGTGCTGAACGAAAACCAATGATTTTGGACCCTGTTTTCATGCGAAATGGCTAAAAGAAATGTTTCACGTTTGTTACACTCAAACAGTGTCTCCTGTCAAATGCTGAACTGGTCGCATTGTGGATTTGGCCTAAAACATGATTTTGGACAATGTTCATGGAACTCAGCTTAAAACGTACTTGCAGACTTGAAAACCCTTGCCTATTGTAGAGCGCGCCTGTCCTTCCAGTGCTGAACGAAAACCAATGATTTTGGACCCTGTTTTCATGCGAAATGGCTAAAAGAAATGTTTCACGTTTGTTACACTCAAACAGTGTCTCCTGTCAAATGCTGAACTGGTCGCATTGTGGATTTGGCCTAAAACATGATTTTGGACAATGTTCATGGAACTCAGCTTAAAACGTACTTGCAGACTTGAAAACCCTTGCCTATTGTAGAGCGCGCCTGTCCTTCCAGTGCTGAACGAAAACCAATGATTTTGGACCCTGTTTTCATGCGAAATGGCTAAAAGAAATGTTTCACGTTTGTTACACTCAAACAGTGTCTCCTGTCATATGCTGAACTGGTCGCATTGTGGATTTGGCCTAAAACATGATTTTGGACAAAGTTCATGGAACTCAGCTTAAAACGTACTTGCAGACTTGAAAACCCTTGCCTATTGTAGAGCGCGCCTGTCCTTCCAGTGCTGAACGAAAACCAATGATTTTGGACCCTGTTTTCATGCGAAATGGCTAAAAGAAATGTTTCACGTTTGTTACACTCAAACAGTGTCTCCTGTCATATGCTGAACTGGTCGCATTGTGGATTTGGCCTAAAACATGATTTTGGACAAAGTTCATGGAACTCAGCTTAAAACGTACTTGCAGACTTGAAAACCCTTGCCTATTGTAGAGCGCGCCTGTCCTTCCAGTGCTGAACGAAAACCAATGATTTTGGACCCTGTTTTCATGCGAAATGGCTAAAAGAAATGTTTCACGTTTGTTACACTCAAACAGTGTCTCCTGTCATATGCTGAACTGGTCGCATTGTGGATTTGGCCTAAAACATGATTTTGGACAAAGTTCATGGAACTCAGCTTAAAACGTACTTGCAGACTTGAAAACCCTTGCCTATTGTAGAGCACGCCTGTCCTTCCAGTGCTGAACGAAAACCAATGATTTTGGACCCTGTTTTCATGCGAAATGGCTAAAATAAATGTTTCACGTTTGTTACACTCAAACAGTGTCTCCTGTCAATTGCTGAACTGGTCGCATTGTGGATTTGGCCTAAAACATGATTTTGGACAATGTTCATGGAACTCAGCTTAAAACGTACTTGCAGACTTGAAAACCCTTGCCTATTGTAGAGCGCGCCTGTCCTTCCAGTGCTGAACGAAAACCAATGATTTTGGACCCTGTTTTCATGCGAAATGGCTAAAAGAAATGTTTCACGTTTGTTACACTCAAACAGTGTCTCCTGTCATATGCTGAACTGGTCGCATTGTGGATTTGGCCTAAAACATGATTTTGGACAATGTTCATGGAACTCAGCTTAAAACGTACTTGCAGACTTGAAAACCCTTGCCTATTGTAGAGCGCGCCTGTCCTTCCAGTGCTGAACGAAAAACCAATGATTTTGGACCCTGTTTTCATGCGAAATGGCTAAAAGAAATGTTTCACGTTTGTTACACTCAAACAGTGTCTCCTGTCAAATGCTGAACTGGTCGCATTGTGGATTTGGCCTAAAACATGATTTTGGACAATGTTCATGGAACTCAGCTTAAAACGTACTTGCAGACTTGAAAACCCTTGCCTATTGTAGAGCGCGCCTGTCCTTCCAGTGCTGAACGAAAACCAATGATTTTGGACCCTGTTTTCATGCGAAATGGCTAAAAGAAATGTTTCACGTTTGTTACACTCAAACAGTGTCTCCTGTCATATGCTGAACTGGTCGCATTGTGGATTTGGCCTAAAACATGATTTTGGACAAAGTTCATGGAACTCAGCTTAAAACGTACTTGCAGACTTGAAAACCCTTGCCTATTGTAGAGCGCGCCTGTCCTTCCAGTGCTGAACGAAAACCAATGATTTTGGACCCTGTTTTCATGCGAAATGGCTAAAAGAAATGTTTCACGTTTGTTACACTCAAACAGTGTCTCCTGTCATATGCTGAACTGGTCGCATTGTGGATTTGGCCTAAAACATGATTTTGGACAAAGTTCATGGAACTCAGCTTAAAACGTACTTGCAGACTTGAAAACCCTTGCCTATTGTAGAGCACGCCTGTCCTTCCAGTGCTGAACGAAAACCAATGATTTTGGACCCTGTTTTCATGCGAAATGGCTAAAATAAATGTTTCACGTTTGTTACACTCAAACAGTGTCTCCTGTCAATTGCTGAACTGGTCGCATTGTGGATTTGGCCTAAAACATGATTTTGGACAATGTTCATGGAACTCAGCTTAAAACGTACTTGCAGACTTGAAAACCCTTGCCTATTGTAGAGCGCGCCTGTCCTTCCAGTGCTGAACGAAAACCAATGATTTTGGACCCTGTTTTCATGCGAAATGGCTAAAAGAAATGTTTCACGTTTGTTACACTCAAACAGTGTCTCCTGTCATATGCTGAACTGGTCGCATTGTGGATTTGGCCTAAAACATGATTTTGGACAATGTTCATGGAACTCAGCTTAAAACGTACTTGCAGACTTGAAAACCCTTGCCTATTGTAGAGCGCGCCTGTCCTTCCAGTGCTGAACGAAAACCAATGATTTTGGACCCTGTTTTCATGCGAAATGGCTAAAAGAAATGTTTCACGTTTGTTACACTCAAACAGTGTCTCCTGTCAAATGCTGAACTGGTCGCATTGTGGATTTGGCCTAAAACATGATTTTGGACAATGTTCATGGAACTCAGCTTAAAACGTACTTGCAGACTTGAAAACCCTTGCCTATTGTAGAGCGCGCCTGTCCTTCCAGTGCTGAACGAAAACCAATGATTTTGGACCCTGTTTTCATGCGAAATGGCTAAAAGAAATGTTTCACGTTTGTTACACTCAAACAGTGTCTCCTGTCATATGCTGAACTGGTCGCATTGTGGATTTGGCCTAAAACATGATTTTGGACAAAGTTCATGGAACTCAGCTTAAAACGTACTTGCAGACTTGAAAACCCTTGCCTATTGTAGAGCGCGCCTGTCCTTCCAGTGCTGAACGAAAACCAATGATTTTGGACCCTGTTTTCATGCGAAATGGCTAAAAGAAATGTTTCACGTTTGTTACACTCAAACAGTGTCTCCTGTCATATGCTGAACTGGTCGCATTGTGGATTTGGCCTAAAACATGATTTTGGACAAAGTTCATGGAACTCAGCTTAAAACGTACTTGCAGACTTGAAAACCCTTGCCTATTGTAGAGCGCGCCTGTCCTTCCAGTGCTGAACGAAAACCAATGATTTTGGACCCTGTTTTCATGCGAAATGGCTAAAAGAAATGTTTCACGTTTGTTACACTCAAACAGTGTCTCCTGTCAAATGCTGAACTGGTCGCATTGTGGATTTGGCCTAAAACATGATTTTGGACAATGTTCATGGAACTCAGCTTAAAACGTACTTGCAGACTTGAAAACCCTTGCCTATTGTAGAGCGCGCCTGTCCTTCCAGTGCTGAACGAAAACCAATGATTTTGGACCCTGTTTTCATGCGAAATGGCTAAAAGAAATGTTTCACGTTTGTTACACTCAAACAGTGTCTCCTGTCATATGCTGAACTGGTCGCATTGTGGATTTGGCCTAAAACATGATTTTGGACAATGTTCATGGAACTCAGCTTAAAACGTACTTGCAGACTTGAAAACCCTTGCCTATTGTAGAGCGCGCCTGTCCTTCCAGTGCTGAACGAAAACCAATGATTTTGGACCCTGTTTTCATGCGAAATGGCTAAAAGAAATGTTTCACGTTTGTTACACTCAAACAGTGTCTCCTGTCAAATGCTGAACTGGTCGCATTGTGGATTTGGCCTAAAACATGATTTTGGACAATGTTCATGGAACTCAGCTTAAAACGTACTTGCAGACTTGAAAACCCTTGCCTATTGTAGAGCGCGCCTGTCCTTCCAGTGCTGAACGAAAACCAATGATTTTGGACCCTGTTTTCATGCGAAATGGCTAAAAGAAATGTTTCACGTTTGTTACACTCAAACAGTGTCTCCTGTCATATGCTGAACTGGTCGCATTGTGGATTTGGCCTAAAACATGATTTTGGACAAAGTTCATGGAACTCAGCTTAAAACGTACTTGCAGACTTGAAAACCCTTGCCTATTGTAGAGCGCGCCTGTCCTTCCAGTGCTGAACGAAAACCAATGATTTTGGACCCTGTTTTCATGCGAAATGGCTAAAAGAAATGTTTCACGTTTGTTACACTCAAACAGTGTCTCCTGTCAAATGCTGAACTGGTCGCATTGTGGATTTGGCCTAAAACATGATTTTGGACAATGTTCATGGAACTCAGCTTAAAACGTACTTGCAGACTTGAAAACCCTTGCCTATTGTAGAGCGCGCCTGTCCTTCCAGTGCTGAACGAAAACCAATGATTTTGGACCCTGTTTTCATGCGAAATGGCTAAAAGAAATGTTTCACGTTTGTTACACTCAAACAGTGTCTCCTGTCATATGCTGAACTGGTCGCATTGTGGATTTGGCCTAAAACATGATTTTGGACAATGTTCATGGAACTCAGCTTAAAACGTACTTGCAGACTTGAAAACCCTTGCCTATTGTAGAGCGCGCCTGTCCTTCCAGTGCTGAACGAAAACCAATGATTTTGGACCCTGTTTTCATGCGAAATGGCTAAAAGAAATGTTTCACGTTTGTTACACTCAAACAGTTTCTCCTGTCATATGCTGAACTGGTCGCATTGTGGATTTGGCCTAAAACATGATTTTGGACAATGTTCATGGAACTCAGCTTAAAACGTACTTGCAGACTTGAAAACCCTTGCCAATTGTAGAGCGCGCCGGTCCTTCCAGTGCTGAACGAAAACCAATGATTTTGGACCCTGTTTTCATGCGAAATGGCTAAAACAAATGTTTCACGTTTGTTTCACTCAAACAGTGTCTCCTGTCATATGCTGAACTGGTCGCATTGTGGATTTGAACTAAAACATGATTTTGGACAAAGTTCATGGAACTCTTCTTAAAAACTTACTTGCAGACTTGAAAACCCTTGCCTATTGTAGAGCGCGCCTGTCCTTTCAGTGCTGAACGAAAACCAATGATTTTGGACCCTGTTTTCATGCGAAATGGCTAAAAGAAATGTTTCACGTTTGTTACACTCAAACAGTGTCTCCTGTCATATGCTGAACTGGTCGCATTGTGGATTTGGCCTAAAACATGATTTTGGACAATGTTCATGGAACTCAGCTTAAAACGTACTTGCAGACTTGAAAACCCTTGCCTATTGTAGAGCGCGCCTGTCCTTCCGCCTTCGTGCTGAACGAAAAACCAATGATTTTGGACCCTGTTTTCATGCGAAATGGCTAAAAGAAATGTTTCACGCTTGTTACACTCAAACAGTGTCTCCTGTCATATGCTGAACTGGTCGCATTGTGGATTTGGCCTAAAACATGATTTTGGACAAAGTTCATGGAACTCAGCTTAAAACGTACTTGCAGACTTGAAAACCCTTGCCTATTGTAGAGCGCGCCTGTCCTTCCAGTGCTGAACGAAAACCAATGATTTTGGACCCTGTTTTCATGCGAAATGGCTAAAAGAAATGTTTCACGTTTGTTACACTCAAACAGTGTCTCCTGTCATATGCTGAACTGGTCGCATTGTGGATTTGGCCTAAAACATGATTTTGGACAAAGTTCATGGAACTCAGCTTAAAACGTACTTGCAGACTTGAAAACCCTTGCCTATTGTAGAGCGCGCCTGTCCTTCCAGTGCTGAACGAAAACCAATGATTTTGGACCCTGTTTTCATGCGAAATGGCTAAAAGAAATGTTTCACGTTTGTTACACTCAAACAGTGTCTCCTGTCATATGCTGAACTGGTCGCATTGTGGATTTGGCCTAAAACATGATTTTGGACAAAGTTCATGGAACTCAGCTTAAAACGTACTTGCAGACTTGAAAACCCTTGCCTATTGTAGAGCGCGCCTGTCCTTCCAGTGCTGAACGAAAACCAATGATTTTGGACCCTGTTTTCATGCGAAATGGCTAAAAGTAAATGTTTCACGTTTGTTACACTCAAACAGTGTCTCCTGTCATATGCTGAACTGGTCGCATTGTGGATTTGGCCTAAAACATGATTTTGGACAATGTTCATGGAACTCAGCTTAAAACGTACTTGCAGACTTGAAAACCCTTGCCTATTGTAGAGCGCGCCTGTCCTTCCAGTGCTGAACGAAAACCAATGATTTTGGACCCTGTTTTCATGCGAAATGGCTAAAAGAAATGTTTCACGTTTGTTACACTCAAACAGTGTCTCCTGTCAAATGCTGAACTGGTCGCATTGTGGATTTGGCCTAAAACATGATTTTGGACAATGTTCATGGAACTCAGCTTAAAACGTACTTGCAGACTTGAAAACCCTTGCCTATTGTAGAGCGCGCCTGTCCTTCCAGTGCTGAACGAAAACCAATGATTTTGGACCCTGTTTTCATGCGAAATGGCTAAAAGAAATGTTTCACGTTTGTTACACTCAAACAGTGTCTCCTGTCATATGCTGAACTGGTCGCATTGTGGATTTGGCCTAAAACATGATTTTGGACAATGTTCATGGAACTCAGCTTAAAACGTACTTGCAGACTTGAAAACCCTTGCCTATTGTAGAGCGCGCCTGTCCTTCCAGTGCTGAACGAAAACCAATGATTTTGGACCCTGTTTTCATGCGAAATGGCTAAAAGAAATGTTTCACGTTTGTTACACTCAAACAGTGTCTCCTGTCATATGCTGAACTGGTCGCATTGTGGATTTGGCCTAAAACATGATTTTGGACAATGTTCATGGAACTCAGCTTAAAACGTACTTGCAGACTTGAAAACCCTTGCCTATTGTAGAGGCGCCTGTCCTTCCAGTGCTGAACGAAAACCAATGATTTTGGACCCTGTTTTCATGCGAAATGGCTAAAAGAAATGTTTCACGTTTGTTACACTCAAACAGTGTCTCCTGTCATATGCTGAACTGGTCGCATTGTGGATTTGGCCTAAAACATGATTTTGGACAATGTTCATGGAACTCAGCTTAAAACGTACTTGCAGACTTGAAAACCCTTGCCTATTGTAGAGCGCGCCTGTCCTTCCAGTGCTGAACGAAAACCAATGATTTTGGACCCTGTTTTCATGCGAAATGGCTAAAAGAAATGTTTCACGTTTGTTACACTCAAACAGTGTCTCCTGTCATATGCTGAACTGGTCGCATTGTGGATTTGGCCTAAAACATGATTTTGGACAAAGTTCATGGAACTCAGCTTAAAACGTACTTGCAGACGTGAAAACCCTTTGCCTATTGTAGAGCACGCCTGTCCTTCCAGTGCTGAACGAAAACCAATGATTTTGGACCCTGTTTTCATGCGAAATGGCTAAAAGAAATGTTTCACGTTTGTTACACTCAAACAGTGTCTCCTGTCATATGCTGAACTGGTCGCATTGTGGATTTGGCCTAAAACATGATTTTGGACAAAGTTCATGGAACTCAGCTTAAAACGTACTTGCAGACTTGAAAACCCTTGCCTATTGTAGAGCGCGCCTGTCCTTCCAGTGCTGAACGAAAACCAATGATTTTGGACCCTGTTTTCATGCGAAATGGCTAAAAGAAATGTTTCACGTTTGTTACACTCAAACAGTGTCTCCTGTCATATGCTGAACTGGTCGCATTGTGGATTTGGCCTAAAACATGATTTTGGACAAAGTTCATGGAACTCAGCTTAAAACGTACTTGCAGACTTGAAAACCCTTGCCTATTGTAGAGCGCGCCTGTCCTTCCAGTGCTGAACGAAAACCAATGATTTTGGACCCTGTTTTCATGCGAAATGGCTAAAAGAAATGTTTCACGTTTGTTACACTCAAACAGTGTCTCCTGTCATATGCTGAACTGGTCGCATTGTGGATTTGGCCTAAAACATGATTTTGGACAAAGTTCATGGAACTCAGCTTAAAACGTACTTGCAGACTTGAAAACCCTTGCCTATTGTAGAAGCGCGCCTGTCCTTCCAGTGCTGAACGAAAACCAATGATTTTGGACCCTGTTTTCATGCGAAATGGCTAAAAGAAATGTTTCACGTTTGTTACACTCAAACAGTGTCTCCTGTCATATGCTGAACTGGTCGCATTGTGGATTTGGCCTAAAAACATGATTTTGGACAATGTTCATGGAACTCAGCTTAAAACGTACTTGCAGACTTGAAAACCCTTGCCTATTGTAGAGCGCGCCTGTCCTTCCAGTGCTGAACGAAAACCAATGATTTTGGACCCTGTTTTCATGCGAAATGGCTAAAAGAAATGTTTCACGTTTGTTACACTCAAACAGTGTCTCCTTTCATATGCTGAACTGGTCGCATTGTGGATTTGGCCTAAAAAATGATTTTGGACAAAGTTCATGGAACTCAGCTTAAAACGTACTTGCAGACTTGAAAACCCTTGCCTATTGTAGAGCGCGCCTGTCCTTCCAGTGCTGAACGAAAACCAATGATTTTGGACCCTGTTTTCATGCGAAATGGCTAAAAGAAATGTTTCACGTTTGTTACACTCAAACAGTGTCTCCTGTCATATGCTGAACTGGTCGCATTGTGGATTTGGCCTAAAACATGATTTTGGACAATGTTCATGGAACTCAGCTTAAAACGTACTTGCAGACTTGAAAACCCTTGCCTATTGTAGAGCGCGCCTGTCCTTCCAGTGCTGAACGAAAACCAATGATTTTGGACCCTGTTTTCATGCGAAATGGCTAAAAGAAATGTTTCACGTTTGTTACACTCAAACAGTGTCTCCTGTCATATGCTGAACTGGTCGCATTGTGGATTTGGCCTAAAACATGATTTTGGACAATGTTCATGGAACTCAGCTTAAAACGTACTTGCAGACTTGAAAACCCTTGCCTATTGTAGAGCGCGCCTGTCCTTCCAGTGCTGAACGAAAACCAATGATTTTGGACCCTGTTTTCATGCGAAATGGCTAAAAGAAATGTTTCACGTTTGTTACACTCAAACAGTGTCTCCTGTCATATGCTGAACTGGTCGCATTGTGGATTTGGCCTAAAACATGATTTTGGACAATGTTCATGGAACTCAGCTTAAAACGTACTTGCAGACTTGAAAACCCTTGCCTATTGTAGAGCGCGCCTGTCCTTCCAGTGCTGAACGAAAACCAATGATTTTGGACCCTGTTTTCATGCGAAATGGCTAAAATAAATGTTTCACGTTTGTTACACTCAAACAGTGTCTCCTGTCATATGCTGAACTGGTCGCATTGTGGATTTGGCCTAAAACATGATTTTGGACAATGTTCATGGAACTCAGCTTAAAACGTACTTGCAGACTTGAAAACCCTTGCCTATTGTAGAGCGCGCCTGTCCTTCCAGTGCTGAACGAAAACCAATGATTTTGGACCCTGTTTTCATGCGAAATGGCTAAAAGAAATGTTTCACGTTTGTTACACTCAAACAGTGTCTCCTGTCATATGCTGAACTGGTCGCATTGTGGATTTGGCCTAAAACATGATTTTGGACAATGTTCATGGAACTCAGCTTAAAACGTACTTGCAGACTTGAAAACCCTTGCCTATTGTAGAGCGCGCCTGTCCTTCCAGTGCTGAACGAAAACCAATGATTTTGGACCCTGTTTTCATGCGAAATGGCTAAAAGAAATGTTTCACGTTTGTTACACTCAAACAGTGTCTCCTGTCATATGCTGAACTGGTCGCATTGTGGATTTGGCCTAAAACATGATTTTGGACAATGTTCATGGAACTCAGCTTAAAACGTACTTGCAGACTTGAAAACCCTTGCCTATTGTAGAGCGCGCCTGTCCTTCCAGTGCTGAACGAAAACCAATGATTTTGGACCCTGTTTTCATGCGAAATGGCTAAAAGAAATGTTTCACGTTTGTTACACTCAAAC
Source organism: Coregonus clupeaformis (assembly GCF_020615455.1). Taxonomy (NCBI): domain Eukaryota; kingdom Metazoa; phylum Chordata; class Actinopteri; order Salmoniformes; family Salmonidae; genus Coregonus; species Coregonus clupeaformis. The sequence continues at coordinate 136,938 of NW_025533563.1, read as the reverse complement.
AGTGTCTCCTGTCATATGCTGAACTGGTCGCATTGTGGCTTTGGTCTAAAACATGATTTTGGACAATGTTCATGGAACTCAGCTTAAAACGTACTTGCAGACTTGAAAACCCTTGCCTATTGTAGAGGACGCCTGTCCTTCCAGTGCTGAACGAAAACCAATGATTTTGGACCCTGTTATCATGCGAAATGGCTAAAAGAAATGTTTCACGTTTGTTACACTCAAACAGTGTCTCCTGTCATATGCTGAACTGGTCGCATTGTGGATTTGGCCTAAAACATGATTTTGGACAATGTTCATGGAACTCAGCTTAAAACGTACTTGCAGACTTGAAAACCCTTGCCTATTGTAGAGCGCCTGTCCTTCCAGTGCTGAACGAAAAACCAATGATTTTGGACCCTGTTTTCATGCGAAATGGCTAAAAGAAATGTTTCACGTTTGTTACACTCAAACAGTGTCTCCTGTCATATGCTGAACTGGTCGCATTGTGGATTTGGCCTAAAACATGATTTTGGACAATGTTCATGGAACTCAGCTTAAAACGTACTTGCAGACTTGAAAACCCTTGCCTATTGTAGAGCGCCTGTCCTTCCAGTGCTGAACGAAAACCAATGATTTTGGACCCTGTTTTCATGCGAAATGGCTAAAAGAAATGTTTCACGTTTGTTACACTCAAACAGTGTCTCCTGTCATATGCTGAACTGGTCGCATTGTGGATTTGGCCTAAAACATGATTTTGGACAATGTTCATGGAACTCAGCTTAAAACGTACTTGCAGACTTGAAAACCCTTGCCTATTGTAGAGCGTGCCTGTCCTTCCAGTGCTGAACGAAAACCAATGATTTTGGACCCGGTTTTCATGCGAAATGGCTAAAAGAAATGTTTCCGTTTGTTACCTCAAACGTTTTAAACCATTTTTCCCTTTCATATGGCTAAAAAATGTTTCACGTTTGTTACACTCAAACAGTGTCTCCTGTCATATGCTGAACTGGTCGCATTGTGGATTTGGCCTAAAACATGATTTTGGACAATGTTCATGGAACTCAGCTTAAAACGTACTTGCAGACTTGAAAACCCTTGCCTATTGTAGAGCGCGCCTGTCCTTCCAGTGCTGAACGAAAACCAATGATTTTGGACCCTGTTTTCATGCGAAATGGCTAAAAGAAATGTTTCACGTTTGTTACACTCAAACAGTGTCTCCTGTCATATGCTGAACTGGTCGCATTGTGGATTTGGCCTAAAACATGATTTTGGACAATGTTCATGGAACTCAGCTTAAAACGTACTTGCAGACTTGAAAACCCTTGCCTATTGTAGAGCGCGCCTGTCCTTCCAGTGCTGAACAAAAACCAATGATTTTGGACCCTGTTTTCATGCGAAATGGCTAAAATAAATGTTTCACGTTTGTTACACTCAAACAGTGTCTCCTGTCATATGCTGAACTGGTCGCATTGTGGATTTGGCCTAAAACATGATTTTGGACAATGTTCATGGAACTCAGCTGAAAACGTACTTGCAGACTTGAAAACCCTTGCCTATTGTAGAGCGCGCCTGTCCTTCCAGTGCTGAACGAAAACCAATGATTTTGGACCCTGTTTTCATGCGAAATGGCTAAAATAAATGTTTCACGTTTGTTACACTCAAACAGTGTCTCCTGTCATATGCTGAACTGGTCGCATTGTGGATTTGGCCTAAAACATGATTTTGGACAATGTTCATGGAACTCAGCTTAAAACGTACTTGCAGACTTGAAAACCCTTGCCTATTGTAGAGCGCGCCTGTCCTTCCAGTGCTGAACGAAAACCAATGATTTTGGACCCTGTTTTCATGCGAAATGGCTAAAATAAATGTTTCACGTTTGTTACACTCAAACAGTGTCTCCTGTCATATGCTGAACTGGTCGCATTGTGGATTTGGCCTAAAAACATGATTTTGGACAATGTTCATGGAACTCAGCTGAAAACGTACTTGCAGACTTGAAAACCCTTGCCTATTGTAGAGGCGCCTGTCCTTCCAGTGCTGAACGAAAACCAATGATTTTGGACCCTGTTTTCATGCGAAATGGCTAAAAGAAATGTTTCACGTTTGTTACACTCAAACAGTGTCTCCTGTCATATGCTGAACTGGTCGCATTGTGGATTTGGCCTAAAACATGATTTTGGACAATGTTCATGGAACTCAGCTGAAAACGTACTTGCAGACTTGAAAACCCTTGCCTATTGTAGAGCGCTTGTCCTTCCAGTGCTGAACGAAAACTAATGATTTTGGACCCTGTTTTCATGCGAAATGGCTAAAAGAAATGTTTCACGTTTGTTACACTCAAACAGTGTCTCCTGTCATATGCTGAACTGGTCGCATTGTGGATTTGGCCTAAAACATGATTTTGGACAATGTTCATGGAACTCAGCTGAAAACGTACTTGCAGACTTGAAAACTCTTGCCTATTGTAGAGCATGCCTGTCCTTCAAGTGCTGAAGAAAAACAATGATTTTGGACCCGGTTTTCATGCGAAATGGCTAAAATAAATGTTTCACGTTTGTTACACTCAAACTGTGTCTCCTGTCATATGCTGAACTGGTCGCATTGTGGATTTGGCCTAAAACATGATTTTGGACAATGTTCATGGAACTCAGCTGAAAACGTACTTGCAGACTTGAAAACCCTTGCCTATTGTAGAAGGCGCCTGTCCTTCCAGTGCTGAACGAAAACCAATGATTTTGGACCCTGTTTTCATGCGAAATGGCTAAAATAAATGTTTCACGTTTGTTACACTCAAACAGTGTCTCCTGTCATATGCTGAACTGGTCGCATTGTGGATTTGGCCTAAAAACATGATTTTGGACAATGTTCATGGAACTCAGCTTAAAACGTACTTGCAGACTTGAAAACCCTTGCCTATTGTAGAGCGCGCCTGTCCTTCCAGTGCTGAACGAAAAACCAATGATTTTGGACCCTGTTTTCATGCGAAATGGCTAAAAGAAATGTTTCACGTTTGTTACACTCAAACAGTGTCTCCTGTCATATGCTGAACTGGTCGCATTGTGGATTTGGCCTAAAACATGATTTTGGACAATGTTCATGGAACTCAGCTTAAAACGTACTTTGCAGACTTGAAAACCCTTGCCTATTGTAGAGCGCGCCTGTCCTTCCAGTGCTGAACGAAAAACCAATGATTTTGGACCCTGTTTTCATGCGAAATGGCTAAAAGAAATATTTCACGTTTGTTACACTCAAACAGTGTCTCCTGTCATATGCTGAACTGGTCGCATTGTGGATTTGGCCTAAAACATGATTTTGGACAATGTTCATGGAACTCAGCTTAAAACGTACTTGCAGACTTGAAAACCCTTGCCTATTGTAGAGCGCCTGTCCTTCCAGTGCTGAACGAAAACCAATGATTTTGGACCCTGTTTTCATGCGAAATGGCTAAAATAAATGTTTCACGTTTGTTACACTCAAACAGTGTCTCCTGTCATATGCTGAACTGGTCGCATTGTGGATTTGGCCTAAAACATGATTTTGGACAATGTTCATGGAACTCAGCTTAAAACGTACTTGCAGACTTGAAAACCCTTGCCTATTGTAGAGCGCGCCTGTCCTTCCAGTGCTGAACGAAAACCAATGATTTTGGACCCTGTTTTCATGCGAAATGGCTAAAAGAAATGTTTCACGTTTGTTACACTCAAACAGTGTCTCCTGTCATATGCTGAACTGGTCGCATTGTGGATTTGGCCTAAAAACATGATTTTGGACAATGTTCATGGAACTCAGCTTAAAACGTACTTGCAGACTTGAAAACCCTTGCCTATTGTAGAGCGCCTGTCCTTCCAGTGCTGAACGAAAAACCAATGATTTTGGACCCTGTTTTCATGCGAAATGGCTAAAAGAAATGTTTCACGTTTGTTACACTCAAACAGTGTCTCCTGTCATATGCTGAACTGGTCGCATTGTGGATTTGGCCTAAAACATGATTTTGGACAATGTTCATGGAACTCAGCTGAAAACGTACTTGCAGACTTGAAAACCCTTGCCTATTGTAGAGCGCGCCTGTCCTTCCAGTGCTGAACGAAAACCAATGATTTTGGACCCTGTTTTCATGCGAAATGGCTAAAATAAATGTTTCACGTTTGTTACACTCAAACAGTGTCTCCTGTCATATGCTGAACTGGTCGCATTGTGGATTTGGCCTAAAACATGATTTTGGACAATGTTCATGGAACTCAGCTGAAAACGTACTTGCAGACTTGAAAACCCTTGCCTATTGTAGAGCGCTTGTCCTTCCAGTGCTGAACGAAAACTAATGATTTTGGACCCTGTTTTCATGCGAAATGGCTAAAAGAAATGTTTCACGTTTGTTACACTCAAACAGTGTCTCCTGTCATATGCTGAACTGGTCGCATTGTGGATTTGGCCTAAAACATGATTTTGGACAATGTTCATGGAACTCAGCTTAAAACGTACTTGCAGACTTGAAAACTCTTGCCTATTGTAGAGCGCGCCTGTCCTTCCAGTGCTGAACGAAAAACCAATGATTTTGGACCCTGTTTTCATGCGAAATGGCTAAAATAAATGTTTCACGTTTGTTACACTCAAACAGTGTCTCCTGTCATATGCTGAACTGGTCGCATTGTGGATTTGGCCTAAAACATGATTTTGGACAATGTTCATGGAACTCAGCTGAAAACGTACTTGCAGACTTGAAAACCCTTGCCTATTGTAGAGCGCGCCTGTCCTTCCAGTGCTGAACGAAAACCAATAATTTTGGACCCTGTTTTCATGCGAAATGGCTAAAAGAAATGTTTCACGTTTGTTACACTCAAACAGTGTCTCCTGACATATGCTGAACTGGTCGCATTGTGGATTTGGCCTAAAACATGATTTTGGACAATGTTCATGGAACTCAGCTTAAAACGTACTTGCAGACTTGAAAACCCTTGCCTATTGTAGAGCGTGCCTGTCCTTCCAGTGCTGAACAAAAACCAATGATTTTGGACCCTGTTTTCATGCGAAATGGCTAAAAAAATACATTACCAATTTTCATGCATGCAAGTTTCACGTTTGTTACACTCAAACAGTGTCTCCTGTCATATGCTGAACTGGTCGCATTGTGGATTTGGCCTAAAACATGATTTTGGACAATGTTCATGGAAATCAGCTTAAAACGTACTTGCAGACTTGAAAACCCTTGCCTATTGTAGAGCGCGCCTGTCCTTCCAGTGCTGAACGAAAACCAATGATTTTGGACCCTGTTTTCATGCGAAATGGCTAAAAGAAATGTTTCACGTTTGTTACACTCAAACAGTGTCTCCTGTCATATGCTGAACTGGTCGCATTGTGGATTTGGCCAATAAAACATGATTTTGGACAATGTTCATGGAACTCAGCTTAAAAACGTACTTGCAGACTTGAAAACCCTTGCCTATTGTAGAGTTCGCCTGTCCTTCCAGTGCTGAACAAAAACCAATGATTTTGGACCCGGATTTCATGTGAAATGGCTAAAAGAAATGTTTCACGTTTGTTACACTCAAACTGTGTCTCCTGTCATATGCTGAACTGGTCGCATTGTGTATTTGGCCTAAAACATGATTTTGGACAATGTTCATGCAACTCAGCTGAAAACGTACTTGCAGACTTGAAAACTCTTGCCTATTGTAGAGCTTGCCTGTCCTTCCAGTGCTGAACAAAAACCAATGATTTTGGACCCGGTTTTCATGCGAAATGGCTAAAATAAATATTTCACGTTTGTTACACTCTAACAGTGCTGAAAAAAACCCAATGATTTTGGACCCGGATTTCATGCGAAATGGCTAAAATAAATATTTCACGTTTGTTACACTCAAACAGTGTCTCCTGTCATATGCTGAACTGGTCGCATTGTGGATTTGGCCTAAAACTGTCACAGTTCCCTCAGCCAGAACCCAGAAGCAGACCAGGACAAGGAGAGTCGAACGAAAGTGAGGGTTTATTCGGATAACAACAAAAGGTGCAGAGTAATCCAGGGACAGAGCGGGCGGCGTGGATGAGTAGTTGGGGGTGCAGCACTAGGTCCAGTGATGGCTCGGCAGCCGCCGACCATCAGGCAGAGGTGGGGTGAAGGTTCCGGACGTGTGACTGCAGGTGGAACAAAAACGGAGGTAAGGACACAAAAACTCAACAAAGTACAAAACAACAAACTCACGCAAGATACTCTGAACTGATACACAGTACACCTACTGTTCATGGCTAACGATCCGGCAGGAACTGGATGTTTGGCCAGAGCCTAAAAAGGGTGATGATGAGGGCCAGGTGTGCAGATTGCTGACGGGATGCAGGTGCGGAAAACAAGAGAGCTCCCCGGAGCGTTCCCGAACCCTCGGGAAACTGGAGACTACGAAACACAAAACTAGTCACCAGACAGGACCCGACTCAGACTGCCGGGATCGTTACAGTACCCCCCCTCCGACGAACGCCACCGGGCGGACCTCCCGGAGCGCCAGGATGGAGGCGGTAAAAATCCCTGATGAGGTCAGCATCAAGGACCTGTCGCCGCGGAATCCAACTCCTCTCTTCAGGACCATACCCCTCCCAGTCCACGAGATACTGGAAACCCCGGCCCCGCCGTCTGGCATCCATGATGCGACGCACCGTGTAGGCAGGACCACCTCCGATCATCCGAGGAGGAGGAGGAGGAGGCGGAGGAGGCAACAGAGGACTGAGGAAGACAGGCTTGAGGCAGGAGACATGAAAGGTGGGATGGACTCTGAGCGTCCTCGGTAGTTTGAGTCGAACTGCCACCGGATTGATCACCTTCTCCACCACAAACGGACCAATGAACTTCGGTAACAACTTCCTAGACTCAGTCCGTAACGGAAGATCCCGTGTGGCCAACCAAACCCTATCTCCAATGGTATAGGTGGGAGGCGGGGATCCGGCGACGATTCGCCTGGAGCTGATACCGATCCGAACCTCTAAGGAGTGCCTTTCTGGCCCGATGCCAGGTCCGGTGGCAACGACGAATATGAGCCTGAACAGAAGGCACTGAGAGCTCCTTCTCCTGAGAAGGGAACAGGGGAGGTTGGTAGCCATACAGGCACTGGAAGGGAGACATCCCAGTGGCAGATGTAGGGAGAGTATTGTGGGCATACTCAACCCAAGGCAACTGAGAGGCCCAGGAGGTGGGGTTGGAAGAGACCAGACAGCGTAGCGTGGATTCCATCTTCTGGTTGGCTCTCTCCGCCTGACCATTGGATTGGGGGTGAAAACCAGATGTGAGACTGACTGTAGCTCCAATGGCCAAACAGAAGGACTTCCAGACAGCAGAGGTAAACTGAGGGCCACGGTCGGAAACGATATCACTGGGCAAACCGTGGACCCTGAAAACCTCCCTAACCAGGATCTCGGACGTCTCCGAGGCAGAGGGAAGCTTGGCAATAGGCACAAAGTGGGCGAACTTGCTGAATCTGTCCACGATAGTCAGAACGACCGTGTTCCCCTCAGAAGCGGGCAACCCCGTGACGAAGTCCAGGGCCAGATGCGACCATGGACGCCGGGGAATAGGAAGGGGGTGAAGTAGTCCAGAGCTGGACCGATTGGTACTCTTATTCTGCGCACACACTGGACAGGCAGCAACAAAACCCCGAGTATCCTCGGCCATGGCAGGCCACCAAAAACGTCTGCGAAGAAACGCCATTGTCCGAGCCACGCCAGGGTGACAAGCCATCTTGCTGGCGTGGGACCATTTGAGGACAGCAGGACGAACCGACTCAGGCACAAACAACCGACCGGGTGGACCGTTACCGGGACCGGGCTGAGTCCGAAGGGCCGCCAGCACCTCCTCCTCAATCTTCCACATCACTGCTCCCACGACGCAGTTCCGGGGGAGAATAGTCTCGGTCTTGGACCCACTCTCCTCCGTCTTGGAGAACATCCGGGACAAGGCGTCCGCCTTGCCGTTCTTAGATCCAGGTCGGAACGTCAGGGGCAAACTTGAATCGTCCGAAAAACAACGCCCACCTGGCCTGGCGGGAGTTGAGAACGTTTAGCCGATTGCACGTAAGCAAGATTCTTGTGGTCAGTCCAGACAATAAACGGTTGCTCCGCCCCTCCAACCAGTGGCGCCACTCCTCCAAGGCAAGTTTCACCGCGAGAAGCTCCCGGTTACCCACATCGTAATTCCTCTCTGCAGGCGAAAGGCGACGAGTAGTAGGCGCAGGGATGGAGTTTACTGTCCGTGGAGCATCGCTGCGACAGGATGGCGCCAACTCCCACATCAGACGCGTCCACTTCAACGACGAACTGACGGGCCGTGTCCGGTTGAGAGAGAATCGGTGCGTTGGTGAATCGCCTCTTCAAATCCAGAAACGCTCGATCCGCCTCCGGATTCCACTTGAAGGTCCTGATACTGGAAGTCAAGGCAGTTAACGGAGCGGCCACACGGCTGTAATCCCCGGATGAATCTGCGGTAGAAATTCGCAAACCCCAAAAATCTCTGGAGTTGCAATCTGCGTACGGGCTGGGCCCATTCCAGAACCGCTCTAACCTTCTCCTGATCCATCCTAATCTCACCCCTGGAGATGATGTACCCGAGAAAGGATGTAGTGTGGGCGTGAAACTCGCACTTCTCGGCCTTCACGAACAGGCGATTCTCCAACAATCGCTGCAGAACCTGCCGGACATGCTGGACGTGGTCGGAAGGTTCCTTCGAGAAGATCAGAATGTCATCCAGGTAAACAAACACGAAGAGACCGATCATATCTCTCAGGACGTCGTTCACCATACTCTGGAATACCGCTGGAGCATTGGTCAGTCCAAACGGCATCACCTGATACTCGAAGTGACCCATCGGTGTATTGAAACCCGTCAACCACTCGTCCCCCTCTCTGATCCGGACCAGGTGATACGCATTGCGTAGGTCTAGCTTGGTGAACACCGTAGCACCCTGTAAGGAGTCGAAGGCAGAACTCATCAAGGGCAGGGGATACTTGTTCTTGACCGTGATGTCATTCAACCCCCGATAATCAATACACGGTCGAAGAGAGCCATCCTTCTTTCCCACAAAGAAGAATCCAGCCCCCAGGGGTGATGACGAGGGACGAACGAGACCAGCAGCTAGGGACTCCTTGATGTAGGTCTCCAACGCCTCACGTTCAGGTCGGGAGATACTGTATAACCTTCCCCTTGGGGTAGACAGCTCCAGGAACCAGGTTGATGGCACAATCATATGGTCGGTGGGGAGGGAGTGACAGAGCCTTCTGCTTACTGAAAACTTCCCCCAAATCGTGATATGTCTCGGGAACCAGGGACAAATCTGGAGGTTTAGCCTCAATCACCTGACTGGGAACCGAATGGGGGCAGGCAGTCTTGAGACAGTTAGCATGACAATCCAGGCTCCAACTCGTTACCTTGCCCGTCACCCAATCGAACGTGGGATTGTGTTCCTTCAGCCAGGGGTAACCAAGGACCAGAGGAACATGGGAAGACGGCAGAATGAAAAATGAAATCATCTCAGAATGATTCCCTGACAACCGCATCTTAACCGGTTCAGTCCTCATCGTGATACGTGCCAGACTACTGCCGTTCAGAGTGGTCGCTTCAATGGCTTCCGGCAATTGCTCCTTGGAAAGCCCCAGCTGTTCCACCAACTCGGCATCAAGAAAGCTTCCATCGGCACCTGAATCGATAAAGCGTTAAGCGCTAAGCTCTGATTCCTGTTCACAAGGGTAGCCGGAAGCGGGGTCTGACAGAGGTACTGAGAGGTTGAAACTGGCTCGCTAAAAGTCCTCCCAACTTTAGCGAGCCGGGCAGTTTGACGACCGCCGGGAGCAAGTGGAGATGTAATGTCCCGGGCGACCACAGTAGAGGCAGCAGTTGGTCCTACGTCTATGTTGACGCTCCTCCTTGGTTAACCCGTGCCGCCCCACTTGCATGGGTTCAGAATCGGGAGTGAGGTCCTCTCCACTAATCCTTTGTGGTGGAGAATGATCGACGTGTTCTGGTCCACCACCCGACCCGACTGGGAACTGAGAAGCTGATCGATTGGACGGACCCCATTGCTTCTCCCTCCTTCGCTCTCGGACTCGATTATCCACCCGAATAGACAAGGCTACCAAGCTGTCCAGGTCACTAGGCTCCGGATAGGAGATCAACTCATCCTTGAGCTGCTCCGACAGACCCTGGTAAAAGGCCGCTTGCAAAGACTCCTCGTTCCACCCACTCTCCACAGCCAACGTCTTGAACTCGATCACGAAGTCGGCCACGCTGCGAGTTCCTTGGTGAAGAGAAAACAGGCGCCTAGCTGCGTCCCTCCCTCGGACGGAATGGTCGAAGAGCTTCCTCATCTCGGCCGTGAACCCCTGGTATGAAGCCATGCAGGGATCCTGTCGTTCCCAAACGGCTGAAGCCCACTCCAGCGCTCGACCACGCAGCAACTCAATCACAAAGGCTATCCTAGCCTTGTCTGTGGCATAAGAGTAGGGCTGTAGATCGAACACTAATCCACACTGCATCAGGAAGGAACGGCATCCTCCCAGCTCCCCCTCATATTTATCCGGCGTCGGAACCTTGGGCTCACGGAGGGACACAACTTCAGAAGCGGCAGGCGAGATGGGTGAAACCGGTAGTGGATCCTCCACCGGACACTGGCGTTGGTTCTGGACCTCCATCAGGCCGGTAGAAAGGTTCCGAACTGACAACGCGATCTCCTGTAGTACCGTGCTATGATGGCCCAACATCTTCTCCTGCTGGGTAATGGCATGGCGAACTGAGTCCAGGTCCGCTGGGTTCATAATTGGCCGGATCGTTCTGTCACAGTTCCCTCAGCCAGAACCCAGAAGCAGACCAGGACAAGGAGAGTCGAACGAAAGTGAGGGTTTATTCGGATAACAACAAAAGGTGCAGAGTAATCCAGGGACAGAGCGGGCGGCGTGGATGAGTAGTTGGGGGTGCAGCACTAGGTCCAGTGATGGCTCGGCAGCCGCCGACCATCAGGCAGAGGTGGGGTGAAGGTTCCGGACGTGTGACTGCAGGTGGAACAAAAACGGAGGTAAGGACACAAAAACTCAACAAAGTACAAAACAACAAACTCACGCAAGATACTCTGAACTGATACACAGTACACCTACTGTTCATGGCTAACGATCCGGCAGGAACTGGATGTTTGGCCAGAGCCTAAAAAGGGTGATGATGAGGGCCAGGTGTGCAGATTGCTGACGGGATGCAGGTGCGGAAAACAAGAGAGCTCCCCGGAGCGTTCCCGAACCCTCGGGAAACTGGAGACTACGAAACACAAAAACTAGTCACCAGACAGGACCCGACTCAGACTGCCGGGATCGTTACACTCAGCTTAAAACGTACTTGCAGACTTGAAAACCCTTGCCTATTGTACAGCGCGCCTGTACTTCCAGTGCTGAACGAAAACCAATGATTTTGGACCCTGTTTTCATGCGAAATGGCTAAAAGAAATGTTTCACGTTTGTTACACTCAAACAGTGTCTCCTGTCATATGCTGAACTGGTCGCATTGTGGATTTGGCCTAAAAAATGATTTTGGACAATGTTCATGGAACTCAGCTGAAAACGAACTTGCAGACTTGAAAACTCTTTTCTATTGTAGAGCTTGCCTGTCCTTCAAGTGCTGAACGAAAACCAATAATTTTGGACCATGTTTTCATGCGAAATGGCTAAAAGAAATATTTCACGTTTGTTACACTCAAACAGTGTCTCCTGTCATATGCTGAACTGGTCGCATTGTGGATTTAACCTAAAAAATGATTTTGGACAATGTTCATGGAACTCAGCTGAAAACGATCTTGCAGACTTTATAACTCTTGCCTATTGTAGAGCTTGCCTGTCATTCAAGTGCTGAACGAAAAACAATAATTTTGGACCCGGTTTTCATGCGAAATGGCTAAAATAAATATTTCACGTTTGTTACACTCAAACAGTGTCTCCTGTCATATGCTGAACTGGTCGCATTGTGTATTTGGCCTAAAACATGATTTTGGACAATGTTCATGCAACTCAGCTGAAAACGTACTTGCAGACTTGAAAACTCTTGCCTATTGTAGAGCTTGCCTGTCCTTCCAGTGCTGAACAAAAACCAATGATTTTGGACCCGGTTTTCATGCGAAATGGCTAAAATAAATATTTCCGTAAAAAACCCAATGATTTTGGAACCGATTTCTGCGAAATGGCTAAATAAATGTTTCACGTTTGTTACACTCAAACAGTGTCCCCTGTCATATGCTGAACTGGTCGCATTGTGGATTTGGCCTAAAACATGATTTTGGACAATGTTCATGGAACTCAGCTTAAAACGTACTTGCAGACTTGAAAACCCTTGCCTATTGTAGAAGGCGCCTGTCCTTCCAGTGCTGAACGAAAACCCAATAATTTTGGACCCTGTTTTCATGCGAAATGGCTAAAATAAATGTTTCACGTTTGTTACACTCAAACAGTGTCTCCTGTCATATGCTGAACTGGTCGCATTGTTGATTTGGCCTAAAAAATTATTTTGGACAATGTTCATGGAACTCAGCTGAAAACGTACTTGCAGACTTGAAAACCCTTGCCTATTGTAGAAGGCGCCTGTCCTTCCAGTGCTGAACGAAAACCAATAATTTTGGACCCTGTTTTCATGCGAAATGGCTAAAATATATATTTCACGTTTGTTACACTCAAACTGTGTCTCCTGTCATATGCTGAACTGGTCGCATTGTGGATTTGGCCTAAAACATGATTTTGGACAATGTTCATGGAACTCAGCTGAAAACGTACTTGCAGACTTGAAAACCCTTGCCTATTGTAGAAGGCGCCTGTCCTTCCAGTGCTGAACGAAAACCAATAATTTTGGACCCTGTTTTCATGCGAAATGGCTAAAAGAAATGTTTCACGTTTGTTACACTCAAACAGTGTCTCCTGTCATATGCTGAACTGGTCGCATTGTGGATTTGGCCTAAAAAATGATTTTGGACAATGTTCATGGAACTCAGCTGAAAACGGACTTGCAGACTTGAAAACTCTTTTCTATTGTAGAGCTTGCCTGTCCTTCAAGTGCTGAACGAAAAACAATAATTTTGGACCCTGTTTTCATGCGAAATGGCTAAAATAAATATTTCACGTTTGTTACACTCAAACAGTGTCTCCTGTCATATGCTGAACTGGTCGCATTGTGGATTTGGCCTAAAACATGATTTTGGACAATGTTCATGGAACTCATCTGAAAACGTACTTGCAGACTTGAAAACCCTTGCCTATTGTAGAAGGCGCCTGTCCTTCCAGTGCTGAACGAAAACCAATAATTTTGGACCCTGTTTTCATGCGAAATGGCTAAAATAAATATTTCACGTTTGTTACACTCAAACAGTGTCTCCTGTCATATGCTGAACTGGTCGCATTGTGGATTTGGCCAAAAAAATGATTTTGGACAATGTTCATGGAACTCAGCTGAAAACGGACTTGCAGACTTGAAAACTCTTGCCTATTGTAGAGCTTGCCTGTCCTTCCAGTGCTGAACAAAAACCAATGATTTTGGACCCGGTTTTCATGCGAAATGGCTAAAATAAATGTTTCACGTTTGTTACACTCAAACAGTGTCTCCTGTCATATGCTGAACTGGTCGCATTGTGGATTTGGCCTAAAACATGATTTTGGACAATGTTCATGGAACTCAGCTGAAAACGTACTTGCAGACTTGAAAACCCTTGCCTATTGTAGAGCTTGCCTGTCCTTCAAGTGCTGAACGAAAACCAATAATTTTGGACCCTGTTTTCATGCGAAATGGCTAAAATAAATGTTTCACGTTTGTTACACTCAAACAGTGTCTCCTGTCATATGCTGAACTGGTCGCATTGTGGATTTGGCCTAAAACATGATTTTGGACAATGTTCATGGAACTCATCTTAAAACGTACTTGCAGACTTGAAAACCCTTGCCTATTGTAGAAGGCGCCTGTCCTTCCAGTGCTGAACGAAAACCAATAATTTTGGACCCTGTTTTCATGCGAAATGGCTAAAATAAATATTTCACGTTTGTTACACTCAAACAGTGTCTCCTGTCTTATGCTGAACTGGTCGCATTGTGGATTTGGCCAATAAAATGATTTTGGACAATGTTCATGGAACTCAGCTGAAAACGTACTTGCAGACTTGAAAACTCTTGCCTATTGTAGAGTTTGCCTGTCCTTCCAGTGCTGAACAAAAACCAATGATTTTGGACCCGGTTTTCATGCGAAATGGCTAAAAGAAATATTTCACGTTTGTTACACTCAAACAGTGTTTGAACAAAAACCAATGATTTTGGACCCGGATTTCATGCGAAATGGCTAAAATAAATGTTTCACGTTTGTTACACTCAAACTGTGTCTCCTGTCATATGCTGAACTGGTCGCATTGTGTATTTGGCCTAAAACATGATTTTGGACAATGTTCATGCAACTCAGCTGAAAACGTACTTGCAGACTTGAAAACTCTTGCCTATTGTAGAGCTTGCCTGTCCTTCCAGTGCTGAACAAAAACCAATGATTTTGGACCCGGTTTTCATGCGAAATGGCTAAAAGAAATATTTCCGTTGTTACACTCTAACAGTGCTGAAAAAAACCCATTGATTTTGGACCCGGATTTCATGCGAAATGGCTAAAATAAATGTTTCACGTTTGTTACACTCAAACAGTGTCTCCTGTCATATGCTGAACTGGTCGCATTGTGGATTTGGCCTAAAACATGATTTTGGACAATGTTCATGGAACTCAGCTGAAAACGTACTTGCAGACTTGAAAACCCTTGCCTATTGTAGAAGGCGCCTGTCCTTCCAGTGCTGAACGAAAACCAATAATTTTGGACCCTGTTTTCATACGAAATGGCTAAAAGAAATATTTCACGTTTGTTACACTCAAACAGTGTCTCCTGTCATATGCTGAACTGGTCGCATTGTGGATTTGGCCTAAAAAATGATTTTGGACAATGTTCATGGAACTCAGCTGAAAACTTACTTGCAGACTTGAAAACTCTTGCCTATGTTAGAGCTTGCCTGTCCTTCAAGTGCTGAACGAAAAACAATAATTTTGGACCCTGTTTTCATGCGAAATGGCTAAAATAATTATTTCACGTTTGTTACACTCAAACAGTGTCTCCTGTCATATTATTTTAGCCATTTCGCATGAAAACAGGGTCCAAAATTATTGTTTTTCGTTCAGCACTTGAAGGACAGGCAAGCTCTACAATAGGCAAGGGTTTTCAAGTCTGCAAGTCTGTTTTCATCTGAGTTCCATGAACATTGTCCAAAATCATTTTTTAGAACAAATCCACAATGCGACCAAACAGTGTCTCCTGTCATATGCTGAACTGGTCGCATTGTGGATTTGGCCTAAAACATGATTTTGGACAATGTTCATGGAACTCATCTGAAAACGTACTTGCAGACTTAAAAACCCTTGCCTATTGTAGATCGCGCCTGTCCTTCCAGTGCTGAACGTAAAAAAAATATTTTAGACCCTTTTCATGCAAAATTGAAAATAAAAAAAATTCACGTTTGTTATAAAAAAACTTTGCATCCCTTCATATGCCGAACTAGTTATATTGTGGATTTTGCCTAAGACATGATTTTAGACAATATTATTTGAAAAAAGCTTTTAAAAAAATCACATTTGAAAACCCTTGTATGTTGTATTCTACTTATATCCTTCTAGTGCTGAACATAAAAAAAATATTTTAGACCCTTTTCATAAAAAATGTATAAAAAATAGGTTTCACGTTTGTTAAAAAAAACTTTGTATCCCTTCATATGTCAAACTAGTTGCATTGTGGATTTAGCCTAAAACATGATTTTAGAAAATATTAATTGAAAAAAGCTTTTAAAAAAATAACATTTGAAAACCCTTTATATTGTATTCTACATATGTCCTTCTAGTGCTGAACGTTAAAAAAATATTTTAGACCATTTTTATGAAAAATATATAAAAAATATGTTTCAAGTTTGTTATAATAAAACTTTGTATCCCTTCATATGCCGAACTAGTTGCATTTAGGATTTTGCCTAAAACACGATTTTAGACAATATTAATTGAAAAAAACTCTTGCCTATTGTAGAGCTTGCCTGTCCTTCCAGTGCTGAACAAAAACCAATGATTTTGGACCCGGTTTTCATGCGAAATGGCTAAAATAAATATTTCACGTTTGTTACACTCTAACAGTGCTGAAAAAAACCCAATGATTTTGGACCCGGATTTCATGCGAAATGGCTAAAATAAATGTTTCACGTTTGTTACACTCAAACAGTGTCTCCTGTCATATGCTGAACTGGTCGCATTGTGGATTTGGCCTAAAACATGATTTTGGACAATGTTCATGGAACTCATCTGAAAACGTACTTGCAGACTTAAAAACCCTTGCCTATTGTAGATCGCGCCTGTCCTTCCAGTGCTGAACGTAAAAAAAATATTTTAGACCCTTTTCATGCAAAATTAAAAATTAAAAAAATTCACGTTTGTTATAAAAAAACTTTGCATCCCTTCATATGCTGAACTAGTTATATTGTGGATTTTGCCTAAGACATGATTTTAGACAATATTATTTGAAAAAAGCTTTTAAAAAAATCACATTTGAAAACCTTTGTATGTTGTATTCTACTTATGTCCTTCTAGTGCTGAATATAAAAAAAATATTTTAGACCCTTTTCATAAAAAATGTATAAAAAATATGTTTCACGTTTGTTAAAAAAAAACTTTGTATCCCTTCATATGTCAAACTAGTTGCATTGTGGATTTAGCCTAAAACATGATTTTGAAAATATTCATTGAAAAAAGCTTTTAAAAAAATAACATTTGAAAACCCTTTATATTGTATTCTACATATGTCCTTCTAGTGCTGAACGTTAAAAAAATATTTTAGACCATTTTTATGAAAAATATATAAAAAATATGTTTCACGTTTGTTATAATAAAACTTTGTATCCCTTCATATGCCGAACTAGTTGCATTTAGGATTTTGCCTAAAACACGATTTTAGACAATATTAATTGAAAAAAACTTTTTTTTAAATCACATTTGAAAACCCTTGTATGTTGTATTCTACATATGTCCTTCTAGTGCTAAATGTTTAAAAAAATATTTTAGACCCTTTTCATGCAAAATGTATGAAAAATAATTTTCTCGTTTGTTATAAAAAACCTGTGTATCCCTTCATATGCCGAACTAGTTGCATTGTGGATTTAGCCTAAAACATGATTTTAGAAAATGTTCATTGAAAAAAGCTTTTAAAAAAATCACATTTGAAAACCCTTGTATGTTGTATTCTACATATGTCCTTCTAGTGCTGAATGTTAAAAAAATATTTTAGACCCTATTCATGCAAAATATATAAAAAATGTTTCACGTTTGTTAAAAAAAAACTTTGTATCCCTTCATATGCCGAACTAGTTGCATTGTGGATTTTGCCTAAAACATGATTTTAGAGAATATTCATGGTAAACAGGTTTTTTTTAAATCACATTTGAAAACCCTTGTATATTCTATTCTACATCTGTCCGTCTAGTGCTGAACGTAAAAAAAATATTTTAGACCCTTTTCAAACAAAATGTATAAAAAATATGTTTCACGTTTGTTATAAAAAAACGGTGTATCCCTTCATATGCCGAACTAGTTGCATTGTGGATTTTGCCTAAAACATGATGTTGGACAATGTTCATGGAACTCAGCTTGAAACGTACTTGCAGACTTAAAAATCCTTGCCTATTGTAGATCGCGCCTGTCCTTCCAGTGCTGAACGTAAAAAAAATATTTTAGACCCTTTTCATGCAAAATGTAAAAAAAATAATTTTCACGTTTCTTATAAAAAAAACTTTGTATCCCTTCATATGCCGAAATAGTTGCATTGTGGATTTAGTCTAAAACATGATTTTAGAAAATATTCATTGAAAAAAGCTTTTAAAAAAATCACATTTGAAAACCCTTGTATGTTGTATTCTACATATGTCCTTCTAGTGCTGAATGTTAGAAAAAATATTTTAGACCCTTTTCATGCAAAACATAAAAAATATGTTTCACGTTTGTTAATAAAAAAAGTTGTATCCCTTCATATGCCAAACTTTTTGCATTGTGGATTTATTCTAAAACATGATTTTAGAAAATATTCATTGAAAAAGCTTTTTAAAAAATAACATTTGAAAACCCTTTTATATTGTATTCTACATATGTCCTTCTAGTGCTGAACGTAAAAAAAATATTTTAGACCCTTTTCATGCAAAACATCTAAAAAATATGTTTCTTGTTTGTTATGAAAAAAACTTTGTATCCCTTCATATGCCGAACTAGTTGCATTGTGGATTTAGCCTAACCACACGGGGGGATCTAGAGAATGACCTGCAGAGAGCTGGGACCAAAGTAACAAAGCCTACCATCAGTAACACACTACGCCGCCAGGGACTCAAATCCTGCAATGTGAGACGTGTCCCCCTGCTTAAGCCAGTACATGTCCAGGCCCGTCTGAAGTGCATTTGGATGATCCAGAAGAGGATTGGGAGAATGTCATATGGTCAGATGAAACCAAAATATAACTTTTTGGTAAAAACTCAACTCGTCGTGTTTGGAGTACAAAGAATGCTGAGTTGCATCCAAAGAACACCATACCTACTGTGAAGCATGGGGGTGGAAACATCATGCTTTGGGGATGTTTTTTCTGCAAAGGGACCAGGACGACTGATCCGTGTAAAGGAAAGAATGAATGGGGCCATGTATCGTGAGATTTTGAGTGAAAACCTCCTTCCATCAGCAAGGGCATTGAAGATGAAACGTGGCTGGGTCTTTCAGCATGACAATGATCCCAAACACACCGCCCGGGCAACGAAGGAGTGGCTTCGTAAGAAGCATTTCAAGGTCCTGGAGTGGCCTAGCCAGTCTCCAGATCTCAACCCCATAGAAAATCTTTGGAGGGGAGTTGAAAATCTGTGTTTCCCAGCGACAGCCCCAAAACATCACTGCTCTAGAGGAGATCTGCATGGAGGAATGGGCCAAAATACCAGCAACAGTGTGTGAAAACCTTGTGAAGACTTACAGAAAACGTTTGACCTGTGTCATTGCCAACAAAGGGTATATAACAAAGTATTGAGAAACTTTTTTGTTATTGACCAAATACTTATTTTCCACCATAATTTGCAAATAAATGCATTAAAAATCCTACAATGTGATTTTCTGGAATTTCTTTTCTCTTTTTGTCTGTCATAGTTGATGTGTACCTATGATGAAAATTACAGGCCTCTCTCATCTTTTTAAGTGGGAGAACTTGCACAATTGGTGGCTGACTAAATACTTTTTTTCCCCACTGTATGTCCTTCTAGTGCTTAACCTTAAAAAAAATATTGTAGACCCTTTTCATGCAAAATGTATAAAACATATTTTTCTCGTTTGTTATGAAAAAAACGTTGTATCCCTTCATATGCTGAACTAGTTGCATTGTGGATTTAGCCTAAAACATGATTTTAGAAAATATTCATTGAAAAAAGCTTTTTAAAAAATCACATTTGAAAACCCTTGTATATTGTATTCTACATATATCCTTCTAGTGCTGAACGTAAAAAAAAATATTTTAGACCCTTTTCATGCAAAATGTATAACAAATATTTTTCTTGTTTGTTATAAAAAAACTTTGTATCCCTTCATATGCCGAACTAGTTGCATTGCGGATTTAGCCTAAAACATGATTTTAGAAAATATTCATTGAAGAAAGCTTTTTTAAAAATCACATTTGAAAACCCTTGTATATTGTTTCTACATATGTCCTTCTAGTGCTGAACGTAAAAAAAAATATTTTAGACCCTTTTCATGCAAAATGTATAACAAATATTTTTCTCGTTTGTTATAAAAAAACTTTGTATCCCTTCATATGCCGAACTAGTTGCATTGTGGATTTTGCCTAAAACATAATTTTAGAAAATATTCATTGAAAAAAGCTTTTTAAAAAATCACATTTGAAAACCCTTGTATATTGTATTCTACATATATCCTTCTAGTGCTGAACGTAAAAAAAAATATTTTAGACCCTTTTCATGCAAAATGTATAACAAATATTTTTCTCGTTTGTTATGAAAAAAGACTTTGTATCCCTTCATATGCCGAACTAGTTGCATTGTGGATTTAGCCTAAAACATGATTTTAGAAAATATTCATTGAAAAAAGCTTTTTAAAAAATCACATTTGAAAACCCTTGTATATTATATTCTACATATATCCTTCTAGTGATGAACGTAAAAAAAAATATTTTATACCCTTTTCATGCAAAATGTATAACAAATATTTTTCTTGTTTGTTATAAAAAAACTTTGTATCCCTTCATATGCCGAACTAGTTGCATTGCGGATTTAGCCTAAAACATGATTTTAGAAAATATTCATTGAAAAAAGCTTTTTAAAAAAATCACATTTGAAAACCCTTGTATATTGTATTCTACATATATCCTTCTAGTGCTGAGCGTAAAAAAATATTTTAGACCCTTTTCATGCAAAATGTATAACAAATATTTTTCTCGTTTGTTATAAAAAAACTTTGTATCCCTTCATATGCCGAACTAGTTGCATTGTTGATTTTGCCTAAAACATAATTTTAGACAATATTCATTGAGAAAAGCTTTTTTTTAGATCACATTTGAAAACCCTTGTATGTTGTATTCTACATATGTCCTTAACCTTAAAAAATATATTGTAGACCCTTTTCATGCAAAATGTATAAAAAATATTTTTCTCGTTTGTTATGAAAAAAACTTTGTATCCCTTCATATGCCGAACTAGTTGCATTGTGGATTTAGCCTAAAACATGATTTTAGAAAATATTCATTGAAAAAAGCTTTTTAAAAAATCACATTTGAAAACGCTTGTATATTGTATTCTACATATATCCTTCTAGTGCTGAACGTAAAAAAATATATATTTTAGACCCTTTTCATGCAAAATGTATAACAAATATTTTTCTTGTTTGTTATAAAAAAACTTTGTATCCCTTCATATGCCGAACTAGTTGCATTGCGGATTTAGACTAAAACATGATTTTAGAAAATATTCATTGAAAAAAGCTTTTAAAAAAATCACATTTGAAAACCCTTGTATATTGTTTCTACATATGTCCTTCTAGTGCTGAACGTAAAAAAAAATATTTTAGACCCTTTTCATGCAAAATGTATAACAAATATTTTTCTCGTTTGTTATAAAAAAACTTTGTATCCCTTCATATGCCGAACTAGTTGCATTGTGGATTTTGCCTAAAACATAATTTTAGACAATATTCATTGAGAAAAGCTTTTTTTTGATCACATTTGAAAACCCTTGTATGTTGTATTCTACATATGTCCTTCTAGTGCTTAACCTTAAAAAAATATTGTAGACCCTTTTCATGCAAAATGTATAAAAATATTTTTCTCGTTTGTTATGAAAAAAACTTTGTATCCCTTCATATGCCGAACTAGTTGAATTGTGGATTTAGCCTAAAACATGATTTTAGAAAATATTCATTGAGAAAAGGTTTTTAAAAAATCACATTTGAAAACCCTTGTATGTTCTATTCTACATATGTCCTTCTAGTGCTGAATATTAAAAAATATATTTTTGACCCTTTTCATGCAAATCATCTAAAAAATATGTTTCACGTTTGTTGAAAAATGTTTTGTATCCCTTCATGTGTCGAACTAGTTGCATTGTGGATTTTGCCTAAAACATTATTTTAGACAATATTCATTGAAAAAAGCTTTTTAAAATATCACATTTGAAAACCCTTGTATATTGTATTCTACATATATCCTTCTAGTGCTGAATGTTAAAAAAATATTTTAGACCCTTTTCATGCAAAATGTATAACAAATATTTTTCTCGTTTGTAATATAAAAAAAACTTTGTATCCCTTCATATGCCGAACTAGTTGCATTGTGGATTTAGCCTAAAACATGATTTTAGAAAATATTCATTGAAAATAGATTTTTAAAAAATCACATTTGAAAACCCTTGTATGTTGTATTCTACATATGTCCTTCTAGTGCTGAATGTAAAACAAATATTTTAGACCCTTTTAATGCAAAATGTAAAAAAAAAAAATTTCACGTTTGTTATAAAAAAACGTTTTATCCCTTCATATGCCGAACTAGTTGCATTGTGGATTTAGCCTAAAACATGATTTTAGAAAATATTCATTGAAAAAAGGTTTTAAAAAAATCACATTTGAAAACCCTTGTATGTTCTATTCTACATAAGTCCTTCTAGTGCTGAATGTTAAAAAAAATATTTTTGACCCTTTTCTTGCAAAACATCTAAAAAATATGTTTCACGTTTGTTAATTTTTTTTTTGTATCCCTTCATGTGTCGAACTAGTTGCATTGTGGTTTTGCCTAAAACACGATTTTAGACAATATTCATTGAAAAAAGCATTTTAAAATATCACATTTGAAAACCCTTGTATATTGTTATCTACATATATCCTTCTAGTGCTGAATGTTAAAAAAATATTTTTGACCCTTTTCATTCAAAACATCAAAAAAATATGTTTCACGTTTGTTAAAAAAAAAATTGTATCCCTTCATGTGTCGAACTAGTTGCATTGTGGATTTTGCCTAAAACATGATTTTAGACAATATTCATTGAAAATAGCTTTTTTTAAATCACATTTGAAAACGCTTGTATGTTGTATTCTACATATGTCCTTCTAGTGCTGAATGTAAAAAAATATTTTAGACCCTTTTAATGCAAAATGTAAAAAAAAAAAATTCACGTTTGTTATAAAAAAACGTTTTATCCCTTCATATGCCGAACTAGTTAAATTGTGGATGTTGCCTAAAACATGAATTTAGAAAATATTCATTGAAAATAGCTTTTTATAAAATCACATTTGAAAACCCTTGTATGTTGTATTCTACATATGTCCTTCTAGTGCTGAATGTAAAAAAAAATATTTTAGACCCTTTTCATGCAAAAGATATAAAAAATATTTTTCTTGTTTGTTATGAAAAAAGACTTTGTATCCCTTCATATGCCGAACTAGTTGCATTGTGGATTTAGCCTAAAACATGATTTTAGAAAATATTCATTGAAAAAAGCTTTAAAAAAATCACATTTGAAAACCCTTGTATATTGTATTCTACATATATCCTTCTAGTGCTGAACGTAAAAAAAAATATTTTAGACCCTTTTCATGCAAAATGTATAACAAATATTTTTCTTGTTTGTTATAAAAAAACTTTGTATCCCTTCATATGCCGAACTAGTTGCATTGCGGATTTAGCCTAAAACATGATTTTAGAAAATATTCATTGAAAAAAGCTTTTTAAAAAATCACATTTGAAAACCCTTGTATATTGTATTCTACATATATCCTTCTAGTGCTGAGCGTAAAAAAAAATATTTTAGACCCTTTTCATGCAAAATGTATAACAAATATTTTTCTCGTTTGTTATAAAAAAACTTTGTATCCCTTCATATGCCGAACTAGTTGCGTTGTGGATTTTGCCTAAAACATAATTTTAGACAATATTCATTGAGAAAAGCTTTTTTTTAGATCACATTTGAAAACCCTTGTATGTTGTATCCTACATATGTCCTTAACCTTAAAAAAAATATTGTAGACCCTTTTCATGCAAAATGTATAAAAAATATTTTTCTCGTTTGTTATGAAAAAAACTTTGTATCCCTTCATATGCCGAACTAGTTGCATTGTGGATTTTGACTAAAACATAATTTTAGACAATATTCATTGAGAAAAGCTTTTTTTTAGATCACATTTGAAAACCCTTGTATGTTGTATTCTACATATGTCCTTCTAGTGCTTAACCTTAAAAAAAATATTGTAGACCCTTTTCATGCAAAATGTATAAAAAATATTTTTCTCGTTTGTTATGAAAAAAACTTTGTATCCCTTCATATGCCGAACTAGTTGCATTGTGGATTTAGCCTAAAACATTATTTTAGAAAATATTCATTGAGAAAAGCTTTTTTTTAGATCACATTTGAAAACCCTTGTATGTTGTATTCTACATATGTCCTTCTAGTGCTTAACCTTAAAAAAAATATTGTAGACCCTTTTCATGCAAAATGTATAAAACATATTTTTCTCGTTTGTTATGAAAAAAACTTTGTATCCCTTCATATGCCGAACTAGTTGCATTGTGGATTTAGCCTAAAACATAATTTTAGAAAATATTCATTGAAAAAAGCTTTTTAAAAAATCACATTTGAAAACCCTTGTATATTGTATTCTACATATATCCTTCTAGTGCTGAACGTAAAAAAAAATATTTTAGACCCTTTTCATGCAAAATGTATAACAAATATTTTTCTTGTTTGTTATAAAATAACTTTGTATCCCTTCATATGCCGAACTAGTTGCATTGTGGGTTTAGCCTAAAACATGATTTTAGAAAATATTCATTGAAAAAAGCTTTTTAAAAAATCACATTTGAAAACCCTTGTATATTGTTTCTACATATGTCCTTCTAGTGCTGAACATAATTTTTTTTATTTTAGACCCTTTTCATGCAAAATGTATTTAAAAAAATGTCTTGTTTGTAATAAAAAAAACTGTGTATCCCTTCATATGCCGAACTAGTTAAATTGTGGATTTTGCCTAAAACATGATTTTAGACAATATTTATGTAAAACAGTTTTTTTTTTAAATCACATTTGAAAACCCTTGTATGTTTTATTCTATATATGTCCTTCTAGTGCTTAACCTTAAAAAAAATATTTTAGACCCTTTTCATGCAAAATGTATAACAAATATTTTTCTTGTTTGTTATGAAAAAAGACTTTGTATCCCTTCATATGCCGAACTAGTTGCATTGTGGATTTAGCCTAAAACATGATTTTAGAAAATATTCATTGAAAAAAGCTTTAAAAAAAATCACATTTGAATACCCTTGTATATTGTATTCTACATATATCCTTCTAGTGCTGAACGTAAAAAAAAATATTGTAGACCCTTTTCATGCAAAATGTATAAAAAATATTTTTCTTGTTTGTTATGAAAAAAACTTTGTATCCCTTCATATGCCGAACTAGTTGCATTGTGGATTTTGACTAAAACATAATTTTAGACAATATTCATTGAGAAAAGCTTTTTTTTAGATCACATTTGAAAACCCTTGTATGTTGTATTCTACATATGTCCTTCTAGTGCTTAACCTTAAAAAAATATTGTAGACCCTTTTCATGCAAAATGTATAAAAATATTTTTTCTCGTTTGTTATGAAAAAAACTTTGTATCCCTTCATATGCCGAACTAGTTGCATTGTGGATTTAGCCTAAAACATTATTTTAGAAAATATTCATTGAGAAAAGCTTTTTTTTAGATCACATTTGAAAACCCTTGTATGTTGTATTCTACATATGTCCTTCTAGTGCTTAACCTTAAAAAAAATATTGTAGACCCTTTTCATGCAAAATGTATAAAAAATATTTTTCTCGTTTGTTATGAAAAAAACTTTGTATCCCTTCATATGCCGAACTAGTTGCATTGTGGATTTAGCCTAAAACATAATTTTAGAAAATATTCATTGAAAAAAGCTTTTAAAAAATCACATTTGAAAACCCTTGTATATTGTATTCTACATATATCCTTCTAGTGCTGAACGTAAAAAAAAATATTTTAGACCCTTTTCATGCAAAATGTATAACAAATATTTTTCTTGTTTGTTATAAAAAAACTTTGTATCCCTTCATATGCCGAACTAGTTGCATTGTGGGTTTAGCCTAAAACATGATTTTAGAAAATATTCATTGAAAAAAGCTTTTTAAAAAATCACATTTGAAAACCCTTGTATATTGTTTCTACATATGTCCTTCTAGTGCTGAACATATTTTTTTTTATTTTAGACCCTTTTCATGCAAAATGTATTTTAAAAAATGTCTTGTTTGTAATAAAAAAAATTGTGTATCCCTTCATATGCCGAACTAGTTAAATTGTGGATTTTGCCTAAAACATGATTTTAGACAATATTTATGTAAAACAGTTTTTTTTTTTATCACATTTGAAAACCCTTGTATGTTTTATTCTATATATGTCCTTCTAGTGCTTAACCTTAAAAAAAATATTTTAGACCCTTTTCATGCAAAATGTATAACAAATATTTTTCTCATTTGTTATAAAAAAACTTTGTATCCCGTCATATGCCGAACTAGTTGCATTGTGGATTTAGCCTAAAACATGACTTTAGAAAATATTCATTGAAAATAGCTTTTTTTTAAATCACATTTGAAAACGCTTGTATGTTGTATTCTACATATGTCCTTCTAGTGCTGAATGTAAAAAAATATTTTAGACCCTTTTCATGCAAAATGTAAAAAAAAATTTTTTTCACGTTTGTTATAAAAAAAAGTTTTATCCCTTCATATGCCGAACTAGTTACATTGTGGATGTTGCCTAAAACATGATTTTAGAAAATATTCATTGAAAAAAGCTTTTTAAAAAATCACATTTGAAAACGCTTGTATGTTGGATTCTACATATGTCCTTCTAGTGCTGAATGTTAGAAAAAATATTTTAGACCCTTTTCATGCGAAATGTATAAAAAATATTTTTCTTGTTTGTTATAAAAAAAACGGTGTATCCCTTCATATGCCGAACTAGTTGCATTGTGGATTTAGCCTAAAACATGATTTAAGAAAATATTCATTGAAAATAGCTTTTTTTAAAATCACATTTGAAAACCCTTGTATATTGTTTCTACATATGTCCTTCTAGTGCTGAACGTAAAAAAAAATATTTTAGACCCTTTTCATGCAAAATGTATAACAAATATTTTTCTCGTTTGTTATAAAAAAACTTTGTATCCCTTCATATGCCGAACTAGTTGCATTGTGGATTTTGCCTAAAACATAATTTTAGACAATATTTATTGAGAAAAGCTTTTTTTTTGATCACATTTGAAAACCCTTGTATGTTGTATTCTACATATGTCCTTCTAGTGCTTAACCTAAAAAATATTGTAGACCCTTTTCATGCAAAATGTATAAAAAATATTTTTCTCGTTTGTTATGAAAAAACTTTGTATCCCCTTCATATGCCGAACTAGTTGCATTGTGGATTTAGCCTAAAACATGATTTTAGAAAATATTCATTGAAAATAGATTTTTAAAATCACATTTGAAAACCCTTGTATGTTGTATTCTACATATGTCCTTCTAGTGCTGAATGTAAAACAAATATTTTAGACCCTTTTAATGCAAAATGTAAAAAAAAAAAAAAATTCACGTTTGTTATAAAAAAACGTTTTATCCCTTCATATGCCGAACTAGTTGCATTGTGGATTTAGCCTAAAACATGATTTTAGAAAATATTCATTGAAAAAGGTTTTAAAAAATCACATTTGAAAACCCTTGTATGTTCTATTCTACATAAGTCCTTCTAGTGCTGAATGTTAAAAAAATATTTTTTGACCCTTTTCTTGCAAAACATCTAAAAAATATGTTTCACGTTTGTTAATTTTTTTTTGTATCCCTTCATGTGTCGAACTAGTTGCATTGTGGTTTTCTGCCAAAACACGATTTTAGACAATATTCATTGAAAAAGCATTTTAAAATATCACATTTGAAAACCCTTGTATATTGTTATCTACATATATCCTTCTAGTGCTGAATGTTAAAAAAATATTTTTGACCCTTTTCATTCAAAACATCAAAAAAATATGTTTCACGTTTGTTAAAAAAAAAATTGTATCCCTTCATGTGTCGAACTAGTTGCATTGTGGATTTTGCCTAAAACATGATTTTAGACAATATTCATTGAAAATAGCTTTTTTTTAAATCACATTTGAAAACGCTTGTATGTTGTATTCTACATATGTCCTTCTAGTGCTGAATGTAAAAAAATATTTTAGACCCTTTTAATGCAAAATGTAAAAAAAAAAAATTCACGTTTGTTATAAAAAAACGTTTTATCCCTTCATATGCCGAACTAGTTAAATTGTGGATGTTGCCTAAAACATGAATTTAGAAAATATTCATTGAAAATAGCTTTTATAAAATCACATTTGAAAACCCTTGTATGTTGTATTCTACATATGTCCTTCTAGTGCTGAATGTAAAAAAAATATTTTAGACCCTTTTCATGCAAAAGATATAAAAAATATTTTTCTTGTTTGTTATGAAAAAGACTTTGTATCCCTTCATATGCCGAACTAGTTGCATTGTGGATTTAGCCTAAAACATGATTTTAGAAAATATTCATTGAAAAAAGCTTTAAAAAAAATCACATTTGAAAACCCTTGTATATTGTATTCTACATATATCCTTCTAGTGCTGAACGTAAAAAAAATATTTTAGACCCTTTTCATGCAAAATGTATAACAAATATTTTTTCTTGTTTGTTATAAAAAACTTTGTATCCCTTCATATGCCGAACTAGTTGCATTGCGGATTTAGCCTAAAACATGATTTTAGAAAATATTCATTGAAAAAAGCTTTTTAAAAAATCACATTTGAAAACCCTTGTATATTGTATTCTACATATATCCTTCTAGTGCTGAGCGTAAAAAAAATATTTTAGACCCTTTTCATGCAAAATGTATAACAAATATTTTTGTCGTTTGTTATAAAAAAACTTTGTATCCCTTCATATGCCGAACTAGTTGCGTTGTGGATTTTGCCTAAAACATAATTTTAGACAATATTCATTGAGAAAAGCTTTTTTTAGATCACATTTGAAAACCCTTGTATGTTGTATCCTACATATGTCCTTAACCTTAAAAAAATATTGTAGACCCTTTTCATGCAAAATGTATAAAAATATTTTTCTCGTTTGTTATGAAAAAAACTTTGTATCCCTTCATATGCCGAACTAGTTGCATTGTGGATTTTGACTAAAACATAATTTTAGACAATATTCATTGAGAAAAGCTTTTTTTTTAGATCACATTTGAAAACCCTTGTATGTTGTATTCTACATATGTCCTTCTAGTGCTTAACCTTAAAAAAATATTGTAGACCCTTTTCATGCAAAATGTATAAAAATATTTTTCTCGTTTGTTATGAAAAAAACTTTGTATCCCTTCATATGCCGAACTAGTTGCATTGTGGATTTAGCCTAAAACATTATTTTAGAAAATATTCATTGAGAAAAGCTTTTTTTTAGATCACATTTGAAAACCCTTGTATGTTGTATTCTACATATGTCCTTCTAGTGCTTAACCTTAAAAAAAATATTGTAGACCCTTTTCATGCAAAATGTATAAAACATATTTTTCTCGTTTGTTATGAAAAAAACTTTGTATCCCTTCATATGCCGAACTAGTTGCATTGTGGATTTAGCCTAAAACATAATTTTAGAAAATATTCATTGAAAAAAGCTTTTAAAAAATCACATTTGAAAACCCTTGTATATTGTATTCTACATATATCCTTCTAGTGCTGAACGTAAAAAAAAATATTTTAGACCCTTTTCATGCAAAATGTATAACAAATATTTTTCTTGTTTGTTATAAAATAACTTTGTATCCCTTCATATGCCGAACTAGTTGCATTGTGGGTTTAGCCTAAAACATGATTTTAGAAAATATTCATTGAAAAAAGCTTTTTAAAAAATCACATTTGAAAACCCTTGTATATTGTTTCTACATATGTCCTTCTAGTGCTGAACATAATTTTTTTTTATTTTAGACCCTTTTCATGCAAAATGTATTTAAAAAAATGTCTTGTTTGTAATAAAAAAACTGTGTATCCCTTCATATGCCGAACTAGTTAAATTGTGGATTTTGCCTAAAACATGATTTTAGACAATATTTATGTAAAACAGTTTTTTTTTTAAATCACATTTGAAAACCCTTGTATGTTTTATTCTATATATGTCCTTCTAGTGCTTAACCTTAAAAAAATATTTTAGACCCTTTTCATGCAAAATGTATAACAAATATTTTTCTTGTTTGTTATGAAAAAAGACTTTGTATCCCTTCATATGCCGAACTAGTTGCATTGTGGATTTAGCCTAAAACATGATTTTAGAAAATATTCATTGAAAAAAGCTTTAAAAAAAATCACATTTGAATACCCTTGTATATTGTATTCTACATATATCCTTCTAGTGCTGAACGTAAAAAAAAATATTGTAGACCCTTTTCATGCAAAATGTATAAAAAATATTTTTCTTGTTTGTTATGAAAAAAACTTTGTATCCCTTCATATGCCGAACTAGTTGCATTGTGGATTTTGACTAAAACATAATTTTAGACAATATTCATTGAGAAAAGCTTTTTTTAGATCACATTTGAAAACCCTTGTATGTTGTATTCTACATATGTCCTTCTAGTGCTTAACCTTAAAAAAATATTGTAGACCCTTTTCATGCAAAATGTATAAAAAATATTTTTCTCGTTTGTTATGAAAAAAACTTTGTATCCCTTCATATGCCGAACTAGTTGCATTGTGGATTTAGCCTAAAACATGATTTTAGAAAATATTCATTGAGAAAAGCTTTTTTTAGATCACATTTGAAAACCCTTGTATGTTGTATTCTACATATGTCCTTCTAGTGCTTAACCTTAAAAAAAATATTGTAGACCCTTTTCATGCAAAATGTATAAAACATATTTTTCTCGTTTGTTATGAAAAAAACTTTGTATCCCTTCATATGCCGAACTAGTTGCATTGTGGATTTAGCCTAAAACATAATTTTAGAAAATATTCATTGAAAAAAAGCTTTTTAAAAAATCACATTTGAAAACCCTTGTATATTGTATTCTACATATATCCTTCTAGTGCTGAACGTAAAAAAAATATTTTAGACCCTTTTCATGCAAAATGTATAACAAATATTTTTCTTGTTTGTTATAAAAAAACTTTGTATCCCTTCATATGCCGAACTAGTTGCATTGTGGGTTTAGCCTAAAACATGATTTTAGAAAATATTCATTGAAAAAAGCTTTTTAAAAAATCACATTTGAAAACCCCTTGTATATTGTTTCTACATATGTCCTTCTAGTGCTGAACATATTTTTTTTATTTTAGACCCTTTTCATGCAAAATGTATTTTAAAAAATGTCTTGTTTGTAATAAAAAAATTGTGTATCCCTTCATATGCCGAACTAGTTAAATTGTGGATTTTGCCTAAAACATGATTTTAGACAATATTTATGTAAAACAGTTTTTTTTTTTTATCACATTTGAAAACCCTTGTATGTTTTATTCTATATATGTCCTTCTAGTGCTTAACCTTAAAAAAATATTTTAGACCCTTTTCATGCAAAATGTATAACAAATATTTTTCTCATTTGTTATAAAAAAAACTTTGTATCCCGTCATATGCCGAACTAGTTGCATTGTGGATTTAGCCTAAAACATGACTTTAGAAAATATTCATTGAAAATAGCTTTTTTTTAAATCACATTTGAAAACGCTTGTATGTTGTATTCTACATATGTCCTTCTAGTGCTGAATGTAAAAAAATATTTTAGACCCTTTTCATGCAAAATGTAAAAAAAATTTTTTTCACGTTTGTTATAAAAAAAGTTTTATCCCTTCATATGCCGAACTAGTTATATTGTGGATGTTGCCTAAAACATGATTTTAGAAAATATTCATTGAAAAAGCTTTTTAAAAAATCACATTTGAAAACGCTTGTATGTTGGATTCTACATATGTCCTTCTAGTGCTGAATGTTAGAAAAAATATTTTAGACCCTTTTCATGCGAAATGTATAAAAATATTTTTCTTGTTTGTTATAAAAAAACGGTGTATCCCTTCATATGCCGAACTAGTTGCATTGTGGATTTAGCCTAAAACATGATTTAAGAAAATATTCATTGAAAATAGCTTTTTTAAATCACATTTGAAAACCCTTGTATATTGTTTCTACATATGTCCTTCTAGTGCTGAACGTAAAAAAAAATATTTTAGACCCTTTTCATGCAAAATGTATAACAAATATTTTTCTCGTTTGTTATAAAAAAACTTTGTATCCCTTCATATGCCGAACTAGTTGCATTGTGGATTTTGCCTAAAACATAATTTTAGACAATATTCATTGAGAAAAGCTTTTTTTTTGATCACATTTGAAAACCCTTGTATGTTGTATTCTACATATGTCCTTCTAGTGCTTAACCTTAAAAAAATATTGTAGACCCTTTTCATGCAAAATGTATAAAAAATATTTTTCTCGTTTGTTATGAAAAAAACTTTGTATCCCTTCATATGCCGAACTAGTTGAATTGTGGATTTAGCCTAAAACATGATTTTAGAAAATATTCATTGAGAAAAGGTTTTTAAAAAATCACATTTGAAAACCCTTGTATGTTCTATTCTACATATGTCCTTCTAGTGCTGAATATTAAAAAAAATATTTTTGACACTTTTCATGCAAATCATCTAAAAAATATGTTTCACGTTTGTTGAAAAATGTTTTGTATCCCTTCATGTGTCGAACTAGTTGCATTGTGGATTTTGCCTAAAACATTATTTTAGACAATATTCATTGAAAAAAGCTTTTTAAAATATCACATTTGAAAACCCTTGTATATTGTTTCTACATATGTCCTTCTAGTGCTGAACGTAATTTTTTTAATTTAGACCCTTTTCATGCAAAATGTATTTAAAAAAAGTCTTGTTTGTAATAAAAAAAACTGTGTATCCCTTCATATGCCGAACTAGTTAAATTGTGGATTTTGCCTAAAACATGATTTTAGACAATATTTATGTAAAACAGTTTTTTTTTAAATCACATTTGAAAACCCTTGTATGTTTTATTTTATATATGTCCTTCTAGTGCTTAACCTTAAAAAATATATTTTAGACCCTTTTCATGCAAAATGTATAACAAATATTTTTCTCGTTTGTTATAAAAAAACTTTGTATCCCGTCATATGCCGAACTAGTTGCATTGTGGATTTAGCCTAAAACATGACTTTAGAAAATATTCATTGAAAATAGCTTTTTTTTAATCACATTTGAAAACGCTTGTATGTTGTATTCTACATATGTCCTTCTAGTGCTGAATGTAAAAAATATTTTAGACCCTTTTCATGCAAAATGTTAAAAAAAAATTTTTTTCACGTTTGTTATAAAAAAAGTTTTATCCCTTCATATGCCGAACTAGTTATATTGAGGATGTTGCCTAAAACATGATTTTAGAAAATATTCATTGAAAAAAGCTTTTTAAAAAATCACATTTGAAAACGCTTGTATGTTGTATTCTACATATGTCCTTCTAGTGCTGAATGTTAGAAAAAATATTTTAGACCCTTTTCATGCGAAATGTATAAAAAATATTTTTCTTGTTTGTTATAAAAAAAACGGTGTATCCCTTCATATGCCGAACTAGTTGCATTGTGGATTTAGCCTAAAACATGATTTAAGAAAATATTCATTGAAAATAGCTTTTTTTAAATCACATTTGAAAACCCTTGTATGTTGTATTCTACATATGTCCGTCTAGTGCTGAATGTAAAAAAAATATTTTAGACCCTTTTAATGCAAAATGTAAAAAAAAATTCACGCTTTGTTATAAAAAAACGTTTTATACCTTCATATAAAGAACTAGTTAAATTGTGGATGTTGCCTAAAACATTATTTTAGAAAATATTCATTGAAAATAGCTTTTTATAAAATCACATTTGAAAACCCTTGTATGTTGTATTCTACATATGTCCTTCTAGTGCCGAATGTAAAAAAAAAATATTTTAGACCCTTTTCATGCAAAATATATAAAAAATATTTTTCTTGTTTGTTATGAAAAAAACTTTGTATCCCTTCATATGCCGAACTAGTTGAATTGTGGATTTAGCCTAAAACATGATTTTAGAAAATATTCATTGAGAAAAGGTTTTTAAAAAATCACATTTGAAAACCCTTGTATGTTCTATTCTACATATGTCCTTCTAGTGCTGAATATTAAAAAAAATATTTTTGACACTTTTCATGCAAATCATCTAAAAAAATATGTTTCACGTTTGTTGAAAAAATGTTTTGTATCCTTCATGTGTCGAACTAGTTGCATTGTGGATTTTGCCTAAAACATTATTTTAGACAATATTCATTGAAAAAAGCTTTTAAAATATCACATTTGAAAACCCTTGTATATTGTTTCTACATATGTCCTTCTAGTGCTGAACGTAATTTTTTTTAATTTAGACCCTTTTCATGCAAAATGTATTTAAAAAAAAGTCTTGTTTGTAATAAAAAAAACTGTGTATCCCTTCATATGCCGAACTAGTTAAATTGTGGATTTTGCCTAAAACATGATTTTAGACAATATTTATGTAAAACAGTTTTTTTTTTAAATCACATTTGAAAACCCTTGTATGTTTTATTTTATATATGTCCTTCTAGTGCTTAACCTTAAAAAATATATTTTAGACCCTTTTCATGCAAAATGTATAACAAATATTTTTCTCGTTTGTTATAAAAAAACTTTGTATCCCGTCATATGCCGAACTAGTTGCATTGTGGATTTAGCCTAAAACATGACTTTAGAAAATATTCATTGAAAATAGCTTTTTTTTTTATCACATTTGAAAACGCTTGTATGTTGTATTCTACATATGTCCTTCTAGTGCTGAATGTAAAAAAATATTTTAGACCCTTTTCATGCAAAATGTTAAAAAAAATTTTTTTCACGTTTGTTATAAAAAAAAGTTTTATCCCTTCATATGCCGAACTAGTTATATTGAGGATGTTGCCTAAAACATGATTTTAGAAAATATTCATTGAAAAAAGCTTTTTAAAAAATCACATTTGAAAACGCTTGTATGTTGTATTCTACATATGTCCTTCTAGTGCTGAATGTTAGAAAAAATATTTTAGACCCTTTTCATGCGAAATGTATAAAAAATATTTTTCTTGTTTGTTATAAAAAAAACGGTGTATCCCTTCATATGCCGAACTAGTTGCATTGTGGATTTAGCCTAAAACATGATTTAAGAAAATATTCATTGAAAATAGCTTTTTTTTAAATCACATTTGAAAACCCTTGTATGTTGTATTCTACATATGTCCGTCTAGTGCTGAATGTAAAAAAAATATTTTAGACCCTTTTAATGCAAAATGTAAAAAAAAAAAATTTCACGTTTGTTATAAAAAAACGTTTTATACCTTCATATAAAGAACTAGTTAAATTGTGGATGTTGCCTAAAACATTATTTTAGAAAATATTCATTGAAAATAGCTTTTTATAAAATCACATTTGAAAACCCTTGTATGTTGTATTCTACATATGTCCTTCTAGTGCCGAATGTAAAAAAAAATATTTTAGACCCTTTTCATGCAAAATATATAAAAAATATTTTTCTTGTTTGTTATGAAAAAAACTTTGTATCCCTTCATATGCCGAACTAGTTGCATTGCGGATTTAGCCTAAAACATGATTTTAGAAAATATTCATTGAAAAAAGCTTTTTAAAAAATCACATTTGAAAACCCTTGTATATTGTTTCTACATATGTCCTTCTAGTGCTGAACGTAACTTTTTTTTATTTTAGACCCTTTTCATGCAAAATGTATTAAAAAAATGTCTTGTTTGTTATAAAAAAAACTGTGTATCCCTTCATATGCCGAACTAGTTAAATTGTGGATTTTGCCTAAAACATGATTTTAGACAATATTCATATAAAACAGTTTTTTTTTAAAATCACATTTGAAAACCCTTGTGTATTGTATTCTACATATGTCCGTATAGTGCTGAACATAAAAAAAATATTTTAGACCCTTTTCATGCTTAATGTATTTTATAAAAATTCTCGTTTGTTATAAAAATACTTTGTATCCTTCATATGCCGAACTAGTTGCATTGTGGATTTTGCCTAAAACATAATTTTAGACAATATTCATTGAGAAAAAGCTTTTTTTGATCACATTTGAAAACCCTTGTATGTTGTATTCTACATATGTCCTTCTAGTGCTTAACCTTAAAAAATATTGTAGACCCTTTTCATGCAAAATGTATAAAAATATTTTTCTCGTTTGTTATGAAAAAAACTTTGTATCCCTTCATATGCCGAACTAGTTGAATTGTGGATTTAGCCTAAAACATGATTTTAGAAAATATTCATTGAGAAAAAGGTTTTTAAAAAATCACATTTGAAAACCCCTTGTATGTTCTATTCTACATATGTCCTTCTAGTGCTGAATATTAAAAAAAATATTTTTGACACTTTTCATGCAAATCATCTAAAAAATATGTTTCACGTTTGTTGAAAAATGTTTTGTATCCCTTCATGTGTCGAACTAGTTGCATTGTGGATTTTGCCTAAAACATTATTTTAGACAATATTCATTGAAAAAAGCTTTTTAAAATATCACATTTGAAAACCCTTGTATATTGTTTCTACATATGTCCTTCTAGTGCTGAACGTAATTTTTTTTAATTTAGACCCTTTTCATGCAAAATGTATTTTAAAAAAAGTCTTGTTTGTAATAAAAAAAACTGTGTATCCCTTCATATGCCGAACTAGTTAAATTGTGGATTTTGCCTAAAACATGATTTTAGACAATATTTATGTAAAACAGTTTTTTTTAAATCACATTTGAAAACCCTTGTATGTTTTATTTTATATATGTCCTTCTAGTGCTTAACCTTAAAAATATATTTTAGACCCTTTTCATGCAAAATGTATAACAAATATTTTTCTCGTTTGTTATAAAAAACTTTGTATCCCGTCATATGCCGAACTAGTTGCATTGTGGATTTAGCCTAAAACATGACTTTAGAAAATATTCATTGAAAATAGCTTTTTTTTTTAATCACATTTGAAAACGCTTGTATGTTGTATTCTACATATGTCCTTCTAGTGCTGAATGTAAAAAAATATTTTAGACCCTTTTCATGCAAAATGTTAAAAAAAAAATTTTCACGTTTGTTATAAAAAAAAGTTTTATCCCTTCATATGCCGAACTAGTTATATTGAGGATGTTGCCTAAAACATGATTTTAGAAAATATTCATTGAAAAAAGCTTTTTAAAAAATCACATTTGAAAACGCTTGTATGTTGTATTCTACATATGTCCTTCTAGTGCTGAATGTTAGAAAAAAATATTTTAGACCCTTTTCATGCGAAATGTATAAAAATATTTTTCTTGTTTGTTATAAAAAAACGGTGTATCCCTTCATATGCCGAACTAGTTGCATTGTGGATTTAGCCTAAAACATGATTTAAGAAAATATTCATTGAAAATAGCTTTTTTTTAAATCACATTTGAAAACCCTTGTATGTTGTATTCTACATATGTCCGTCTAGTGCTGAATGTAAAAAAAATATTTTAGACCCTTTTAATGCAAAATGTAAAAAAAAAAAAATTCACGTTTGTTATAAAAAAACGTTTTATACCTTCATATAAAGAACTAGTTAAATTGTGGATGTTGCCTAAAACATTATTTTAGAAAATATTCATTGAAAATAGCTTTTTATAAAATCACATTTGAAAACCCTTGTATGTTGTATTCTACATATGTCCTTCTAGTGCCGAATGTAAAAAAAAATATTTTAGACCCTTTTCATGCAAAATATATAAAAATATTTTTCTTGTTTGTTATGAAAAAAAACTTTGTATCCCTTCATATGCCGAACTAGTTGCATTGCGGATTTAGCCTAAAACATGATTTTAGAAAATATTCATTGAAAAAAGCTTTTTAAAAAATCACATTTGAAAACCCTTGTATATTGTTTCTACATATGTCCTTCTAGTGCTGAACGTAACTTTTTTTTATTTTAGACCCTTTTCATGCAAAATGTATTAAAAAAATGTCTTGTTTGTTATAAAAAAAACTGTGTATCCCTTCATATGCCGAACTAGTTAAATTGTGGATTTTGCCTAAAACATGATTTTAGACAATATTCATATAAAACAGTTTTTTTTTAAAATCACATTTGAAAACCCTTGTGTATTGTATTCTACATATGTCCGTATAGTGCTGAACATAAAAAAAATATTTTAGACCCTTTTCATGCTTAATGTATTTTATAAAAATTCTCGTTTGTTATAAAAATACTTTGTATCCTTCATATGCCGAACTAGTTGCATTGTGGATTTTGCCTAAAACATGATTTTAGACAATATTCATTGAGAAAAGCTTTTTTTTAAATCACATTTGAAAACCCTTGTATGTTGTATTCTACATATGTCCTTCTGGTGCTTAACCTTTAAAAAAATATTTTAGACCCTTTTCATGCAAAATGTATAAAAAATATATTTCTCGTTTGTTATAAAAAAACTTTGTATCCCTTCATATGCCGAACTAGTTGCATTGTGGATTTTGCCTAAAACATGATTTTAGACATTATTAATTGAAAAAAGTTTTTAAAAAAAACACATTTGAAAACCCTTGTATATTGTATTCTACATATGTCCTTCTAGTGCTGAATGTTAAAAAAAATATTTTAGACCCTTTTCATGCAAAATGTATAAAAAATATTTTTCTCGTTTGTTATAAAAAAAACTGGGTATCCCTTCATATGCCGAACTAGTTGCATTGTGGATTTAGCATAAAACATGATTTTAGAAAATATTCATTGAAAAAAGCTTTTTAAAAAATCACATTTGAAAACCCTTGTATATTGTATTCTACATATATCCTTCTAGTGCTGAATGTTAAAAAAAAAAACATTTTAGACCCTTTTCATGCAAAATGTATAAAAAATATTTTTCTCGTTTGTTATAAAAAAACTGGGTATCCCTTCATATGCCGAACTAGTTGCATTGTGGATTTAGCCTAAAACATGATTTTAGAAAATATTCATTGAAAATAGCTTTTTAGAAATTCACATTTGAAAACCCTTGTATGTTGTGTTCTACATATGTCCTTCTACTGCTGAATGTAAAAAAAATATTTTAGACCCTTTTCATGCAAAATGTACAAATTTTTTTTTTCAAGTTTGTTATAAAAAAACTTTTTATCCCTTCATATGCCGAACTAGTTAAATTGTGGAAGTTGCCTAAAACATGATTTTAGAAAATATTCATTGAAAATAGCTTTTTATGAAATCACATTTGAAAACCCTTGTATGTTGTTTTCTACATATGTCCTTCTAGTGCTGAATGTAAAAAAAAATATTTTAGACCCTTTTCATGCAAAATATATAAAAAATATTTTTCTTGTTTGTTATGAAAAAAACTTTTTATCCCTTCATATGCCGAACTGGTTGCATTGTGGATTTAGCCTAAAACATGATTTTAGAAAATATTCATTGAAAAAAGGTTTTAAAAAAATCACATTTGAAAACCCCTTGTATGTTGTATTCTACATATGTCCTTCTAGTGCTGAATGTTAGAACAAATATTTTAGACCCTTTTCATGCGAAATGAATAAAAAATATTTTTCTCGTTTGTTATAAAAAAACTGGGTATCCCTTCATATGCCGAACTAGTTGCATTGTGGATTTAGCCTAAAACATGATTTTAGAAAATATTCATTGAAAATAGCTTTTTAGAAATTCACATTTGAAAACCCTTGTATGTTGTGTTCTACATATGTCCTTCTACTGCTGAATGTAAAAAAATATTTTAGACCCTTTTCATGCAAAATGTACAAATTTTTTTTTCAAGTTTGTTATAAAAACTTTTTATCCCTTCATATGCCGAACTAGTTAAATTGTGGAGTTGCCTAAAACATGATTTTAGAAAATATTCATTGAAAATAGCTTTTATGAAATCACATTTGAAAACCCTTGTATGTTGTTTTCTACATATGTCCTTCTAGTGCTGAATGTAAAAAAAAATATTTTAGACCCTTTTCATGCAAAATATATAAAAATATTTTTCTTGTTTGTTATGAAAAAAACTTTTTATCCCTTCATATGCCGAACTGGTTGCATTGTGGATTTAGCCTAAAACATGATTTTAGAAAATATTCATTGAAAAAAGGTTTTAAAAAAATCACATTTGAAAACCCTTGTATGTTGTATTCTACATATGTCCTTCTAGTGCTGAATGTTAGAACAAATATTTTAGACCCTTTTCATGCGAAATGAATAAAAAATATTTTTCTTGTTTGTTATAAAAAAACGGTGTATCCCTTCATATGCCGAACTAGTTGCATTGTGGATTTTGCCTAAAACATGATTTTAGACAATATTAATGGAAAACAGCTTTTTTTTTAATCACATTTGAAAACCCTTGTATATTGTATTCTAAATCTGTCCGTCTAGTGCTGAACGTAAAAAAAATATTTTAGACCCTTTTCATAAAAATGTCAAAAAAATATTTTTCACGTTTGTTATAAAAAAAACGTTGTATCCCTTCATATGCCAAACTAGTTGCATTGTGGATTTAGCCTAAAACATGATTTTAGAAAATATTCATTGAAAAAAGCTTTTAAAAAAATCACATTTGAAAACCCTTGTATGTTGTATTCTACATATGTCCTTCTAGTGCTGAATGTTAGAACAAATATTTTAGACACTTTTCATGCGAAATGTATAAAAAATATTTTTCTTGTTTGTTATAAAAAAAACGGTGTATCCCTTCATATGCCGAACTAGTTGCATTGTGGATTTTGCCAAAAACATGATTTTAGACAATATTTATGTAAAACAGTTTTTTTTTAAATCACATTTGAAAACCCTTGTATGTTTTATTCTATATATGTCCTTCTAGTGCTTAACCTTAAAAAAAATATTTTAGACCCTTTTCATGCAAAATGTATAACAAATATTTTTCTCGTTTGTTATAAAAAAACTTTGTATCCCGTCATATGCCGAACTAGTTGCATTGTGGATTTAGCCTAAAACATGACTTTAGAAAATATTCATTGAAAATAGCTTTTTTTTAAATCACATTTGAAAACGCTTGTATGTTGTATTCTACATATGTCCTTCTAGTGCTGAATGTAAAAAAATATTTTAGACCCTTTTCATGCAAAATGTAAAACATTTTTTTTTTCACGTTTGTTATAAAAAAAAGTTTTATCCCTTCATATGCCGAACTAGTTATATTGTGGATGTTGCCTAAAACATGATTTTAGAAAATATTCATTGAAAAAAGCTTTTAAAAAATCACATTTGAAAACGCTTGTATGTTGTATTCTACATATGTCCTTCTAGTGCTGAATGTTAGAAAAAATATTTTAGACCCTTTTCATGCGAAATGTATAAAAATATTTTTCTTGTTTGTTATAAAAACGGTGTATCCCTTCATATGCCGAACTAGTTGCATTGTGGATTTAGCCTAAAACACGATTTAAGAAAATATTCATTGAAAATAGCTTTTTTTAAATCACATTTGAAAACCCTTGTATGTTGTATTCTACATATGTCCTTCTAGTGCTGAATGTAAAAAAAATATTTTAGACCCTTTTAATGCAAAATGTAAAAAAAAAAAATTTCACGTTTGTTATAATAAAAAGTTTTATCCCTTCATATAAAGAACTAGTTAAATTGTGGATGTTGCCTAAAACATTATTTTAGAAAATATTCATTGAAAAAAGCTATTTAAAAAATCACATTTGAAAACCCTTGTATATTGTATTCTACATATATCCTTCTAGTGCTGAACGTAAAAAAAAATATTTTAGACCCTTTTCATGCAAAATATATAACAAATATTTTTCTCGTTTGTTATAAAAAAACTTTATATCCCTTCATATGCCGAACTAGTTGCATTGCGGATTTAGCCTAAAACATGATTTTAGAAAATATTCATTGTAAAAAGCTTTTTAAAAAATCACATTTGAAAACCCTTGTATATTGTTTCTACATATGTCCTTCTAGTGCTGAACGTAACTTTTTTTATTTTAGACCCTTTTCATGCAAAATGTATTAAAAATATGTCTTGTTTGTTAAAAAAAAACTTTGTATCCCTTCATATGCCGAACTAGTTAAATTGTGGATTTTGCCTAAAACATGATTTTAGACAATATTCGCATATAAAAACAGTTTTTTTAAATCACATTTGAAAACCCTGTATTGTATTCACATATGGTTGAACATAAAAAAATATTTTAGACCCTTTTCAGCTTAATGTATTTATAAAAATACAATATACAAGGGCTTTCAAATGTGATTTAAAAAAAAGCTTTTTTCAATGAATATTTTCTAAAATCATGTTTTAGGCTAAATCCACAATGCAACTAGTTCGGCATATGAAGGGATACACAGTTTTTTATAACAAACGTGAAAAATATTTTGTATACATTTTGCATGAAAAGGGTCTAAAATATTTTTTTACGTTCAGCACTAGAAGGACATATGTAGAATACAATAAACAAGGGTTTTCAAATGTGATTTAAAAAAAACCTGTTTTCAATGAATATTTTCTAAAATCATGTTTTAGGCTAAATCCACAATGCAACTAGTTCGGCATATGAAGGGATACACAGTTTTTTTTATAACAAACGTGAAAAATATTTTTATACATTTTGCATGAAAAGGGTCTAAAATATATATTTTTTAACGTTCAGCACTAGAAGGACATATGTAGAATACAATATACAAGGGCTTTCAAATGTGATTTAAAAAAAAGCTTTTTTCAATGAATATTTTCTAAAATCATGTTTTAGGCTAAATCCACAATGCAACTAGTTCGGCATATGAAGGGATACACAGTTTTTTTATAACAAACGTGAAAAATATTTTTTATACATTTTGCATGAAAAGGGTCTAAAATATTTTTTTTACGTTCAGCACTAGAAGGACAGATGTAGAATACAATATACAAGGGTTTTCAAATGTGATTTAAAAAAACCCTGTTTTCCATGAATATTGTCTAAAATCATGTTTTAGGCTAAATCCACAATGCAACTAGTTCGGCATATGAAGGGATACACAGTTTTTTTATAACAAACAAGAAACATATTTTTTATACATTTTGCATTAAAAGGGTCTAAAATATTTTTTTTAACGTTCAGCACTAGAAGGACATATGTAGAATACAATATACAAGGGTTTTCAAATGTGATTTTTTAAAAAGCTTTTTTCAATGAATATTGTCTAAAATCATGTTTTAGGCTAAATCCACAATGCAACTAGTTCGGCATATGAAGGGATACACAGTTTTTTTATAACAAACGTGAAAAATATTTTTTATACATTTTGCATGAAAAGGGTCTAAAATATTTTTTTTACGTTCAGCACTAGAAGGACAGATGTAGAATACAATATACAAGGGTTTTCAAATGTGATTTAAAAAAAACCTGTTTTCCAAGAATATTGTCTAAAATCATGTTTTAGGCTAAATCCACAATGCAACTAGTTCGGCATATGAAGGGATACACAGTTTTTTTATAACAAACAAGAAACATATTTTTTATACATTTTGCATGAAAAGGGTCTAAAATATTTTTTTTAACGTTCAGCACTAGAAGGACATATGTAGAATACAATATACAAGGGTTTTCAAATGTGATTTTTAAAAAAGCTTTTTTCAATGAATATTTTCTAAAATCATGTTTTAGGCTAAATCCACAATGCAACTAGTTCGGCATATGAAGGGATACAAAGTTTTTTTATAACAAACGTGAAACATATTTTTTATACATTTTGCATGAAAAGGGTCTAAAATATTTTTTTTAACGTTCAGCACTAGAAGGACATATGTAGAATACAATATACAAGGGCTTTCAAATGTGATTAAAAAAAAGCTTTTTTCAATGAATATTTTCTAAAATCATGTTTTAGGCTAAATCCACAATGCAACTAGTTCGGCATATGAAGGGATACACAGTTTTTTTATAACAAACGTGAAAAATATTTTGTATACATTTTGCATGAAAAGGGTCTAAAATATTTTTTTTACGTTCAGCACTAGAAGGACAGATGTAGAATACAATATACAAGGGTTTTCAAATGTGATTTTAAAAAAGCTGTTTTCAATGAATATTTTCTAAAATCATGTTTTAGGCTAAATCCACAATGCAACTAGTTCGGCATATGAAGGGATACACAGTTTTTTTATAACAAACGTGAAAAATATTTTTTATACATTTTGCATGAAAAGGGTCTAAAATATTTTTTTTACGTTCAGCACTAGAAGGACATATGTAGAATACAATATACAAGGGTTTTCAAATGTGATTTAAAAAAAACTGTTTTTCAATGAATATTTTCTAAAATCATGTTTTAGGCTAAATCCACAATGCAACTAGTTCGGCATATGAAGGGATACACAGTTTTTTTATAACAAACGAGAAAAATATTTTTTATACATTTTGCATGAAAAGGGGTCTAAAATATTTTTTTTACGTTCAGCACTAGAAGGACATATGTAGAATAAAATATACAAGGGTTTTCAAATGTGATTTTTTTAAAAGCTTTTTTCAATGAATATTTTCTAAAATCATGTTTTAGGCTAAATCCACAATGCAACTAGTTCGGCATATGAAGGGATACACCGTTTTTTAAATTAAAAACGTGAAAAATATTTTTTATACATTTTGCATGAAAGGGGTCTAAAATATTTTTTTTACGTTCAGCACTAGAAGGACAGATGTAGAATACAATATACAAGGGTTTTCAAATGTGATTTTAAAAAAAGCTTTTTTCAATGAATATTTTCTAAAATCATGTTTTAGGCTAAATCCACAATGCAACTAGTTCGGCATATGATGGGATACAAAGTTTTTTTATAACAAACGTGAAAGATATTTTTTATACATTTTGCATGAAAAGGGTCTAAAATATATATTTTTTAACGTTCAGCACTAGAAGGACATATGTAGAATACAATATACAAGGGCTTTCAAATGTGATTTAAAAAAAAGCTTTTTTCAATGAATATTTTCTAAAATCATGTTTTAGGCTAAATCCACAATGCAACTAGTTCGGCATATGAAGGGATACACAGTTTTTTATAACAAACGTGAAAAATATTTTTATACATTTTGCATGAAAAGGGTCTAAAATATTTTTTTTACGTTCAGCACTAGAAGGACATATGTAGAATACAATATACAAGGGTT
Organism: Coregonus clupeaformis; assembly: GCF_020615455.1. Classification (NCBI taxonomy): domain Eukaryota; kingdom Metazoa; phylum Chordata; class Actinopteri; order Salmoniformes; family Salmonidae; genus Coregonus; species Coregonus clupeaformis. Next base: position 92,137 of record NW_025533563.1, on the reverse strand, counting down.
TTCAAATGTGATTAAAAAAAAACCTTTTTTCCAAGAATATTTTCTAAAATCATGTTTTAGGCTAAATCCACAATGCAACTAGTTCGGCATATGAAGGGATACACAGTTTTTTTATAACAAACGAGAAAAATATTTTTTATACATTTTGCATGAAAAGGGTCTAAAATATTTTTTTACGTTCAGCACTAGAAGGACATATGTAGAATACAATATACAAGGGTTTTCAAATGTGATTTTTAAAAAAACCTTTTTTCAATGAATATTTTCTAAAATCATGTTTTAGGCTAAATCCACAATGCAACTAGTTCGGCATATGAAGGGATACACAGTTTTTTTATAACAAACGAGAAAATATTTTTTATACATTTTGCATGAAAAGGGTCTAAAATATTTTTTTTAACGTTCAGCACTAGAAGGACATATGTAGAATACAATATACAAGGGTTTTCAAATGTGATTTTTTTAAAAAGCTTTTTTCAATGAATATTGTCTAAAATCATGTTTTAGGCTAAATCCACAATGCAACTAGTTCGGCATATGAAGGGATACACAGTTTTTTTATAACAAACGTGAAACATATTTTTTATACATTTTGCATGAAAAAGGTCTAAAACATTTTTTTTAACGTTCAGCACTAGAAGGATTTATGTAGAATACAACATACAAGGGTCTTCAAATGTGATTTAAAAAAAACCTGTTTTTCCATGAATATTTTCTAAAATCATGTTTTAGGCTAAATACATAATGCAACTAGTTCGGCATATGAAGGGATAGAAAGTTTTTTCATAACAAACGTGAAAAATATTTTTTATACATTTTGCATGAAAAGGGTCTAAAATATTTTTTTTAACGTTCAGCACTAGAAGGACATATGTAGAATACAATATACAAGGGTTTTCAAATGTGATTTTTTAAAAAGCTTTTTTCAATGAATATTTTCTAAAATCATGTTTTAGGCTAAATCCACAATGCAACTAGTTCGGCATATGAAGGGATACACAGTTTTTTTATAACAAACGTGAAACATATTTTTTATACATTTTGCATGAAAAGGGTCTAAAATATTTTTTTTTAACGTTCAGCACTAGAAGGACATATGTAGAATACAATATACAAGGGTTTTCAAATGTGATTTAAAAAAAAGCTTTTTTCAATGAATATTTTCTAAAATCATGTTTTAGGCTAAATCCACAATGCAACTAGTTCGGCATATGAAGGGATACACAGTTTTTTATAACAAACGTGAAAAATATTTTGTATACATTTTGCATGAAAAGGGTCTAAAATATTTTTTTTACGTTCAGCACTAGAAGGACAGATGTAGAATACAATATACAAGGGTTTTCAAATGTGATTTAAAAAAAACCTGTTTTCCAAGAATATTGTCTAAAATCATGTTTTAGGCTAAATCCACAATGCAACTAGTTCGGCATATGAAGGGATACACAGTTTTTTTATAACAAACGAGAAAAATATTTTTTATACATTTTGCATGAAAAGGGTCTAAAATATTTTTTTTACGTTCAGCACTAGAAGGACATATGTAGAATACAATATACAAGGGTTTTCAAATGTGATTTTTTAAAAAAGCTTTTTTCAATGAATATTTTCTAAAATCATGTTTTAGGCTAAATCCACAATGCAACTAGTTCGGCATATGAAGGGATACACAGTTTTTTTATAACAAACGTGAAAAATATTTTTTATACATTTTGCATGAAAAGGGTCTAAAATATTTTTTTTAACGTTCAGCACTAGAAGGACATATGTAGAATACAATATACAAGGGTTTTCAAATGTGATTTTTAAAAAAGCTTTTTTCAATAAATATTTTCTAAAATCATATTTTAGGCTAAATCCACAATGCAACTAGTTTGGCATATGAAGGGATACAAAGTTTTTTTATAACAAACGTGAAAAATATTTTTTATACATTTTGCATGAAAAGGGTCTAAAATATTTTTTTCACGTTCAGCACTAGAAGGACATATGTAGAATACAATATACAAGGGTTTTCAAATGTGATTTTAAAAAAAACCTGTTTTCCATGAATATTTTCTAAAATCATGTTTTAGGCTAAATCCACAATGCAACTAGTTTGGCATATGAAGGGATACAAAGTTTTTTTATAACAAACGTGAAAAATATTTTTTATACATTTTGCATGAAAAGGGTCTAAAATATTTTTTTAAACGTTCAGCACTAGAAGGACATATGTAGAATACAATATACAAGGGTTTTCAAATGTGATTAAAAAAAAAGCTTTTTTCAATGAATATTGTCTAAAATCATGTTTTAGGCTAAATCCACAATGCAACTAGTTCGGCATATGAAGGGATACACAGTTTTTTTATAACAAACGTGAAAAATATTTTTTATACATTTTGCATGAAAAGGGTCTAAAATATTTTTTTATGTTCAGCACTAGAAGGACATATGTAGAATACAATATACAAGGGTTTTCAAATGTGATTAAAAAAAAACCTTTTTTCAATGAATATTTTCTAAAATCATGTTTTAGGCTAAATCCACAATGCAACTAGTTCGGCATATGAAGGGATACACAGTTTTTTTATAACAAACAAGAAACATATTTTTTATACATTTTGCATTAAAAGGGTCTAAAATATTTTTTTTAACGTTCAGCACTAGAAGGACATATGTAGAATACAATATACAAGGGTTTTCAAATGTGATTTTAAAAAGCTTTTTTCAATGAATATTTTCTAAAATCATGTTTTAGGCTAAATCCACAATGCAACTAGTTCGGCATATGAAGGGATACACAGTTTTTTTATAACAAACGTGAAAAATATTTTTATACATTTTGCATGAAAAGGGTCTAAAATATTTTTTTTACGTTCAGCACTAGAAGGACATATGTAGAATACAATATACAAGGGTTTTCAAATGTGATTTTAAAAAAAACTTTTTTCCAAGAATATTTTCTAAAATCATGTTTTAGGCTAAATCCACAATGCAACTAGTTCGGCATATGAAGGGATACACAGTTTTTTTATAACAAACGTGAAAAATATTTTTTATACATTTTGCATGAAAAGGGTCTAAAATATTTTTTTTAACGTTCAGCACTAGAAGGACATATGTAGAATACAATATACAAGGGTTTTCAAATGTGATTTTTTAAAAAGCTTTTTTCAATGAATATTTTCTAAAATCATGTTTTAGGCTAAATCCACAATGCAACTAGTTCGGCATATGAAGGGATACACAGTTTTTTTATAACAAACGTGAAAAATATTTTTTATACATTTTGCATGAAAAGGGTCTAAAATATTTTTTTTAACGTTCAGCACTAGAAGGACATATGTAGAATACAATATACAAGGGCTTTCAAATGTGATTTAAAAAAAGCTTTTTTCAATGAATATTTTCTAAAATCATGTTTTAGGCTAAATCCACAATGCAACTAGTTCGGCATATGAAGGGATACACAGTTTTTTTATAACAAACGTGAAAAATATTTTTTATACATTTTGCATGAAAAGGGTCTAAAATATTTTTTTTACGTTCAGCACTAGAAGGACAGATGTAGAATACAATATACAAGGGTTTTCAAATGTGATTTAAAAAAAACCTGTTTTCCATGAATATTGTCTAAAATCATGTTTTAGGCTAAATCCACAATGCAACTAGTTCGGCATATGAAGGGATACACAGTTTTTTTATAACAAACGTGAAAAATATTTTTTATACATTTTGCATGAAAAGGGTCTAAAATATTTTTTTTACGTTCAGCACTAGAAGGACAGATGTAGAATACAATATACAAGGGTTTTCAAATGTGATTTAAAAAAAAACATTTTTTCCAAGAATATTTTCTAAAATCATGTTTTAGGCTAAATCCACAATGCAACTAGTTCGGCATATGAAGGGATACACAGTTTTTTTATAACAAACGAGAAAAATATTTTTTATACATTTTGCATGAAAGGGGTCTAAAATATTTTTTTTAACGTTCAGCACTAGAAGGACATATGTAGAATACAATATACAAGGGCTTTCAAATGTGATTTAAAAAAAAGCTTTTTTCAATGAATATTTTCTAAAATCATGTTTTAGGCTAAATCCACAATGCAACTAGTTCGGCATATGAAGGGATACACAGTTTTTTATAACAAACGTGAAAAATATTTTTATACATTTTGCATGAAAAGGGTCTAAAATATTTTTTTTACGTTCAGCACTAGAAGGACATATGTAGAATACAATATACAAGGGTTTTCAAATGTGATTTAAAAAAAACCTTTTTTCCAAGAATATTTTCTAAAATCATGTTTTAGGCTAAATCCACAATGCAACTAGTTCGGCATATGAAGGGATACAAAGTTTTTTTATAACAAACGAGAAAAATATTTTTTATACATTTTGCATGAAAAGGGTCTAAAATATTTTTTTACGTTCAGCACTAGAAGGACATATGTAGAATACAATATACAAGGGTTTTCAAATGTGATTTTTTAAAAAGCTTTTTTCAATGAATATTTTCTAAAATCATGTTTTAGGCTAAATCCACAATGCAACTAGTTCGGCATATGAAGGGATACAAAGTTTTTTTATTAACAAACGTGAAAAATATTTTTTATACATTTTGCATGAAAAGGGTCTAAAATATTTTTTTTACGTTCAGCACTAGAAGGACATATGTAGAATACAATATACAAGGGTTTTAAAATGTGATTTTTTAAAAAGTTTTTTCCATGAATATTTTCTAAAATCATGTTTTAGGCTAAATCCACAATGCAACTAGTTCGGCATATGAAGGGATACATGTTTTTTTATAACAAACGTGAAAAATATTTTTTATACATTTTGCATGAAAAGAGTCTAAAATATTTTTTTTTACGTTCAGCACTAGAAGGACATATGTACAATTCAATATACAAGGGTTTTCAAATATGATTAAATAAAAAGCTTTTTTCAATGAATATTTTCTAAAATCATGTTTAGGCTAAATCCACAATGCAACTAGTTCGGCTTAATTTATACAACAGTTTTCCATGAATATTTTCTAAAATCATGTTTTAGGCTAAATCCACAATGCAACTAGTTCGGCATATGAAGGGATACACAGTTTTTTTATAACAAACAAGAAAAATATTTTTTATAAATTTTGCATGAAAAGGGTCTAAAATATTTTTTTTACGTTCAGCACTAGAAGGACAGATGTAGAATACAATATACAAGGGTTTTCAAATGTGATTTTTTAAAAAAGCTTTTTTCAATGAATATTTTCTAAAATCATGTTTTAGGCTAAATCCACAATGCAACTAGTTCGGCATATGAAGGGATACACAGTTTTTTTATAACAAACGTGTAAATATTTTTTATACATTTTGCATGAAAAGGGTCTAAAATATTTTTTTTAACGTTCAGCACTAGAAGGACAGATGTAGAATACAATATACAAGGGTTTTCAAATGTGATTAAAAAAAGCTTTTTTCAATGAATATTTTCTAAAATCATGTTTTAGGCTAAATCCACAATGCAACTAGTTCGGCATATGAAGGGATACACAGTTTTTTTATAACAAACGAGAAAACATATTTTTTATACATTTTGCATGAAAAGGGTCTAAAATATTTTTTTTACGTTCAGCACTAGAAGGACATATGTAGAATACAATATACAAGGGTTTTCAAATGTGATTTAAAAAAAACCCTTTTTCAATGAATATTTTCTAAAATCATGTTTTAGGCTAAATCCACAATGCAACTAGTTCGGCATATGAAGGGATACACAGTTTTTTTATAACAAACGAGAAAACATATTTTTTATACATTTTGCATGAAAAGGGTCTAAAATATTTTTTTACGTTCAGCACTAGAAGGACATATGTAGAATACAATATACAAGGGTTTTCAAATGTGATTTTTTAAAAAGCTTTTTTCAATGAATATTGTCTAAAATCATGTTTTAGGCTAAATCCACAATGCAACTAGTTCGGCATATGAAGGGATACACAGTTTTTTTATAACAAACGTGAAACATATTTTTTATACATTTTGCATGAAAAGGGTCTAAAATATTTTTTTTTACGTTCAGCACTAGAAGGACATATGTAGAATACAATATACAAGGGCTTTCAAATGTGATTTAAAAAAAAGCTTTTTTCAATGATTATTGTCTAAAATCATGTTTTAGGCTAAATCCACAATGCAACTAGTTCGGCATATGAAGGGATACACAGTTTTTTTATAACAAACGAGAAAAATATTTTTTATACATTTTGCATGAAAAGGGTCTAAAATATTTTTTTTACGTTCAGCACTAGAAGGACAGATGTAGAATACAATATACAAGGGTTTTCAAATGTGATTAAAAAAAAACCTGTTTTCCAATGAATATTGTCTAAAATCATGTTTTAGGCTAAATCCACAATGCAACTAGTTTGGCATATGAAGAGATACACAGTTTTTTTTATAACAAACGAGAAAAATATTTTTTATACATTTTGCATTAAAAGGGTCTAAAATATTTTTTTTAACGTTCAGCACTAGAAGGACATATGTAGAATACAATATACAAGGGTTTTCAAATGTGATTTTTTAAAAAGATTTTTTCAATGAATATTTTCTAAAATCATGTTTTAGGCTAAATCCACAATGCAACTAGTTCGGCATATGAAGGGATACACAGTTTTTTTATAACAAACAAGAAAAATATTTTTTATACATTTTGCATGAAAAGGGTCTAAAATATTTTTTTTAACGTTCAGCACTAGAAGGACATATGTAGAATACAATATACAAGGGTTTTCAAATGTGATTTTAAAAAAGCTGTTTTTCAATGAATATTGTCTAAAATCATGTTTTAGGCTAAATCCACAATGCAACTAGTTCGGCATATGAAGGGATACAAAGTTTTTTTATAACAAACGTGAAACATATTTTTTATACATTTTGCATGAAAAGGGTCTAAAATATATATTTTTTAACGTTCAGCACTAGAAGGACATATGTAGAATACAATATACAAGGGCTTTCAAATGTGATTTAAAAAAAAGCTTTTTTCAATGAATATTTTCTAAAATCATGTTTTAGGCTAAATCCACAATGCAACTAGTTCGGCATATGAAGGGATACAAAGTTTTTTTATAACAAACGTGAAACATATTTTTTATACATTTTGCATGAAAAGGGTCTAAAATATTTTTTTTACGTTCAGCACTAGGAGGACATATGTAGAATACAATATAAAAGGGTTTTCAAATGTGATTAAAAAAAAGCTTTTTTCAATGAATATTTTCTAAAATCATGTTTTAGGCTAAATCCACAATGCAACTAGTTCGGCATATGAAGGGATACACAGTTTTTTTATAACAAACGTGAAACATATTTTTTATACATTTTGCATGAAAAGGGTCTAAAATATTTTTTTACGTTCAGCACTAGAAGGACATATGTAGAATACAATATACAAGGGTTTTCAAATGTGATTTTTTTAAAAAGCTTTTTTCAATGAATATTTTCTAAAATCATGTTTTAGGCTAAATCCACAATGCAACTAGTTCGGCATATGAAGGGATACACAGTTTTTTTATAACAAACGTGAAAAATATTTTTTATACATTTTGCATGAAAAGGGTCTAAAATTTTTTTTGAACGTTCAGCACTAGAAGGACATATGTAGAATACAATATACAAGGGTTTTCAAATGTGATTTTTAAAAAAAACCTTTTTTCAATGAATATTTTCTAAAATCATGTTTTAGGCTAAATCCACAATGCAACTAGTTCGGCATATGAAGGGATACACAGTTTTTTTATAACAAACGTGAAAAATATTTTTTATACATTTTGCATGAAAAGGGTCTAAAATATTTTTTTTACGTTCAGCACTAGAAGGACATATGTAGAATACAATATACAAGGGTTTTCAAATGTGATTTAAAAAAGCTGTTTTTCCATGAATATTGTCTAAAATCATGTTTTAGGCTAAATCCACAATGCAACTAGTTCGGCATATGAAGGGATACAAAGTTTTTTTATAACAAACGTGAAAAATATTTTTTATACATTTTGCATGAAAAGGGTCTAAAATATTTTTTTTAACATTCAGCACTAGAAGGACATATGTAGAATAAAATATACAAGGGTTTTCAAATGTGATTTTATTAAAAGCTTTTTTCAATGAATATTTTCTAAAATCATGTTTTAGGCTAAATCCACAATGCAACTAGTTCGGCATATGAAGGGATACACAGTTTTTTTATAACAAACGTGAAAAATATTTTTTATACATTTTGCATGAAAAGGGTCTAAAATATGTTTTTTTACGTTCAGCACTAGAAGGACAGATGTAGAATACAATATACAAGGGTTTTCAAATGTGATTTTTTAAAAAAGCTTTTTTCAATGAATATTTTCTAAAATCATGTTTTAGGCTAAATCCACAATGCAACTAGTTCGGCATATGAAGGGATACAAAGTTTTTTTATAACAAACGAGAAAAATATTTTTTATACATTTTGCATGAAAAGGGTCTAAAATATTTTTTTTTAACGTTCAGCACTAGGAGGACATATGTAGAATACAATATACAAGGGTTTTCAAATGTGATTAAAAAAAGCTTTTTTCCATGAATATTTTCTAAAATCATGTTTTAGGCTAAATCCACAATGCAACTAGTTCGGCATATGAAGGGATACACAGTTTTTTTATAACAAACGTGAAAAATATTTTTTATACATTTTGCATGAAAAGGGTCTAAAATATTTTTTTTTACGTTCAGCACTAGAAGGACATATGTAGAATACAATATACAAGGGTTTTCAAATGTGATTTTAAAAAAAACCTGTTTTCCAAGAATATTTTCTAAAATCATGTTTTAGGCTAAATCCACAATGCAACTAGTTCGGCATATGAAGGGATACACAGTTTTTTTATAACAAACGAGAAAAATATTTTTTATACATTTTGCATGAAAAGGGTCTAAAATATTTTTTTTTACGTTCAGCACTAGAAGGACATATGTAGAATACAATATACAAGGGTTTTCAAATGTGATTTTTTAAAAAGCTTTTTTCAATGAATATTTTCTAAAATCATGTTTTAGGCTAAATCCACAATGCAACTAGTTCGGCATATGAAGGGATACAAAGTTTTTTTATAACAAACGTGAAAAATATTTTTATACATTTTGCATGAAAAGGGTCTAAAATATTTTTTTTAACGTTCAGCACTAGAAGGACATATGTAGAATACAATATACAAGGGCTTTCAAATGTGATTTAAAAAAAGCTTTTTTCAATGAATATTTTCTAAAATCATGTTTTAGGCTAAATCCACAATGCAACTAGTTCGGCATATGAAGGGATACACAGTTTTTTTATAACAAACGTGAAAAATATTTTGTATACATTTTGCATGAAAAGGGTCTAAAATATTTTTTTTACGTTCAGCACTAGAAGGACAGATGTAGAATACAATATACAAGGGTTTTCAAATGTGATTAAAAAAAACCTTTTTCCAAGAATATTTTCTAAAATCATGTTTTAGGCTAAATCCACAATGCAACTAGTTCGGCATATGAAGGGATACACAGTTTTTTTATAACAAACGAGAAAAATATTTTTATACATTTTGCATTAAAAGGGTCTAAAATATTTTTTTTAACGTTCAGCACTAGAAGGACATATGTAGAATACAATATACAAGGGTTTTCAAATGTGATTTTTTAAAAAGATCTTTTCAATGAATATTTTCTAAAATCATGTTTTAGGCTAAATCCACAATGCAACTAGTTCGGCATATGAAGGGATACACAGTTTTTTTTATAAAAAACGAGAAAAATATTTTTTATACATTTTGCATGAAAAGGGTCTAAAATATTTTTTTTAACGTTCAGCACTAGAAGGACATATGTAGAATATAATATACAAGGGTTTTCAAATGTGATTTTTTAAAAAGCTATTTTCAATGAGTATTTTCTAAAATCATGTTTTAGGCTAAATCCACAATGCAACTGGTTCGGCAAATGAAGGGATACAACGTTTTTTTATAACAAACGTGAAACATATTTTTTATACATTTTGCATGAAAAGGGTCTAAAATATTTTTTTTACGTTCAGCACTAGAAGGACATATGTAGAATACAATATACAAGGGTTTTCAAATGTGATTTAAAAAAAAGCTTTTTTCAATGAATATTGTCTAAAATCATGTTTTAGGCTAAATCCACAATGCAACTAGTTCGGCATATGAAGGGATACACAGATTTTTATAACAAAAAGAAAAAAAATGTTTAGACATTTTGCATGAAAAGGGTCTAAAATATATTTTTTTAACGTTCAGCATTAGAAAGACAGATGTAGAATCCAATACACAAGGGTTTTCAAATGTGATAAAAAAAAACTGTTGTCCATGAATATTATCTAAAATTGTTTTAGGCAAAATCCAAAATAAAACTAGTTCGGCATATGAAGGGATAAACTGTTTTTTTCATAACGAATAAGAAAAATATTTTTTATACATTTTGCATGAAAAGGGTAAACATTTTTTTTTGAAACATTCAGCACTAGAAGGACATTGTAGAATACAATATACAAGGGTTTTCAAATGTGATTTTTTAAAAAGCTTTTTTCAATGAATATTTTCTAAAATCATGTTTTAGGCTAAATCCACAATGCAACTAGTTCGGCATATGGAGGGATACACAGTTTTTTTAATAACAAAAGAGAAAAATATTTTTGATACATTTTGCATGAAAAGGGTAAACATTTTTTTTGAAACATTCAGCACTAGAAGGACATTGTAGAATACAATAAACAAAGGTTTTCAAATGTGATTTTTTAAAAAAGCTTTTTTCAATGAATATTTTCTAAAATCATGTTTTAGGCTGAATCCACAATGCAACTAGTTCAGCATATGAAGGGATACACCGTTTTTTAATAAGAAATGTGAAAAATATATTTTATACATTTTGCATGAAAAGGGTCTAAAATATTTTTTTTTCCTTCAGCACTAGAAGGAAAGATGTTGAATCCAATATACAAGGGTTTTCAAATGTGATAAAAAAAAAACTGTTTTTACCATGAATATTTTCTAAAATTGTTTTAGGCAAAATCCAAAATAAAACTAGTTCGGCATATGAAGGGATACACAGTTTTTTTATAACGAACAAGAAAAATATTTTTTATACATTTTGCATGAAAAGGGTCAAAAATATTTTTTTAAACATTCAGCACTAGAAGGAAATACAAGGGTTTTCAAACGTGATTTTTTTTATAAGCTCTTTTCAATGAATATTTTCTAAAATCATGTTTTGGGCAAAATCCACAATGCAACTAGTTCGGCATATGAAGGGATACACAGTTTTTTAAATAACAAACGTGAAAAATATTTTTTATACATTTAGCATGAAAAGGGTCTAAAATATTTTTTTTACGTTCAGCACTAGAAGGACAGATGTAGAATACAATATACAAGGGTTTTCAAATGTGATAAAAAAAACTGTTTTCCATGAATATTATCTAAAATTGTTTTAGGCAAAATCCAAAATGCAACTAGTTCGGCATATGAAGGGATACACAGTGTTTTTATAACGAACAAGAAAAATATTGTTTTATACATTTTGCATGAAAAGGGTCTAAAATATTTTTTTAACGTTCAGCACTAGAAGGACATATGAGAATACAATATACAAGGGTTTTCAAACGTGATTTTTTTTAAAAGCTCTTTTCAATGAATATTTTCTAAAATCATGTTTTGGGCAAAATCCACAATGCAACTAGTTCGGCATATGAAGGGATACACCGTTTTTATATAACAAACGAGAAAAATATTTTTGATACATTTTGCATGAAAAGGGTAAACATTTTTTTTTGAAACATTCAGCACTAGAAGGACATTGTAGAATACAATGTACAAGGGTTTTCAAATGTGATTTAAAAAAAAGCTTTTTTCAATGAATATTTTCTAAAATCATGTTTTAGGCTAAATCCACAATGCAACTAGTTCGGCATATGAAGGGATACACAGTTTTTTATAACAAACAAGAAAAATATTTTTTATACATTTTGCATGAAAAGGGTCTAAAATATTTTTTTTAACGTTCAGCACTAGAAGGACATATGTAGAATAAAATATACAAGGGTTTTCAAATGTGATTTTTTAAAAAGCTTTTTTCAATGAATATTTTCTAAAATCATGTTTTAGGCTAAATCCACAATGTAGAAGGGATACAACGTTTTTTTATAACAAATGTGAAACATATTTTTTATACATTTTGCATGAAAAGGGTCTAAAATATGTTTTTTTAACGTTCAGCACTAGAAGGACATATGTAGAATAAAATATACAAGGGTTTTCAAACGTGATTTTTTTTAAAAGCTCTTTTCAATGAATATTTTCTAAAATCATGTTTTAGGCTAAATCCACAATGCAACTAGTTCGGCATATGAAGGGATACAACGTTTTTTTATAACAAACGTGAAACATATTTTTTATACATTTTGCATGAAAAGGGTCCTAAAATTTTTTTTTAAACGTTCAGCACTAGAAGGACATATGTAGAATACAATATACAAGGGTTTTCAAATGTGATTTAAAAAACTTTTTTCAATGAATATTGTCTAAAATCATGTTTTAGGCTAAATCCACAATGCAACTAGTTCGGCATATGAAGGGATACACAGTTTTTTTATAACAAACGTGAAACATATTTTTTATACATTTTGCATGAAAAGGGTCTAAAATATTTTTTTTTAACGTTCAGCACTAGAAGGACATATGTAGAATACAATATACAAGGGTTTTCAAATGTGATTGAAAAAAAACCTGTTTTCCAAGAATATTGTCTAAAATCATGTTTTAGGCTAAATCCACAATGCAACTAGTTCGGCATATGAAGGGATACACCGTTTTTTTAATAACAAACAAGAAAAATATTTTTTATACATTTTGCATTAAAAGGGTCTAAAATATTTTTTTACGTTCAGCACTAAAAGGACATATGTAGAATACAATATACAAGGGTTTTCAAATGTGATTTAAAAAAAAGCTTTTTTCAATGAATATTGTCTAAAATCATGTTTTAAGCTAAATCCACAATGCAACTAGTTCGGTATATGAAGGGATACTCAGTTTTTTTATAACAAACGAGAAAAATATTTTTTATACATTTTGCATGAAAAGGGTCTAAAATATTTTTTTTAACGTTCAGCACTAGAAGGACAGATGTAGAATACAATATACAAGGGTTTTCAAATGTGATTTTTAAAAAGCTTTTTTCAATGAATATTGTCTAAAATCATGTTTTAGGCTAAATCCACAATGCAACTAGTTCGGCATATGAAGGGATACACAGTTTTTTTATAACAAACGTGAAAACATATTTTTATACATTTTGCATGAAAAGGGTCTAAAATATTTTTTTTAACGTTCAGCACTAGAAGGACATATGTAGAATACAATATACAAGGGTTTTCAAATGTGATTTTAAAAAAAACTGTTTTTCCAAGAATATTTTCTAAAATCATGTTTTAGGCTAAATCCACAATGCAACTAGTTCGGCATATGAAGGGATACACAGTTTTTTTTATAACAAACGAGAAAAATATTTTTTATACATTTTGCATGAAAAGGGTCTAAAATATTTTTTTTAAAGTTCAGCACTAGAAGGACAGATGTAGAATACAATATACAAGGGTTTTCAAATGTAATTTAAAAAAAGCTTTTTTCAATGAATATTGTCTAAAATCATGTTTTAGGCTAAATCCACAATGCAACTAGTTCGGCATATGAAGGGATACAAAGTTTTTTTAATAACAAACGTGAAAAATATTTTTTATACATTTTGCATTAAAAGGGTCTAAAATATTTTTTTTACGTTCAGCACTAGAAGGACATATGTAGAATACAATATACAAGGGTTTTCAAATGTGATTTTAAAAAAGCTTTTTTCAATGAATATTGTCTAAAATCATGTTTTAGGCTAAATCCACAATGCAACTAGTTCGGCATATGAAGGGATACACAGTTTTTTTATAACAAACGTGAAAAATATTTTGTATACATTTTGCATGAAAAGGGTCTAAAATATTTTTTTTTACGTTCAGCACTAGAAGGACAAATGTAGAATACAATATACAAGGGTTTTCAAATGTGATTTTAAAAAAGCTTTTTTCAATGAATATTTTCTAAAATCATGTTTTAGGCTAAATCCACAATGCAACTAGTTCGGCATATGAAGGGATACACAGTTTTTTTATAACAAACGTGAAAAATATTTTTTATACATTTTGCATGAAAAGGGTCTAAAATATTTTTTTAACGTTCAGCACTAGAAGGACATATGTAGAATACAATATACAAGGGTTTTCAAATGTGATTTAAAAAAAACCTTTTTTCAAAGAATATTTTCTAAAATCATGTTTTAGGCTAAATCCACAATGCAACTAGTTCGGCATATGAAGGGATACACAGTTTTTTTATAACAAACGTGAAAAATATTTTTATACATTTTGCATGAAAAGGGTCTAAAATATTTTTTTTAACGTTCAGCACTAGAAGGACATATGTAGAATACAATATACAAGGGTTTTCAAATGTGATTTTAAAAAGCTTTTTTCAATGAATATTTTCTAAAATCATGTTTTAGTCTAAATCCACAATGCAACTAGTTCGGCATATGAAGGGATACACAGTTTTTTTTATAACAAACGTGAAAAATATTTTTATACATTTTGCATGAAAAGGGTCTAAAATATTTTTTTTAACGTTCAGCACTAGAAGGACATATGTAGAATACAATATACAAGGGTTTTCAAATGTGATTTAAAAAAAACCTGTTTTTCCATGAATATTTTCTAAAATCATGTTTTAGGCTAAATCCACAATGCAACTAGTTCGGCATATGAAGGGATACACAGTTTTTTTATAACAAACGTGAAAAATATTTTGTATACATTTTGCATGAAAAGGGTCTAAAATATTTTTTTTACGTTCAGCACTAGAAGGACAGATGTAGAATACAATATACAAGGGTTTTCAAATGTGATTTAAAAAAAACCTGTTTTCCAAGAATATTGTCTAAAATCATGTTTTAGGCTAAATCCACAATGCAACTAGTTCGGCATATGAAGGGATACACAGTTTTTTTTATTACAAACGTGAAAAATATTTTTTATACATTTTGCATGAAAAGGGTCTAAAATATTTTTTTTACGTTCAGCACTAGAAGGACAGATGTAGAATACAATATACAAGGGTTTTCAAATGTGATTTTTTAAAAAGCTTTTTTCAATGAATATTTTCTAAAATCATGTTTTAGGCTAAATCCACAATGCAACTAGTTCGGCATATGAAGGGATACAAAGTTTTTTTATAACAAACGTGAAACATATTTTTTATACATTTTGCATGAAAAGGGTCTAAAATATTTTTTTTAACGTTCAGCACTAGAAGGACATATGTAGAATACAATATACAAGGGTTTTCAAATGTGATTTTAAAAAAAGCTTTTTTCAATTAATATTATCTAAAATCATGTTTTAGGCTAAACCCACAATGCAACTAGTTCGGCATATGAAGGGATACACAGTTTTTTTTATAACAAACGAGAAACATATTTTTTATACATTTTGCATGAAAAGGGTCTAAAATATTTTTTTTACGTTCAGCACTAGAAGGACATATGTAGAATACAATATACAAGGGCTTTCAAATGTGATTTAAAAAAAAGCTTTTTTCAATGAATATTTTCTAAAATCATGTTTTAGGCTAAATCCACAATGCAACTAGTTCGGCATATGAAGGGATACACAGTTTTTTTATAACAAACGTGAAAAATATTTTGTATACATTTTGCATGAAAAGGGTCTAAAATATTTTTTTTACGTTCAGCACTAGAAGGACAGATGTAGAATACAATATACAAGGGTTTTCAAATGTGATTAAAAAAAAACCTGTTTTCCAAGAATATTGTCTAAAATCATGTTTTAGGCTAAATCCACAATGCAACTAGTTCGGCATATGAAGTGATACATAGTTTTTTTTATAACAAACGAGAAAAACATTTTTTATACATTTTGCATTAAAAGGGTCTAAAATATGTTTTTTTACGTTCAGCACTAGAAGGACATATGTAGAATACAATATACAAGGGTTTTCAAATGTGATTTTTTTAAAAGCTTTTTTCAATGAATATTTTCTAAAATCATGTTTTAGGCTAAATCCACAATGCAACTAGTTCGGCATATGAAGGGATACACAGTTTTTTATTTAACAAACGTGAAAAATATTTTTTATACATTTTGCATGAAAAGGGTCTAAAATATTTTTTTTAACGTTCAGCACTAGAAGGACATATGTAGAATACAATATACAAGGGTTTTCAAATGTGATTTTAAAAAAGCTTTTTTTCAATGAATATTTTCTAAAATCATGTTTTAGGCTAAATCCACAATGCAACTAGTTCGGCATATGAAGTGATACATAGTTTTTTTTATAACAAACGAGAAAAACATTTTTTATACATTTTGCATTAAAAGGGTCTAAAATATGTTTTTTTACGTTCAGCACTAGAAGGACATATGTAGAATACAATATACAAGGGTTTTCAAATGTGATTTTTTAAAAAGCTTTTTTCAATGAATATTTTCTAAAATCATGTTTTAGGCTAAATCCACAATGCAACTAGTTCGGCATATGAAGGGATACACAGTTTTTTTATAACAAACGTGAAAAATATTTTGTATACATTTTGCATGAAAAGGGTCTAAAATATTTTTTTTAACGTTCAGCACTAGAAGGACAAATGTAGAATACAATATACAAGGGTTTTCAAATGTGATTTAAAAAAAACCTATTTCCAAGAATATTTTCTAAAATCATGTTTTAGGCTAAATCCACAATGCAACTAGTTCGGCATATGAAGGGATACACAGTTTTTTTATAACAAACGAGAAAAATATTTTTATACATTTTGCATGAAAAGGGTCTAAAATATTTTTTTTACGTTCAGCACTAGAAGGACATATGTAGAATACAATATACAAGGGTTTTCAAATGTGATTTTTTTAAAAGCTTTTTTCAATGAATATTTTCTAAAATCATGTTTTAGGCTAAATCCACAATGCAACTAGTTCGGCATATGAAGGGATACAAAGTTTTTTTATAACAAACAAGAAACATATTTTTTATACATTTTGCATGAAAAGGGTCTAAAATATTTTTTTTAACGTTCAGCACTAGAAGGACATATGTAGAATACAATATACAAGGGTTTTCAAATGTGATTTTAAAAAAAAGCTTTTTTCAATTAATATTTTCTAAAATCATGTTTTAGGCTAAACCCACAATGCAACTAGTTCGGCATATGAAGGGATACACAGTTTTTTTATAACAAACGTGAAAAATATTTTTTATACATTTTGCATGAAAAGGGTCTAAAATATTTTTTTTTCCGTTCAGCACTAGAAGGACATATGTAGAATACAATATACAAGGGGTTTTCAAATGTGATTTAAAAAAAACCTTTTTTCCATGAATATTTTCTAAAATCATGTTTTAGGCTAAATCCACAATGCAACTAGTTCGGCATATGAAGGGATACACAGTTTTTTTTATAACAAACGTGAAAAATATTTTTTATACATTTTGCATGAAAAGGGTCTAAAATATTTTTTTTAACGTTCAGCACTAGAAGGACATATGTAGAATACAATATACAAGGGTTTTCAAATGTGATTTAAAAAAAACCTGTTTTCCAAGAATATTGTCTAAAATCATGTTTTAGGCTAAATCCACAATGCAACTAGTTCGGCATATGAAGGGATACAAAGTTTTTTTTATAACAAACGTGAAAAATATTTTTTATACATTTTGCATTAAAAGGGTCTAAAATATGTTTTTTTACGTTCAGCACTAGAAGGACATATGTAGAATACAATATACAAGGGTTTTCAAATGTGATTTTTTAAAAAGCTTTTTTCAATGAATATTTTCTAAAATCATGTTTTAGGCTAAATCCACAATGCAACTAGTTCGGCATATGAAGGGATACACAGTTTTTTTATAACAAACAAGAAAAATATTTTTTATAAATTTTGCATGAAAAGGGTCTAAAATATTTTTTTTACGTTCAGCACTAGAAGGACATATGTAGAATACAATATACAAGGGTTTTCAAATGTGATTTAAAAAAAAGCTTTTTTCAATGAATATTTTCTAAAATCATGTTTTAGGCTAAATCCACAATGCAACTAGTTCGGCATATGAAGGGATACACAGTTTTTTTTATAACAAACGAGAAAAATATTTTTTATACATTTTGCATGAAAAGGGTCTAAAATATTTTTTTTACGTTCAGCACTAGAAGGACATATGTAGAATACAATATACAAGGGTTTTCAAATGTGATTTAAAAAAAAGCTTTTTTCAATGATTATTGTCTAAAATCATGTTTTAGGCTAAATCCACAATGCAACTAGTTCGGCATATGAAGGGATACACAGTTTTTTTATAACAAACGAGAAAAATATTTTTTATACATTTTGCATGAAAAGGGTCTAAAATATTTTTTTTAACGTTCAGCACTAGAAGGACATATGTAGAATACAATATACAAGGGTTTTCAAATGTGATTTTTTAAAAAGCTTTTTTCAATGAATATTTTCTAAAATCATGTTTTAGGCTAAATCCACAATGCAACTAGTTCGGCATATGAAGGGATACACAGTTTTTTTATAACAAACGTGAAAAATATTTTTATACATTTTGCATGAAAAGGGTCTAAAATATTTTTTTTACGTTCAGCACTAGAAGGACATATGTAGAATACAATATACAAGGGTTTTCAAATGTGATTTTTTAAAAAGCTTTTTTCAATGAATATTTTCTAAAATCATGTTTTAGGCTAAATCCACAATGCAACTAGTTCGGCATATGAAGGGATACACAGTTTTTTTATAACAAACGTGAAACATATTTTGTATACATTTTGCATGAAAAGGGTCTAAAAAATTTTTTTTAACGTTCAGCACTAGAAGGACAAATGTAGAATACAATATAAAAGGGTTTTCAAATGTGATTTAAAAAAAACCTGTTTTCCAAGAATATTGTCTAAAATCATGTTTTAGGCTAAATCCACAATGCAACTAGTTCGGCATATGAAGGGATACACAGTTTTTTTATAACAAACGTGAAAAATATTTTGTATACATTTTGCATGAAAAGGGTCTAAAATATTTTTTTTACGTTCAGCACTAGAAGGACAGATGTAGAATACAATATACAAGGGTTTTCAAATGTGATTTATAAAAAACCTGTTTTCCAAGAATATTGTCTAAAATCATGTTTTAGGCTAAATCCACAATGCAACTAGTTCGGCATATGAAGGGATACACAGTTTTTTTTTATAACAAACGAGAAAAATATTTTTTATACATTTTGCATGAAAAGGGTCTAAAATATTTTTTTTAACGTTCAGCACTAGAAGGACATATGTAGAATACAATATACAAGGGTTTTCAAATGTGATTTTTTAAAAAGCTTTTTTCAATGAATATTTTCTAAAATCATGTTTTAGGCTAAATCCACAATGCAACTAGTTCGGCATATGAAGGGATACACAGTTTTTTTATAACAAACGTGAAAAATATTTTGTATACATTTTGCATGAAAAGGGTCTAAAATATTTTTTTTACGTTCAGCACTAGAAGGACAAATGTAGAATACAATATACAAGGGTTTTCAAATGTGATTAAAAAAAAGCTTTTTTCAATGAATATTTTCTAAAATCATGTTTTAGGCTAAATCCACAATGCAACTAGTTCGGCATATGAAGGGATACACAGTTTTTTTTATAACAAACGTGAAAAATATTTTGTATACATTTTGCATGAAAAGGGTCTAAAATATTTTTTTAACGTTCAGCACTAGAAGGACAGATGTAGAATACAATATACAAGGGTTTTCAAATGTGATTTAAAAAAAACCTGTTTTCCAAGAATATTTTCTAAAATCATGTTTTAGGCTAAATCCACAATGCAACTAGTTCGGCATATGAAGGGATACACAGTTTTTTTATAACAAACGTGAAAAATATTTTTATACATTTTGCATGAAAAGGGTCTAAAATATTTTTTTTACGTTCAGCACTAGAAGGACATATGTAGAATACAATATACAAGGGTTTTCAAATGTGATTTATAAAAAAGCTTTTTTCCAAGAATATTTTCTAAAATCATGTTTTAGGCTAAATCCACAATGCAACTAGTTCGGCATATGAAGGGATACACAGTTTTTTTTTATAACAAACGAGAAAAATATTTTTTATACATTTTGCATGAAAAGGGTCTAAAATATTTTTTTTACGTTCAGCACTAGAAGGACATATGTAGAATACAATATACAAGGGTTTTCAAATGTGATTTTTTAAAAAGCTTTTTTCAATGAATATTTTCTAAAATCATGTTTTAGGCTAAATCCACAATGCAACTAGTTCGGCATATGAAGGGATACACCGTTTTTTTTATAACAAACGTGAAAAATATTTTTTATACATTTTGCATGAAAAGGGTCTAAAATATTTTTTTTACGTTCAGCACTAGAAGGACAGATGTAGAATACAATATACAAGGGTTTTCAAATGTGATTTAAAAAAAAGCTTTTTTCAATTAATATTGTCTAAAATCATGTTTTAGGCTAAACCCACAATGCAACTAGTTCGGCATATGAAGGGATACACAGTTTTTTTTATAACAAACGAGAAAAATATTTTTTATACATTTTGCATGAAAAGGGTCTAAAATATTTTTTTTTACGTTCAGCACTAGAAGGACATATGTAGAATACAATATACAAGGGCTTTCAAATGTGATTTTAAAAAAGCTTTTTTCAATGAATATTTTCTAAAATCATGTTTTAGGCTAAATCCACAATGCAACTAGTTCGGCATATGAAGGGATACACAGTTTTTTTATAACAAATGTGAAAAATATTTTGTATACATTTTGCATGAAAAGGGTCTAAAATATTTTTTTTAACGTTCAGCACTAGAAGGACATATGTAGAATACAATATACAAGGGTTTTCAAATGTGATTGAAAAAAAACCTGTTTTCCAAGAATATTGTCTAAAATCATGTTTTAGGCTAAATCCACAATGCAACTAGTTCGGCATATGAAGGGATACACAGTTTTTTTATAACAAACAAGAAAAATATTTTTTATACATTTTGCATTAAAAGGGTCTAAAATATTTTTTTTTACGTTCAGCACTAGAAGGACATATGTAGAATACAATATACAAGGGTTTTCAAATGTGATTTTTTTAAAAGCTTTTTTCAATGAATATTTTCTAAAATCATGTTTTAGGCTAAATCCACAATGCAACTAGTTCGGCATATGAAGGGATACACAGTTTTTTTTATAACAAACGTGAAAAATATTTTGTATACATTTTGCATGAAAAGGGTCTAAAATATTTTTTTAACGTTCAGCACTAGAAGGACAGATGTAGAATACAATATACAAGGGTTTTCAAATGTGATTTAAAAAAAAGCTTTTTTCAATTAATATTGTCTAAAATCATGTTTTAGGCTAAACCCACAATGCAACTAGTTCGGCATATGAAGGGATACACAGTTTTTTTATAACAAACGTGAAAAATATTTTTTATACATTTTGCATGAAAAGGGTCTAAAATATTTTTTTTTACGTTCAGCACTAGAAGGACATATGTAGAATACAATATACAAGGGCTTTCAAATGTGATTTAAAAAAAAGCTTTTTTCAATGAATATTTTCTAAAATCATGTTTTAGGCTAAATCCACAATGCAACTAGTTCGGCATATGAAGGGATACACAGTTTTTTTATAACAAACGTGAAAAATATTTTTTATACATTTTGCATGAAAAGGGTCTAAAATATTTTTTTTAACGTTCAGCACTAGAAGGACATATGTAGAATACAATATACAAGGGTTTTCAAATGTGATTTAAAAAAACCTTTTTCCAAGAATATTGTCTAAAATCATGTTTTAGGCTAAATCCACAATGCAACTAGTTCGGCATATGAAGGGATACACAGTTTTTTTAATAACAAACGAGAAAAATATTTTTTATACATTTTGCATGAAAAGGGTCTAAAATTTTTTTTTAACGTTCAGCACTAGAAGGACATATGTAGAATACAATATACAAGGGTTTTCAAATGTGATTTTTTAAAAAGCTTTTTTCAATGAATATTTTCTAAAATCATGTTTTAGGCTAAATCCACAATGCAACTAGTTCGGCATATGAAGGGATACACAGTTTTTTTTATAACAAACGTGAAAAATATTTTGTATACATTTTGCATGAAAAGGGTCTAAAATATTTTTTTTACGTTCAGCACTAGAAGGACATATGTAGAATACAATATACAAGGGTTTTCAAATGTGATTTAAAAAAAACCTGTTTTCCAAGAATATTGTCTAAAATCATGTTTTAGGCTAAATCCACAATGCAACTAGTTCGGCATATGAAGGGATACACAGTTTTTATTTAACAAACAAGAAAAATATTTTTTTATACATTTTGCATGAAAAGGGTCTAAAATATTTTTTTAACGTTCAGCACTAGAAGGACATATGTAGAATACAATATACAAGGGCTTTCAAATATGATTTTAAAAAAGCTTTTTTCAATGAATATTTTCTAAAATCATGTTTTAGGCTAAATCCACAATGCAACTAGTTCGGCATATGAAGGGATACACAGTTTTTTTATAACAAACGTGAAAAATATTTTGTATACATTTTGCATGAAAAGGGTCTAAAATATTTTTTTTAACGTTCAGCACTAGAAGGACAAATGTAGAATACAATATACAAGGGTTTTCAAATGTGATTTTAAAAAATAACTGTTTTCCAAGAATATTGTCTAAAATCATGTTTTAGGCTAAATCCACAATGCAACTAGTTCGGCATATGAAGGGATACACAGTTTTTTTATAACAAACGAGAAAAATATTTTTTATACATTTTGCATGAAAAGGGTCTAAAATATTTTTTTTAACGTTCAGCACTAGAAGGACATATGTAGAATACAATATACAAGGGTTTTCAAATGTGATTTTTAAAAAAAAAGCTTTTTTCAATGAATATTTTCTAAAATCATGTTTTAGGCTAAATCCACAATGCAACTAGTTCGGCATATGAAGGGATACACAGTTTTTTTATAACAAACGTGAAAAATATTTTGTATACATTTTGCATGAAAAGGGTCTAAAATATTTTTTTTACGTTCAGCACTAGAAGGACATATGTAGAATACAATATACAAGGGTTTTCAAATGTGATTTTTTAAAAAGCTTTTTTCAATGAATATTTTCTAAAATCATGTTTTAGGCTAAATCCACAATGCAACTAGTTCGGCATATGAAGGGATACACAGTTTTTTTTATAACAAACGTGAAAAATATTTTTTATACATTTTGCATGAAAAGGGTCTAAAATTTTTTTTAACGTTCAGCACTAGAAGGACAAATGTAGAATACAATATAAAAGGGTTTTCAAATGTGATTTTTAAAAAAAACTGTTTTCCAAGAATATTGTCTAAAATCATGTTTTAGGCTAAATCCACAATGCAACTAGTTCGGCATATGAAGGGATACACAGTTTTTTTATAACAAACGAGAAAAATATTTTTTATACATTTTGCATGAAAAGGGTCTAAAATATTTTTTTTAACGTTCAGCACTAGAAGGACATATGTAGAATAAAATATACAAGGGTTTTCAAATGTGATTTTTTAAAAAGCTTTTTTCAATGAATATTTTCTAAAATCATGTTTTAGGCTAAATCCACAATGCAACTAGTTCGGCATATGAAGGGATACACAGTTTTTTTATAACAAACGTGAAAAATATTTTTTATACATTTAGCATGAAAAGGGGTCTAAAATATTTTTTTTACGTTCAGCACTAGAAGGACATATGTAGAATACAATATACAAGGGTTTTCAAATGTGATTTAAAAAAGCTTTTTTCAATGAATATTTTCTAAAATCATGTTTTAGGCTAAATCCACAATGCAACTAGTTCGGCATATGAAGGGATACACAGTTTTTTTATAACAAACGTGAAAAATATTTTTTATACATTTTGCATGAAAAGGGTCTAAAATATTTTTTTTAACGTTCAGCACTAGAAGGACAGATGTAGAATACAATATACAAGGGTTTTCAAATGTGATTTAAAAAAAGCTTTTTTCAATGAATATTTTCTAAAATCATGTTTTAGGCTAAATCCACAATGCAACTAGTTCGGCATATGAAGGGATACACAGTTTTTTTATAACAAACAAGAAAAATATTTTTTATACATTTTGCATGAAAAGGGTCTAAAATATTTTTTTTACGTTCAGCACTAGAAGGACATATGTAGAATACAATATACAAGGGTTTTCAAATGTGATTTAAAAAAAAGCTTTTTTCAATGAATATTTTCTAAAATCATGTTTTAGGCTAAATCCACAATGCAACTAGTTCGGCATATGAAGGGATACACAGTTTTTTTTATAACAAACGTGAAAAATATTTTGTATACATTTTGCATGAAAAGGGTCTAAAATATTTTTTTTAACGTTCAGCACTAGAAGGACATATGTAGAATACAATATACAAGGGTTTTCAAATGTGATTTAAAAAAAACTTTTTTCCATGAATATTTTCTAAAATCATGTTTTAGGCTAAATCCACAATGCAACTAGTTCGGCATATGAAGGGATACAAAGTTTTTTTATAACAAACGTGAAAAATATTTTTTATACATTTTGCATGAAAAGGGTCTAAAATATTTTTTTTTAACGTTCAGCACTAGAAGGACATATGTAGAATACAATATACAAGGGTTTTCAAATGTGATTTTTAAAAAGCTTTTTTCAATGAATATTTTCTAAAATCATGTTTTAGGCTAAATCCACAATGCAACTAGTTCGGCATATGAAGGGATACACAGTTTTTTTTATAACAAACGAGAAAAATATTTTTTATACATTTTGCATGAAAAGGGTCTAAAATATTTTTTTAACGTTCAGCACTAGAAGGACATATGTAGAATACAATATACAAGGGTTTTCAAATGTGATTAAAAAAAAACTGTTTTCTATGAATATTTTCTAAAATCATGTTTTAGTCTAAATCCACAATGCAACTAGTTCGGCATATGAAGGGATACACAGTTTTTTTATAACAAACGTGAAAAATATTTTTTATACATTTTGCATGAAAAGGGTCTAAAATATTTTTTTTACGTTCAGCACTAGAAGGACATATGTAGAATACAATATACAAGGGTTTTCAAATGTGATTTAAAAAAGCTTTTTTTCAATGAATATTTTCTAAAATCATGTTTTAGGCTAAATCCACAATGCAACTAGTTCGGCATATGAAGGGATACACAGTTTTTTTTATAACAAACGTGAAAAATATTTTGTATACATTTTGCATGAAAAGGGTCTAAAATATTTTTTTAACGTTCAGCACTAGAAGGACATATGTAGAATACAATATACAAGGGTTTTCAAATGTGATTTAAAAAAAACCTGTTTTCCATGAATATTGTCTAAAATCATGTTTTAGGCTAAATCCACAATGCAACTAGTTCGGCATATGAAGGGATACACAGTTTTTTTTATAACAAACGAGAAAAATATTTTTTATACATTTTGCATGAAAAGGGTCTAAAATATTTTTTTTACGTTCAGCACTAGAAGGACATATGTAGAATACAATATACAAGGGTTTTCAAATGTGATTTTTTAAAAAGCTTTTTTCAATGAATATTTTCTAAAATCATGTTTTAGGCTAAATCCACAATGCAACTAGTTCGGCATATGAAGGGATACACAGTTTTTTTATAACAAACGTGAAAAATATTTTTTATACATTTTGCATGAAAAGGGTCTAAAATATTTTTTTTAACGTTCAGCACTAGAAGGACAGATGTAGAATACAATATACAAGGGTTTTCAAATGTGATTTAAAAAAACCTGTTTTCCAAGAATATTGTCTAAAATCATGTTTTAGGCTAAATCCACAATGCAACTAGTTCGGCATATGAAGGGATACACAGTTTTTTTATAACAAACGAGAAAAATATTTTTTATACATTTTGCATGAAAAGGGTCTAAAATATTTTTTTTACGTTCAGCACTAGAAGGACATATGTAGAATACAATATACAAGGGCTTTCAAATGTGATTTTAAAAAAGCTTTTTTCAATGAATATTTTCTAAAATCATGTTTTAGGCTAAATCCACAATGCAACTAGTTCGGCATATGAAGGGATACACAGTTTTTTTATAACAAACGTGAAAAAATATTTTTATACATTTTGCATGAAAAGGGTCTAAAATATTTTTTTTAACGTTCAGCACTAGAAGGACAAATGTAGAATACAATATACAAGGGTTTTCAAATGTGATTAAAAAAAAACCTATTTCCATGAATATTGTCTAAAATCATGTTTTAGGCTAAATCCACAATGCAACTAGTTCGGCATATGAAGGGATACACAGTTTTTTTATAACAAACGAGAAAAATATTTTTTATACATTTTGCATGAAAAGGGTCTAAAATATTTTTTTTTACGTTCAGCACTAGAAGGACAGATGTAGAATACAATATACAAGGGTTTTCAAATGTGATTTAAAAAAAGCTTTTTTCAATGAATATTTTCTAAAATCATGTTTTAGGCTAAATCCACAATGCAACTAGTTCGGCATATGAAGGGATACACAGTTTTTTTATAACAAACGTGAAAAATATTTTTTATACATTTTGCATGAAAAGGGTCTAAAATATTTTTTTTACGTTCAGCACTAGAAGGACATATGTAGAATAAAATATACAAGGGTTTTCAAATGTGATTTTTTTAAAAGCTTTTTGCAATTAATCTTTTCTAAAATCATGTTTTAGGCTAAATCCACAATGCAACTAGTTCGGCATATGAAGGGATACACAGTTTTTTTACAACAAACGTGAAAAATATTTTTTATACATTTTGCATGAAAAGGGTCTAAAATATTTTTTTTAACGTTCAGCACTAGAAGGACATATGTAGAATAAAATATACAAGGGTTTTCAAATGTGATTTTAAAAAAAGCTTTTTCCAAGAATATTTTCTAAAATCATGTTTTAGGCTAAATCCACAATGCAACTAGTTCGGCATATGAAGGGATACACAGTTTTTTATAACAAACGTGAAAAATATTTTTTATACATTTTGCATGAAAAGGGTCTAAAATATTTTTTTTAACATTCAGCACTAGAAGGACATATGTAGAATAAAATATACAAGGGTTTTCAAATGTGATTTTTTAAAAAGCTTTTTTCAATGAATATTTTCTAAAATCATGTTTTAGGCTAAATCCACAATGCAACTAGTTCGGCATATGAAGGGATACAAAGTTTTTTTATAACAAACGTGAAACATATTTTTTATACATTTTGCATGAAAAGGGTCTAAAATATTTTTTTTACGTTCAGCACTAGAAGGACAGATGTAGAATACAATATACAAGGGTTTTCAAATGTGATTAAAAAAAAAACCTGTTTTCTATGAATATTGTCTAAAATCATGTTTTAGGCTAAATCCACAATGCAACTAGGTAGGCCTGATCACCGACAACGATGAGACAGCCTATAGGGAGGAGGTCAGAGATCTGGCCGTGTGGTAGCCAGGACAACAACCTCTCCTCAACGTGACCAAGACAAAGGAGATGATTGTGGACTACAGGAAAAAAAAGAGGACTGAGCACGCCCCCATTCTCATCGACGGGGCTGTAGTGGAACAGGTTGAGAGCTTCAAGTTCCTTGGTGTCCACATCACCAACGAACTATCATGGTCCAAACACACCAAGACAGTCGTGAAGAGGGCAGCGACAAAGCCTATTCCCCCTCAGGAGACTAAAAAGATTTGGCATGGGTCCTCAGATCCTCAAAAATTCTACAGCTGCACCATCGAGAGCATCCTGACTGGTTGCATCACCGCCTGGGTATGGCAACTGCTTGGCCTCTGACCGCAAGGCACTACAGAGGGTAGTGCGTACGGCCCAGTACATCACAGGGGCAAAGCTCCCTGCCATCCAGGACCTCTATACCAGGCGGTGTCAGAGGAAGGCCCCTCAAAATTGTCAAAGACTCCAGTCACCCTAGTCATAGACTGTTCTCTCTGCTACCGCCACGACAAGCGGTACCGGAGTGCCAAGTCTAGGTCCAAAAGACTTCTCAACAGCTTCTACCCCCAAGCCATAAGACTCCTGAACAGCTAATCATGGCTACCCGGACTATTTGCACTGCCCCCCACCCCATACTCTTTTACGCTGCTGCTACTCTGTTAAGTATTTATGCATAGTCACTTTAACTCTACCCACATGTACATATTACCTCAACTACCTCAACTAGCCGGTGCCCCCGCACATTGACTATGCAACGGTACCCCCCTGTATATATAGCCTCCCTACTGTCACTTTATTCTATTGTATATATAGCCTCCCTACTGTCACTTTATTTTTACTTCTGCTCTTTTTTTCTCAACACTTTTTTGTTGTTGTTTTATTCTTACTTTTTTGTTTAAAATAAATGCACTGTTGGTTAAGGGCTGTAAGTAAGCATTTCACTGTAATGTCTGCACCTGTTGTATTCGGCGCATGTGACCAATAAAATTTGATTTGATTTGATTTGAACTAGTTTGGCATATGAAGAGATACAACGTTTTTTTATAACAAACGTGAAACATATTTTTTATACATTTTGCATGAAAAGGGTCTAAAATATTTTTTTTAAACGTTCAGCACTAGAAGGACATATGTAGAATACAATATACAAGGGCTTTTAAATGTGATTTTAAAAAAATCTTTTTTCAATGAATATTGTCTAAAATCATGTTTTAGGCTAAATCCACAATGCAACTAGTTCGGCATATGAAGGGACACACAGTTTTTTTATAACAAACAAGAAAAATATTTTTTATACATTTTGCATGAAAAGGGTCAAAAATATTTTTTTTAACGTTCAGCACTAGAAGGACATATGTAGAATATAATATACAAGGGCTTTCAAATATGATAAAAAAAAAAAGCTTTTTTCAATGAATATTTTCTAAAATCATGTTTTAGGCTAAATCCACAATGCAACTAGTTCGGCATATGAAGGGATACACAGTTTTTTTATAACAAACGTGAAAAATATTTTGTATACATTTTGCATGAAAAGGGTCTAAAATATTTTTTTTTACGTTCAGCACTAGAAGGACAGATGTAGAATACAATATACAAGGGTTTTCAAATGTGATTTTTTAAAAAGCTTTTTTCAAAGAATATTTTCAAAAATCATGTTTTAGGCTAAATCCACAATGCAACTAGTTCGGCATATGAAGGGATACACAGTTTTTTTTACAACAAACGTGAAAAATATTTTGTATACATTTTGCATGAAAAGGGTCAAACAATTTTTTTTTAACGTTCAGCACTAGAAGGACAAATGTAGAATACAATATAAAAGGGTTTTCAAATGTGATTTTAAAAAAAAACTGTTTTCCAAGAATATTGTCTAAAATCATGTTTTAGGCTAAATCCACAATGCAACTAGTTCGGCATATGAAGGGACACACAGTTTTTTTATAACAAACAAGAAAAATATTTTTTATACATTTTGCATGAAAAGGGTCAAAAATATTTTTTTTAACATTCAGCACTAGAAGGACATATGTAGAATAAAATATACAAGGGTTTTCAAATGTGATTTTTAAAAAAGTTTTTTTCAATGAATATTTTCTAAAATCATGTTTTAGGCTAAATCCACAATGCAACTAGTTCGGCATATGAAGGGATACAAAGTTTTTTATAACAAACGTGAAACATATTTTTTATACATTTTGCATGAAAAGGGTCTAAAATATTTTTTTTTACGTTCAGCACTAGAAGGACAGATGTAGAATACAATATACAAGGGTTTTCAAATGTGATTAAAAAAAAACCTGTTTTCTATGAATATTGTCTAAAATCATGTTTTAGGCTAAATCCACAATGCAACTAGGTAGGCCTGATCACCGACAACGATGAGACAGCCTATAGGGAGGAGGTCAGAGATCTGGCCGTGTGGTGCCAGGACAACAACCTCTCCCTCAACGTGACCAAGACAAAGGAGATGATTGTGGACTACAGGAAAAAAAGAGGACTGAGCACGCCCCCATTCTCATCGACGGGCTGTAGTGGAACAGGTTGAGAGCTTGCAAGTTCCTTGGTGTCCACATCACCAACGAACTATCATGGTCCAAACACACCAAGACAGTCGTGAAGAGGGCACGACAAAGCCTATTCCCCTCAGGAGACTAAAAGATTTGGCATGGGTCCTCAGATCCTCAAAAAAATTCTACAGCTGCACCATCGAGAGCATCCTGACTGGTTGCATCACCGCCTGGTATGGCAACTGCTTGGCCTCTGACCGCAAGGGCACTACAGAGGGTAGTGCGTACGGCCCAGTACATCACAGGGGCAAAGCTCCCTGCCATCCAGGACCTCTATACCAGGCGGTGTCAGAGGAAGGCCCTCAAAATTGTCAAAGACTCCAGTCACCCTAGTCATAGACTGTTCTCTCTGCTACCAGACGGCAAGCGGTACCGGAGTGCCAAGTCTAGGTCCAAAGACTTCTCAACAGCTTCTACCCCCAAGCCATAAGACTCCTGAACAGCTAATCATGGCTACCCGGACTATTTGCACTGCCCCCCACCCCATACTTTTTACGCTGCTGCTACTCTGTTAAGTATTTATGCATAGTCACTTTAACTCTACCCACATGTACATATTACCTCAACTACCTCAACTAGTCGGTGCCCCCGCACATTGACTATGCAACGGTACCCCCCTGTATATATAGCCTCCCTACTGTCACTTTATTCTATTGTATATATAGCCTCCCTACTGTCACTTTATTTTTACTTCTGCTCTTTTTTTTCTCAACACTTTTTTGTTGTTGTTTTATTCTTACTTTTTTGTTTAAAATAAATGCACTGTTGGTTAAGGGCTGTAAGTAAGCATTTCACTGTAATGTCTGCACCTGTTGTATTCGGCGCATGTGACCAATAAAATTTGATTTGATTTGATTTGAACTAGTTTGGCATATGAAGAGATACAACGTTTTTTTATAACAAACGTGAAACATATTTTTTATACATTTTGCATGAAAAGGGTCTAAAATATTTTTTTTAAACGTTCAGCACTAGAAGGACATATGTAGAATACAATATACAAGGGCTTTTAAATGTGATTTTTAAAAAAATCTTTTTTCAATGAATATTTTCTAAAATCATGTTTTAGTCTAAATCCACAATGCAACTAGTTCGGCATATGAAGGGATACACAGTTTTTTTATAACAAACGTGAAAAATATTTTTTATACATTTTGCATGAAAAGGGTCTAAAATATTTTTTTTTACGTTCAGCACTAGAAGGACAGATGTAGAATACAATATACAAGGGTTTTCAAATGTGATTTTTTAAAAAGCTTTTTTCAAAGAATATTTTCAAAAATCATGTTTTAGGCTAAATCCACAATGCAACTAGTTCGGCAT
The DNA here is from genome assembly GCF_020615455.1 of Coregonus clupeaformis. Classification (NCBI taxonomy): domain Eukaryota; kingdom Metazoa; phylum Chordata; class Actinopteri; order Salmoniformes; family Salmonidae; genus Coregonus; species Coregonus clupeaformis. The sequence continues at coordinate 60,557 of NW_025533563.1, read as the reverse complement.
ATGAAGGGATACACAGTTTTTTTTATAACAAACGTGAAAAATATTTTGTATACATTTTGCATGAAAAGGGTCTAAAATATTTTTTTAACGTTCAGCACTAGAAGGACAGATGTAGAATACAATATACAAGGGTTTTCAAATGTGATTTAAAAAAAACCTGTTTTCCAAGAATATTGTCTAAAATCATGTTTTAGGCTAAATCCACAATGCAACTAGTTCCTCATATGAAGGGATACACAGTTTTTTTATAACAAACGTGAAAAATATTTTGTATACATTTTGCATGAAAAGGGTCTAAAATATTTTTTTTTACGTTCAGCACTAGAAGGACAGATGTAGAATACAATATACAAGGGTTTTCAAATGTGATTTAAAAAAACCTGTTTTCCAAGAATATTGTCTAAAATCATGTTTTAGGCTAAATCCACAATGCAACTAGTTTGGCATATGAAGGGATACACAGTTTTTTTTAATAACAAACAAGAAACATATTTTTTATACATTTTGCATTAAAAGGGTCTAAAATATTTTTTTTAACGTTCAGCACTAGAAGGACATATGTAGAATACAATATACAAGGGCTTTCAAATATGATTTAAAAAAAAGCTTTTTTCAATGAATATTTTCTAAAATCATGTTTTAGGCTAAATCCACAATGCAACTAGTTCGGCATATGAAGGGATACACAGTTTTTTTATAACAAACGTGAAACATATTTTGTATACATTTTGCATGAAAAGGGTCAAAAAATTTTTTTTTAACGTTCAGCACTAGAAGGACAAATGTAGAATACAATATAAAAGGGTTTTCAAATGTGATTTAAAAAAAAAACTGTTTTCCAAGAATATTGTCTAAAATCATGTTTTAGGCTAAATCCACAATGCAACTAGTTCGGCATATGAAGGGACACACAGTTTTTTTATAACAAACAAGAAAAATATTTTTTATACATTTTGCATGAAAAGGGTCAAAAATATTTTTTTTAACGTTCAGCACTAGAAGGACATATGTAGAATACAATATACAAGGGCTTTCAAATATGATTTAAAAAAAAGCTTTTTTCAATGAATATTTTCTAAAATCATGTTTTAGGCTAAATCCACAATGCAACTAGTTCGGCATATGAAGGGATACACAGTTTTTTTTATAACAAACGTGAAACATATTTTGTATACATTTTGCATGAAAAGGGTCTAAAAAATTTTTTTTACGTTCAGCACTAGAAGGACAAATGTAGAATACAATATAAAAGGGTTTTCAAATGTGATTAAAAAAAAAACTGTTTTCCAAGAATATTGTCTAAAATCATGTTTTAGGCTAAATCCACAATGCAACTAGTTCGGCATATGAAGGGATACACAGTTTTTTTATAACAAACAAGAAAAATATTTTATACATTTTGCATGAAAAGGGTCAAAAATATTTTTTTAACATTCAGCACTAGAAGGACATATGTAGAATAAAATATACAAGGGTTTTCAAATGTGATTTTTAAAAAAGCTTTTTTCAATGAATATTTTCTAAAATCATGTTTTAGGCTAAATCCACAATGCAACTAGTTCGGCATATGAAGGGATACAAAGATTTTTATAACAAACGTGAAACATATTTTTATACATTTTGCATGAAAAGGGTCTAAAATATTTTTTTTTACGTTCAGCACTAGAAGGACAGATGTAGAATACAATATACAAGGGTTTTCAAATGTGATTAAAAAAAACCTGTTTTCTATGAATATTGTCTAAAATCATGTTTTAGGCTAAATCCACAATGCAACTAGGTAGGCCTGATCACCGACAACGATGAGACAGCCTATAGGGAGGAGGTCAGAGATCTGGCCATGTGGTGCCAGGACAACAACCTCTCCCTCAACGTGACCAAGACAAAGGAGATGATTGTGGACTACAGGAAAAAAAAGAGGACTGAGCACGCCCCCCATTCTCATCGACGGGGCTGTAGTGGAACAGGTTGAGAGCTTCAAGTTCCTTGGTGTCCACATCACCAACGAACTATCATGGTCCAAACACACCAAGACAGTCGTGAAGAGGGCACGACAAAGCCTATTCCCCCTCAGGAGACTAAAAGATTTGGCATGGGTCCTCAGATCCTCAAAAAAATTCTACAGCTGCACCATCGAGAGCATCCTGACTGGTTGCATCACCGCCTGGTATGGCAACTGCTTGGCCTCTGACCGCAAGGCACTACAGAGGGTAGTGCGTACGGCCCAGTACATCACAGGGGCAAAGCTCCCTGCCATCCAGGACCTCTATACCAGGCGGTGTCAGAGGAAGGCCCTCAAAATTGTCAAAGACTCCAGTCACCCTAGTCATAGACTGTTCTCTCTGCTACCGCACGGCAAGCGGTACCGAGTGCCAAGTCTAGGTCCAAAAGACTTCTCAACAGCTTCTACCCCCAAGCCATAAGACTCCTGAACAGCTAATCATGGCTACCGGACTATTTGCACTGCCCCCCCACCCCATACTTTTTTACGCTGCTGCTACTCTGTTAAGTATTTATGCATAGTCACTTTAACTCTACCCACATGTACATATTACCTCAACTACCTCAACTAGCCGGTGCCCCCGCACATTGACTATGCAACGGTACCCCCTGTATATATAGCCTCCCTACTGTCACTTTATTCTATTGTATATATAGCCTCCCTACTGTCACTTTATTTTTACTTCTGCTCTTTTTTTTCAACACTTTTTTGTTGTTGTTTTATTCTTACTTTTTTGTTTAAAATAAATGCACTGTTGGTTAAGGGCTGTAAGTAAGCATTTCACTGTAATGTCTGCACCTGTTGTATTCGGCGCATGTGACCAATAAAATTTGATTTGATTTGATTTGAACTAGTTTGGCATATGAAGAGATACATAGTTTTTTTATAACAAACGAGAAAAATATTTTTTATACATTTTGCATGAAAAGGGTCTAAAATATTTTTTTTTAACGTTCAGCACTAGAAGGACATATGTAGAATACAATATACAAGGGTTTTCAAATGTGATTTTTTAAAAAGCTTTTTTCAATGAATATTTTCTAAAATCATGTTTTAGGCTAAATCCACAATGCAACTAGTTCGGCATATGAAGGGATACAACGTTTTTTTATAACAAACGTGAAACATATTTTTTATACATTTTGCATGAAAAGGGTCTAAAATATTTTTTTAAACGTTCAGCACTAGAAGGACATATGTAGAATACAATATACAAGGGCTTTTCAAATGTGATTTTAAAAATCTTTTTTCAATGAATATTTTCTAAAATCATGTTTTAGTCTAAATCCACAATGCAACTAGTTCGGCATATGAAGGGATACACAGTTCTTTATAACAAACGGAAAAATATTTGTTATACATTTTGCATGAAAAGGGTCTAAAATATTTTTTACGTTCAGCACTAGAAGGACAGATGTAGAATACAATATACAAAGGTTTTCAAATGTGATTTAAAAAAAAAACTTTTTTCAATGAATATTTTCTAAAATCATGTTTTAGTCTAAATCCACAATGCAACTAGTTCGGCATATGAAGGGATACACAGTTCTTTTATAACAAACGCGAAAAATATTTTTATACATTTTGCATGAAAAGGGTCTAAAATATTTTTTTACGTTCAGCACTAGAAGGACATATGTAGAATACAACATACAAGGGTTTTCAAATGTGATTTAAAAAACCCTTTTTTCCATGAATATTTTCTAAAATCATGTTTTAGGCTTAAATCCACAATGCAACTAGTTCGGCATGTGAAGGGATACAAAGTTCTTTATAACAAACAAGAAAAATATTTGTTATACATTTTGCATGAAAAGGGTCTAAAATATTTTTTTTACGTTCAGCACTAAAAGGACATATGTAGAATTCAACATACAAGGGTTTTCAAATGTGATTTAAAAAGCTTTTTTCAATGAATATTTTCTAAAATCATGTTTTAGGCTAAATCCACAATGCAACTAGTTCGGTATATGAAGGGATACTAAGTTCTTTTATAACAAACGAGAAAAATATTTGTTATACATTTTGCATGAAAAGGGTCTAAAATATTTTTTTTAACGTTCAGCACTAGAAGGACATATGTAGAATTCAACATACAAGGGTTTTCAAACGTGGTTTTTTAAAAAGCTTTTTTCAATGAATATTTTCTAAAATCATGTTTTAGTCAAATCCACAATGCAACTAGTTCGGCATATGAAGGGATACAAAGTTCTTTATAACAAACGAGAAAAATATTTGTTATACATTTTGCATGAAAAGGGTCTAAAATATTTTTTTTACGTTCAGCAGTAGAAGGACATACAGTGGGGAAAAAAAGTATTTAGTCAGTCACCAATTGTGCAAGTTCTCCCACTTAAAAAGATGAGAGAGGCCTGTAATTTTCATCATAGGTACACGTCAACTATGACAGACAAAATGAGAAAAAATATTCCAGAAAATCACATTGTAGGATTTTTTAATGAATTTTTTGCAAATTATGGTGGAAAATAAGTATTTGGTCAATAACAAAAGTTTCTCAATACTTTGTTATATACCCTTTGTGGCTGACACAGGTCAAACGTTTTCTGTAAGTCTTCACAAGGTTTTCACACACATGTTGCTGGTATTTTGGCCCATTCTCCATGCAGATCTCCTCTAGAGCAGTGATGTTTTGGGGCTGTCGCTGGGCAACACGGACTTTCAACTCCCTCCAAAGATTTTCTATGTGGTTGAGATCTGGAGACTGGCTAGGCCACTCCAGGACCTTGAAATGCTTCTTACGAAGCCACTCCTTCGTTGCCCGGGCGGTGTGTTTGGGATCATTGTCATGCTGAAAGACCCAGCCACGTTTCATCTTCAATGCCCTTGCTGATGGAAGGAGGTTTTCACTCAAAATCTCACGATACATGGCCCCATTCATTCTTTCCTTTACACGGATCAGTCGTCCTGGTCCCTTTGCAGAAAAACTGCCCCAAAGCATGATGTTTCCACCCCCATGCTTCACAGTAGGTATGGTGTTCTTTGGATGCAACTCAGCATTCTTTGTCCTCCAAACACGACGAGTTGAGTTTTTACCAAAAAGTTATATTTTGGTTTCATCTGACCATATGACATTCTCCCAATCCTCTTCTGGATCATCCAAATGCACTCTAGCAAACTTCAGACGGGCCTGGACATGTACTGGCTTAAGCAGGGGGACACATCTTGCACTGCAGGATTTGAGTCCCTGGCGGCGTAGTGTGTTACTGATGGTAGGCTTTGTTACTTTGGTCCCAGCTCTCTGCAGGTCATTCACTAGGTCCCCTCTGTGTGGTTCTGGGATTTTTGCTCACCCTTCTTGTGATCATTTTGACCCCACGGGGTGAGATCTTGCGTGGAGCCCCAGATCGAGGGAGATTATCAGTGGTCTTGTATGTCTTCCATTTCCTAATAATTGCTCCCACAGTTGATTTCATCAAACCAAGCTGCTTACCTATTGCAGATTCAGTCTTCCCAGCCTGGTGCAGGTCTACAATTTTGTTTCTGGTGTCCTTTGACAGCTCTTTGGTCTTGGCCATAGTGGAGTTTGGAGTGTGACTGTTTGAGGTTGTGGACAGGTGTCTTTTATACTGATAACAAGTTCAAACAGGTGCCATTAATACAGGTAACGAGTGGAGGACAGAGGAGCCTCTTAAAGAAGAAGTTACAGGTCTGTGAGAGCCAGAAATCTTGCTTGTTTGTAGGTGACCAAATACTTATTTTCCACCATAATTTGCAAATAAATTCATTAAAATCCTACAATGTGATTTTCTGGATTTTTTTTCCTCAATTTGTCTGTCATAGTTGACGTGTACCTATGATGAAAATTACAGGCCTCTCTCATCTTTTTAAGTGGGAGAACTTGCACAATTGGTGGCTGACTAAATATTTTTTTCCCCGCACTAGAAGCTATGTAGAAGTCAACATACAAAGATTTTCAAATGTGGTTTTTTAAAAAGCTTTTTCAATGAATATTTTCTAAAATCATGTTTTAGGCAAAATCCACAATGCAACTAGTTCGGCATATGAAGGGATACAAAGTTCTTTATAACAAACGAGAAAAATATTTGTTATACATTTTGCATGAAAAGGGTCTAAAATATTTTTTTAACGTTCAGCACTAGAAGGACATATGTAGAATTCAACATACAAAGATTTTCAAATGTGGTTTTTTAAAAAGCTTTTTTCAATGAATATTTTCTAAAATCATGTTTTAGGCTAAATCCACAATGCAACTAGTTCGGCATGTGAAGGGATACAAAGTTCTTTATAACAAACAAGAAAAATATTTGTTATACATTTTGCATGAAAAGGGTCTAAAATATTTTTTTTAACGTTCAGCACTAGAAGGACATATGTAGAATTCAACATACAAAGATTTTCAAATGTGGTTTTTTTAAAAAGCTTTTTTCAATGAATATTTTCTAAAATCATGTTTTAGGCAAATCCACAATGCAACTTGTTCGGCATATGAAGGGATACAAAGTTCTTTATAACAAACGAGAAAAATATTTGTTATACATTTTGCATGAAAAGGGTCTAAAATATTTTTTTTACGTTCAGCACTAGAAGGACATATGTAGAATTCAACATACAAAGATTTTCAAATGTGGTTTTTTAAAAAGCTTTTTTCAATGAATATTTTCTAAAATCATGTTTTAGGCAAAATCCACAATGCAACTAGTTCGGCATGTGAAGGGATACAAAGTTCTTTATAACAAACAATAAAAATATTTGTTATACATTTTGCATGAAAAGGGTCTAAAATATTTTTTTTAACGTTCAGCACTAGAAGGACATATGTAGAATTCAACATACAAAGATTTTCAAATGTGGTTTTTTAAAAAGCTTTTTTCAATGAATATTTTCTAAAATCATGTTTTAGGCAAAATCCACAATGCAACTAGTTCGGCATGTGAAGGGATACAAAGTTCTTTATAACAAACAAGAAAAATATTTGTTATACATTTTGCATGAAAAGGGTCTAAAATATTTTTTTTAACGTTCAGCACTAGAAGGACATATGTAGAATTCAACATACAAAGATTTTCAAATGTGGTTTTTTAAAAAGCTTTTTTCAATGAATATTTTCTAAAATCATGTTTTAGGCAAAATCCACAATGCAACTAGTTCGGCATGTGAAGGGATACAAAGTTCTTTATAACAAACGATAAAAATATTTGTTATACATTTTGCATGAAAAGGGTCTAAAATATTTTTTTACGTTCAGCACTAGAAGGACATATGTAGAATTCAACATACAAAGATTTTCAAATGTGTTTTTTTAAAAAGCTTTTTTCAATGAATATTTTCTAAAATCATGTTTTAGGCAAAATCCACAATGCAACTTGTTCGGCATATGAAGGGATACAAAGTTCTTTATAACAAACGAGAAAAATATTTGTTATACATTTTGCATGAAAAGGGTCTAAAATATTTTGTTTACGTTCAGCAGTAGAAGGACATATGTAGAATTCAACATACAAAGATTTTCAAATGTGGTTTTTAAAAAAAAGCTTTTTTCAATGAATATTTTCTAAAATCATGTTTTAGGCAAAATCCACAATGCAACTAGTTCGGCATGTGAAGGGATACAAAGTTCTTTATAACAAACAAGAAAAAATATTTGTTATACATTTTGCATGAAAAGGGTCTAAAATATTTTTTTTAACGTTCAGCACTAGAAGGACATATGTAGAATTCAACATACAAAGGTTTTCAAATGTGGTTTTTTTAAAAAGCTTTTTTCAATGAATATTTTCTAAAATCATGTTTTAGGCAAAATCCACAATGCAACTAGTTCGGCATGTGAAGGGATACAAAGTTCTTTATAACAAACAAGAAAAATATTTGTTATACATTTTGCATGAAAAGGGTCTAAAATATTTTTTTTACGTTCAGCACTAGAAGGACATATGTAGAATTCAACATACAAAGATTTTCAAATGTGGTTTTTTAAAAAGCTTTTTTCAATGAATATTTTCTAAAATCATGTTTTAGGCAAAATCCACAATGCAACTAGTTCGGCATGTGAAGGGATACAAAGTTCTTTATAACAAACGAGAAAAATATTTGTTATACATTTTGCATGAAAAGGGTCTAAAATATTTTTTTAACGTTCAGCAGTAGAAGGACATATGTAGAATTCAACATACAAAGATTTTCAAATGTGGTTTTTTAAAAAGCTTTTTTCAATGAATATTTTCTAAAATCATGTTTTAGGCAAAATCCACAATGCAACTTGTTCGGCATGTGAAGGGATACAAAGTTCTTTATAACAAACGATAAAAATATTTGTTATACATTTTGCATGAAAAGGGTCTAAAATATTTTTTAACGTTCAGCAGTAGAAGGACATATGTAGAATTCAACATACAAAGATTTTCAAATGTGGTTTTTTAAAAAGCTTTTTTCAATGAATATTTTCTAAAATCATGTTTTAGGCAAAATCCACAATGCAACTAGTTCGGCATGTGAAGGGATACAAAGTTCTTTATAACAAACAAGAAAAAATATTTGTTATACATTTTGCATGAAAAGGGTCTAAAATATTTTTTTAACGTTCAGCACTAGAAGGACATATGTAGAATTCAACATACAAAGATTTTCAAATGTGTTTTTTTAAAAAGCTTTTTTCAATGAATATTTTCTAAAATCATGTTTTAGGCTAAATCCACAATGCAACTTGTTCGGCATATGAAGGGATACAAAGTTCTTTATAACAAACGATAAAAATATTTGTTATACATTTTGCATGAAAAAGGGTCTAAAATATTTTTTTTAACGTTCAGCAGTAGAAGGACATATGTAGAATTCAACATACAAAGATTTTCAAATGTGTTTTTTTAAAAAGCTTTTTTCAATGAATATTTTCTAAAATCATGTTTTAGGCAAAATCCACAATGCAACTAGTTCGGCATGTGAAGGGATACAAAGTTCTTTATAACAAACAAGAAAAATATTTGTTATACATTTTGCATGAAAAGGGTCTAAAATATTTTTTTAACGTTCAGCACTAGAAGGACATATGTAGAATTCAACATACAAAGATTTTCAAATGTGTTTTTTTAAAAAGCTTTTTTCAATGAATATTTTCTAAAATCATGTTTTAGGCAAAATCCACAATGCAACTAGTTCGGCATGTGAAGGGATACAAAGTTCTTTATAACAAACAAGAAAAAATATTTGTTATACATTTTGCATGAAAAGGGTCTAAAATATTTTTTTTACGTTCAGCACTAGAAGGACATATGTAGAATTCAACATACAAAGATTTTCAAATGTGGTTTTTTAAAAAGCTTTTTTCAATGAATATTTTCTAAAATCATGTTTTAGGCAAAATCCACAATGCAACTAGTTCGGCATGTGAAGGGATACAAAGTTCTTTATAACAAACGATAAAAATATTTGTTATACATTTTGCATGAAAAGGGTCTAAAATATTTTTTTACGTTCAGCACTAGAAGGACATATGTAGAATTCAACATACAAAGATTTTCAAATGTGGTTTTTTAAAAAGCTTTTTTCAATGAATATTTTCTAAAATCATGTTTTAGGCAAAATCCACAATGCAACTAGTTCGGCATGTGAAGGGATACAAAGTTCTTTATAACAAACAAGAAAAAATATATGTTATACATTTTGCATGAAAAGGGTCTAAAATATTTTTTTTAACGTTCAGCACTAGAAGGACATATGTAGAATTCAACATACAAAGATTTTCAAATGTGGTTTTTTTAAAAAGCTTTTTTCAATGAATATTTTCTAAAATCATGTTTTAGGCAAAATCCACAATGCAACTAGTTCGGCATGTGAAGGGATACAAAGTTCTTTATAACAAACAAGAAAAATATTTGTTATACATTTTGCATGAAAAGGGTCTAAAATATTTTTTTTACGTTCAGCACTAGAAGGACATATGTAGAATTCAACATACAAAGATTTTCAAATGTGTTTTTTTAAAAAGCTTTTTTCAATGAATATTTTCTAAAATCATGTTTTAGGCTAAATCCACAATGCAACTTGTTCGGCATGTGAAGGGATACAAAGTTCTTTATAACAAACAAGAAAAATATTTGTTATACATTTTGCATGAAAAGGGTCTAAAATATTTTTTTTAACGTTCAGCACTAGAAGGACATATGTAGAATTCAACATACAAAGATTTTCAAATGTGTTTTTTTAAAAAGCTTTTTTCAATGAATATTTTCTAAAATCATGTTTTAGGCAAATCCACAATGCAACTAGTTCGGCATGTGAAGGGATACAAAGTTCTTTATAACAAACGAGAAAAATATTTGTTATACATTTTGCATGAAAAGGGTCTAAAATATTTTTTTTAACGTTCAGCAGTAGAAGGACATATGTAGAATTCAACATACAAAGATTTTCAAATGTGGTTTTTTTAAAAAGCTTTTTTCAATGAATATTTTCTAAAATCATGTTTTAGGCAAAATCCACAATGCAACTAGTTCGGCATGTGAAGGGATACAAAGTTCTTTATAACAAACGATAAAAATATTTGTTATACATTTTGCATGAAAAGGGTCTAAAATATTTTTTTTACGTTCAGCAGTAGAAGGACATATGTAGAATTCAACATACAAAGATTTTCAAATGTGGTTTTTTAAAAAGCTTTTTTCAATGAATATTTTCTAAAATCATGTTTTAGGCAAAATCCACAATGCAACTAGTTCGGCATGTGAAGGGATACAAAGTTCTTTATAACAAACGATAAAAATATTTGTTATACATTTTGCATGAAAAGGGTCTAAAATATTTTTTTAACGTTCAGCACTAGAAGGACATATGTAGAATTCAACATACAAAGATTTTCAAATGTGGTTTTTTTTAAAAAGCTTTTTTCAATGAATATTTTCTAAAATCATGTTTTAGGCTAAATCCACAATGCAACTAGTTCGGCATGTGAAGGGATACAAAGTTCTTTATAACAAACGAGAAAAATATTTGTTATACATTTTGCATGAAAAGGGTCTAAAATATTTTTTTTACGTTCAGCAGTAGAAGGACATATGTAGAATTCAACATACAAAGATTTTCAAATGTGGTTTTTTTAAAAAGCTTTTTTCAATGAATATTTTCTAAAATCATGTTTTAGGCAAAATCCACAATGCAACTAGTTCGGCATATGAAGGGATACAAAGTTCTTTATAACAAACAAGAAAAAATATTTGTTATACATTTTGCATGAAAAGGGTCTAAAATATTTTTTTAACGTTCAGCACTAGAAGGACATATGTAGAATTCAACATACAAAGATTTTCAAATGTGGTTTTTTTAAAAAGCTTTTTTCAATGAATATTTTCTAAAATCATGTTTTAGGCAAAATCCACAATGCAACTAGTTCGGCATGTGAAGGGATACAAAGTTCTTTATAACAAACAATAAAAATATTTGTTATACATTTTGCATGAAAAGGGTCTAAAATATTTTTTTTACGTTCAGCAGTAGAAGGACATATGTAGAATTCAACATACAAAGATTTTCAAATGTGGTTTTTTAAAAAGCTTTTTTCAATGAATATTTTCTAAAATCATGTTTTAGGCAAAATCCACAATGCAACTAGTTCGGCATGTGAAGGGATACAAAGTTCTTTATAACAAACAATAAAAATATTTGTTATACATTTTGCATGAAAAAGGGTCTAAAATATTTTTTTAACGTTCAGCACTAGAAGGACATATGTAGAATTCAACATACAAAGGTTTTCAAATGTGTTTTTTTAAAAAGCTTTTTTCAATGAATATTTTCTAAAATCATGTTTTAGGCTAAATCCACAATGCAACTTGTTCGGCATATGAAGGGATACAAAGTTCTTTATAACAAACGAGAAAAATATTTGTTATACATTTTGCATGAAAAGGGTCTAAAATATTTTGTTTACGTTCAGCAGTAGAAGGACATATGTAGAATTCAACATACAAAGATTTTCAAATGTGGTTTTTTTAAAAAGCTTTTTTCAATGAATATTTTCTAAAATCATGTTTTAGGCAAAATCCACAATGCAACTAGTTCGGCATGTGAAGGGATACAAAGTTCTTTATAACAAACAGAAAAAATATTTGTTATACATTTTGCATGAAAAGGGTCTAAAATATTTTTTTTACGTTCAGCACTAGAAGGACATATGTAGAATTCAACATACAAAGATTTTCAAATGTGGTTTTTTAAAAAGCTTTTTTCAATGAATATTTTCTAAAATCATGTTTTAGGCAAAATCCACAATGCAACTAGTTCGGCATGTGAAGGGATACAAAGTTCTTTATAACAAACAATAAAAATATTTGTTATACATTTTGCATGAAAAGGGTCTAAAATATTTTTTTTACGTTCAGCAGTAGAAGGACATATGTAGAATTCAACATACAAAGATTTTCAAATGTGTTTTTTAAAAAGCTTTTTTCAATGAATATTTTCTAAAATCATGTTTTAGGCAAAATCCACAATGCAACTAGTTCGGCATGTGAAGGGATACAAAGTTCTTTATAACAAACGATAAAAATATTTGTTATACATTTTGCATGAAAAGGGTCTAAAATATTTTTTTAACGTTCAGCACTAGAAGGACATATGTAGAATTCAACATACAAAGATTTTCAAATGTGGTTTTTTAAAAAGCTTTTTTCAATGAATATTTTCTAAAATCATGTTTTAGGCAAAATCCACAATGCAACTAGTTCGGCATATGAAGGGATACAAAGTTCTTTATAACAAACAAGAAAAATATTTGTTATACATTTTGCATGAAAAGGGTCTAAAATATTTTTTTACGTTCAGCAGTAGAAGGACATATGTAGAATTCAACATACAAAGATTTTCAAATGTGGTTTTTTAAAAAGCTTTTTTCAATGAATATTTTCTAAAATCATGTTTTAGGCAAAATCCACAATGCAACTAGTTCGGCATGTGAAGGGATACAAAGTTCTTTATAACAAACGATAAAAATATTTGTTATACATTTTGCATGAAAAGGGTCTAAAATATTTTTTTTACGTTCAGCAGTAGAAGGACATATGTAGAATTCAACATACAAAGATTTTCAAATGTGGTTTTTTAAAAAGCTTTTTTCAATGAATATTTTCTAAAATCATGTTTTAGGCAAAATCCACAATGCAACTAGTTCGGCATGTGAAGGGATACAAAGTTCTTTATAACAAACGAGAAAAATATTTGTTATACATTTTGCATGAAAAGGGTCTAAAATATTTTTTTAACGTTCAGCACTAGAAGGACATATGTAGAATTCAACATACAAAGTTTTTCAAATGTGTTTTTTAAAAAGCTTTTTTCAATGAATATTTTCTAAAATCATGTTTTAGGCAAAATCCACAATGCAACTAGTTCGGCATATGAAGGGATACAAAGTTCTTTATAACAAACGAGAAAAATATTTGTTATACATTTTGCATGAAAAGGGTCTAAAATGTTTTTTTTTACGTTCAGCACTAGAAGGACATATGTAGAATTCAACATACAAAGCTTTTCAAATGTGTTTTTTAAAAAAGCTTTTTTCAATGAATATTTTCTAAAATCATGTTTTAGGCAAAATCCACAATGCAACTTGTTCGGCATGTGAAGGGATACAAAGTTCTTTATAACAAACGATAAAAATATTTGTTATACATTTTGCATGAAAAGGGTCTAAAATATTTTTTTTACGTTCAGCAGTAGAAGGACATATGTAGAATTCAACATACAAAGATTTTCAAATGTGTTTTTTTAAAAAGCTTTTTTCAATGAATATTTTCTAAAATCATGTTTTAGGCAAAATCCACAATGCAACTAGTTCGGCATGTGAAGGGATACAAAGTTCTTTATAACAAACGATAAAAATATTTGTTATACATTTTGCATGAAAAGGGTCTAAAATATTTTTTTTAACGTTCAGCACTAGAAGGACATATGTAGAATTCAACATACAAAGATTTTCAAATGTGTTTTTTTAAAAAGCTTTTTTCAATGAATATTTTCTAAAATCATGTTTTAGGCAAAATCCACAATGCAACTAGTTCGGCATGTGAAGGGATACAAAGTTCTTTATAACAAACAAGAAAAATATTTGTTATACATTTTGCATGAAAAGGGTCTAAAATATTTTTTTTACGTTCAGCACTAGAAGGACATATGTAGAATTCAACATACAAAGATTTTCAAATGTGGTTTTTTAAAAAAGCTTTTTTCAATGAATATTTTCTAAAATCATGTTTTAGGCAAAATCCACAATGCAACTAGTTCGGCATGTGAAGGGATACAAAGTTCTTTATAACAAACGATAAAAATATTTGTTATACATTTTGCATGAAAAGGGTCTAAAATATTTTTTTTACGTTCAGCAGTAGAAGGACATATGTAGAATTCAACATACAAAGATTTTCAAATGTGGTTTTTTAAAAAGCTTTTTTCAATGAATATTTTCTAAAATCATGTTTTAGGCAAAATCCACAATGCAACTAGTTCGGCATATGAAGGGATACAAAGTTCTTTATAACAAACAAGAAAAATATTTGTTATACATTTTGCATGAAAAGGGTCTAAAATATTTTTTTAACGTTCAGCACTAGAAGGACATATGTAGAATTCAACATACAAAGTTTTTCAAATGTGTTTTTTAAAAAGCTTTTTTCAATGAATATTTTCTAAAATCATGTTTTAGGCTAAATCCACAATGCAACTAGTTCGGCATATGAAGGGATACAAAGTTCTTTATAACAAACGAGAAAAATATTTGTTATACATTTTGCATGAAAAGGGTCTAAAATATTTTTTTTACGTTCAGCAGTAGAAGGACATATGTAGAATTCAACATACAAAGATTTTCAAATGTGTTTTTTTAAAAAGCTTTTTTCAATGAATATTTTCTAAAATCATGTTTTAGGCTAAATCCACAATGCAACTAGTTCGGCATGTGAAGGGATACAAAGTTCTTTATAACAAACGAGAAAAATATTTGTTATACATTTTGCATGAAAAGGGTCTAAAATATTTTTTTAACGTTCAGCACTAGAAGGACATATGTAGAATTCAACATACAAAGATTTTCAAATGTGTTTTTTTAAAAAGCTTTTTTCAATGAATATTTTCTAAAATCATGTTTTAGGCAAAATCCACAATGCAACTAGTTCGGCATGTGAAGGGATACAAAGTTCTTTATAACAAACAAGAAAAATATATGTTATACATTTTGCATGAAAAGGGTCTAAAATATTTTTTTTACGTTCAGCAGTAGAAGGACATATGTAGAATTCAACATACAAAGATTTTCAAATGTGGTTTTTTAAAAAGCTTTTTTCAATGAATATTTTCTAAAATCATGTTTTAGGCAAAATCCACAATGCAACTAGTTCGGCATGTGAAGGGATACAAAGTTCTTTATAACAAACGATAAAAATATTTGTTATACATTTTGCATGAAAAGGGTCTAAAATATTTTTTTACGTTCAGCACTAGAAGGACATATGTAGAATTCAACATACAAAGATTTTCAAATGTGGTTTTTTTAAAAGCTTTTTTCAATGAATATTTTCTAAAATCATGTTTTAGGCAAAATCCACAATGCAACTAGTTCGGCATGTGAAGGGATACAAAGTTCTTTATAACAAACAAGAAAAATATTTGTTATACATTTTGCATGAAAAGGGTCTAAAATATTTTTTTAACGTTCAGCACTAGAAGGACATATGTAGAATTCAACATACAAAGATTTTCAAATGTGGTTTTTTTAAAAAGCTTTTTTCAATGAATATTTTCTAAAATCATGTTTTAGGCAAAATCCACAATGCAACTAGTTCGGCATGTGAAGGGATACAAAGTTCTTTATAACAAACGATAAAAATATTTGTTATACATTTTGCATGAAAAGGGTCTAAAATATTTTTTTTACGTTCAGCAGTAGAAGGACATATGTAGAATTCAACATACAAAGATTTTCAAATGTGGTTTTTTAAAAAAAGCTTTTTTCAATGAATATTTTCTAAAATCATGTTTTAGGCAAAATCCACAATGCAACTTGTTCGGCATATGAAGGGATACAAAGTTCTTTATAACAAACGAGAAAAATATATGTTATACATTTTGCATGAAAAGGGTCTAAAATATTTTTTTAACGTTCAGCACTAGAAGGACATATGTAGAATTCAACATACAAAGATTTTCAAATGTGTTTTTTAAAAAGCTTTTTTCAATGAATATTTTCTAAAATCATGTTTTAGGCTAAATCCACAATGCAACTTGTTCGGCATATGAAGGGATACAAAGTTCTTTATAACAAACGAGAAAAATATTTGTTATACATTTTGCATGAAAAGGGTCTAAAATATTTTGTTTACGTTCAGCAGTAGAAGGACATATGTAGAATTCAACATACAAAGATTTTCAAATGTGGTTTTTTAAAAAGCTTTTTTCAATGAATATTTTCTAAAATCATGTTTTAGGCAAAATCCACAATGCAACTAGTTCGGCATGTGAAGGGATACAAAGTTCTTTATAACAAACAATAAAAATATTTGTTATACATTTTGCATGAAAAGGGTCTAAAATATTTTTTTTACGTTCAGCACTAGAAGGACATATGTAGAATTCAACATACAAAGGTTTTCAAATGTGGTTTTTTTAAAAAGCTTTTTTCAATGAATATTTTCTAAAATCATGTTTTAGGCAAAATCCACAATGCAACTAGTTCGGCATGTGAAGGGATACAAAGTTCTTTATAACAAACGATAAAAATATTTGTTATACATTTTGCATGAAAAGGGTCTAAAATATTTTTTTTAACGTTCAGCACTAGAAGGACATATGTAGAATTCAACATACAAAGATTTTCAAATGTGGTTTTTTAAAAAAGCTTTTTTCAATGAATATTTTCTAAAATCATGTTTTAGGCAAAATCCACAATGCAACTAGTTCGGCATGTGAAGGGATACAAAGTTCTTTATAACAAACAAGAAAAATATATGTTATACATTTTGCATGAAAAGGGTCTAAAATATTTTTTTTACGTTCAGCAGTAGATGGACATATGTAGAATTCAACATACAAAGATTTTCAAATGTGGTTTTTTTAAAAAAGCTTTTTTCAATGAATATTTTCTAAAATCATGTTTTAGGCAAAATCCACAATGCAACTAGTTCGGCATGTGAAGGGATACAAAGTTCTTTATAACAAACGATAAAAATATTTGTTATACATTTTGCATGAAAAGGGTCTAAAATATTTTTTTTACGTTCAGCAGTAGAAGGACATATGTAGAATTCAACATACAAAGATTTTCAAATGTGGTTTTTTAAAAAGCATTTTTCAATGAATATTTTCTAAAATCATGTTTTAGGCAAAATCCACAATGCAACTAGTTAAGCATGTGAAGGGATACAAAGTTCTTTATAACAAACGATAAAAATATTTGTTATACATTTTGCATGAAAAGGGTCTAAAATATTTTTTTAACGTTCAGCACTAGAAGGACATATGTAGAATTCAACATACAAAGATTTTCAAATGTGTTTTTTTAAAAAGCTTTTTTCAATGAATATTTTCTAAAATCATGTTTTAGGCTAAATCCACAATGCAACTTGTTCGGCATATGAAGGGATACAAAGTTCTTTATAACAAACAAGAAAAATATTTGTTATACATTTTGCATGAAAAGGGTCTAAAATATTTTTTTTACGTTCAGCAGTAGAAGGACATATGTAGAATTCAACATACAAAGATTTTCAAATGTGGTTTTTTAAAAAGCTTTTTTCAATGAATATTTTCTAAAATCATGTTTTAGGCAAAATCCACAATGCAACTAGTTCGGCATGTGAAGGGATACAAAGTTCTTTATAACAAACGATAAAAATATTTGTTATACATTTTGCATGAAAAGGGTCTAAAATATTTTTTTTAACGTTCAGCACTAGAAGGACATATGTAGAATTCAACATACAAAGATTTTCAAATGTGGTTTTTTAAAAAGCTTTTTTCAATGAATATTTTCTAAAATCATGTTTTAGGCAAAATCCACAATGCAACTAGTTCGGCATGTGAAGGGATACAAAGTTCTTTATAACAAACAAGAAAAAATATTTGTTATACATTTTGCATGAAAAGGGTCTAAAATATTTTTTTTACGTTCAGCAGTAGAAGGACATATGTAGAATTCAACATACAAAGATTTTCAAATGTGGTTTTTTAAAAAGCTTTTTTCAATGAATATTTTCTAAAATCATGTTTTAGGCAAAATCCACAATGCAACTAGTTCGGCATGTGAAGGGATACAAAGTTCTTTATAACAAACGATAAAAATATTTGTTATACATTTTGCATGAAAAGGGTCTAAAATATTTTTTTTACGTTCAGCAGTAGAAGGACATATGTAGAATTCAACATACAAAGATTTTCAAATGTGGTTTTTTAAAAAGCTTTTTTCAATGAATATTTTCTAAAATCATGTTTTAGGCAAAATCCACAATGCAACTAGTTCGGCATGTGAAGGGATACAAAGTTCTTTATAACAAACAAGAAAAAATATTTGTTATACATTTTGCATGAAAAGGGTCTAAAATATTTTTTTAACGTTCAGCACTAGAAGGACATATGTAGAATTCAACATACAAAGATTTTCAAATGTGTTTTTTAAAAAGCTTTTTTCAATGAATATTTTCTAAAATCATGTTTTAGGCTAAATCCACAATGCAACTAGTTCGGCATGTGAAGGGATACAAAGTTCTTTATAACAAACAAAAAAAATATATGTTATACATTTTGCATGAAAAGGGTCTAAAATATTTTTTTAACGTTCAGCACTAGAAGGACATATGTAGAATTCAACATACAAAGGTTTTCAAATGTGTTTTTTTAAAAAGCTTTTTTCAATGAATATTTTCTAAAATCATGTTTTAGGCAAAATCCACAATGCAACTTGTTCGGCATATGAAGGGATACAAAGTTCTTTATAACAAACGATAAAAATATTTGTTATACATTTTGCATGAAAAGGGTCTAAAATATTTTTTTTACGTTCAGCACTAGAAGGACATATGTAGAAGTCAACATACAAAGGTTTTCAAATGTGGTTTTTTTAAAAAGCTTTTTTCAATGAATATTTTCTAAAATCATGTTTTAGGCTAAAATCCACAATGCAACTAGTTCGGCATATGAAGGGATACAAAGTTCTTTATAACAAACAAGAAAAATATTTGTTATACATTTTGCATGAAAAGGGTCTAAAATATTTTTTTTAACGTTCAGCAGTAGAAGGACATATGTAGAATTCAACATACAAAGATTTTCAAATGTGGTTTTTTTAAAAAGCTTTTTTCAATGAATATTTTCTAAAATCATGTTTTAGGCAAAATCCACAATGCAACTAGTTCGGCATGTGAAGGGATACAAAGTTCTTTATAACAAACAAGAAAAATATATGTTATACATTTTGCATGAAAAGGGTCTAAAATATTTTTTTAACGTTCAGCACTAGAAGGACATATGTAGAATTCAACATACAAAGATTTTCAAATGTGGTTTTTTTAAAAAGCTTTTTTCAATGAATATTTTCTAAAATCATGTTTTAGGCAAAATCCACAATGCAACTAGTTCGGCATATGAAGGGATACAAAGTTCTTTATAACAAACAAGAAAAATATTTGTTATACATTTTGCATGAAAAGGGTCTAAAATATTTTGTTTACGTTCAGCAGTAGAAGGACATATGTAGAATTCAACATACAAAGATTTTCAAATGTGGTTTTTTAAAAAGCTTTTTTCAATGAATATTTTCTAAAATCATGTTTTAGGCAAAATCCACAATGCAACTAGTTCGGCATGTGAAGGGATACAAAGTTCTTTATAACAAACGATAAAAATATTTGTTATACATTTTGCATGAAAAGGGTCTAAAATATTTTTTTAACGTTCAGCACTAGAAGGACATATGTAGAATTCAACATACAAAGATTTTCAAATGTGGTTTTTTAAAAAGCTTTTTTCAATGAATATTTTCTAAAATCATGTTTTAGGCAAAATCCACAATGCAACTAGTTCGGCATGTGAAGGGATACAAAGTTCTTTATAACAAACGATAAAAATATTTGTTATACATTTTGCATGAAAAGGGTCTAAAATATTTTTTTACGTTCAGCAGTAGAAGGACATATGTAGAATTCAACATACAAAGATTTTCAAATGTGGTTTTTTAAAAAGCTTTTTTCAATGAATATTTTCTAAAATCATGTTTTAGGCAAAATCCACAATGCAACTAGTTCGGCATGTGAAGGGATACAAAGTTCTTTATAACAAACGATAAAAATATTTGTTATACATTTTGCATGAAAAGGGTCTAAAATATTTTTTTTACGTTCAGCAGTAGAAGGACATATGTAGAATTCAACATACAAAGATTTTCAAATGTGGTTTTTTAAAAAGCTTTTTTCAATGAATATTTTCTAAAATCATGTTTTAGGCTAAAATCCACAATGCAACTAGTTCGGCATATGAAGGGATACAAAGTTCTTTATAACAAACGAGAAAAATATTTGTTATACATTTTGCATGAAAAGGGTCTAAAATATTTTGTTTACGTTCAGCAGTAGAAGGACATATGTAGAATTCAACATACAAAGATTTTCAAATGTGGTTTTTTAAAAAGCTTTTTTCAATGAATATTTTCTAAAATCATGTTTTAGGCAAAATCCACAATGCAACTAGTTCGGCATGTGAAGGGATACAAAGTTCTTTATAACAAACAATAAAAATATTTGTTATACATTTTGCATGAAAAGGGTCTAAAATATTTTTTTTACGTTCAGCACTAGAAGGACATATGTAGAATTCAACATACAAAGATTTTCAAATGTGGTTTTTTTTAAAAAAGCTTTTTTCAATGAATATTTTCTAAAATCATGTTTTAGGCAAAATCCACAATGCAACTAGTTCGGCATGTGAAGGGATACAAAGTTCTTTATAACAAACAAGAAAAAATATTTGTTATACATTTTGCATGAAAAGGGTCTAAAATATTTTTTTTAACGTTCAGCACTAGAAGGACATATGTAGAATTCAACATACAAAGATTTTCAAATGTGGTTTTTTTAAAAAGCCTTTTTCAATGAATATTTTCTAAAATCATGTTTTAGGCAAAATCCACAATGCAACTAGTTCGGCATGTGAAGGGATACAAAGTTCTTTATAACAAACAATAAAAATATTTGTTATACATTTTGCATGAAAAGGGTCTAAAATATTTTTTTAACGTTCAGCACTAGAAGGACATATGTAGAATTCAACATACAAAGGTTTTCAAATGTGTTTTTTTAAAAAGCTTTTTTCAATGAATATTTTCTAAAATCATGTTTTAGGCTAAATCCACAATGCAACTAGTTCGGCATATGAAGGGATACAAAGTTCTTTATAACAAACAAGAAAAATATTTGTTATACATTTTGCATGAAAAGGGTCTAAAATATTTTTTTTACGTTCAGCAGTAGAAGGACATATGTAGAATTCAACATACAAAGATTTTCAAATGTGGTTTTTTAAAAAGCATTTTTCAATGAATATTTTCTAAAATCATGTTTTAGGCAAAATCCACAATGCAACTTGTTCGGCATATGAAGGGATACAAAGTTCTTTATAACAAACGATAAAAATATTTGTTATACATTTTGCATGAAAAGGGTCTAAAATATTTTTTTTACGTTCAGCAGTAGAAGGACATATGTAGAATTCAACATACAAAGATTTTCAAATGTGGTTTTTTAAAAAGCTTTTTTCAATGAATATTTTCTAAAATCATGTTTTAGGCAAAATCCACAATGCAACTAGTTCGGCATGTGAAGGGATACAAAGTTCTTTATAACAAACGATAAAAATATTTGTTATACATTTTGCATGAAAAGGGTCTAAAATATTTTTTTAACGTTCAGCACTAGAAGGACATATGTAGAATTCAACATACAAAGATTTTCAAATGTGGTTTTTTAAAAAGCTTTTTTCAATGAATATTTTCTAAAATCATGTTTTAGGCAAAATCCACAATGCAACTAGTTCGGCATATGAAGGGATACAAAGTTCTTTATAACAAACGAGAAAAATATTTGTTATACATTTTGCATGAAAAGGGTCTAAAATATTTTGTTTACGTTCAGCAGTAGAAGGACATATGTAGAATTCAACATACAAAGATTTTCAAATGTGGTTTTTTAAAAAGCTTTTTTCAATGAATATTTTCTAAAATCATGTTTTAGGCAAAATCCACAATGCAACTAGTTCGGCATGTGAAGGGATACAAAGTTCTTTATAACAAACAATAAAAATATTTGTTATACATTTTGCATGAAAAGGGTCTAAAATATTTTTTTTAACGTTCAGCAGTAGAAGGACATATGTAGAATTCAACATACAAAGATTTTCAAATGTGGTTTTTTAAAAAGCTTTTTTCAATGAATATTTTCTAAAATCATGTTTTAGGCAAAATCCACAATGCAACTAGTTCGGCATGTGAAGGGATACAAAGTTCTTTATAACAAACAATAAAAATATTTGTTATACATTTTGCATGAAAAGGGTCTAAAATATTTTTTTTACGTTCAGCAGTAGAAGGACATATGTAGAATTCAACATACAAAGATTTTCAAATGTGGTTTTTTTAAAAAAGCTTTTTCAATGAATATTTTCTAAAATCATGTTTTAGGCAAAATCCACAATGCAACTAGTTCGGCATGTGAAGGGATACAAAGTTCTTTATAACAAACGATAAAAATATTTGTTATACATTTTGCATGAAAAGGGTCTAAAATATTTTTTTAACGTTCAGCACTAGAAGGACATATGTAGAATTCAACATACAAAGATTTTCAAATGTGGTTTTTTAAAAAGCTTTTTTCAATGAATATTTTCTAAAATCATGTTTTAGGCAAAATCCACAATGCAACTAGTTCGGCATATGAAGGGATACAAAGTTCTTTATAACAAACGAGAAAAATATTTGTTATACATTTTGCATGAAAAGGGTCTAAAATATTTTTTTTACGTTCAGCACTAGAAGGACATATGTAGAATTCAACATACAAAGATTTTCAAATGTGGTTTTTTAAAAAGCTTTTTTCAATGAATATTTTCTAAAATCATGTTTTAGGCAAAATCCACAATGCAACTAGTTCGGCATGTGAAGGGATACAAAGTTCTTTATAACAAACAAGAAAAAATATTTGTTATACATTTTGCATGAAAAGGGTCTAAAATATTTTTTTTACGTTCAGCAGTAGAAGGACATATGTAGAATTCAACATACAAAGATTTTCAAATGTGGTTTTTTAAAAAGCTTTTTTCAATGAATATTTTCTAAAATCATGTTTTAGGCAAAATCCACAATGGAACTAGTTCGGCATATGAAGGGATACAAAGTTCTTTATAACAAACGATAAAAATATTTGTTATACATTTTGCATGAAAAGGGTCTAAAATATTTTTTTTACGTTCAGCAGTAGAAGGACATATGTAGAATTCAACATACAAAGGTTTTCAAATGTGTTTTTTTTAAAAGCTTTTTTCAATGAATATTTTCTAAAATCATGTTTTAGGCAAAATCCACAATGCAACTAGTTCGGCATGTGAAGGGATACAAAGTTCTTTATAACAAACAATAAAAATATTTGTTATACATTTTGCATGAAAAGGGTCTAAAATATTTTTTTAACGTTCAGCACTAGAAGGACATATGTAGAATTCAACATACAAAGATTTTCAAATGTGGTTTTTTTAAAAAGCTTTTTTCAATGAATATTTTCTAAAATCATGTTTTAGGCAAAATCCACAATGCAACTAGTTCGGCATATGAAGGGATACAAAGTTCTTTATAACAAACGAGAAAAATATTTGTTATACATTTTGCATGAAAAGGGTCTAAAATATTTTGTTTACGTTCAGCAGTAGAAGGACATATGTAGAATTCAACATACAAAGATTTTCAAATGTGGTTTTTTAAAAAGCTTTTTTCAATGAATATTTTCTAAAATCATGTTTTAGGCAAAATCCACAATGCAACTAGTTCGGCATGTGAAGGGATACAAAGTTCTTTATAACAAACGATAAAAATATTTGTTATACATTTTGCATGAAAAGGGTCTAAAATATTTTTTTTAACGTTCAGCACTAGAAGGACATATGTAGAATTCAACATACAAAGATTTTCAAATGTGGTTTTTTAAAAAGCTTTTTTCAATGAATATTTTCTAAAATCATGTTTTAGGCTAAATCCACAATGCAACTAGTTCGGCATGTGAAGGGATACAAAGTTCTTTATAACAAACGAGAAAAATATTTGTTATACATTTTGCATGAAAAGGGTCTAAAATATTTTTTTTACGTTCAGCAGTAGAAGGACATATGTAGAATTCAACATACAAAGATTTTCAAATGTGGTTTTTTAAAAAGCTTTTTTCAATGAATATTTTCTAAAATCATGTTTTAGGCAAAATCCACAATGCAACTAGTTCGGCATGTGAAGGGATACAAAGTTCTTTATAACAAACGATAAAAATATTTGTTATACATTTTGCATGAAAAGGGTCTAAAATATTTTTTTAACGTTCAGCACTAGAAGGACATATGTAGAATTCAACATACAAAGATTTTCAAATGTGGTTTTTTTAAAAAGCTTTTTTCAATGAATATTTTCTAAAATCATGTTTTAGGCAAAATCCACAATGCAACTAGTTCGGCATGTGAAGGGATACAAAGTTCTTTATAACAAACAAGAAAAATATTTGTTATACATTTTGCATGAAAAGGGTCTAAAATATTTTTTTTACGTTCAGCAGTAGAAGGACATATGTAGAATTCAACATACAAAGATTTTCAAATGTGGTTTTTTAAAAAGCTTTTTTCAATGAATATTTTCTAAAATCATGTTTTAGGCAAAATCCACAATGCAACTAGTTCGGCATGTGAAGGGATACAAAGTTCTTTATAACAAACAAGAAAAAATATTTGTTATACATTTTGCATGAAAAGGGTCTAAAATATTTTTTTTACGTTCAGCAGTAGAAGGACATATGTAGAATTCAACATACAAAGATTTTCAAATGTGGTTTTTTAAAAAGCTTTTTTCAATGAATATTTTCTAAAATCATGTTTTAGGCAAAATCCACAATGCAACTAGTTCGGCATGTGAAGGGATACAAAGTTCTTTATAACAAACAATAAAAATATTTGTTATACATTTTGCATGAAAAGGGTCTAAAATATTTTTTTACGTTCAGCAGTAGAAGGACATATGTAGAATTCAACATACAAAGATTTTCAAATGTGGTTTTTTAAAAAGCTTTTTTCAATGAATATTTTCTAAAATCATGTTTTAGGCAAAATCCACAATGCAACTAGTTCGGCATGTGAAGGGATACAAAGTTCTTTATAACAAACGATAAAAATATTTGTTATACATTTTGCATGAAAAGGGTCTAAAATATTTTTTTTAACGTTCAGCACTAGAAGGACATATGTAGAATTCAACATACAAAGATTTTCAAATGTGGTTTTTTAAAAAGCTTTTTTCAATGAATATTTTCTAAAATCATGTTTTAGGCAAAATCCACAATGCAACTAGTTCGGCATGTGAAGGGATACAAAGTTCTTTATAACAAACAAGAAAAATATATGTTATACATTTTGCATGAAAAGGGTCTAAAATATTTTGTTTACGTTCAGCAGTAGAAGGACATATGTAGAATTCAACATACAAAGATTTTCAAATGTGGTTTTTTAAAAAGCTTTTTTCAATGAATATTTTCTAAAATCATGTTTTAGGCAAAATCCACAATGCAACTAGTTCGGCATGTGAAGGGATACAAAGTTCTTTATAACAAACGATAAAAATATTTGTTATACATTTTGCATGAAAAGGGTCTAAAATATTTTTTTTACGTTCAGCAGTAGAAGGACATATGTAGAATTCAACATACAAAGATTTTCAAATGTGGTTTTTTTAAAAAGCTTTTTTCAATGAATATTTTCTAAAATCATGTTTTAGGCAAAATCCACAATGCAACTAGTTCGGCATATGAAGGGATACAAAGTTCTTTATAACAAACAAGAAAAATATTTGTTATACATTTTGCATGAAAAGGGTCTAAAATATTTTTTTTAACGTTCAGCACTAGAAGGACATATGTAGAATTCAACATACAAAGATTTTCAAATGTGTTTTTTTAAAAAGCTTTTTTCAATGAATATTTTCTAAAATCATGTTTTAGGCTAAATCCACAATGCAACTAGTTCGGCATATGAAGGGATACAAAGTTCTTTATAACAAACAAGAAAAATATTTGTTATACATTTTGCATGAAAAGGGTCTAAAATATTTTTTTTAACGTTCAGCACTAGAAGGACATATGTAGAATTCAACATACAAAGATTTTCAAATGTGGTTTTTTTAAAAAGCTTTTTTCAATGAATATTTTCTAAAATCATGTTTTAGGCTAAAATCCACAATGCAACTAGTTCGGCATGTGAAGGGATACAAAGTTCTTTATAACAAACAAGAAAAATATTTGTTATACATTTTGCATGAAAAGGGTCTAAAATATTTTTTTTACGTTCAGCACTAGAAGGACATATGTAGAATTCAACATACAAAGATTTTCAAATGTGGTTTTTTTAAAAAGCTTTTTTCAATGAATATTTTCTAAAATCATGTTTTAGGCAAAATCCACAATGCAACTAGTTCGGCATGTGAAGGGATACAAAGTTCTTTATAACAAACGATAAAAATATTTGTTATACATTTTGCATGAAAAGGGTCTAAAATATTTTTTTTAACGTTCAGCACTAGAAGGACATATGTAGAATTCAACATACAAAGATTTTCAAATGTGGTTTTTTTAAAAAGCTTTTTTCAATGAATATTTTCTAAAATCATGTTTTAGGCTAAATCCACAATGCAACTAGTTCGGCATGTGAAGGGATACAAAGTTCTTTATAACAAACGAGAAAAATATTTGTTATACATTTTGCATGAAAAGGGTCTAAAATATTTTTTTTACGTTCAGCAGTAGAAGGACATATGTAGAATTCAACATACAAAGATTTTCAAATGTGGTTTTTTTAAAAAAGCTTTTTTCAATGAATATTTTCTAAAATCATGTTTTAGGCTAAATCCACAATGCAACTAGTTCGGCATATGAAGGGATACAAAGTTCTTTATAACAAACGATAAAAATATTTGTTATACATTTTGCATGAAAAGGGTCTAAAATATTTTTTTTACGTTCAGCAGTAGAAGGACATATGTAGAATTCAACATACAAAGATTTTCAAATGTGGTTTTTTAAAAAGCTTTTTTCAATGAATATTTTCTAAAATCATGTTTTAGGCAAAATCCACAATGCAACTAGTTCGGCATGTGAAGGGATACAAAGTTCTTTATAACAAACGATAAAAATATTTGTTATACATTTTGCATGAAAAGGGTCTAAAATATTTTTTTAACGTTCAGCACTAGAAGGACATATGTAGAAGTCAACATACAAAGGTTTTCAAATGTGGTTTTTTAAAAAGCTTTTTTCAATGAATATTTTCTAAAATCATGTTTTAGGCTAAATCCACAATGCAACTAGTTCGGCATGTGAAGGGATACAAAGTTCTTTATAACAAACAAGAAAAATATTTGTTATACATTTTGCATGAAAAGGGTCTAAAATATTTTTTTACGTTCAGCAGTAGAAGGACATATGTAGAATTCAACATACAAAGATTTTCAAATGTGGTTTTTTTAAAAAGCTTTTTTCAATGAATATTTTCTAAAATCATGTTTTAGGCAAAATCCACAATGCAACTAGTTCGGCATGTGAAGGGATACAAAGTTCTTTATAACAAACAAGAAAAATATTTGTTATACATTTTGCATGAAAAGGGTCTAAAATATTTTTTTACGTTCAGCAGTAGAAGGACATATGTAGAATTCAACATACAAAGATTTTCAAATGTGGTTTTTTTAAAAAGCTTTTTTCAATGAATATTTTCTAAAATCATGTTTTAGGCAAAATCCACAATGCAACTAGTTCGGCATGTGAAGGGATACAAAGTTCTTTATAACAAACAAGAAAAATATTTGTTATACATTTTGCATGAAAAGGGTCTAAAATATTTTTTTTAACGTTCAGCACTAGAAGGACATATGTAGAATTCAACATACAAAGATTTTCAAATGTGTTTTTTTAAAAAGCTTTTTTCAATGAATATTTTCTAAAATCATGTTTTAGGCTAAAATCCACAATGCAACTTGTTCGGCATGTGAAGGGATACAAAGTTCTTTATAACAAACAAGAAAAATATTTGTTATACATTTTGCATGAAAAGGGTCTAAAATATTTTTTTAACGTTCAGCACTAGAAGGACATATGTAGAATTCAACATACAAAGATTTTCAAATGTGGTTTTTTTAAAAAGCTTTTTTCAATGAATATTTTCTAAAATCATGTTTTAGGCAAAATCCACAATGCAACTAGTTCGGCATGTGAAGGGATACAAAGTTCTTTATAACAAACAAGAAAAATATTTGTTATACATTTTGCATGAAAAGGGTCTAAAATATTTTTTTAACGTTCAGCAGTAGAAGGACATATGTAGAATTCAACATACAAAGATTTTCAAATGTGGTTTTTTAAAAAGCTTTTTTCAATGAATATTTTCTAAAATCATGTTTTAGGCAAAATCCACAATGCAACTAGTTCGGCATGTGAAGGGATACAAAGTTCTTTATAACAAACGATAAAAATATTTGTTATACATTTTGCATGAAAAGGGTCTAAAATATTTTTTTTACGTTCAGCAGTAGAAGGACATATGTAGAATTCAACATACAAAGATTTTCAAATGTGGTTTTTTAAAAAGCTTTTTTCAATGAATATTTTCTAAAATCATGTTTTAGGCAAAATCCACAATGCAACTAGTTCGGCATATGAAGGGATACAAAGTTCTTTATAACAAACAAGAAAAAATATTTGTTATACATTTTGCATGAAAAGGGTCTAAAATATTTTTTTTACGTTCAGCACTAGAAGGACATATGTAGAATTCAACATACAAAGATTTTCAAATGTGGTTTTTTTAAAAAGCTTTTTTCAATGAATATTTTCTAAAATCATGTTTTAGGCTAAATCCACAATGCAACTAGTTCGGCATGTGAAGGGATACAAAGTTCTTTATAACAAACAAGAAAAAATATTTGTTATACATTTTGCATGAAAAGGGTCTAAAATATTTTTTTTAACGTTCAGCACTAGAAGGACATATGTAGAATTCAACATACAAAGATTTTCAAATGTGTTTTTTTAAAAAGCTTTTTTCAATGAATATTTTCTAAAATCATGTTTTAGGCAAAATCCACAATGCAACTAGTTCGGCATATGAAGGGATACAAAGTTCTTTATAACAAACGAGAAAAATATTTGTTATACATTTTGCATGAAAAGGGTCTAAAATATTTTTTTACGTTCAGCAGTAGAAGGACATATGTAGAATTCAACATACAAAGATTTTCAAATGTGGTTTTTTAAAAAGCTTTTTTCAATGAATATTTTCTAAAATCATGTTTTAGGCAAAATCCACAATGCAACTAGTTCGGCATGTGAAGGGATACAAAGTTCTTTATAACAAACAAGAAAAATATTTGTTATACATTTTGCATGAAAAGGGTCTAAAATATTTTTTTAACGTTCAGCACTAGAAGGACATATGTAGAATTCAACATACAAAGATTTTCAAATGTGGTTTTTTTAAAAAGCTTTTTTCAATGAATATTTTCTAAAATCATGTTTTAGGCAAAATCCACAATGCAACTAGTTCGGCATGTGAAGGGATACAAAGTTCTTTATAACAAACGATAAAAATATTTGTTATACATTTTGCATGAAAAGGGTCTAAAATATTTTTTTTAACGTTCAGCACTAGAAGGACATATGTAGAATTCAACATACAAAGATTTTCAAATGTGGTTTTTTAAAAAGCTTTTTTCAATGAATATTTTCTAAAATCATGTTTTAGGCTAAATCCACAATGCAACTAGTTCGGCATATGAAGGGATACAAAGTTCTTTATAACAAACAAGAAAAATATTTGTTATACATTTTGCATGAAAAGGGTCTAAAATATTTTTTTTACGTTCAGCAGTAGAAGGACATATGTAGAATTCAACATACAAAGATTTTCAAATGTGGTTTTTTAAAAAGCTTTTTTCAATGAATATTTTCTAAAATCATGTTTTAGGCAAAATCCACAATGCAACTAGTTCGGCATGTGAAGGGATACAAAGTTCTTTATAACAAACGATAAAAATATTTGTTATACATTTTGCATGAAAAGGGTCTAAAATATTTTTTTAACGTTCAGCACTAGAAGGACATATGTAGAAGTCAACATACAAAGGTTTTCAAATGTGGTTTTTTTAAAAAGCTTTTTTCAATGAATATTTTCTAAAATCATGTTTTAGGCTAAATCCACAATGCAACTTGTTCGGCATATGAAGGGATACAAAGTTCTTTATAACAAACAAGAAAAATATTTGTTATACATTTTGCATGAAAAGGGTCTAAAATATTTTGTTTACGTTCAGCAGTAGAAGGACATATGTAGAATTCAACATACAAAGATTTTCAAATGTGGTTTTTTAAAAAGCTTTTTTCAATGAATATTTTCTAAAATCATGTTTTAGGCAAAATCCACAATGCAACTAGTTCGGCATGTGAAGGGATACAAAGTTCTTTATAACAAACAAGAAAAAATATTTGTTATACATTTTGCATGAAAAGGGTCTAAAATATTTTTTTTACGTTCAGCAGTAGAAGGACATATGTAGAATTCAACATACAAAGATTTTCAAATGTGGTTTTTTAAAAAGCTTTTTTCAATGAATATTTTCTAAAATCATGTTTTAGGCAAAATCCACAATGCAACTAGTTCGGCATGTGAAGGGATACAAAGTTCTTTATAACAAACAATAAAAATATTTGTTATACATTTTGCATGAAAAGGGTCTAAAATATTTTTTTTACGTTCAGCACTAGAAGGACATATGTAGAATTCAACATACAAAGATTTTCAAATGTGGTTTTTTAAAAAAGCTTTTTTCAATGAATATTTTCTAAAATCATGTTTTAGGCAAAATCCACAATGCAACTAGTTCGGCATGTGAAGGGATACAAAGTTCTTTATAACAAACAATAAAAATATTTGTTATACATTTTGCATGAAAAGGGTCTAAAATATTTTTTTTAACGTTCAGCACTAGAAGGACATATGTAGAATTCAACATACAAAGATTTTCAAATGTGGTTTTTTAAAAAGCTTTTTTCAATGAATATTTTCTAAAATCATGTTTTAGGCAAAATCCACAATGCAACTAGTTCGGCATGTGAAGGGATACAAAGTTCTTTATAACAAACAAGAAAAATATTTGTTATACATTTTGCATGAAAAGGGTCTAAAATATTTTTTTTACGTTCAGCACTAGAAGGACATATGTAGAATTCAACATACAAAGATTTTCAAATGTGGTTTTTTAAAAAGCTTTTTTCAATGAATATTTTCTAAAATCATGTTTTAGGCAAAATCCACAATGCAACTAGTTCGGCATGTGAAGGGATACAAAGTTCTTTATAACAAACGATAAAAATATTTGTTATACATTTTGCATGAAAAGGGTCTAAAATATTTTTTTACGTTCAGCAGTAGAAGGACATATGTAGAATTCAACATACAAAGATTTTCAAATGTGGTTTTTTAAAAAGCTTTTTTCAATGAATATTTTCTAAAATCATGTTTTAGGCAAAATCCACAATGCAACTAGTTCGGCATGTGAAGGGATACAAAGTTCTTTATAACAAACAAGAAAAATATTTGTTATACATTTTGCATGAAAAGGGTCTAAAATATTTTTTTAACGTTCAGCACTAGAAGGACATATGTAGAATTCAACATACAAAGATTTTCAAATGTGTTTTTTTAAAAAGCTTTTTTCAATGAATATTTTCTAAAATCATGTTTTAGGCTAAATCCACAATGCAACTTGTTCGGCATATGAAGGGATACAAAGTTCTTTATAACAAACAAGAAAAATATTTGTTATACATTTTGCATGAAAAGGGTCTAAAATATTTTTTTTTACGTTCAGCAGTAGAAGGACATATGTAGAATTCAACATACAAAGATTTTCAAATGTGGTTTTTTTAAAAAGCTTTTTTCAATGAATATTTTCTAAAATCATGTTTTAGGCTAAATCCACAATGCAACTAGTTCGGCATATGAAGGGATACAAAGTTCTTTATAACAAACGATAAAAATATTTGTTATACATTTTGCATGAAAAGGGTCTAAAATATTTTTTTACGTTCAGCAGTAGAAGGACATATGTAGAATTCAACATACAAAGATTTTCAAATGTGGTTTTTTAAAAAGCTTTTTTCAATGAATATTTTCTAAAATCATGTTTTAGGCAAAATCCACAATGCAACTAGTTCGGCATGTGAAGGGATACAAAGTTCTTTATAACAAACAATAAAAATATTTGTTATACATTTTGCATGAAAAGGGTCTAAAATATTTTTTTTAACGTTCAGCACTAGAAGGACATATGTAGAATTCAACATACAAAGATTTTCAAATGTGGTTTTTTTAAAAAGCTTTTTTCAATGAATATTTTCTAAAATCATGTTTTAGGCTAAATCCACAATGCAACTAGTTCGGCATGTGAAGGGATACAAAGTTCTTTATAACAAACGATAAAAATATTTGTTATACATTTTGCATGAAAAGGGTCTAAAATATTTTTTTAACGTTCAGCACTAGAAGGACATATGTAGAATTCAACATACAAAGATTTTCAAATGTGGTTTTTTAAAAAGCTTTTTTCAATGAATATTTTCTAAAATCATGTTTTAGGCTAAATCCACAATGCAACTAGTTCGGCATGTGAAGGGATACAAAGTTCTTTATAACAAACAAGAAAAAATATTTGTTATACATTTTGCATGAAAAGGGTCTAAAATATTTTGTTTACGTTCAGCAGTAGAAGGACATATGTAGAATTCAACATACAAAGATTTTCAAATGTGGTTTTTTAAAAAGCTTTTTTCAATGAATATTTTCTAAAATCATGTTTTAGGCAAAATCCACAATGCAACTAGTTCGGCATATGAAGGGATACAAAGTTCTTTATAACAAACGATAAAAATATTTGTTATACATTTTGCATGAAAAGGGTCTAAAATATTTTTTTTACGTTCAGCACTAGAAGGACATATGTAGAATTCAACATACAAAGATTTTCAAATGTGGTTTTTTAAAAAGCTTTTTTCAATGAATATTTTCTAAAATCATGTTTTAGGCTAAATCCACAATGCAACTAGTTCGGCATATGAAGGGATACAAAGTTCTTTATAACAAACAAGAAAAAATATTTGTTATACATTTTGCATGAAAAGGGTCTAAAATATTTTTTTTAACGTTCAGCACTAGAAGGACATATGTAGAATTCAACATACAAAGATTTTCAAATGTGGTTTTTTTAAAAAGCTTTTTTCAATGAATATTTTCTAAAATCATGTTTTAGGCAAAATCCACAATGCAACTAGTTCGGCATGTGAAGGGATACAAAGTTCTTTATAACAAACGATAAAAATATTTGTTATACATTTTGCATGAAAAGGGTCTAAAATATTTTTTTACGTTCAGCAGTAGAAGGACATATGTAGAATTCAACATACAAAGATTTTCAAATGTGTTTTTTAAAAAGCTTTTTTCAATGAATATTTTCTAAAATCATGTTTTAGGCAAAATCCACAATGCAACTAGTTCGGCATATGAAGGGATACAAAGTTCTTTATAACAAACGATAAAAATATTTGTTATACATTTTGCATGAAAAGGGTCTAAAATATTTTTTTTAACGTTCAGCACTAGAAGGACATATGTAGAATTCAACATACAAAGATTTTCAAATGTGGTTTTTTAAAAAGCTTTTTTCAATGAATATTTTCTAAAATCATGTTTTAGGCAAAATCCACAATGCAACTAGTTCGGCATGTGAAGGGATACAAAGTTCTTTATAACAAACAATAAAAATATTTGTTATACATTTTGCATGAAAAGGGTCTAAAATATTTTTTTAACGTTCAGCACTAGAAGGACATATGTAGAATTCAACATACAAAGATTTTCAAATGTGGTTTTTTAAAAAGCTTTTTTCAATGAATATTTTCTAAAATCATGTTTTAGGCTAAATCCACAATGCAACTAGTTCGGCATGTGAAGGGATACAAAGTTCTTTATAACAAACGATAAAAATATTTGTTATACATTTTGCATGAAAAGGGTCTAAAATATTTTTTTTACGTTCAGCAGTAGAAGGACATATGTAGAATTCAACATACAAAGATTTTCAAATGTGGTTTTTTAAAAAGCTTTTTTCAATGAATATTTTCTAAAATCATGTTTTAGGCAAAATCCACAATGCAACTAGTTCGGCATGTGAAGGGATACAAAGTTCTTTATAACAAACGATAAAAATATTTGTTATACATTTTGCATGAAAAGGGTCTAAAATATTTTTTTTACGTTCAGCACTAGAAGGACATATGTAGAATTCAACATACAAAGTTTTTCAAATGTGTTTTTTAAAAAGCCTTTTTCAATGAATATTTTCTAAAATCATGTTTTAGGCTAAATCCACAATGCAACTTGTTCGGCATATGAAGGGATACAAAGTTCTTTATAACAAACGAGAAAAATATTTGTTATACATTTTGCATGAAAAGGGTCTAAAATATTTTTTTTAACGTTCAGCACTAGAAGGACATATGTAGAATTCAACATACAAAGGTTTTCAAATGTGTTTTTTTAAAAAGCTTTTTTCAATGAATATTTTCTAAAATCATGTTTTAGGCTAAATCCACAATGCAACTTGTTCGGCATGTGAAGGGATACAAAGTTCTTTATAACAAACGATAAAAATATTTGTTATACATTTTGCATGAAAAGGGTCTAAAATATTTTTTTAACGTTCAGCACTAGAAGGACATATGTAGAATTCAACA
Organism: Coregonus clupeaformis; assembly: GCF_020615455.1. Lineage (NCBI taxonomy): Eukaryota > Metazoa > Chordata > Actinopteri > Salmoniformes > Salmonidae > Coregonus > Coregonus clupeaformis. The sequence goes on along the minus strand of NW_025533563.1, from coordinate 25,478 downwards.
TACAAAGGTTTTCAAATGTGTTTTTTAAAAAGCTTTTTTCAATGAATATTTTCTAAAATCATGTTTTAGGCAAAATCCACAATGCAACTAGTTCGGCATGTGAAGGGATACAAAGTTCTTTATAACAAACAATAAAAATATTTGTTATACATTTTGCATGAAAAGGGTCTAAAATTTTTTTTTAACGTTCAGCACTAGAAGGACATATGTAGAATTCAACATACAAAGATTTTCAAATGTGGTTTTTTAAAAAGCTTTTTTCAATGAATATTTTCTAAAATCATGTTTTAGGCAAAATCCACAATGCAACTAGTTCGGCATGTGAAGGGATACAAAGTTCTTTATAACAAACAAGAAAAAATATTTGTTATACATTTTGCATGAAAAGGGTCTAAAATATTTTGTTTACGTTCAGCAGTAGAAGGACATATGTAGAATTCAACATACAAAGATTTTCAAATGTGGTTTTTTAAAAAAGCTTTTTTCAATGAATATTTTCTAAAATCATGTTTTAGGCAAAATCCACAATGCAACTAGTTCGGCATGTGAAGGGATACAAAGTTCTTTATAACAAACGATAAAAATATTTGTTATACATTTTGCATGAAAAGGGTCTAAAATATTTTTTTTACGTTCAGCACTAGAAGGACATATGTAGAATTCAACATACAAAGATTTTCAAATGTGGTTTTTTAAAAAGCTTTTTTCAATGAATATTTTCTAAAATCATGTTTTAGGCAAAATCCACAATGCAACTAGTTCGGCATATGAAGGGATACAAAGTTCTTTATAACAAACAAGAAAAAATATTTGTTATACATTTTGCATGAAAAGGGTCTAAAATATTTTTTTAACGTTCAGCACTAGAAGGACATATGTAGAATTCAACATACAAAGATTTTCAAATGTGTTTTTTTAAAAAGCTTTTTTCAATGAATATTTTCTAAAATCATGTTTTAGGCTAAAATCCACAATGCAACTTGTTCGGCATATGAAGGGATACAAAGTTCTTTATAACAAACGAGAAAAATATTTGTTATACATTTTGCATGAAAAGGGTCTAAAATATTTTTTTTAACGTTCAGCACTAGAAGGACATATGTAGAATTCAACATACAAAGATTTTCAAATGTGGTTTTTTAAAAAAGCTTTTTTCAATGAATATTTTCTAAAATCATGTTTTAGGCAAAATCCACAATGCAACTAGTTCGGCATGTGAAGGGATACAAAGTTCTTTATAACAAACAAGAAAAAATATTTGTTATACATTTTGCATGAAAAGGGTCTAAAATATTTTTTTACGTTCAGCACTAGAAGGACATATGTAGAATTCAACATACAAAGATTTTCAAATGTGTTTTTTTAAAAGCTTTTTTCAATGAATATTTTCTAAAATCATGTTTTAGGCAAAATCCACAATGCAACTAGTTCGGCATGTGAAGGGATACAAAGTTCTTTATAACAAACAAGAAAAAATATTTGTTATACATTTTGCATGAAAAGGGTCTAAAATATTTTTTTTACGTTCAGCACTAGAAGGACATATGTAGAATTCAACATACAAAGATTTTCAAATGTGGTTTTTTAAAAAGCTTTTTTCAATGAATATTTTCTAAAATCATGTTTTAGGCAAAATCCACAATGCAACTAGTTCGGCATGTGAAGGGATACAAAGTTCTTTATAACAAACGATAAAAATATTTGTTATACATTTTGCATGAAAAGGGTCTAAAATATTTTTTTTACGTTCAGCAGTAGAAGGACATATGTAGAATTCAACATACAAAGATTTTCAAATGTGGTTTTTTAAAAAGCTTTTTTCAATGAATATTTTCTAAAATCATGTTTTAGGCAAAATCCACAATGCAACTAGTTCGGCATATGAAGGGATACAAAGTTCTTTATAACAAACAAGAAAAATATATGTTATACATTTTGCATGAAAAGGGTCTAAAATATTTTTTTAACGTTCAGCACTAGAAGGACATATGTAGAATTCAACATACAAAGATTTTCAAATGTGGTTTTTTTAAAAAGCTTTTTTCAATGAATATTTTCTAAAATCATGTTTTAGGCAAAATCCACAATGCAACTAGTTCGGCATGTGAAGGGATACAAAGTTCTTTATAACAAACAAGAAAAATATTTGTTATACATTTTGCATGAAAAGGGTCTAAAATATTTTTTTAACGTTCAGCACTAGAAGGACATATGTAGAATTCAACATACAAAGATTTTCAAATGTGTTTTTTTAAAAGCTTTTTTCAATGAATATTTTCTAAAATCATGTTTTAGGCAAAATCCACAATGCAACTAGTTCGGCATGTGAAGGGATACAAAGTTCTTTATAACAAACAAGAAAAATATTTGTTATACATTTTGCATGAAAAGGGTCTAAAATATTTTTTTTACGTTCAGCAGTAGAAGGACATATGTAGAATTCAACATACAAAGATTTTCAAATGTGGTTTTTTTAAAAAGCTTTTTTCAATGAATATTTTCTAAAATCATGTTTTAGGCTAAATCCACAATGCAACTAGTTCGGCATGTGAAGGGATACAAAGTTCTTTATAACAAACGATAAAAATATTTGTTATACATTTTGCATGAAAAGGGTCTAAAATATTTTTTTTACGTTCAGCAGTAGAAGGACATATGTAGAATTCAACATACAAAGATTTTCAAATGTGGTTTTTTAAAAAGCTTTTTTCAATGAATATTTTCTAAAATCATGTTTTAGGCAAAATCCACAATGCAACTAGTTCGGCATGTGAAGGGATACAAAGTTCTTTATAACAAACAAGAAAAAATATTTGTTATACATTTTGCATGAAAAGGGTCTAAAATATTTTTTTAACGTTCAGCACTAGAAGGACATATGTAGAATTCAACATACAAAGATTTTCAAATGTGTTTTTTAAAAAGCTTTTTTCAATGAATATTTTCTAAAATCATGTTTTAGGCTAAATCCACAATGCAACTAGTTCGGCATGTGAAGGGATACAAAGTTCTTTATAACAAACAAGAAAAATATTTGTTATACATTTTGCATGAAAAGGGTCTAAAATATTTTTTTAACGTTCAGCACTAGAAGGACATATGTAGAATTCAACATACAAAGATTTTCAAATGTGTTTTTTTAAAAAGCTTTTTTCAATGAATATTTTCTAAAATCATGTTTTAGGCTAAAATCCACAATGCAACTAGTTCGGCATATGAAGGGATACAAAGTTCTTTATAACAAACGAGAAAAATATTTGTTATACATTTTGCATGAAAAGGGTCTAAAATATTTTTTTAACGTTCAGCACTAGAAGGACATATGTAGAATTCAACATACAAAGATTTTCAAATGTGTTTTTTTAAAAAGCTTTTTTCAATGAATATTTTCTAAAATCATGTTTTAGGCTAAATCCACAATGCAACTTGTTCGGCATATGAAGGGATACAAAGTTCTTTATAACAAACAAGAAAAATATTTGTTATACATTTTGCATGAAAAGGGTCTAAAATATTTTGTTTACGTTCAGCAGTAGAAGGACATATGTAGAATTCAACATACAAAGATTTTCAAATGTGGTTTTTTTAAAAAGCTTTTTTCAATGAATATTTTCTAAAATCATGTTTTAGGCAAAATCCACAATGCAACTAGTTCGGCATGTGAAGGGATACAAAGTTCTTTATAACAAACAATAAAAATATTTGTTATACATTTTGCATGAAAAGGGTCTAAAATATTTTTTTTACGTTCAGCACTAGAAGGACATATGTAGAATTCAACATACAAAGATTTTCAAATGTGGTTTTTTAAAAAGCTTTTTTCAATGAATATTTTCTAAAATCATGTTTTAGGCAAAATCCACAATGCAACTAGTTCGGCATGTGAAGGGATACAAAGTTCTTTATAACAAACAATAAAAATATTTGTTATACATTTTGCATGAAAAGGGTCTAAAATATTTTTTTACGTTCAGCAGTAGAAGGACATATGTAGAATTCAACATACAAAGATTTTCAAATGTGGTTTTTTAAAAAGCTTTTTTCAATGAATATTTTCTAAAATCATGTTTTAGGCAAAATCCACAATGCAACTAGTTCGGCATGTGAAGGGATACAAAGTTCTTTATAACAAACAAGAAAAATATTTGTTATACATTTTGCATGAAAAGGGTCTAAAATATTTTTTTAACGTTCAGCACTAGAAGGACATATGTAGAATTCAACATACAAAGATTTTCAAATGTGTTTTTTTAAAAAGCTTTTTTCAATGAATATTTTCTAAAATCATGTTTTAGGCTAAAATCCACAATGCAACTAGTTCGGCATATGAAGGGATACAAAGTTCTTTATAACAAACAAGAAAAATATTTGTTATACATTTTGCATGAAAAGGGTCTAAAATATTTTTTTTACGTTCAGCAGTAGAAGGACATATGTAGAATTCAACATACAAAGATTTTCAAATGTGGTTTTTTAAAAAGCTTTTTTCAATGAATATTTTCTAAAATCATGTTTTAGGCAAAATCCACAATGCAACTAGTTCGGCATGTGAAGGGATACAAAGTTCTTTATAACAAACGATAAAAATATTTGTTATACATTTTGCATGAAAAGGGTCTAAAATATTTTTTTAAACGTTCAGCACTAGAAGGACATATGTAGAATTCAACATACAAAGGTTTTCAAATGTGGTTTTTTAAAAAGCTTTTTTCAATGAATATTTTCTAAAATCATGTTTTAGGCTAAATCCACAATGCAACTAGTTCGGCATGTGAAGGGATACAAAGTTCTTTATAACAAACAAGAAAAATATTTGTTATACATTTTGCATGAAAAGGGTCTAAAATATTTTGTTTACGTTCAGCAGTAGAAGGACATATGTAGAATTCAACATACAAAGATTTTCAAATGTGGTTTTTTAAAAAGCTTTTTTCAATGAATATTTTCTAAAATCATGTTTTAGGCAAAATCCACAATGCAACTAGTTCGGCATGTGAAGGGATACAAAGTTCTTTATAACAAACAAGAAAAATATTTGTTATACATTTTGCATGAAAAGGGTCTAAAATATTTTTTTTACGTTCAGCAGTAGAAGGACATATGTAGAATTCAACATACAAAGATTTTCAAATGTGGTTTTTTTAAAAAGCTTTTTTCAATGAATATTTTCTAAAATCATGTTTTAGGCAAAATCCACAATGCAACTAGTTCGGCATGTGAAGGGATACAAAGTTCTTTATAACAAACGATAAAAATATTTGTTATACATTTTGCATGAAAAGGGTCTAAAATATTTTTTTTACGTTCAGCAGTAGAAGGACATATGTAGAATTCAACATACAAAGATTTTCAAATGTGGTTTTTTAAAAAGCTTTTTTCAATGAATATTTTCTAAAATCATGTTTTAGGCAAAATCCACAATGCAACTAGTTCGGCATGTGAAGGGATACAAAGTTCTTTATAACAAACAAGAAAAATATTTGTTATACATTTTGCATGAAAAGGGTCTAAAATATTTTTTTAACGTTCAGCACTAGAAGGACATATGTAGAATTCAACATACAAAGTTTTTCAAATGTGTTTTTTAAAAAGCCTTTTTCAATGAATATTTTCTAAAATCATGTTTTAGGCTAAATCCACAATGCAACTTGTTCGGCATATGAAGGGATACAAAGTTCTTTATAACAAACAAGAAAAATATTTGTTATACATTTTGCATGAAAAGGGTCTAAAATATTTTTTTTAACGTTCAGCACTAGAAGGACATATGTAGAATTCAACATACAAAGATTTTCAAATGTGTTTTTTTAAAAAGCTTTTTTCAATGAATATTTTCTAAAATCATGTTTTAGGCTAAATCCACAATGCAACTTGTTCGGCATATGAAGGGATACAAAGTTCTTTATAACAAACGAGAAAAATATTTGTTATACATTTTGCATGAAAAGGGTCTAAAATATTTTTTTTACGTTCAGCAGTAGAAGGACATATGTAGAATTCAACATACAAAGATTTTCAAATGTGGTTTTTTAAAAAGCTTTTTTCAATGAATATTTTCTAAAATCATGTTTTAGGCAAAATCCACAATGCAACTAGTTCGGCATGTGAAGGGATACAAAGTTCTTTATAACAAACGATAAAAATATTTGTTATACATTTTGCATGAAAAGGGTCTAAAATATTTTTTTTAACGTTCAGCACTAGAAGGACATATGTAGAAGTCAACATACAAAGGTTTTCAAATGTGGTTTTTTAAAAAGCTTTTTTCAATGAATATTTTCTAAAATCATGTTTTAGGCTAAATCCACAATGCAACTTGTTCGGCATATGAAGGGATACAAAGTTCTTTATAACAAACAAGAAAAATATTTGTTATACATTTTGCATGAAAAGGGTCTAAAATATTTTTTTAACGTTCAGCAGTAGAAGGACATATGTAGAATTCAACATACAAAGATTTTCAAATGTGGTTTTTTAAAAAGCTTTTTTCAATGAATATTTTCTAAAATCATGTTTTAGGCAAAATCCACAATGCAACTAGTTCGGCATGTGAAGGGATACAAAGTTCTTTATAACAAACAAGAAAAATATTTGTTATACATTTTGCATGAAAAGGGTCTAAAATATTTTTTTAACGTTCAGCACTAGAAGGACATATGTAGAATTCAACATACAAAGATTTTCAAATGTGGTTTTTTTAAAAAGCTTTTTTCAATGAATATTTTCTAAAATCATGTTTTAGGCAAAATCCACAATGCAACTAGTTCGGCATGTGAAGGGATACAAAGTTCTTTATAACAAACGATAAAAATATTTGTTATACATTTTGCATGAAAAGGGTCTAAAATATTTTTTTACGTTCAGCAGTAGAAGGACATATGTAGAATTCAACATACAAAGATTTTCAAATGTGGTTTTTTTAAAAAGCTTTTTTCAATGAATATTTTCTAAAATCATGTTTTAGGCAAAATCCACAATGCAACTAGTTCGGCATGTGAAGGGATACAAAGTTCTTTATAACAAACAAGAAAAAATATATGTTATACATTTTGCATGAAAAGGGTCTAAAATATTTTTTTTAACGTTCAGCACTAGAAGGACATATGTAGAATTCAACATACAAAGATTTTCAAATGTGTTTTTTAAAAAGCTTTTTTCAATGAATATTTTCTAAAATCATGTTTTAGGCTAAAATCCACAATGCAACTTGTTCGGCATATGAAGGGATACAAAGTTCTTTATAACAAACGATAAAAATATATGTTATACATTTTGCATGAAAAGGGTCTAAAATATTTTTTTAACGTTCAGCACTAGAAGGACATATGTAGAATTCAACATACAAAGGTTTTCAAATGTGTTTTTTTAAAAAGCTTTTTTCAATGAATATTTTCTAAAATCATGTTTTAGGCTAAATCCACAATGCAACTTGTTCGGCATATGAAGGGATACAAAGTTCTTTATAACAAACGATAAAAATATTTGTTATACATTTTGCATGAAAAGGGTCTAAAATATTTTGTTTACGTTCAGCAGTAGAAGGACATATGTAGAATTCAACATACAAAGATTTTCAAATGTGGTTTTTTAAAAAGCTTTTTTCAATGAATATTTTCTAAAATCATGTTTTAGGCAAAATCCACAATGCAACTAGTTCGGCATGTGAAGGGATACAAAGTTCTTTATAACAAACAAGAAAAATATTTGTTATACATTTTGCATGAAAAGGGTCTAAAATATTTTTTTAACGTTCAGCACTAGAAGGACATATGTAGAATTCAACATACAAAGATTTTCAAATGTGTTTTTTTAAAAAGCTTTTTTCAATGAATATTTTCTAAAATCATGTTTTAGGCTAAATCCACAATGCAACTAGTTCGGCATATGAAGGGATACAAAGTTCTTTATAACAAACGAGAAAAATATTTGTTATACATTTTGCATGAAAAGGGTCTAAAATATTTTTTTTAACGTTCAGCAGTAGAAGGACATATGTAGAATTCAACATACAAAGATTTTCAAATGTGTTTTTTTAAAAAGCTTTTTTCAATGAATATTTTCTAAAATCATGTTTTAGGCAAAATCCACAATGCAACTAGTTCGGCATGTGAAGGGATACAAAGTTCTTTATAACAAACAAGAAAAATATTTGTTATACATTTTGCATGAAAAGGGTCTAAAATATTTTTTTAACGTTCAGCACTAGAAGGACATATGTAGAATTCAACATACAAAGGTTTTCAAATGTGTTTTTTAAAAAGCTTTTTTCAATGAATATTTTCTAAAATCATGTTTTAGGCTAAATCCACAATGCAACTAGTTCGGCATGTGAAGGGATACAAAGTTCTTTATAACAAACAATAAAAAATATTTGTTATACATTTTGCATGAAAAGGGTCTAAAATATTTTTTTTACGTTCAGCAGTAGAAGGACATATGTAGAATTCAACATACAAAGATTTTCAAATGTGGTTTTTTAAAAAGCTTTTTTCAATGAATATTTTCTAAAATCATGTTTTAGGCAAAATCCACAATGCAACTAGTTCGGCATGTGAAGGGATACAAAGTTCTTTATAACAAACAATAAAAATATTTGTTATACATTTTGCATGAAAAGGGTCTAAAATATTTTTTTACGTTCAGCAGTAGAAGGACATATGTAGAATTCAACATACAAAGATTTTCAAATGTGGTTTTTTTTAAAAAGCTTTTTTCAATGAATATTTTCTAAAATCATGTTTTAGGCTAAATCCACAATGCAACTAGTTCGGCATGTGAAGGGATACAAAGTTCTTTATAACAAACAAGAAAAAATATTTGTTATACATTTTGCATGAAAAGGGTCTAAAATATTTTTTTTACGTTCAGCACTAGAAGGACATATGTAGAATTCAACATACAAAGATTTTCAAATGTGGTTTTTTTAAAAAGCTTTTTTCAATGAATATTTTCTAAAATCATGTTTTAGGCAAAATCCACAATGCAACTAGTTCGGCATGTGAAGGGATACAAAGTTCTTTATAACAAACAATAAAAATATTTGTTATACATTTTGCATGAAAAGGGTCTAAAATATTTTTTTTAACGTTCAGCACTAGAAGGACATATGTAGAATTCAACATACAAAGGTTTTCAAATGTGTTTTTTTAAAAAGCTTTTTTCAATGAATATTTTCTAAAATCATGTTTTAGGCTAAATCCACAATGCAACTTGTTCGGCATATGAAGGGATACAAAGTTCTTTATAACAAACAATAAAAATATATGTTATACATTTTGCATGAAAAGGGTCTAAAATATTTTTTTAACGTTCAGCACTAGAAGGACATATGTAGAATTCAACATACAAAGATTTTCAAATGTGTTTTTTTAAAAAGCTTTTTTCAATGAATATTTTCTAAAATCATGTTTTAGGCTAAATCCACAATGCAACTTGTTCGGCATATGAAGGGATACAAAGTTCTTTATAACAAACGAGAAAAATATTTGTTATACATTTTGCATGAAAAGGGTCTAAAATATTTTGTTTACGTTCAGCAGTAGAAGGACATATGTAGAATTCAACATACAAAGATTTTCAAATGTGGTTTTTTAAAAAGCTTTTTTCAATGAATATTTTCTAAAATCATGTTTTAGGCAAAATCCACAATGCAACTAGTTCGGCATGTGAAGGGATACAAAGTTCTTTATAACAAACAATAAAAATATTTGTTATACATTTTGCATGAAAAGGGTCTAAAATATTTTTTTTACGTTCAGCAGTAGAAGGACATATGTAGAATTCAACATACAAAGATTTTCAAATGTGGTTTTTTTAAAAAAGCTTTTTTCAATGAATATTTTCTAAAATCATGTTTTAGGCAAAATCCACAATGCAACTAGTTCGGCATGTGAAGGGATACAAAGTTCTTTATAACAAACAAGAAAAATATATGTTATACATTTTGCATGAAAAGGGTCTAAAATATTTTTTTTACGTTCAGCAGTAGAAGGACATATGTAGAATTCAACATACAAAGATTTTCAAATGTGGTTTTTTAAAAAGCTTTTTTCAATGAATATTTTCTAAAATCATGTTTTAGGCAAAATCCACAATGCAACTAGTTCGGCATGTGAAGGGATACAAAGTTCTTTATAACAAACGATAAAAATATTTGTTATACATTTTGCATGAAAAGGGTCTAAAATATTTTTTTTACGTTCAGCAGTAGAAGGACATATGTAGAATTCAACATACAAAGATTTTCAAATGTGGTTTTTTTAAAAAGCTTTTTTCAATGAATATTTTCTAAAATCATGTTTTAGGCAAAATCCACAATGCAACTAGTTCGGCATGTGAAGGGATACAAAGTTCTTTATAACAAACAAGAAAAAATATATGTTATACATTTTTGCATGAAAAGGGTCTAAAATATTTTTTTAACGTTCAGCACTAGAAGGACATATGTAGAATTCAACATACAAAGATTTTCAAATGTGTTTTTTTAAAAAGCTTTTTTCAATGAATATTTTCTAAAATCATGTTTTAGGCAAAATCCACAATGCAACTAGTTCGGCATGTGAAGGGATACAAAGTTCTTTATAACAAACAAGAAAAAATATTTGTTATACATTTTGCATGAAAAGGGTCTAAAATATTTTTTTTAACGTTCAGCAGTAGAAGGACATATGTAGAATTCAACATACAAAGATTTTCAAATGTGTTTTTTTAAAAAGCTTTTTTCAATGAATATTTTCTAAAATCATGTTTTAGGCAAAATCCACAATGCAACTAGTTCGGCATATGAAGGGATACAAAGTTCTTTATAACAAACAAGAAAAATATTTGTTATACATTTTGCATGAAAAGGGTCTAAAATATTTTTTTAACGTTCAGCACTAGAAGGACATATGTAGAATTCAACATACAAAGGTTTTCAAATGTGTTTTTTTTAAAAGCTTTTTTCAATGAATATTTTCTAAAATCATGTTTTAGGCTAAATCCACAATGCAACTTGTTCGGCATATGAAGGGATACAAAGTTCTTTATAACAAACGAGAAAAATATTTGTTATACATTTTGCATGAAAAGGGTCTAAAATATTTTTTTACGTTCAGCAGTAGAAGGACATATGTAGAATTCAACATACAAAGATTTTCAAATGTGGTTTTTTTAAAAAGCTTTTTTCAATGAATATTTTCTAAAATCATGTTTTAGGCAAAATCCACAATGCAACTAGTTCGGCATGTGAAGGGATACAAAGTTCTTTATAACAAACAATAAAAATATTTGTTATACATTTTGCATGAAAAGGGTCTAAAATATTTTTTTACGTTCAGCACTAGAAGGACATATGTAGAATTCAACATACAAAGATTTTCAAATGTGGTTTTTTAAAAAGCTTTTTTCAATGAATATTTTCTAAAATCATGTTTTAGGCAAAATCCACAATGCAACTAGTTCGGCATGTGAAGGGATACAAAGTTCTTTATAACAAACGATAAAAATATTTGTTATACATTTTGCATGAAAAGGGTCTAAAATATTTTTTTTACGTTCAGCAGTAGAAGGACATATGTAGAATTCAACATACAAAGATTTTCAAATGTGGTTTTTTTAAAAAGCTTTTTTCAATGAATATTTTCTAAAATCATGTTTTAGGCAAAATCCACAATGCAACTAGTTCGGCATGTGAAGGGATACAAAGTTCTTTATAACAAACGATAAAAATATTTGTTATACATTTTGCATGAAAAGGGTCTAAAATATTTTTTTAACGTTCAGCACTAGAAGGACATATGTAGAATTCAACATACAAAGATTTTCAAATGTGGTTTTTTAAAAAGCTTTTTTCAATGAATATTTTCTAAAATCATGTTTTAGGCTAAATCCACAATGCAACTTGTTCGGCATATGAAGGGATACAAAGTTCTTTATAACAAACAAGAAAAATATTTGTTATACATTTTGCATGAAAAGGGTCTAAAATATTTTTTTTACGTTCAGCACTAGAAGGACATATGTAGAATTCAACATACAAAGATTTTCAAATGTGTTTTTTTAAAAAAGCTTTTTTCAATGAATATTTTCTAAAATCATGTTTTAGGCAAATCCACAATGCAACTTGTTCGGCATGTGAAGGGATACAAAGTTCTTTATAACAAACGAGAAAAATATTTGTTATACATTTTGCATGAAAAGGGTCTAAAATATTTTTTTTAACGTTCAGCACTAGAAGGACATATGTAGAATTCAACATACAAAGATTTTCAAATGTGGTTTTTTAAAAAGCTTTTTTCAATGAATATTTTCTAAAATCATGTTTTAGGCAAAATCCACAATGCAACTAGTTCGGCATGTGAAGGGATACAAAGTTCTTTATAACAAACGAGAAAAAATATTTGTTATACATTTTGCATGAAAAGGGTCTAAAATATTTTTTTTACGTTCAGCACTAGAAGGACATATGTAGAATTCAACATACAAAGATTTTCAAATGTGTTTTTTTAAAAAGCTTTTTTCAATGAATATTTTCTAAAATCATGTTTTAGGCTAAATCCACAATGCAACTTGTTCGGCATGTGAAGGGATACAAAGTTCTTTATAACAAACGAGAAAAATATTTGTTATACATTTTGCATGAAAAGGGTCTAAAATATTTTTTTTACGTTCAGCAGTAGAAGGACATATGTAGAATTCAACATACAAAGATTTTCAAATGTGGTTTTTTTAAAAAGCTTTTTTCAATGAATATTTTCTAAAATCATGTTTTAGGCAAAATCCACAATGCAACTAGTTCGGCATGTGAAGGGATACAAAGTTCTTTATAACAAACAAGAAAAAATATTTGTTATACATTTTGCATGAAAAGGGTCTAAAATATTTTTTTAACGTTCAGCACTAGAAGGACATATGTAGAATTCAACATACAAAGGTTTTCAAATGTGGTTTTTTTAAAAAGCTTTTTTCAATGAATATTTTCTAAAATCATGTTTTAGGCAAAATCCACAATGCAACTTGTTCGGCATGTGAAGGGATACAAAGTTCTTTATAACAAACAAGAAAAAATATTTGTTATACATTTTGCATGAAAAGGGTCTAAAATATTTTTTTTACGTTCAGCAGTAGAAGGACATATGTAGAATTCAACATACAAAGATTTTCAAATGTGGTTTTTTTAAAAAGCTTTTTTCAATGAATATTTTCTAAAATCATGTTTTAGGCAAAATCCACAATGCAACTAGTTCGGCATGTGAAGGGATACAAAGTTCTTTATAACAAACAATAAAAATATTTGTTATACATTTTGCATGAAAAGGGTCTAAAATATTTTTTTACGTTCAGCAGTAGAAGGACATATGTAGAATTCAACATACAAAGATTTTCAAATGTGGTTTTTTTAAAAAGCTTTTTTCAATGAATATTTTCTAAAATCATGTTTTAGGCAAAATCCACAATGCAACTAGTTCGGCATGTGAAGGGATACAAAGTTCTTTATAACAAACGAGAAAAAATATTTGTTATACATTTTGCATGAAAAGGGTCTAAAATATTTTTTTAACGTTCAGCACTAGAAGGACATATGTAGAATTCAACATACAAAGATTTTCAAATGTGGTTTTTTAAAAAGCTTTTTTCAATGAATATTTTCTAAAATCATGTTTTAGGCAAAATCCACAATGCAACTAGTTCGGCATGTGAAGGGATACAAAGTTCTTTATAACAAACAAGAAAAATATTTGTTATACATTTTGCATGAAAAGGGTCTAAAATATTTTTTTTACGTTCAGCACTAGAAGGACATATGTAGAATTCAACATACAAAGTTTTTCAAATGTGTTTTTTAAAAAGCTTTTTTCAATGAATATTTTCTAAAATCATGTTTTAGGCAAAATCCACAATGCAACTAGTTCGGCATATGAAGGGATACAAAGTTCTTTATAACAAACGAGAAAAATATTTGTTATACATTTTGCATGAAAAGGGTCTAAAATATTTTTTTAACGTTCAGCACTAGAAGGACATATGTAGAATTCAACATACAAAGATTTTCAAATGTGGTTTTTAAAAAAAGCTTTTTTCAATGAATATTTTCTAAAATCATGTTTTAGGCTAAATCCACAATGCAACTAGTTCGGCATGTGAAGGGATACAAAGTTCTTTATAACAAACGATAAAAATATTTGTTATACATTTTGCATGAAAAGGGTCTAAAATATTTTGTTTACGTTCAGCAGTAGAAGGACATATGTAGAATTCAACATACAAAGATTTTCAAATGTGGTTTTTTAAAAAGCTTTTTTCAATGAATATTTTCTAAAATCATGTTTTAGGCAAAATCCACAATGCAACTAGTTCGGCATGTGAAGGGATACAAAGTTCTTTATAACAAACGATAAAAATATTTGTTATACATTTTGCATGAAAAGGGTCTAAAATATTTTTTTAACGTTCAGCACTAGAAGGACATATGTAGAATTCAACATACAAAGATTTTCAAATGTGGTTTTTTAAAAAGCTTTTTTCAATGAATATTTTCTAAAATCATGTTTTAGGCAAAATCCACAATGCAACTTGTTCGGCATGTGAAGGGATACAAAGTTCTTTATAACAAACAAGAAAAATATATGTTATACATTTTGCATGAAAAGGGTCTAAAATATTTTTTTTAACGTTCAGCACTAGAAGGACATATGTAGAATTCAACATACAAAGATTTTCAAATGTGTTTTTTTAAAAAGCTTTTTTCAATGAATATTTTCTAAAATCATGTTTTAGGCTAAAATCCACAATGCAACTAGTTCGGCATGTGAAGGGATACAAAGTTCTTTATAACAAACGATAAAAATATTTGTTATACATTTTGCATGAAAAGGGTCTAAAATATTTTTTTTACGTTCAGCACTAGAAGGACATATGTAGAATTCAACATACAAAGATTTTCAAATGTGGTTTTTTAAAAAGCTTTTTTCAATGAATATTTTCTAAAATCATGTTTTAGGCTAAATCCACAATGCAACTAGTTCGGCATGTGAAGGGATACAAAGTTCTTTATAACAAACAAGAAAAATATATGTTATACATTTTGCATGAAAAGGGTCTAAAATATTTTTTTTACGTTCAGCAGTAGAAGGACATATGTAGAATTCAACATACAAAGATTTTCAAATGTGTTTTTTTAAAAAGCTTTTTTCAATGAATATTTTCTAAAATCATGTTTTAGGCAAAATCCACAATGCAACTAGTTCGGCATGTGAAGGGATACAAAGTTCTTTATAACAAACGATAAAAATATTTGTTATACATTTTGCATGAAAAGGGTCTAAAATATTTTTTTTACGTTCAGCAGTAGAAGGACATATGTAGAATTCAACATACAAAGATTTTCAAATGTGGTTTTTTAAAAAGCTTTTTTCAATGAATATTTTCTAAAATCATGTTTTAGGCAAAATCCACAATGCAACTAGTTCGGCATGTGAAGGGATACAAAGTTCTTTATAACAAACGATAAAAATATTTGTTATACATTTTGCATGAAAAGGGTCTAAAATATTTTTTTAACGTTCAGCACTAGAAGGACATATGTAGAATTCAACATACAAAGATTTTCAAATGTGGTTTTTTAAAAAGCTTTTTTCAATGAATATTTTCTAAAATCATGTTTTAGGCAAAATCCACAATGCAACTAGTTCGGCATGTGAAGGGATACAAAGTTCTTTATAACAAACAAGAAAAATATTTGTTATACATTTTGCATGAAAAGGGTCTAAAATATTTTTTTACGTTCAGCACTAGAAGGACATATGTAGAATTCAACATACAAAGATTTTCAAATGTGGTTTTTTTAAAAAGCTTTTTTCAATGAATATTTTCTAAAATCATGTTTTAGGCAAAATCCACAATGCAACTTGTTCGGCATATGAAGGGATACAAAGTTCTTTATAACAAACGAGAAAAATATTTGTTATACATTTTGCATGAAAAGGGTCTAAAATATTTTGTTTACGTTCAGCAGTAGAAGGACATATGTAGAATTCAACATACAAAGATTTTCAAATGTGGTTTTTTAAAAAGCTTTTTTCAATGAATATTTTCTAAAATCATGTTTTAGGCAAAATCCACAATGCAACTAGTTCGGCATGTGAAGGGATACAAAGTTCTTTATAACAAACAAGAAAAAATATTTGTTATACATTTTGCATGAAAAGGGTCTAAAATATTTTTTTAACGTTCAGCACTAGAAGGACATATGTAGAATTCAACATACAAAGGTTTTCAAATGTGTTTTTTTAAAAAGCTTTTTTCAATGAATATTTTCTAAAATCATGTTTTAGGCAAAATCCACAATGCAACTAGTTCGGCATGTGAAGGGATACAAAGTTCTTTATAACAAACAAGAAAAATATTTGTTATACATTTTGCATGAAAAGGGTCTAAAATATTTTTTTTACGTTCAGCAGTAGAAGGACATATGTAGAATTCAACATACAAAGATTTTCAAATGTGGTTTTTTAAAAAAGCTTTTTTCAATGAATATTTTCTAAAATCATGTTTTAGGCAAAATCCACAATGCAACTAGTTCGGCATGTGAAGGGATACAAAGTTCTTTATAACAAACAAGAAAAATATTTGTTATACATTTTGCATGAAAAGGGTCTAAAATATTTTTTTAACGTTCAGCACTAGAAGGACATATGTAGAATTCAACATACAAAGGTTTTCAAATGTGTTTTTTTAAAAAGCTTTTTTCAATGAATATTTTCTAAAATCATGTTTTAGGCAAAATCCACAATGCAACTAGTTCGGCATGTGAAGGGATACAAAGTTCTTTATAACAAACGAGAAAAATATATGTTATACATTTTGCATGAAAAGGGTCTAAAATATTTTTTTAACGTTCAGCACTAGAAGGACATATGTAGAATTCAACATACAAAGATTTTCAAATGTGGTTTTTTAAAAAGCTTTTTTCAATGAATATTTTCTAAAATCATGTTTTAGGCAAAATCCACAATGCAACTAGTTCGGCATGTGAAGGGATACAAAGTTCTTTATAACAAACAAGAAAAAATATTTGTTATACATTTTGCATGAAAAGGGTCTAAAATATTTTTTTAACGTTCAGCACTAGAAGGACATATGTAGAATTCAACATACAAAGATTTTCAAATGTGTTTTTTTAAAAAGCTTTTTTCAATGAATATTTTCTAAAATCATGTTTTAGGCTAAATCCACAATGCAACTTGTTCGGCATATGAAGGGATACAAAGTTCTTTATAACAAACAAGAAAAATATATGTTATACATTTTGCATGAAAAGGGTCTAAAATATTTTTTTTTACGTTCAGCAGTAGAAGGACATATGTAGAATTCAACATACAAAGATTTTCAAATGTGTTTTTTTAAAAAGCTTTTTTCAATGAATATTTTCTAAAATCATGTTTTAGGCTAAATCCACAATGCAACTTGTTCGGCATGTGAAGGGATACAAAGTTCTTTATAACAAACAAGAAAAATATTTGTTATACATTTTGCATGAAAAGGGTCTAAAATATTTTTTTTACGTTCAGCAGTAGAAGGACATATGTAGAATTCAACATACAAAGATTTTCAAATGTGGTTTTTTTAAAAAGCTTTTTTCAATGAATATTTTCTAAAATCATGTTTTAGGCAAAATCCACAATGCAACTAGTTCGGCATGTGAAGGGATACAAAGTTCTTTATAACAAACAAGAAAAATATTTGTTATACATTTTGCATGAAAAGGGTCTAAAATATTTTTTTTACGTTCAGCAGTAGAAGGACATATGTAGAATTCAACATACAAAGATTTTCAAATGTGTTTTTTTAAAAAGCTTTTTTCAATGAATATTTTCTAAAATCATGTTTTAGGCAAAATCCACAATGCAACTTGTTCGGCATATGAAGGGATACAAAGTTCTTTATAACAAACAAGAAAAATATTTGTTATACATTTTGCATGAAAAGGGTCTAAAATATTTTTTTTACGTTCAGCACTAGAAGGACATATGTAGAATTCAACATACAAAGATTTTCAAATGTGGTTTTTTAAAAAGCTTTTTTCAATGAATATTTTCTAAAATCATGTTTTAGGCAAAATCCACAATGCAACTAGTTCGGCATGTGAAGGGATACAAAGTTCTTTATAACAAACAAGAAAAATATTTGTTATACATTTTGCATGAAAAGGGTCTAAAATATTTTTTTTAACGTTCAGCACTAGAAGGACATATGTAGAATTCAACATACAAAGGTTTTCAAATGTGTTTTTTAAAAAGCTTTTTTCAATGAATATTTTCTAAAATCATGTTTTAGGCAAAATCCACAATGCAACTTGTTCGGCATATGAAGGGATACAAAGTTCTTTATAACAAACGAGAAAAATATTTGTTATACATTTTGCATGAAAAGGGTCTAAAATATTTTTTTTACGTTCAGCAGTAGAAGGACATATGTAGAATTCAACATACAAAGATTTTCAAATGTGGTTTTTTAAAAAGCTTTTTTCAATGAATATTTTCTAAAATCATGTTTTAGGCAAAATCCACAATGCAACTAGTTCGGCATGTGAAGGGATACAAAGTTCTTTATAACAAACAAGAAAAAATATTTGTTATACATTTTGCATGAAAAGGGTCTAAAATATTTTTTTAACGTTCAGCACTAGAAGGACATATGTAGAATTCAACATACAAAGATTTTCAAATGTGGTTTTTTTAAAAGCTTTTTTCAATGAATATTTTCTAAAATCATGTTTTAGGCAAAATCCACAATGCAACTAGTTCGGCATATGAAGGGATACAAAGTTCTTTATAACAAACGAGAAAAATATTTGTTATACATTTTGCATGAAAAGGGTCTAAAATATTTTTTTTACGTTCAGCAGTAGAAGGACATATGTAGAATTCAACATACAAAGATTTTCAAATGTGGTTTTTTTAAAAAGCTTTTTTCAATGAATATTTTCTAAAATCATGTTTTAGGCAAAATCCACAATGCAACTAGTTCGGCATGTGAAGGGATACAAAGTTCTTTATAACAAACAAGAAAAATATATGTTATACATTTTGCATGAAAAGGGTCTAAAATATTTTTTTAACGTTCAGCACTAGAAGGACATATGTAGAATTCAACATACAAAGGTTTTCAAATGTGTTTTTTTAAAAAGCTTTTTTCAATGAATATTTTCTAAAATCATGTTTTAGGCTAAATCCACAATGCAACTTGTTCGGCATATGAAGGGATACAAAGTTCTTTATAACAAACGAGAAAAATATTTGTTATACATTTTGCATGAAAAGGGTCTAAAATATTTTGTTTACGTTCAGCACTAGAAGGACATATGTAGAATTCAACATACAAAGATTTTCAAATGTGGTTTTTTAAAAAGCTTTTTTCAATGAATATTTTCTAAAATCATGTTTTAGGCAAAATCCACAATGCAACTAGTTCGGCATGTGAAGGGATACAAAGTTCTTTATAACAAACGAGAAAAATATATGTTATACATTTTGCATGAAAAGGGTCTAAAATATTTTTTTAACGTTCAGCACTAGAAGGACATATGTAGAATTCAACATACAAAGATTTTCAAATGTGTTTTTTTAAAAAGCTTTTTTCAATGAATATTTTCTAAAATCATGTTTTAGGCAAAATCCACAATGCAACTAGTTCGGCATGTGAAGGGATACAAAGTTCTTTATAACAAACGAGAAAAATATTTGTTATACATTTTGCATGAAAAGGGTCTAAAATATTTTTTTTAACGTTCAGCACTAGAAGGACATATGTAGAATTCAACATACAAAGATTTTCAAATGTGTTTTTTTAAAAAAGCTTTTTTCAATGAATATTTTCTAAAATCATGTTTTAGGCTAAATCCACAATGCAACTTGTTCGGCATATGAAGGGATACAAAGTTCTTTATAACAAACGAGAAAAATATTTGTTATACATTTTGCATGAAAAGGGTCTAAAATATTTTTTTTAACGTTCAGCACTAGAAGGACATATGTAGAATTCAACATACAAAGATTTTCAAATGTGGTTTTTTTAAAAAGCTTTTTTCAATGAATATTTTCTAAAATCATGTTTTAGGCAAAATCCACAATGCAACTAGTTCGGCATGTGAAGGGATACAAAGTTCTTTATAACAAACAAGAAAAATATTTGTTATACATTTTGCATGAAAAGGGTCTAAAATATTTTTTTTAACGTTCAGCACTAGAAGGACATATGTAGAATTCAACATACAAAGATTTTCAAATGTGTTTTTTTAAAAAGCTTTTTTCAATGAATATTTTCTAAAATCATGTTTTAGGCAAAATCCACAATGCAACTTGTTCGGCATATGAAGGGATACAAAGTTCTTTATAACAAACAAGAAAAATATTTGTTATACATTTTGCATGAAAAGGGTCTAAAATATTTTTTTTAACGTTCAGCACTAGAAGGACATATGTAGAATTCAACATACAAAGATTTTCAAATGTGTTTTTTTAAAAAGCTTTTTTCAATGAATATTTTCTAAAATCATGTTTTAGGCAAAATCCACAATGCAACTAGTTCGGCATATGAAGGGATACAAAGTTCTTTATAACAAACGAGAAAAATATTTGTTATACATTTTGCATGAAAAGGGTCTAAAATATTTTTTTTAACGTTCAGCAGTAGAAGGACATATGTAGAATTCAACATACAAAGATTTTCAAATGTGGTTTTTTTAAAAAGCTTTTTTCAATGAATATTTTCTAAAATCATGTTTTAGGCAAAATCCACAATGCAACTAGTTCGGCATATGAAGGGATACAAAGTTCTTTATAACAAACAAGAAAAATATTTGTTATACATTTTGCATGAAAAGGGTCTAAAATATTTTTTTAACGTTCAGCACTAGAAGGACATATGTAGAATTCAACATACAAAGGTTTTCAAATGTGTTTTTTTAAAAAGCTTTTTTCAATGAATATTTTCTAAAATCATGTTTTAGGCTAAATCCACAATGCAACTTGTTCGGCATGTGAAGGGATACAAAGTTCTTTATAACAAACGAGAAAAATATATGTTATACATTTTGCATGAAAAGGGTCTAAAATATTTTTTTAACGTTCAGCACTAGAAGGACATATGTAGAATTCAACATACAAAGATTTTCAAATGTGTTTTTTAAAAAAAAGCTTTTTTCAATGAATATTTTCTAAAATCATGTTTTAGGCTAAAATCCACAATGCAACTTGTTCGGCATATGAAGGGATACAAAGTTCTTTATAACAAACAAGAAAAATATTTGTTATACATTTTGCATGAAAAGGGTCTAAAATATTTTTTTAACGTTCAGCACTAGAAGGACATATGTAGAATTCAACATACAAAGATTTTCAAATGTGGTTTTTTTAAAAAGCTTTTTTCAATGAATATTTTCTAAAATCATGTTTTAGGCAAAATCCACAATGCAACTAGTTCGGCATGTGAAGGGATACAAAGTTCTTTATAACAAACAAGAAAAATATTTGTTATACATTTTGCATGAAAAGGGTCTAAAATATTTTTTTAACGTTCAGCAGTAGAAGGACATATGTAGAATTCAACATACAAAGATTTTCAAATGTGTTTTTTAAAAAGCTTTTTTCAATGAATATTTTCTAAAATCATGTTTTAGGCAAAATCCACAATGCAACTTGTTCGGCATGTGAAGGGATACAAAGTTCTTTATAACAAACGAGAAAAATATTTGTTATACATTTTGCATGAAAAGGGTCTAAAATATTTTGTTAACGTTCAGCACTAGAAGGACATATGTAGAATTCAACATACAAAGATTTTCAAATGTGGTTTTTTAAAAAAGCTTTTTTCAATGAATATTTTCTAAAATCATGTTTTAGGCAAAATCCACAATGCAACTAGTTCGGCATGTGAAGGGATACAAAGTTCTTTATAACAAACAAGAAAAATATTTGTTATACATTTTGCATGAAAAGGGTCTAAAATATTTTTTTTAACGTTCAGCACTAGAAGGACATATGTAGAATTCAACATACAAAGATTTTCAAATGTGGTTTTTTTAAAAAGCTTTTTTCAATGAATATTTTCTAAAATCATGTTTTAGGCAAAATCCACAATGCAACTAGTTCGGCATGTGAAGGGATACAAAGTTCTTTATAACAAACGAGAAAAATATTTGTTATACATTTTGCATGAAAAGGGTCTAAAATATTTTTTTAACGTTCAGCACTAGAAGGACATATGTAGAATTCAACATACAAAGATTTTCAAATGTGTTTTTTTAAAAAGCTTTTTTCAATGAATATTTTCTAAAATCATGTTTTAGGCAAAATCCACAATGCAACTAGTTCGGCATGTGAAGGGATACAAAGTTCTTTATAACAAACGAGAAAAATATATGTTATACATTTTGCATGAAAAGGGTCTAAAATATTTTTTTTAACGTTCAGCACTAGAAGGACATATGTAGAATTCAACATACAAAGATTTTCAAATGTGTTTTTTAAAAAGCTTTTTTCAATGAATATTTTCTAAAATCATGTTTTAGGCAAAATCCACAATGCAACTAGTTCGGCATGTGAAGGGATACAAAGTTCTTTATAACAAACGAGAAAAATATTTGTTATACATTTTGCATGAAAAGGGTCTAAAATATTTTTTTTACGTTCAGCACTAGAAGGACATATGTAGAATTCAACATACAAAGATTTTCAAATGTGGTTTTTTAAAAAGCTTTTTTCAATGAATATTTTCTAAAATCATGTTTTAGGCAAAATCCACAATGCAACTAGTTCGGCATGTGAAGGGATACAAAGTTCTTTATAACAAACAAGAAAAATATTTGTTATACATTTTGCATGAAAAGGGTCTAAAATATTTTTTTAACGTTCAGCAGTAGAAGGACATATGTAGAATTCAACATACAAAGATTTTCAAATGTGTTTTTTTAAAAAGCTTTTTTCAATGAATATTTTCTAAAATCATGTTTTAGGCAAAATCCACAATGCAACTTGTTCGGCATATGAAGGGATACAAAGTTCTTTATAACAAACGAGAAAAATATTTGTTATACATTTTGCATGAAAAGGGTCTAAAATATTTTGTTTACGTTCAGCACTAGAAGGACATATGTAGAATTCAACATACAAAGATTTTCAAATGTGGTTTTTTTAAAAAGCTTTTTTCAATGAATATTTTCTAAAATCATGTTTTAGGCAAAATCCACAATGCAACTAGTTCGGCATATGAAGGGATACAAAGTTCTTTATAACAAACAAGAAAAAATATTTGTTATACATTTTGCATGAAAAGGGTCTAAAATATTTTTTTAACGTTCAGCACTAGAAGGACATATGTAGAATTCAACATACAAAGATTTTCAAATGTGGTTTTTTAAAAAGCTTTTTTCAATGAATATTTTCTAAAATCATGTTTTAGGCTAAAATCCACAATGCAACTTGTTCGGCATGTGAAGGGATACAAAGTTCTTTATAACAAACAAGAAAAATATTTGTTATACATTTTGCATGAAAAGGGTCTAAAATATTTTTTTTACGTTCAGCACTAGAAGGACATATGTAGAATTCAACATACAAAGTTTTTCAAATGTGTTTTTTTAAAAGCTTTTTTCAATGAATATTTTCTAAAATCATGTTTTAGGCAAATCCACAATGCAACTAGTTCGGCATATGAAGGGATACAAAGTTCTTTATAACAAACGATAAAAATATTTGTTATACATTTTGCATGAAAAGGGTCTAAAATATTTTTTTAACGTTCAGCACTAGAAGGACATATGTAGAATTCAACATACAAAGATTTTCAAATGTGTTTTTTTAAAAAGCTTTTTTCAATGAATATTTTCTAAAATCATGTTTTAGGCAAAATCCACAATGCAACTAGTTCGGCATGTGAAGGGATACAAAGTTCTTTATAACAAACAAGAAAAATATTTGTTATACATTTTGCATGAAAAGGGTCTAAAATATTTTTTTTACGTTCAGCACTAGAAGGACATATGTAGAATTCAACATACAAAGATTTTCAAATGTGGTTTTTTAAAAAGCTTTTTTCAATGAATATTTTCTAAAATCATGTTTTAGGCAAAATCCACAATGCAACTAGTTCGGCATGTGAAGGGATACAAAGTTCTTTATAACAAACGATAAAAATATTTGTTATACATTTTGCATGAAAAGGGTCTAAAATATTTTTTTTACGTTCAGCACTAGAAGGACATATGTAGAATTCAACATACAAAGATTTTCAAATGTGGTTTTTTAAAAGCTTTTTTCAATGAATATTTTCTAAAATCATGTTTTAGGCAAAATCCACAATGCAACTAGTTCGGCATGTGAAGGGATACAAAGTTCTTTATAACAAACAAGAAAAATATTTGTTATACATTTTGCATGAAAAGGGTCTAAAATATTTTTTTAACGTTCAGCACTAGAAGGACATATGTAGAATTCAACATACAAAGGTTTTCAAATGTGGTTTTTTAAAAAGCTTTTTTCAATGAATATTTTCTAAAATCATGTTTTAGGCAAAATCCACAATGCAACTTGTTCGGCATATGAAGGGATACAAAGTTCTTTATAACAAACAAGAAAAATATTTGTTATACATTTTGCATGAAAAGGGTCTAAAATATTTTTTTAACGTTCAGCACTAGAAGGACATATGTAGAATTCAACATACAAAGGTTTTCAAATGTGTTTTTTTAAAAAGCTTTTTTCAATGAATATTTTCTAAAATCATGTTTTAGGCTAAATCCACAATGCAACTTGTTCGGCATGTGAAGGGATACAAAGTTCTTTATAACAAACGAGAAAAATATTTGTTATACATTTTGCATGAAAAGGGTCTAAAATATTTTGTTTACGTTCAGCAGTAGAAGGACATATGTAGAATTCAACATACAAAGATTTTCAAATGTGGTTTTTTAAAAAGCTTTTTTAAATGAATATTTTCTAAAATCATGTTTTAGGCAAAATCCACAATGCAACTAGTTCGGCATGTGAAGGGATACAAAGTTCTTTATAACAAACAAGAAAAAATATATGTTATACATTTTGCATGAAAAGGGTCTAAAATATTTTTTTAACGTTCAGCACTAGAAGGACATATGTAGAATTCAACATACAAAGGTTTTCAAATGTGTTTTTTAAAAAGCTTTTTTCAATGAATATTTTCTAAAATCATGTTTTAGGCAAAATCCACAATGCAACTAGTTCGGCATATGAAGGGATACAAAGTTCTTTATAACAAACGAGAAAAATATTTGTTATACATTTTGCATGAAAAGGGTCTAAAATATTTTTTTAACGTTCAGCACTAGAAGGACATATGTAGAATTCAACATACAAAGTTTTTCAAATGTGTTTTTTAAAAAGCTTTTTTCAATGAATATTTTCTAAAATCATGTTTTAGGCAAAATCCACAATGCAACTAGTTCGGCATGTGAAGGGATACAA